>NC_134491.1:61431788-62031788 GCF_040206685.1 Ascaphus truei | reverse complement strand
GTCTTTGCTAGAGATGGCTTAATGTGTTAAAATACAAGCCGCAAATCCTTCACTAGTTTTTGAGAGAGAGATACCTATTTTAGTCAAGTTTATCTATCTATATTTATGTTCCCTGAAACCTCCCTTCAAACAACACTTGAGGGTAGATACTGGGAAGTCCATGAAATGTTACGTTAAATCTGGTCAATGTGACGATAAGTCGTAACGAATATCCACAAAGGTGATTAGAGTTACGGTGCTTTTTAATGATTAAAGGGAATGTAGGATATGTTTGTGTGGCATACTATGGTATATAGTATTGACTGTATTAAGTATGGGTGTATAATAATGTGTATACATATTAGAACAAAAATTACCAAAAGACAGAAGTTGGAAAAATAACTTTTATTCACACAGAGTTAATTCACTATGGGTGAAAAGAAAAAGATAACTTATTAATATTTACAAAAGAACCATATACGTTAGACAATATAACTATATACACCACTCATCACCTCCTCTGGAAGGCTCATTCGGCCCCCTGTTGCGAGTTCCGCAATGCCTCAATCTAGGCACGGGCAGTGCAGGTGGCGTGGGCGACTCGCTGAATGAAGGAGGAGGTGGAGTTGCCACCAACATAGAGACCCCTGATGTGGGCATGGACTCACTGGAGGCACCAAGCACTGATGCTCTCCAGCCATTGCTGCTTAACCCAAAAGAAGCCACTGAGGGCTGCCGCAATCTTCCCAATGCCTTTTAGCATAACACTAGTGTGCTGGCGCATTACATGGGTGGTGATGCGTGAGTTCTCTTCCATCCTCCATGATGTTGCCTCATTCCGGCCAACCTGGACAGTTAGATTCTGAAAGCCATGTCGCTAAATCTTCAGCAGCTCCTGCTGATGGGCCAGAATGGTGCTCTCAGCCAGGGGTGCTGGAGTGTGGCTGGTACAGCTGGAGAAGCATCACGAGCAGTTGGTGGTGTATCATCGGAAGGCTGATGGGGGAAAGGCTGGGGCAGCTGTGCACTGGCTTCTACTGCCTCTTGAGGGACCTCTATTTCGAAGAGGAATATGGTGTCCTCATCCTCCTCAAGGGGCTCTGCAGCCTAAGGTAGAGGCAGTACAGCCTCGGCCACTGGCTGTCTGAGTGATGGTCCTGAAATCCCCCATCATATAATCAAATACATTGATAAAGAACAAGGCTACATGTAAACACATTTGTATAGATTTGGAGTCCCTAAACAGCCATCTTGCAACATGTCTCTTTATTTATAGAACAATTTAACAGTACAATATATAGAGGCCCTGCGACACAAACTGTTGCTAAACTTTAGAATGCCTTTACTCCCATTCACGGGAATGTGAACTGAAGCATGCTACAGTTTATCAACCTTTTGTAGAGCAATGACATTTAGAGTGACCTCTCATTTTCAAGTATATCCTGGGCACTAAGTTACGTTAATTAATTGAAAAGTGACTTCCTAATGGCAAACATCGGTATTCTGGAATGCATTTAGACAGGAAGATGATTTGAGGGACAAAGGTCAATAGCTAAAGCAGTGGGGTGATCGTTAGCGGAAGGAAGAGCCACAACATTCATCAGTGAACCTTGAGACTATAAGCAAACTGCTCATGGTGAATCTTAGTAGAAAAGTGCTGGGTACAGTGGATGGTTAGATACCTTCAAAAGATGATTAATCAGGGTTGACATTATCTCTTAGGCCTGGGACATAGTAGGGTGAGCCGTGCTGAGCCGCGCTGCTGCTCGGCACTGAGCCCCTGTAGCCGCAATGAGAGCGGCTTTAGCAGGGGCTCGCGCACGCTTCCGCACGCCTGCGGAAGCGTGTGTCTTAACAAATGTTAAGTTTCTGTGGCGGTGATCCAGTTCCTAGAAAAGACAAGGTTTTCAATTGTCCTATGAAAGTGGAGAAAAAGATATCACGGAGCAAAAACAAACCACATCTCAAAAAATAAAAAAGTGCAACAATACATAAGTGAATACTCCACTTATATGTAGTAAGAGAGAAAATAGGCTTTGTTCACGAAAGAACACCTCTGATCCACTGAAAAATCTGTATACCTATATACTTTGCTCAAAAGGAAAGATAATAGGAAAAAATAAGAAACACAATAGTGTAATAGAGTAATACTCAAATGTATTGGAGTCAGGGGCGTAGCTATAGCCCGGGCAAATCTCGGGTGCTGCGCTCTTGGGGGGCTCGCTCTCCCCCACTGTCGGCGGCCCATCTGTCTCTCTTCAGATAGAGAGGCTTGGGCGGGTAGCAGGAGAGCAGAGGATGCCAGCTGCGAAGTGTGGAGCTGATTACAGAACAGCTGGAGGGAGGAGGCGAGTAGGGGGTTTCTTCCTGCTTAACCACTTCCGGGCAGCAGGTAGCACTGCAGAGCACTCCGTAGCTGCTCCTCTACATCTCCCGGTTCCGTGTGTCTGTTGGCAAGTGTGTGTGTATTTCTGTGGTAGTAAGTGTGTGTGTCTGTGTTGGTAAGTGTGTGTGTCTGTTGGTATGTCTGTCTGTGTTAAATGCGTGTGTGTGTGTGTCTGTGTTGGTGGGTGTGTGTGTGTATGTTTGTGTTTGTAAGTGTGTATGTGTGTGTGTTGGTAAGTGTGGGTGTTGGTGTGTGTGTATTTGTAATGCATGTGTGTGTTTCATACATTATGTGCTATGTTGTATATTTATTGTTTTTTTTTTATGTTGAATATAAATGTATATTTGTACTGTATATGGTATGTGTGTGTTACACTAATGTTGCATGTTTGGTATGTGTGTATATGGTGTAGTGTTTGTGTGTGTATACATGGGAGGGGAGGGAGGAGAGATAGAATGGGGGGAGGAAGGAGTAGAGATGATAATGAGGACGGGGAGAGGAGATGATGTGGAGGAGGTATATACATGATGATGATGAGGAGGGGGAGAGATGATGATGAGGAGAGATGAGGGAGGATGAGAGAGCATGTGAGCGAAATCTTATTCTGCTGCGTGCCCCTGCCGGCTGTCCCCCTCTCCACATGCCACCCCCCCCCGTACCTTGGTTCTGGGCAACATGACGTCACGTTGCCATGGCGACGCGTCTCCAGAAGCCGTCTGAACCAAGGTAAGTGAAGTTTACAGAAGCCTTTGCCGCTTCCCTGACATTTAATTTAAGTGCCTTCAGGAAGCACGTGGGGGCTCTGTAAACCCAGCGCCCCCCGCAGATATTCTCCCGTGCCCCCCAGTTTGCGCACCCCTGAGATAGAGGATCAGGGAGGGGATGGGAGGGAGAAAACATTCTAGTCAGTATTAATATTAATGGGGCCTTGAAAAATGTTTTGCCCGGGGGCCCACGAATGTCTAGCTAGGCCACTGATTGGAGTAAATTAAATGCAACTCACAAACGAACAATGTTGTGAGGCATTGGGTATTATAACCTCAGAATGGCCACATGGGTTAATAAAATCCCCTAATTTATTTATTAATTAATCACCAACATCAGATTAGGACACACTGGCCCTTTTACAAAGATCATAGGATTTTAACACAGGACACGTGCACTTGATGAAGTTGCCTTAGTCGCTACGAAACGCGTAGGATATCTGTTCGGTTCTCCACACTATCTGTGAAGGGTAGCCCCTCCTGCACTGCCTCTGAATTAAGCAGCGGAATTGTCCTTCACTGTGGTTCTGACGTTCCAACTGACTGAGACGTTCTTGATTCACCTGGAGGTCTGACTGCCACAGACGCCCGACACCATATGCTTATGTAGACTACAACGCCTTTGGAATAGATGGTGATGATCGTGTAGAGTGTACCCTCCAGAGGAAAGCTTATCATTGAGTAATATACTTAGCAACGCAATATTTATGTGGCTGCTGTACCTCATTTGTGGGGTTTCAACTTTTGTACATTAAATAATGCACTAGATTTTGCGTTTCTTTTGTTTTATTTCCCCCCCCCCCCAGATCCTTTCTCACTGCGGAGGTTTACTGAGGTTTCTTAAAGAATCAGCACCAGATTTGGCTACACTTGGAACATTTCCAAACTTTGCAACACTTTGGGACGATTCTGAGCACATTGGACATTATTTTGACACTTATGTTCCACAAGTTTGTTTCTGCTATTTAAGCTTTATCAGTTTTTCACTGTGCTATTCAGTATTCTAGTTTCACTTTTTTAATTTTATTTACTTCACATACAGTACACATTGTTTCTATATATCGCTAGCAGTTTGAGTGCTCTTAGCTTAGAGGTTAACTATAGGCTTATACAGTTAACTATAGGCTTATATAAAATATAATTTACATACAGACGATAGCATATCTCCCAGGTATGCAAACAAGCATTTTTCTATAAGATAACTGATACGCCCTAAGGACATTGAAAAAGTGAAGTGCTGAAAGGATTGAACATTTAGTGTAAGCTAAAATCACCAGTAAACGGCATTACTAGAATGTCCTGGTTGTGTTGTTTTCCTGATCGAAAAAACAGACTATACAGCTGTGACAGTCCCCAAAGGTGCACGCTGGACTCTCAGCATGTTCCTATCCAACAAGCTTTCCCTTCAATATCCTAGCGCTTTAGTAAATGACTAAGCGTCCCAGATGGCAGCTGCTGACAGAAAGGGTGACAATGTCATTTGGCTTGAATTATCTTACATTCCTGCAAGGGACTCACTTTGAAGACTTGAACACAGGCCGATCTTCTCTGGGAGTGATTGTTACAGAATAGAGGGCACTTCAAGGTCACACTTTGTCTTTGTAGCATCAGTCTAGAACTAAGTTACTACAAGAACACATTTTGATTTTTAGTGTCTGAGATGTGCTTAAAAGGATCATATTATCTTCCTGGGTTTCTAGCATATAGACTTTTGAACAAATGTACTGCTCTTGAGTCTTTACTTCAGTAGTTGAATTCCTGCACTTTTAGGTAAAACTGTGAAAGGCAACTAGAATTATCTATAAACACTTTCCCTGGGTTTTTTTTATGGGGGTGGGGTTGGGTGAAGTGTGGAAGCCAGTAATATGTTAACAGGTGATAGGGTTAACATTCACCAGTTCACAGCTGTAATCTTATCTGTAACTCCTCTCATCTTGAAAGCCAGCGTATTGTAGCTCAATGATTTTCCCATTCTTCCCACATTTAAGAACATTTCCTAGTTTAATGTTTTTTAAAAACAGACAATGTTAGCAAATAAGGACCCCTTTGCATACCCAGTCTGCCCATCTCATTTGATTCCCAATTTAGGATGGTACTCTGGTGTCTATATTAGCATCTACCAGCTCCACTGGGAGGCTATTCCATGCCTATTTGAGTGAACCTCTGCATCAGCTCTTCTGGGGCACATCACTTACAAGCTCTCAGTAACAAGGACTCATTGTTTATATAAAGCCCTGCGTACATTGTCAGAAGAAACATTGTGTACATTGTACAAGAAATAATATATTATTACTGTATATTACAATAGCCCTGATCCTCTTCCAGCCCCGCCAACTTCAGCCATAACTTGCATCAAATGTTTCAAACTAGTAATATACTTGATGCAGACACTACAGGATATAAATAACTATTAGACTGCACAACATTACTGCACTTGGGAACACAGTCCCCTCTTATTATAAGAAGAGAAAATTGGAGAACATTTTCTGAGCATTATGAGAAGTGGAGAGATGAAAGCATGTATTAACTCCTCTACCTCACTGCATCACATACATTATCTAGTTTAATGTTCTTACAAGACTATGTTTCGTGGTAAAAGCAACATATGACATTATGGAGATGACATAAACCGTTAACTGCTTAGAGGGCCCTGCAAAAGAGAACAATAAACTGTTGTCGCTTACATTCAATGCTAAAGAAATATGTACAGTACAGGAAGGGGTTAATATGGTTGATACAGCAGTGGTGTAGTGTCTGATTTCAAGAAATATTAAGGGGCTGATTCTATACAGATGTAACCAGCCTCGATGTTGCCAGCACCGGGGGCAAGCTGGGGGAATGCGGCGGTGCCAGTAGCACTGTAGCAGAGGATTAACACTGCTGGGCCTTCTGATCCAGGAGAATGGACTCCCCGCAGCGTTGTCGTGGCAGGCACTGTCTCTGGAGCCACGGCTTTTTGCATTTACAGCCGGCTGTGAAGACAATGAGACAGGCTACATCTGTATGCACCGAAGCAGCCAATCCGGCCATTTGACAGGAATTTCCCATTGCCTTCAATCGTTATTTTGTCCAAAAACAGCCCTCCTGGCCATTTCGACACATATAAAATCAGCCCATAAGCCTACTAAACATCGGAGAGAAAGCTCTTCTGATATCAATAAGAATAATACAATTGTTATGTTCTACAAAGGAAACGTATATAATATTTTTTAAAGTAAGTATTTTTCATGGAAAGTGAGAGGGACTAAAAAAGTATTGGTAGGAAAATCCATCCCGCTTTTGACATCTGAGTACAGGCACAATTCAGTTCTGACCAACGGAGCTTGCTATCACGAATTTTAGAGCCTGATAGATAGCGGACTTCCCCAAGGTTATATAGAGCTTTTTAACTTGGTTCTCAAATAAATCTCAGAGGTCAGTAACAAGAGTACTCCCCATCTTTAACACGGTACCTACGGACGATTTTAGACAAAACTGCGCTGTTTCCTTTGGGAGCTGTCTTGATTTAGCTCCACCGATGGATTACTTCCCTGTCCCATTTTACAAATTGGTCTATTGATTAATTAAGCTTTTGCATTTACTTCTGCATTCTAAGTCTGCCACCTTCTCATTCCCATCCATCCTTGTCTCCCTCTCCTGACTCATTCATCTTTGGCTCTAAGCCGCTGTTTGGTTATTCATTTTTATGTTTCTTATCGTATGCGTGCCGATGTTGTCAATTACACATTTGATCTTGAACATGTTCCATGTATCAAGTTACTGGACAGGCTATGTAGATTGACACTAAAATAGTTGTGAAGAATCTGTGGTGATGTATCAAGGTACTTTGCATTGGAGACACAGACATCTGTAAGGACTACTTGACCCACCTAGAACATTGCTGCTTGGGATTTGGGGAGTATAGAACAGAAGCTATAGGGAGAGATTACAGGAGAAGTTAGGAGAGCAGTTATAGAAGACATTAGTATAGGAGTTAAAGGGATTTGTTATGGGAGGAGTTAAAGGATACATTAGGGTAGGAGTTATAAGGAGTGGTTCTAGGTGCAGGTAGGGATGGGATGTATAAAATATTGTCCCTTTAACTGCCTCTGCTTTCCTACAGTATGTGTTTGCATATATTAACTCTTGCAATTCTGAAATGATGTCATAGCCTCTGTACCCATGAAATCAATTCAGCATCAAGAACAAGAAACTGAAATCAAAAGTTTTATACACCAGACACCAGCAGAAACTGACGCAAAATATAATTCTTTCACTGTGTCAAAAATGAAAGTGCACCACTTTACTATATATCCATGGTTTCTCAATCTCAAGAGGTCACCCTCTCGGGTGGGCTCAGTCAGAGTTGGTAGTGGCAGGTCCATTTCAAGAGAGAAAAGCCAACTCATTGCCAGGTTATTCAGCCTGTCCCTCCTACTGTCTGATGTACAGTAGCTGCTGGATTGTTAATTCACATTGACAACAAGTCACTGTGACACATTGATCCTGGGACACCTGTATTTACTTCATTATTTTACTGCGGAAAGTGTATTTATTTTCTGCTTATTCTTTGGGACAGGTAATCCATGAGCCTGTATTGTTTTGCCATGTGGGGGGAGGGTCAAATATTTTTTAACCCCTCAAGGATTAAGGAAGTATTTATTGGAAAACTCTTTATCCTACTGGAAATCCACCATGGTGTGTTGCATAGTACTCTTGAGTATCTCTGTACATTCCCACCATCCCATCACGCCTTCCCTTTTAATAAGTATCAATGTGCTTTATGCATTGATGATCTTCAGAATAAAAGGGTCCTTATACAGATATTCCCAATACAAATTCTATAGTTTCCGGTGTATATTTATATCCCATACAGTACATACACTGAAGCTTTAATATTAGGGCGAGCAATTTCTGCATCCCAAGAAAATACTTTTGTTGCCAAAGTGTCTAGTAATAAATAGCAAGCTGAACAGTGTGGCACATTTTGGATCCCACATATGATAATTGCTCACCCAAAGAGCTTACAATCTGCAGTCAAGGCACAGTGGAATGAAGCAATCTCCCAAGCTCACAAGTATATTATACCAGTGATTGCACTGGGGCTTACACTTTAGAGGTCAGTATCTGAAACACAAGGTCACTAATGCTTCACAGTGGAACACGGGCCTCTAAAAATTAGAAAATCAGCTTAACCTTTTAGAAAGTGGAGCATTTATCAGATCTAAGTAACACAAGCCCAAAAGAGCCCATACGAGTTTAATGACATACCAGGAGATGCTCACTATCAAAAATCCATTACCCCACTGCAGGTATTAATTTACAATGCAGTATTAATGGGGGCTGGCTATTACCAGTAGGATACAAAGCAATACAAAAACAATTAACCAAAGGTATCTGTGCTAATGAGTGTACTGTGAGTGCAGTTATGAGGCAGCTCTCCTGTGTGAATGCATTAGGTTTGTCATCAATGTGGAGTGTTTGAAGGTTTACACAATGCGGTCTACAGGTATGTGTCAAACTCCAAACATAGTTGACATTCAGTAAATGTTAAAATAATAATTCTGTACATGCATCCCTTAATGTAGGGGTGCGCAAACTGGGGGGCTCGAGATTTTCTGGGGGAGGGGGAAACGGGTGCAGCGCTTATAGAGGCCCCGTGTTCTTACCCACAACATTTAAATTAAATGTCGAAGGAGGAAGGCCTCTGTAAGTCCATTACCTTCTCTCCAGCGACGCGTCGCCATGGTAACGCAGCGGAAAATGCCGCCGCGGGGTCACATGATGTTGCGTTGCCATGGAAAACACAGCAAAAAAAGATAAAGGGAGTTGCGGGGGGGGGAGCGAGCAGGGGGGATAGCAGGCAGAGGGGCGCAGAGAACTGGGCTAACCCTTGCCCTAAGGACCTATGTACAGTGTGATGTACATTTGATGGTACTTAGGGTGCAGAGTACCACTACATTTTATTTATAAGCCCACAGTACCACTACTTTTTTATATATAAAAGCACAGCGTACCACTACTTTTTTATTTAAAAACCCACAGTACCACTACTTTTATATAAATAACCCAGAGAACCACTACTTATATAAAAACCCAGAGTACCACTATTTTTATATAAATAACACAGAGTACCTCTACTTTTAAATAAATAACCCAGAGTATCACTACTTTTCTATAAATAACCCAGAGTACCACTACTTTTATATAAATAACGCAG
Source organism: Ascaphus truei (assembly GCF_040206685.1). NCBI lineage: Eukaryota > Metazoa > Chordata > Amphibia > Anura > Ascaphidae > Ascaphus > Ascaphus truei. The sequence goes on along the minus strand of NC_134491.1, from coordinate 62,022,460 downwards.
AGCACCACTACTTTTCTATTAATAACCCAGAGTACCACTACCACAACTTACGATTTACAGCGTGGCTAATACTACACACAATACATAAAGCTTGGCCCCCTGCAGACGCACTTACCTGAATGCCCTCCTACTGTCTTTGTACGTTCTCCCCACCAATTAGATTGTAAGCTCCTCGGAGCAGGACTCCTCTTCCGAAATGTTATTTTTATGACTGAAGCACTTATTCCCATGATATGTTATTTGTATTATTTGTTATTTATATTATTGTCAGGTGTAGTACTAATGTGAAGCGCTATGTACATTAATGGCGCTATATAAAGACATACATACATACTTTTACATAAATAACCCAGAGTACCACTACTTTTTTATATATAAAAATTCAGAGTATCACAACTTTTTATTAACGTAAGTTCCATTTTCATTTTTTGAATGAACAGGGACTCATTACATGCAGATACTCCCCTCTCTGTTTCCATAGTCTAAAAGCGTACATATTTCTAAGATAAAGTCCCCACCACTGTGGCCACAAGGTTTAAAGAGGGTCACTTTTTGAAAAGTGTGCTGAATAGCTGGAACTGCACCTTTAGCAAGTACATTAGTGTCTCCCCTACTTCAGCTCCGTTGCTGCAGCTTTGATTGTAATTGAATTCTCATTTGTCCTACAGAAGCGTCTTCCGATCCCATTGTGTTTCCAGCTAGACCATTCCTTCTGGGAAAAGAGATCATTTCTAAAATAATGAGTTCCTTGGCAGTTTATTATGAGATCCAAGCCATGTTCACACCTCGCAGACGTGGGCTTAATGATCGGAGAAATTAAAAGATGTAAACTGAGCTATTGTTCTATGGCAGCTAGGGATGGAAGTGGAATAAAGCCTGCTAGTTATTCTTGTAATTGTTAGACATTTTTAAGCATAACCTTTTTCCTAATGAATCTCTGAGTGTCTTTTGTGCCGGTGATGCTCCTCTAACCAGTTGATAATTTGGGTTAACTCCTTAACTGCTTCTAGTGGAGGGAGTATTCCAGGTCAAAGATTTCTGATTTGGATGAAGTTACATTTTTAGGCCACACAAAAGATGTGAATTATTTGTTAGCTGCTTTGTTATGGTTCCACAAACTTTGTGCAGATGTACTGTACAGGAGAAACCTGCGTGTTAAGATTTTAATATAATTGCTATTCAAATGGTATTGCTTTGCTACAAACAGAAGCATTCAAAATATGCATATCTTATTCTCGGTGTATCCAGCACCTACTGCGGTATGCAGCCCTTGCTGTTTCATTTTGTGATTTGGGAAGTTTACTCGAGTTTGTGGAGGAGTTATAGGGTTAGATGGAACAGTTATAGGGAGCAACGGGAGGAGTTATGGGGAGCAGTTATATGGAGTAATAGGAGTTATATGGAGCGGTTATAGGTAGTGATATGTGTAGTTATAGGGAACAGTTATATGAAGGAGGAGTTGTAGGAAGCGGTTATATGGGAAAAGAAGAGGAGTTATAGGAAGGGGTTATATGGTGCAATAGGAGGAGTTATAGGGAGTAGTTACATGGGGCAAGAAGAGAGTTATTGGGAGGGGTCTTAGCGGACAATAGGAGGTGGAATTTTGAAGTAATGGAATTCGTCAATTCCTTGTGTCCCAGGAGTGTTATATTTCTATTTTTTCCCAGCAGCAAAAACTCCCCCAAGACTGAGGAACCATAAACATCTATGGTTAATGATCTGCATCAAATGTAAGAAATTTGTACTTCACATGCTGGGGGCTTGATACAGAACCACAGGTGCCTCCTACAACACAAATTAGACTGTCTGTTCTTTCAAAGCAGAAATATTGTACCTGCAAATTATTTTCTGATGTTGCTACAGTACGTACACTATCAGCGCTATAGAAGAATGTTATTTGAATTTCCACTTTGTTCTGCACCACAAGGTCAAGCAGTTAATGAATGTCAAAGCTGAGCCATGAAAAATGGATCTTAATGAAGTGTAACCCAGGGTAATAAAGCTATGAGCAACCTGCAATACCAAACAAGCTTTCTAATAAGATATGCAATTATCCTCAGTAATGTCTATGCAGACTGCCCAGTACAGCAATGTTCAGCACCATGGACAGAGGCACAATTAGTTTACAGGAGTTGCCTGCCTCCCTTAATTCATCCAGCAAACTGTTTATTGATGGAAGGCTTAGGCAGTAATAATGGGCATTTATCTGAGTTAGTCAATACCATGTGCTTTGTGCATAACGTTACACCCAACAAAATGAAACAGATGTCAAACAGACAGATGTAAAAAGTGCTCAGCCTTTTTATGAGATGCTGCCGAGTAGGTATATAGATTAATTAAATTTTTCATAGCACGGACAGGGTATGCATCTTGGTACAGAGTATGTTACAGGCAGAATTAACCTGAAATGTGCTTCCTAACAAAGTAAGTTGCCCAAGGTCATATTGTGCAGACACTGCTCCCACGTCAAAGACATGTCTGCCACAACATTTGCAGAGGTAAAACGTTTACAAATAATATGGCTGTATACCTTATAGCAGTTCAATATTCTGATTAAAACAGCATTCTCTCCAAAGATACTGGAAATGTTCTGCAATGCGTTTCTGGCCTCCCTGGCTATAAAAGGGTTAAGTATGTTCCTTTCCATTGGCTCTTAAAATGTATCAACCTGAATGTGAACGGCTGCTTTAAAGTATAAAGTTGAAGGAATGGAGCTGAGTTGAGATGTTATTCAACTGTGACCCTCATGAGGCCGGAGTTCTTAATTTTCAGCTTTGTCAAGGCACATTCCTTTGATGTATTACCGCAGAGCGAAGGTATGACACATCTAATGACGATATAATGCATGTTTTGCACCGCTTCTCCATCTCATGTTCAGTATGTATTCATTAACCTTGACTTCCACAAGTGCATATGGAGCTGTCCTGTGATGAATCAGTTTTACTGTACCTAGGAATCTCATTTTCAGCGCTGCGTATGATTGCTGTTGTTATTTTATTCTTATATGAAGCAGCAGTTCACACATCTATGCAGAAAAGTCCTAAATACAGGTTAATAAGCTGAATATACATAATACGTTTGCATTTCCTCTTTTATTGAGGAGCCATACAGATATGCAAACACAAATACCAGTCCCCGTTATTTTAACCCATTTTCCTACTTCAATTGCTTCAGAGTAGCTGCCTTATACCCTCATCCACACCTGTTTACAATTTCCCCATAACATGTACATGAAGCCTATCACATGGGGAATATCTATATTATTATTAACACTTACTATTACGTCTCTCCTGTTTCTGAATGTTGTTACGTCCATTTTGTTTTCCATTTTAATAAAGCAATCAATATTCCCCTAAGGCCAACCACATGCCCCTGATTTCTGAGGACCCCATTTCCCAAAATATTACACATTTTAGTTTTTTTGGTAAATAGAGAAAAATACAAATATGGATGTGGTTCATCCAATACGAAACTGGGAAATCATCTGGCATCCATATTGTTGTCCCAGCCAAGTATTTTTGTCCGACAGTTTTTAGAAGTGAAATATTCCATGAATCTGGGTGGGAGGTTCCTGGAGGTTGGGATAATGTGTTGTATGGTTATTGGGATCCCCCACCCCCAAAAACGTGACGGATGGGGTGAATTACTGCTTTAAAGTGTTGCTGGCCCTTGTAATGGCAAAGGGGTGAGTGTTTTAAAACTCCCCCCAATGAGCTTCCTGCACCTAATGCTATAATAATTTCCCGTGAGTAACAAAGCAAAATTATTACATTGTCACATCTATAATTTGTTTCCCATGTAGGAGAATGATGAGCTATGATATGAATGTGAAACTTCTTATCTCCATCAATTAGCAGGTTTCCTCATTAAATCCTAAGTACATTAAAATGATTGAATCAGCCTCTTATGAGCTTACTGTCAGTTGTTGCTTTGAGATGCTTGTCTCATCATATCACTGGTAGTATATATACTGAATGTTCTCAGCAATACTTTGTATTGGGCTGGATAAAATTATTTTAGATATATTGAACCGACGGACTACACGATTCGGTCCCCAAGTGTCCAGCTGTACGGCTTGGGACCCCGACTCCTATCTGGTGATGTCACTGCACAGACATTTTCTCTGACATGCCTGTAATTTTTACCTTCTTGTGAGTGCAGGTCCAATATACCGTGTTTCTCTATCTTTTTTTTACATTAAATTCAATTTTACACACCAGGTAATGCTATGGAGCTTGCGCTTCCTTCTGTCTTTTTTTCTGTAGGTATTTTGGCAAAATAAGGGTAGGTTTATTGGCTCATCTGCTTTACATAGCAGTTACTGAGCCCCTACCAATTTTTCAATTAGTGCAGGTATAATACACCCCAGTGTCAGTCTGGACATCACCCTCTATTGAATGGTAGGTGAATGTATAAGGCTGACAGAGAGAAATATGTGTTTGTTTTATTATATTCACACCATGGAAAATGTGCACCCAGTTTGCCTCTATAGTAAGGTAACTATGATACTGGCTTTAGCCAGATTTTAATTGCACGACTCACATAAGCTCATGCTTATTTAACCCCTTCAGGGCTTTCACACTTTTTTTCACCAGTCCATGGGACAACTATTACATATATATAGTGTAGGTACCTGTATACAGGTATGCCTTGATGTGGCATGCAGGCTTACAAATGCTTTGGCCAAAGGGTTTAACAAAATACCCTTTTTCATGAGATTATTTTATCTTAGCCTAAGTGGTAGGAGCGCAGGAATCATTCTTTTTGTGTTTTTTTCTTTTTATTGTGACAAAATACCCTTTTGGGCTGAAGGGTCCTGGTCTGGGAAACTTTAAACCCACTGTCTCTTTTAGGGTAAAGCACAGTCACAGGACCATCCAGCTCTGGTTTAAGTGCTATATTTTCTTTGACACTCCAGCAGACAAAACCAAGACAAACAAAAGAATCAAAATAAATCCTAGCTCTATCTGAGCATTAACTAGACAGCAATTCTCTAGCTATCTTTTGGTGTCTTTCCCACTTACCAAACAATAAAACCCAGATACTGTATCATAAACCAAACCTGTTGCAGGCCAATGCCTGTCTGTAGCCACCAGCTCTCTTAGCTGGAATGAGTGGAGAACTGATCCAGCCTGGCCTTTCTTACACTCTGTTAATTAAGGACCGGTGATCTGCACCTGGCTGTGCTTGCAGAACCCCTCTGGACCTTTAACCCTTAGTGGGGAGAAGTATAGTTGGCCAAAGCAGGAGGTATATACCTCCCCTTCTCAATTTTACCACCTTTCCTCTCACAGTATCCTTGTGGTTGGCTATACCACTAAAGAAGCTGCAGTGTGCTCCAAGCGATCTGCTTGTCTGAGACTGGTGTTCTTTTTCCACTTACCACGTTTTGGAATAGGTTTGGATTATTACGGGACACATTTACAATTATTTATTGTCTCTGATATCACAGTCATCACAATTATTTGTATTATATATAACCACTTACTGTATTCTATTCCACACATATATATATATATATATATATATACAGTGTTCGACAATCCTATACATTTACACTCCCGGGGCGTGTGGATTTAACCCCTGGGCGAGTAAATATTGGCCCAATCAGAAAATGTGCTTGTTTTTTTTAATTTCCCCACTCGCGCTAAATTTCCCTGCTCGCGCTGAAAAATAAAAAAATAAAAACTCCACCTACCTGATTGCTGATTGGCGCGCGCTCCCAGGCTTTGTGGGCGCGCGGCCAGGCTCTATATGAGCCTGCCCCCAACGAGCGGCCATTCTTTCTGGCCGGAGATCTATTGGAGAGTAAGTACTCTCCAATCTCTGCATGCTGCGGCCCCTCTGATCCTTCCCTGCCTCCTGCAAGCCTCCTCCCCGCTTCCCACGCAGGACAGGAGATGGTAGGGGGGTGTCCCCTCTTCTGTCCCTGTCCCCACTTACCCTGTCTTCCTGCTGATCCCCGTGGGGGGCAGGGGATGGTAGGGGGATGTCCCCCCTTCTGTCCCTGTCCCCGCTTACCCCGACTTCCTGCCGATCCCCGCGCAGGGTTGGATATGGTCATGGGGGGGGCAAGCGGGACAGTGGTGGTGGTCGCGCGGCCTTTCCTCTTCTTCCCCCTGTCGTGTGTGTGTCTGTGTGTATGCATGGGTGTGTGTGCATGGGAGAGTGTGCCCAGCTATCTTCATGACGGCGCAGCATAAGGCGTGGGGGGGGGGCATCTGCCCGCTCGACCACAAGCTTCATGCCGGCGAGGGGAGCAGGGCAGTGGCGGCCACGGCGGGGCTGACTGTCCCCTGGGGCGCCCGCTGGGGGACACATCGCAACGTGCCTGCCACCTCCCCAAACTACGACCGCGTGAGGTATGGAGGGGGATGTCGGCCTGCCCCCCCCTCCCACGAGTGGGAGATGGGCGCAGGTGGGTGGGGGAGGAGTGTGGTGGTGGTGCTGCTGGTCGCGGCCTTTCCTCCCCCCCCTGTGTGTGTGTGTGTGTGTCTGTGTGTATGGGAGAATGTGTGACACACCAGAGGTACCCCCCCAATCAGTCACCCCCCAGTCAGTGTCAGTCACCCCCCACCCCCAGTCAGTGTCAGTCACCCCCCACCCCCAGTCAGTGTCAGTCACCCCCCACCCCCAGTCAGTGTCAGTCACCCCCCACCCCCAGTCAGTGCCAGTCACCCCTGCCCCAGTCAGTGTCAGTCACCCCTGCCCCAGTCAGTGTCAGTCACCCCTGCCCCAGTCAGTGTCAGTCACCCCTGCTCCAGTCAGTGTCAGTCACCCCTGCCCCAGTCAGTGTCGGTCACCCCTGCCCCAGTCAGTGTCAGTCACCCCTGCCCCAGTCAGTGTCAGTCACCCCTGCCCCAGTCAGTGTCAGTCACTCACCCACCCAGTCACCCCTGCCCCACCCAGCCACTCACCCAGCCAGCCACTCATCCAGCCAGCCACTCATCCAGCCAGCCACTCACCCACCCAGCCAGCCACTCACCCAGCCACTCACCCAGCCAGCCACTCACCCAGCCTCTCTCTCTCTGTGTATCACCCACCCTCTGTGTGTGTCACCCACCGTTTCTCTCCTCTGTCTCCCCCACACTCTCTCTCTCCCCCCCCACTCTCTCCCCCCCCCCACACTCTCTCTCTCCCCCCACGTTCTCTTTCTCTCCCCCCACACTATCTCTCTCCCCCCACTCTCTCTCTCCCCCCACACTCTCTCTTCCCCACACTTTCTCTCTCCCCCCACACTCTCTCTCTCCCCCCACACTCTCTCTCTCTCTCCCCCACACTCTCTCTCTCTCCCCACACTCTCTCTCTCCCCCACACTCTCTCTCTCTCCCCCACACTCTCTCTCTCTCCCCCACACTCTCTCTCTCTCCCCCACACTCTCTCTCTCTCTCTCCCCCACACTCTCTCTCTCTCTCTCCCCCACACTCTCTCTCTCTCCCCCACACTCTCTCTCTCTCCCCCACACTCTCTCTCTCCCCCACACTCTCTCTCTCTGCTCCACACCCTCTCTCTCTCCCCCACACTCTCTCTCTCCCCCACACTCTCTCCCCCACACTCTCCCTCTCCCCCACACTCTCCCTCTCCCCCACACTCTCCCTCTCCCCCACACTCTCTCTCCCCCACACTCTCTCTCTTTCCCTGACACTCCCCCACACTCTCTCTCTCCCCCACACTCTCTCTCTCTCCCCCACACTCTCTCTCTCCCCTACACTCTCTCTCTCTCCCCCACACTCTCTCTCTCTCCCCACACTCTCCCCCACTCTCTATCTCTCTCCCCCATTCTCTATCTCTCTCTCTCTCCCCCACACTCTCTCTCTCTCTCCCCCCCACACTCTCTCTTTCTCTCCTCCACTCTCTCTCTCTCTCTCTCCCCCACACTCTCTCTCTCTCCCCCACACTCTGGGACTAGGGGCGGGGTTGGGGGCGGGACTAGGTGGCGAGTAGATTTTTTGGTTGGGCGAGTAGATTTTTGGGTGATTTGTCGAACACTGTATATATATATATATATATATTGTGACAAACGCCCCTCTTTTGTAGTGCTGACGTCTGTCTGGGTTCTTCCCGACACAGTCTTCTAGGGTTATTTAATACAAAAAACAGGATCATGCAAAGTATTAAGCTGCTTAACTCAGGCTTCTGCCTGCTTTATTTTCATCCAAGTAAGGTACTGCAGCTTTAACATGTGTAGGTTAGAGGTACTCAGATACTTTCATTCAGCAGTTCACTCATTTCATTGTTACAGTATTTCCCACACTGTTATTTCAAGTAAAAAGAAACCAAATTATATAAACAAAATCCTATCCCTTTCAGGGATCTAACTACACATCAAAATCAGTCTCTCTAACAGCTGCTGGCCAACTAAACTGGTTCCCCAGCTTAAAACAATGCTCTCTCATTTAGGGTCACAAGATACAGCACAGTCTTTTAGCAACAGCAGTAACCATTTGTTTGTCTTATCTGTTTGGGGTGTCCAGGCAAATCCTCTGGTACTGTGATACGTGGAGAGGCCGTCAACCTCGATACTGGATGCAGGAGAGTAGCGACACCCCCAGCCCCCAGGCTCCAAGGAGAGAGAGAGAAATGCAAAACCTCTCTGCTCTAAATACCTGTGCATGTGATTAGAAGAGCAGGTGAGGGAGAACTAGAGCCATTGTAATCTGTGGTCTGGATTTTCCATCCAGCTGCCTGAGTTAATGTGAAGCTGTGGAACGGATCATTTTTAGCTATTCCTGCACTTTCTGCTCTAAAATGGGGCAGAAAGCTGCCTAACATCTTTGGACTATGTCACATATCCCCCTCCCCAGCTCACACCTACTGGGGTGAGCGGCCATGGACCTCACTGGGGTGAGCGTCCTACCTGAAATACTTGAGCTAACTCCTCAGTACAACATTAAGTATTCACATGATACGAATATGAACTTCATTATAAATTTACCAACCGAAAAGGGCATTTTTTTTTTTTTTTCCATATTGTAAGCTACCAATATTTTTTCTCTTATACTACAGCCTTGTAATCTTAAGGGCCATCAACCCTGTATATTAATTTGTAGTTTAGCTACATTTTCAACACAGAGAACCAATATAACATTGTAATATTGACAAAATGCTTATTTGCATAGTTAAGTGTCCGTGACATAGTCCACACGTGTAATAAAAAAAATAAATCGGTCAGTTCCCCCAAACATTTTTTTTTTTTTTTTGACTTCCAGTCTATTGCATCCTTTGACTTTATTTCATAGCCCGCTGCAACCTGCAAATGACTGGACTGTTTCTTTAGCTTCTGATGAGACCCTTGGACCAGATTCTCCTTGGCTCCACAGTGTGGTCCAGATTGGTGAGATATGGAACTATTCAGGCGCCGTGTTAACCTTCGTTGTTTTTTCTTTTCAATCTTTGATTTCCCTTTTGTGGCCATTACCAGGCCTTTGGGTTTTGGAGACCTAGTTGCCTCTGTACAAACGTAGTCCATATTAACCATGTCATCAGGATCTGTCAACAAGTTTGTGTTTTCAGGAACTGCCACCCACTTGGCTAAAACATCTTCTGTGTTGTCCTGGGTGTGTCCACTAGTTTGATAATCTTCTGGACAACGTAAATGAAATTGAGGATCTGGATTTTTGAATTCCAGATCAGGGAGTATATTCTCAGGAGGGTGCCTATCTGTTTCTGGAATAACAGCAGCACAATCAAAGTCAATTCTTTCTCCTTCCTCTTTGTCATCAGTGAGGGCATTGAGTTTACTTTCCCTGGTCTCCTTTTGTGACCGTGTCTCTTTTAGCCTTGGAATCTCTTTCTCCAACTTCATCTTTATAGCAAATCGTAATATTGCAACAGCATTGAAGATACACGTATAGGAACGTACCGCTTGCTTGGTTAGGAGGTAGGATTGATAGCCCGACTGAACCACTTTAGCCGCTTCTCCCATGTCCGTCATCTGTTTCAGAGCGAGGTTTAACTCTGTTTCATTTTCTCTATTCTTGACCTGCAGCTGCAGGTGCTCCTCCCGGGTCTTGTCCAGCTCCAGCTGCAGCCGGGCCCCCTCATTTGCCGTGTGGTCCAGCTGCTTGTAGATATCGGCCATCTCGCTTTTATAGCGCAGTGTCAGGCAAACCACCTGACGGACGGACACCTCCTCTCTCTTGGCGCACTGTATCTCGCGCTCAGCCATCTGCTTCTGCAGCTCTCCAACCTGATCGTGCCAGACCTCCCTCAGGGTCTTCACCTCTTTCTGGTGCTTGCTCTGGGTTTGCATCAGCGCCTCCATTTTTTGGAGCTCTGCAGATTGTGTCGCCTGGATCGCCGCTGATTCTGTATTCTGCAGTGCTTCCTGCATTTCTAACTTTTCCTGGATCAATTGCTTCTCCACTTTTTCTGCTTGGTGAAGTTTCTCATCACCTTCACTGATCTGGTCAGTCAAGTCTGAATTTTTCTGTGTCAGACTTACATTCTCTCTTTTTACAGTCTCTAAATTACTCAGGGTATTCTCATAGGTTTCCTTCAATGTACACAGCTCTGTGCTGCGAGCATAGACCTCATGGCGTGAGAGTTCCAGCTCTGCTTTAAGCGCGCTAGCCTCTTGCCGAGAAACCCCCAACTCTGTGATGAAGTTTTGCATATCTTTCTGGGACATCTCATAGCATAGTTTCCAGTCAGTTCTTGTTTTTTTTTATTCGCTTGGCTCTCTGCCTATGATGGTAGCAGTAGCCTTTGTCATCTCTAGGCGTGTCGTCATTCCTGGGACGATTGCGCCAGGCCCTATGGGCTGTTGCTCATCTCGGCGCCTTTCTGACGCATGTCCTGACAGTGCAGGTTCAAGTGGCTCGGTCACTTCCCCTGTGACTTGAGGAACAGTTTTCTTTCTTTTTGCTTTATTAGCTCCAGAGATATCAGTGGTCCTGGGCACACACTCACTGTTATCAGCTTCCACATCTTGCTTGCACTCACAGGGCGTTGCTTGCTTTTGCAGCTGTTTGTCTTTGAAAATTTTGGGGCACACATCTTCCATGTGACCTACTTCACGACAGGCCCAGCATACTAAATTCATCTGTGGGTACAACTCTCCTCCAGGGTCGTGATCATAGTATGGCCTGAAGGGACACTGTTTTGTATGGTTACGTACATTACACAACAAACATTTCACGTCGGCCATTTTAGAAACCCGGCAGGGACAATTTGCTAGCTGCAATTTCACTTACTTCAGCAGCTTACATACAGCACTTGCTAGCTGCAAATTCACTCACTTCAGCAAAAGGCATAAGCTTTACAAACAGCACTTGCTAGATGCAAAAAAAATTTTTTTTCTTCAGCAAAACATTTTGGTTTTCTGTTTGGGTTCAGGGTGCTATTGCATCCACACTTCGCACATTCTCTGTGTATGCTAGAAGCACAACTGATATACACAGCGGGACAGACTTCACTCATAGCATCTGTACTTTAGTTCAGCTGGGCGGCCATTTTAACCCCCCGCATTTATTTGCAAACCCACAGACTTTTTAGTGTCTGCCCGCATTCTCCACCATATGTGACAAACGCCCCTCTTTTGTAGTGCTGACGTCTGTCTGGGTTCTTCCCGACACAGTCTTCTAGGGTTATTTAATACAAAAAACAGGATCATGCAAAGTATTAAGCTGCTTAACTCAGGCTTCTGCCTGCTTTATTTTCATCCAAGTAAGGTACTGCAGCTTTAACATGTGTAGGTTAGAGGTACTCAGATACTTTCATTCAGCAGTTCACTCATTTCATTGTTACAGTATTTCCCACACTGTTATTTCAAGTAAAAAGAAACCAAATTATATAAACAAAATCCTATCCCTTTCAGGGATCTAACTACACATCAAAATCAGTCTCTCTAACAGCTGCTGGCCAACTAAACTGGTTCCCCAGCTTAAAACAATGCTCTCTCATTTAGGGTCACAAGATACAGCACAGTCTTTTAGCAACAGCAGTAACCATTTGTTTGTCTTATCTGTTTGGGGTGTCCAGGCAAATCCTCTGGTACTGTGATACGTGGAGAGGCCGTCAACCTCGATACTGGATGCAGGAGAGTAGCGACACCCCCAGCCCCCAGGCTCCAAGGAGAGAGAGAGAAATGCAAAACCTCTCTGCTCTAAATACCTGTGCATGTGATTAGAAGAGCAGGTGAGGGAGAACTAGAGCCATTGTAATCTGTGGTCTGGATTTTCCATCCAGCTGCCTGAGTTAATGTGAAGCTGTGGAACGGATCATTTTTAGCTATTCCTGCACTTTCTGCTCTAAAATGGGGCAGAAAGCTGCCTAACATCTTTGGACTATGTCACAATATATATATATATATATATATATATATATATATATATATATATATATATATATATATATATATATATATATATATATATGTATATATATATATATGTGTATATATATATGTATATGTATATATATATATATGTGTATATATATATGTATATGTATATATATATGTATATGTATATATATATATATGTGTGTATATATATATATATATATATATATATATATATATATATATATATATATATATGTATGTATTTAAAAGTGAAGCTGCAGATATCAAAATAATGGGGGTGTTGACTTGCAAATGAAGCTATGTATGACAAGCCTTTACATCTGATATTCTCCCCTTTATGACCAAAGGGATTAGTAAAGTATTGTAGGGTAAACCATTGCAAGACCTCCAGCATTGAAAGGATGAAACACCTTCTACAGCCAAGACTGGGTTACGAAAATACAGAGACAGCATATCACTTAGGGACAGTTGATCTACTGTATCCCATCAGACTCTTCAGGCTCATAAATTAAATCTGCATCCTTATTGTAGAGCTGGGCAGTGTACATCTACAGTAATTGTATTCAGAGTATAAATAAGCAGATTAACAGAGCTACACATGAATAATAGCACTGGAATTGATTGGTGCTAAAAGGCATTAACCTGCATTCCTTAGCACTTAATTGCGTTTACAGTATTTTGTAGACTCGAATCAGTTTGTGACTAAGAGAGTATGAATAGGAGGAGTTAGCAGCATATATAATAACGGGATATATCTGCATTTCTGTCTGTCATGTTATCTCAGTTTTCTTGGCATCAGAAAACATCTTTCCAGTCTTCGGTGGCATTAAACTCACTGACTGAGGCCCCGCTCACACAGCCAGCTACACGACATGCGCACGCGTGTTCAGTATTGAATCTACCACTGACTGCAAAGTACGGTGTCGACACTGCTGCAGTCGCGGGAGTCTTTTCAAACAGTGATCTCCGGCTGCAGCAGCGTGACGTCAATTTTAGCAGCCAATCAATGTCCAGACGTTTACATTGATTATTGTGAACAAGAGATTAAAGTGCGCAGCTAATAAATAAACGTGAGATATAGTGATAAAGTAATTAAATGATTAATTACGTGACCTTGATCAGAGCGTCTGCAGCTGTGATGGAAGGGGGGGCTCAGGAACCCCCTGGAGCTAACAGATAAATACAAAAAAGACACAGCGCACAACGCTCATAGTGCAATTACAAAATTATATTAACATGAACAAATTATTGGGTGAGTATTGTGCGTACATCAGTGCAGTTAAAACAAGCAGTTTTGGGATATGTTACCCAACGCCTCAAATGACTGGAACAGATGTCCTCACAGGGGTAGAATTGCTGATGGCTCTGCGGCAGGATTTCAGTAGGGCAGATGGAAAGCCTCTGTGCGTCCTTGCTCCCCAGAGCATTAGTTGAACGGGAGCTGCTGGCCCATACAGTGTTTGTTCTGAGCTGAACACCAGCTGATTACTCTCACTCCTCTCCATGTGCAGCACTTCCTAGTGGATGACGTCACCGCTGGGAGTCGCCGATTTCACCGTTCAGTCTATCAGCTCGCGCAGTAAAATACTAGTTGAAAGGTAGAGCTGTTAGCAAGAATGTCCTACGCGTTTCGAAAACCGCAGTTTTCTTCATCAGGGACTGATGAAGAAAACTGCGGTTTTCGAAACGCGTAGGACATTCTTGCTAACAGCTCTACCTTTCAACTAGTATTTTACTGCGCGAGCTGATAGACTGAACGGTGAAATCGGCGACTCCCAGCGGTGACGTCATCCACTAGGAAGTGCTGCACACGGAGAGGAGTGAGAGTAATCAGCTGGTGTTCAGCTCAGAACAAACACTGTATGGGCCAGCAGCTCCCGTTCAACTAATGCTCTGGGGAGCAAGGACGCACAGAGGCTTTCCATCTGCCCTACTGAAATCCTGCCGCAGAGCCATCAGCAATTCTACCCCTGTGAGGACATCTGTTCCAGTCATTTGAGGCGTTGGGTAACATATCCCAAAACTGCTTGTTTTAACTGCACTGATGTACGCACAATACTCACCCAATAATTTGTTCATGTTAATATAATTTTGTAATTGCACTATGAGCGTTGTGCGCTGTGTCTTTTTTGTATTTATCTGTTTACATTGATTGGCTGCTGAAATTGACCAGATACTCGGCAGTGGGGACGGGGGAGTATTACCAGCAACATTAGCAGGGAATTGTGTGTGTGTGTGTGTGTGTGTGTGTGTGTGTGTGTGTGTGTGTGTGTGTGTGTGTGTGTGTGTGTGTGTGTGTGTGTGTGTGTGTGTGTGTGTGTGTGTGTGTGTGTGTGTGTGTGTGTGTGTGTGTGTGTAACACTGAACAGAAAGGCTCAATTTGATACAAAGTCATATCCATCCAAGGCTGCTTTGCATCACTAAGTCAGGCTTTGTGTTTTTCATTTCACTGTACCCTTTTATTGTAATATTAGCACTCTGTGCCCCCGCTCGACTGCCCACCCACCCGCGGATCATTCCGTCTGCTGGGGATGATCACAGATCGCTGGGCTGCAGGAGCGCGGTGGAGGCGCGAATGGAAGCAGGTAGCAGTGTGAGCTCGGCCTAAGGAACTGCATCAAGTGCAAGCAACTTGATTGACAAGCTTCTTAATCGCTCTCTCTGTTGTTACCACCAAAACTTTGGGGGGGATTTTATGTGCAAGAGCATGAAAAAAAAGGAGGTGTAAAGAATAACAAGAGATTTATTTAAATAAAATTGTGTTGGTTTCAATGGGATCTTTTTAGTAGAATTCTGGTGCGTTTTTTACACCTGGTAGACTTTAAATTAAAAAAATCCTCTTTACTTAGTAACATACGGTCATATAGTGATATTTCCATATATTGGACCATGTCTCGTACCATAGGTTTTTTGCTGGCGGATGCATATGGTCTATGTTAGTGCATCGCAGCATACTGTAAATCTTCTATAGAACTTATGCTTGCACAATATTTCTACATTGTATCAAGACATACTGTAAAACAGGATTTCCATAGGAAGCAACATTAATGCTTCCTTACCACATCTCAATATGTCATATTGGATGGACAATGATACAGGTGACATTTCCTTCTGGTACTGGCGTCTCCCAGCGAAGTCCTTTTGATGTTCTCTCTATATAATTGCACTGCAGTATGTCTAAATAAATAACATGCACTGCAATTTGTTTTCTAGCAGTAACATGTCTCTGTCTATTCACCTTTCTAAATGCCATAGTGCCATCGCTATTTGTCTTCCTCTCTGTGAAAAATGTCTGCCTCCCGGACACATCGAGATACTTCCCACCTTATTTGACATCAAACCGGCAGCTTAAATATGGCTCATGATGAGAAATATAAAGCTAATATTACAATTTTCCACCATTTGACAGCAATCAAGGGAAGACTAATGGGAGCTTCCTGTGACTAAATCATTCAGAGTCCTGGGTATTCTATCTAATTCTCATTAGACAGAAAAAAAAAACCATTTCCAATAATCTCATTACTCCGGTGTGAGTAACCCGAGAAATGCTCCACGATGGATGGATCCTTCACTGATACCATCCAAGTGTCTTTATGAAGGATGCTGTTGATATGGAAGGCTTGCAGACACTAGATGACAACCAGCTAGGTGCAGCTGATAAATCAGTTCTATATGTAGTGGTTCAAAACAGACTGATACCCAGCATTATGGATGGATCTGCTACACTCTTGTGAATTGTCGCAGTAGGGATGTTAGGTGCTGCCCTCACTTTCTTACATGTTCACAATATGTGGGGTCTATCAATCTCCCGGCTGCTTCACTAGGGCAAAATTATTTTGTTTTTTAAATAAAAGATAAGGAATTTCATTGGAAGTCAAATAAATCTGGTGAAGTTTTATGGCCTTTTTTGCCTTAGGAGACTTTGATGAATAGACACCCCTGTCCCAACATGTCTCCATGGTGTCGTAGAGTCTGCATGTTATTTCACCCGTCTTTGCTCTTGTTTTCGCACCAAAGCATTTTTTTTGGGCAGCTTTTGCTTCATTAAACTCAGCTGTTGGAAGGGCCAACAATGCGTAGTTAATATTGCACTCAATCAGGGAAGAGAAGAAGATCCAGTGACCCAGCAACAGGTTGGATTCATGGCTGTGTTGTAGATGAAGACACTCACGCAGGCAGAGGCTTAAATTCAGCAGGTCTTCAGAGTAGACTTTCTCACAGCACAAACATACTGTATATACAGAAATCATAAAACTACAAATAAAAGTATATGGCTGGTGCTAATCTTACACATTTCCGTCTGGTGCTCTGTCACTAGATCTATCATCAGTCCAGCATAGCTTCCTCCGGCAGTCTCTCTCTCTCCAGGCTTGAGCACTGTGTTGGTCTCTCTGCCTTTTAATGCGAGTTTGGCCAAACAGCACTCATTACAGTCCACCTGTTTGGTGCAGCCACACCGATTGCCCTCTGACTGACACCAACCCCCACTGAATATAACCAGGAATGGAATAATGGACAGTTAAAGGAGCCGTTCCTCCTGCTCTTTTTTTAATTCACCTCTCTCCCCCTTCACTTTTTTTTACATTGATGGGAAAGGGAGTTTCAGGAACCTCTAGTTCCTGATATTCTTACTGAGGAACCTGCAGCACTCTCTTCATGTCTATGTGACTGCATGGATGTGTAAACACTTTACAGTTTTTCACTTGGGATGTTAGCTATAGGTTTGTCACTTTAGATGTTACATCACTGTACACCTATTTCAAACATATCCATGAAACTGAAGCAGTCACATACTTTCTTTGGAGGGATAATACACTCCCATGGGCACAACAACAATTCGTTTTGGATAGTATATCTTTTATCCTTAATCACATTTATTTTCTTTTTGAGCACCAATTTTATATACAGATCAATAGGACGGCCATGGGGACACGTTTCGCTCCCAATTATACAGGGCTCTTTATGGGCCTCTGGGAAAAAGAGTGCATCTAGGAAAATAATCAATTCTTGGAGTATATAAAATGCTACAAGAGATTGATTGATGATATCCTTATTATCTGAGCGGGGTCAGACAGTGATTTGAAGGACTTCCTTCTCTTTCTCAATTTGAATGATAAAAATATAGTTCTGAGTGGAAAAACCATGCCAGAGAAATACACTTTTTGGATTTGTGCATCAGTATTGAGGATAACCAAATCACCAGTAAGATGTTTTTTAAAGCAGTCGATTCCTACCTTAACCCTAATAGGAACCATTCTAAAAAATGTCTGGATGACATTCCTTATGGCCAATTTTTAAGAATGAGGAGATATTGCTCCAAGATGGAAGATTTAAAAAAACAGTTGAATATTCAAACTTATAAAATTGTGGGGAAAAGGATATGATCCCACTGTTATCTCATTAGTTTTTGAAAAAAGCAAAAAGGTGTCACAATGGCCATAGACAATGTCAAAAACAAACCATAGAACAGATATGCAATTTACTAAAAAACGAAAAAGAAAAAGACAATGCACTCACAAAGGGCGCTCTGTCTTAAGCATTAAGACCACTCTCAGTGCAGGAACCGACACAGACGGCGCACACAAGCCTCAGTCTGCTCTCACTCCAATCCATGGGGATTACGTCACTTCCGGAAGCGTCGCTGTCACCAGGAAACAGAGGAATTGGGTGGGGGTCGTGAAGCTTATGCTTTGCTTGGTAGTCTGGCCCTGCTCTTACTCCACTTGGCAGTGGAGCAGGACCATACTGCCAAGCAAAGCACAAACTTTAGGCCACGCTTATAGTGCCGGCGACGCGACCGATGACATCACCCGTCGCCGTCGCAATTCGCGAAAGTTAAACTTCAGTTTTAAGTGACGTCAATACAGTAGCAACGGCCAGTGATGTTACGAGGGGGCGGGCAGCACTTTCTGATTGGTTTAGAGACAGTCACATGTGGCGACTGTCTCTAAAAAATCTAATTTTCCCGTCTTCAAAATTTTTGGTTGTGACGTCGCTCTGTTGCCGTCGCACTTACTATAAGCGCTTGCTACGGAGTCAATGGATTCGTTTTGGAGCGACGTCACGTTGCAAGCGTCAGGCACTATAAGCGCAGCCTTAGGCAGAGCACCCTTTGTGAGTGCATTGTCTTTTTGTTTGTTTTAGTAAATTGCATATCTGTTCGGCTGAAATTAATTCACTGCTTGAGCCAGTCTGGCCATACAGTACGTGATGCGACCAGCGCAATGGCGTGGAAGGATTTTGAGATGACAAATGTATTTGATTTTTCACGTGAGTCATTGGAACCAATGAGGACGAACCTCAATTTTTCAACCTGCTACCTGTCCATGTTCCAGTAACACGTATCAACGGAGGCCACACATCTTCTGATGATGAACCTGTTTCGAGGTTTGTCGCAGGCGTGGTCGCTTTTACTATGGCCATGGCCTAAGAGGTGAAGCCTCTTCTTTGCCTTATTCTAATGCATTGCATGTGTGTGTGATGATTTTGGCTTTTTATACCTCTATTTTTTTAACCTTTTATCTGTGGTTTCCCTTCCCCCACCCCCTTTATAACTCTGGCATAGAGTATTTGACCTCTGTATCCTCTACCAAACAATTCTTAAGACGATTTGAAAAAGTATTTTTTTTAATCGGAGCTGCACTACCCCTTATGGTTTGTGTATTGTGACGTATAATATTCTTATTACATTCACTTTGTACATGTCACTGAGTTGAATAGTACCTTCATTTACAAGTAAAATTTGCACTTTAACCTCTTCACTTCTGTTAAATAACATGACGCATTATTGTGATCCAGTATGTCACCCCATTATTATTAGTTTTTATTCTAATAATGTTTCCCTTTTTATTTCATTCATTTATTATATTTTTTAATATTAATATTTCCTTGTATGTATATTTTAGCATTGTATTGTTTCATCACCGATGCTAGTATGTATCTTGTTTATTATGTTCATGTTCATTTGTTCATGTAGAGTGTTTTATATCTGTGGTTTAGTTTTGTATTTTGTCTTGTGTTTCCAATTGATTTTTGTTACTAATGCCATGTGTTATCACTTTGGTAGCCTTAATATACTGTAGCTGTCTATGTGGTTCTCTGAGACTGCCCCCTGACGAAGTATATGATGCGAAACGCGAAGTGGCAATCTCATTAGAACGCTATCACATCACTATCAGTGTCTCCACTTGGCTGTGGATAAACTGTCCTATTGGGGACCGGTATCCAATTGTGTTGCTGTGTCTCCCTGCGGGACGTTCATTGTGAAGAGGTCATACCATTACCAGACAGACACTATTTTCAGTGTGATGATTACAGAGGGTGTGTTTTATACCATATGTGAGTTTTTAATATTTTGCTACTTTTGTCTATAAATTACCTTCTTGTTTCTCTCTTCACTAAATGGCTGCCTTTGAGTTATAATCAATCCTTCAGTCAGTGTAACTCTGCAGCTACAATATATTCTTATACTACGAAGGTAATATTATCTATTATTACAGTTTGCAGCTGAAACTGCTGGGAACAATGTCAACAAATTATGACAAAAAAATGGTTGTAAATATCTTGCACTGCTGGTGAGGTGGGCTAAACCTGATACAGAAATCAAAGGATAATTAGTATATTAAAAATCATCAAAACATTACTTTAAAGTAGCAGTTCAAGCTGCCGTTTTAAAAAAAGAATCCATTCAATATGTGCACCAAACAATCTACACACTGACAACTGATTAGCTAAGTTGCCGATCGATCCGTTCTCCTGTTATCGATCGGTGAAGGTTTGGCTCGGGCGTTCACTAAATGGCTGTCAGTGCAGCAGAAGAGGACCCAAGATGCAAACTTCTGTGGGGAAGATCATGTGACCAGGCAGGCACTAGATATAATTGGTGCACTGCTAGAGAGAGGGCAGGGCTCATAAAAAGGTGTGTCCGAGCCTGTTTCAGAAGAGGAAGGGGATGTGACTTTGTAAATAGTTGTTATTCGAACAAAAATTGTTTGTTACATTAAAATACATTAAAAATATCTTTAAAATATATATATTTTTTTTTTATAATGCTACAAGTATTTTCTCATACTACAGAAGAACTGATTTATTAAAAAGAAAACACGTAGGATATTGCTTGAACTACAGTTTTAAGAGTTAAATAATTTAAAAAAAAACAGTATGTATTATCTAATATTTACAAACTGATTCATTTTTTTTTAAACACATATAGGATATTGCTTGGATTAAATACCAGGAAGTAAACTGCTGCATCTTCTTTGGTATCATGGGGGCTCTGGATCTGAAATGAATGTGATTCAGCTCTGGGGACCCCCTGCAACCTGCCTACGTTAACAAAAGGGGAGACATTGTGGTGGGAATTGTGCCTTAAACTATGTCTTTGGGGACTATGCACTAAGCTCTGTTAAGTAACTTTTAGACCGCGAAGAGCTCTTCGAACGTGATTTTCTGCTCAACCCGAAGCACTAAGCAGCGCAAACAGGCACTTTGCGCTCTAAAAATGACTTTTTCCCGGAATTTTTTCTAAGTCCAACTTTGCTCGTTCGCAGCCCTGTTTGCGTTAAATTCTGCCCTTAAGCGGGTTGCACTAAGCAACGCAACCTTAGACGCAAAGAAATCTGGACTTAGAAAAAATTCTTGATTTTCATTTTTGCATGCGCAAAACCCATACAGCAGGCCGGCGGGTGTCCCCGGCTGGCCCTGCGGGGGTCCTCGAGGGAGCCTGGATGTCGTGCGGGTGTCCCCGGCTGACCCCGCGGGTGTCTGGGGGTGTCCGGCTCACCAAGCGGGGGTCCCCACGGGAGTGCGGGGGTCCCTGCAGGAGTCCGGGGGTCCCCGCGGCCGTCCCGGGGTACCCGCGGGCCTGCGGTACCAATATTGCACCTCCAAAAATAATAAACAAGAATTATAACTAAATACACCCCCTAACACATACTATACAGTAATGGCCAAAATTAATATTATCCACATATGGATAATAATGCATTTGGCCATTTTAAATACATATAACATTCAATAAATACAGTCAAAACATATTACACTTACCTTTTACAGGCACCCACGATGAAAGCCGTCATCCCAACATACAATACAATACATCCCAACTCTGATTGGCTCTAGTACCATGTGAAAGGCTTTCAAAGACGTCACATCCGTTCTCCCCCAAGCCTCTGTCACATGGTCTACTAGAGCCAATCAGAGATGGGATGGAGTTCCCACACTTTGATTGGCTACCGTACAATGTGAGACCGGCCATGTTTCTTTTAATGACGTCATCTTAAAGTCAATTGAAGCAAAGCCATTCTGATTGGCTGTGCTTTCATTGCCTTTAAATGACGTCATCATTTTTTTTTTTTGCTCGGCCAAATCACATGTTTTTCACGGCCCAATCAGGACTGTGTGAAACATTTGACCGAAATGTGACGTCATAGGCCTATAAAAGCCTATGTCGCCTCATTTTGAAGCTAGTCGCCGAGGAGGGCACATCTCCCCTCCTAAGAAGAGAAGAAGGGCGTGGCGTAGGAAGATGGAAGAAGATGGAAGAAGACGGAAGAAGACCCCAAAAGACCCCAAAGAAGAAAGAAGACACAGACGTGGAATTGTTATGGTTTTTATTTTATGGCTTACCTGTGGATTGGTTCCTGTGCTTCCGGGTCGCTTGGATTTCGGAGAGTGGGCATCTAATGGTGAGTAAACAAAAGAAAAGTGTATTATTTTTACTTTTACAGGTTTTTATGATTTTTGATTTGTGTCTTTTATTTTTTCAGTCCCATTTAATGCCTGTGAATGTAACTATGTATATAATACATTCACGGACACTGAATGGGTGTATTGTATGTGATTTTTGTATGTAAATGCTTTGTATTTTATGCTCCATTATTGCCCCTGTATGTTATGTTTATCTATCTGTATGGATAGACATACAGGGATAATAATTGATTGTTTGGCTCATGTTTAGGTTCTTTTCATGTATGGCTAATGTATTTAGCAGCTTTATTTTGTCATTGTTGTGAATAATGTAAATTGTATTTAGTTACAGGTTAATTGTAATGGCTTCTTTATGGTAGTTAGATTAGAATGATGGTGGTTACTTTAAATTAGAATTGTTTTGGCAATGGTTTGGCTTTAGGAATTGAATAGGGAATTGTATAATTGATTTGTATTGTATTTTAATTGTTTGAGGAAATGGATTAATTGATTGATGCTAATTGTATTGATGTTGGTTAGTTTCTAATTGATTTTCATGATGGCATTGGTGGTTAGGGGACATTGTTCATAGTTTATTTTATTGTTACATATATATTGCATAGTGTTACATGATGCACAGATTAATTGCATCATGTACACACTCAATGCAATTGTGTGACATTTCATATACATTTGTGGAGCTGCTGATTTGTTGCCTTATATTTGCAATAGATGCTGGATTTATTGTAACATGCAATGTGGTGATTTTAAGATTAAAAATTCATGTTTTGATTTATGCATGTTTTATGTGTTTCATAATGGGCAAATAATATATTATCCATATCTGGATAATAGTTATTTTGCACATTATTGTACTGTATGTGTTGGGGTGGGGTGGAGGGGTTATTGGCCCCAAGGGTATGTGGGTAGCCCTCCCTTGTGGGTAGTGGGTGAGGGTGGTTAGGCCTCACGGGGTGGGGGGTTAGTGGGGGGGGGTATAGAGGCCTCCCGAGTGGTAGGTGAGGGTTGGTTAAACCCTTAATGACTGTAGCGGTTAATAACCGCTATGGTGATTAAGGGGTTAGGGGACATTACATTGGCTATTGTGATTGTTGTGCATGTTTTGCAGCACCGGAGGGGCATGGACAGAATGAAGATGAGGATGAAGACGGCCTTCATCGTGGGTGCCTGTAAAACGTAAGTGTTAAATGTTTTGACTGTATTTATTGTAATTTCTATGTAATTAAAATGGGCAAATGCATTATTATCCATATGTGGATAATAGTAATTTTGGCCATTACAGTACTGTATGTGTTAGGGGGCGGGGGGATGTGTGTTGTTTATTGGGGGCAATTGTCCCCAATAAACATGCTAATGTGCCTTAACCCCTTCATTGCCTTAGCGGCTATCCGCTAAGGTAATGAAGCTGCATTAATGTATTTTTATTAATAGTGTGTGGGAGCAGGGGGTCCCCTGAGCTGAACCGCATTGATTTCTGCCTCAGAGACCCCCTGCTTCCCGAGTTACAGGCCCCGGTTTGGGGCATCGGTGCCAGTGCGGACGCCATCTTTATAGAGCCCACGTCGCGTCTTGGACGCTATAAAGATGGCGGCGACATTGGCCTCCGATGCCCCATACTGGGGCCTGTTACTCGGGAAGCAGGGAGTCTCTGAGGCAGAAATCAATGCGGTTCAGCTCAGGGGACCCCCTGCTCCCGCACACTATTATTAAAAATACATTAAAGCCCCGTTCCTATCCCCTCTCCCCCCTCTTCTTCTGTTCTTCTCTCTTCTCCCCCTCTCTCTCTCTCTGCCTATCCTTTACAGTACTAATATAAGGGGTTGGATCTAAGATCCTCCTAAAACTGTTCATTCTCCCGGACGGGATCTACGTAGTAGAATCTAAATGCATAGGAGGTTACAAAATACTAGGGGCAGATCGCCTCTTCTCGATCAATCAACCTTGAGATGCTTCGGGTTGTTCACTTTTAAATGTATATGTTAATTAAGTTTACTGTCTATAAACAACCATGTGATGTGAATGTACCCCTGTCAGAAAACAATAAAAATGTTTGAAATAAAAAAAAAAAAAAAAATACATTAAAGCAGCTTCATTACCATAGCGGATAGCCGCTACGGTAATGAATTATTGTTTATTGTTATGTGTGTTTTAATACTAGTGTAGATGTGCAGGGGGTCTCCTGAGCTGAACCGCATTGGTTTCAGCTTTGGGGACCCCCTACTTCAGGAGATACAGGCCCCTTTATGGGGTGCCGGTATCCCCTGCAGAATTTAAATGTCCCGGTCACGTGACGCGGGAGCTTTAAAGTGCAGGGGATACCGGCACCCCATAACGGGGCCTGTAACTCCTGAAGTAGGGGGTCCTCGGACATAAAACCAATGCGGTTCAGCTCGGGAGACCCCCTGCTCATGTACACTATTATTAAAATGTATTTATTTAGTGTACGATCGCCTGTAACAGCCTTGCATGGAGATGGCAAATCTCCATGCAAATATTACATGCGGCTTTTTTTTCTATCAGCTAGCGTACAGAGAGGTTCAGACCGCTAGCAGGGGGAAAAAAGCAAACCGTACGCTGTGGCTGTTCTGAGCTATTTTGAGCAGGTACGTTAAAAAATGGCCTCAAGGCCTTAGTGAATCGCGTCCCCGGCTTCACTTTTTAACGAACCTATTTTTTGGCCAAATCAGAACGCAAAGCCATTGAGCTTAGTGCATAGCCCCCTAATCTCCATTCATGTAAATGGAAGTTAATGCATCTTTAATTGTGTATTAAGCTACTTCTTATATTATCAAATGGGGTTGGGGCTGAGGGGCTTAAAGGGTAATTATCAAGCAGAATTAATATTATGAATCCAATATACTTTTCTCGAATCTTAGCTGAGATTTTGGTACAGATGTCAGTAGGAAGAGTTAGGGAGGAATTAAACGATGCTTATAAACTAAGATGTATTATACTGTATTCTCCACCTCCGGGCATGATCTTTTCTCCATTTACCTCCGCCAGGTTTGCAGAAGAGTAAGCCTACCTTTGATCTGCATTAAATGTAAACAATTTGATTAACAAGTGTGTTCAATTTGGCACAACCGCCAGCACAAACTGGTACAGAGCGTACAACATTAAACATCTCCTGAGCTCTGTGTCTCCGTGGAGCAGCAGTGACTAGCACAGTGTAGAATGTCCCTGCCTGTCACTGCAGAA
This sequence comes from Ascaphus truei, assembly GCF_040206685.1. Lineage (NCBI taxonomy): Eukaryota > Metazoa > Chordata > Amphibia > Anura > Ascaphidae > Ascaphus > Ascaphus truei. Next base: position 61,997,247 of record NC_134491.1, on the reverse strand, counting down.
GCCCAATTAAATAATGAAGGATCCACAGCTAAGAGAATGCTCTTATGCATTATAGTTAACTGCATGCCCCCAACCAAAGGGGCCTCTGGGAAGCTGATGATGCAAAAAGGGTCTAATTTGCTCCTGTCTCTCTCAATTTATATTTGCAAGCCGGTGACTAATTACAGAGCACCCTGCTACTTCCACTTGGAAGGCACAGCAGATATAGCAAAGTGGAAGGTGAACAAGTGAAGAATGATAGTTCTTGTCAGCAGACTGGGTATAGAAAAAAAGCTGGAGCAAATGGAACGATAGAAGAAAAGAAACAAACCACCAATTACAAGGCAAGTGGGTTTGTTAAAAATGTCTACTGCCATTAACACAGTATGCATTGTTGACAGTATGTTAGTTTTTTTTTATCATACTGGATAGGGGCCAAAATCTTTATACTTGGTAAACTGTTGTTTTTAGGGTCTGCAGAGACAAATCATTCATCAGGGGGATAAATCGTTTATTGTGGAGTGGGATAATATGAAAGTCTATGGGAATTAATAATTTCTTATGGTGAAGTATCACATTAAAGTTTTTGGGGAAGAATAATTTAGGAAAAAAGGGGATCCAATGAAAGTCTAGAAAGGAAAATTATACAATTTATTACTTAGATTGTAAGCTCTTCGGGACAGGGACTACTTTTCCTATAGTTTTATGTCTCAAGCCCATATCGTCATAGTGTTATAATATTATGTCACGTGTGTTGTAAAGCGTTATGTACCTGGATGGCACTATATAAATAAAGATACATGCATACACACCCCTTCTGTTGGGTTTACTAGAAGTAATGTAAGAGGAGATGCCAAGCCCGGCCCAGTAGTGACGCAGCGGAGCTGTGTTATAAGAGGTATATATATGGCAGAGAGACTTCTGGGAAGTCTGGTCCCAGGAGTGCCAGATACCAGCATGGCAGGAGATGAGCAGGAGGATTTTGCAGTGTAGAGCAGACGCTGAGAGCAGAGACCAAGTAAGGATCTAAGTTGTGAGAAGTTCGATTGGAGTAGGAACCATTGCTACTGTTTTGTAGTATATGGAAGTTTCCCTTATAGCAGGGGTGCCTATACGGGGGGCGCAAGATTTTTTTGGAGGAGGCACGGCGGTTACAGGGGCCCTGCGCTCTTTAGCGCGAGGCCTCTGTAACTCACTTACCTGAATTGAGCTGGCATTGGGCCACGCGTTGCCATGGCAATGCAGCATCAAATGATGCCACGGGGTGAGGCCAGTACCCCCAGGGGCTATTGCACTGGTTGTTGCCATGACTAGTGCACTATACTTTAGGCATGATGCTAAAATTGTGAAGTACAATACCAGAACGAAGAATCATTACATACTGTATTACCTCAATACCAGAAGGCGGGGTGCAGAGTGGGTAGAGCAGGACTCTGTATAGAGCAGTGACTCTCCATTCTACCACATTAAGAAAAGTGATCCCAACCTGAGACCCTGGAAAGAGAGGGATAGGGAAGACTATGAAGAACCTGTTTATCTGTGAACTGTTTTAAGAGCAACTCAGTCTGATACGAAATGCATTTTGCCTCCTCAAGACTGTGGGGATGCCGCCGAGGAAGTTTTATTATTGTTTACAACTATAACCGGTTTGTTTCAAAACTACAAAACACCTGGCGCACATCTGTAGCCTCTGCATATATGTCCAACCTGCGCGGACCATCACCCTGGATAAAGGTAATGCACCAAATGTAACTCACAGCACATACATCATTGTAAACTCTTTTACAGTCAGGCAGGGAGGGTTACACATACAGTACATACATACATACATACATACATACAGTACATACATACATACATACATACATACATACATACATACATACATACATACATACTAGGGGCTGTGGATGTATGTATGTAAAAGAAAAACATGTTTATGTAAGGGAGATTTGTTCTATGCAGAAATCAAACTAACAATATACCTTTCTAGTGCACAACAAAAATGGGACAATAATACTATTATTAGTTAAAAAAAATAAAAGAAATTATAAACTCATCTGTGGATATATCTTGCATCTCTCAGGGCTGCTTAGACAGTTGAGTGTGGACACAGGTTCAGCATTCACGCAGCAGCCATTCAAGAGCTTTAAAGCCCAGACAGAGTTTAACTTATTTAAAACCATGTTAAGTTAGCAGTACCTTGAATTAGCTTTGAATAACTCTGTCTCTCTCCCAGAAAACCTATATTTCAGGGTCCGGATAAGATAAGTGTAAATAACATGTCATTAATATCCTTGCAAAACATACAGAACCCCTATAAGCTCATGTTGAACCCCCAAAATAACCACAACATATATATATATATGCGTATAAGTGTCAAAGAGGAGTGCTACTGAGTATGGCAATATATATTTAAAACCAGAGACAGAACATGAAACACAGACAGAGCTCAGTGCTACATCCATTGACACAAATACACGGTACAGTGCCTATATAGATATAGATAGAGAGAGAGATCTTTTGAATAAAATGGTCTTTTAGTTTAACACTTTGGCCAAAGAGTTAAACTAAAAAAACATTTTATTAAAAAGATATATATACAGTGTTCGACAAACCTATACATTTGCATGCCCCGGGCGAGTGGATTTAACATCGTGGCGAGCTCCTATTGGCCCAAGCAGCACACGTGTGGTACTAGGTGGCGAGTAGATTTTTTGTTTGGTGAGTAGATAATCATTAATATCCTGCCTTAAACTTAACATGTACGAAAAAACAAGGGGAGCGCAACTGGATATAAACCAGTGAGGTAAGTGAATAAATCTGAATCAAAAAGATTACTTCTAATGAACTCCACGTGAAATAGAGAAGGAAAGAAGTCTTAATAGTATTTGCACAGGGATACTGCATACAAAGTCTTATATGGAGAGATAGGTAAGATACCTAGTTATCCCTCTCCTGTGTTCATCTTTACATTCATCTTTCTGTCAGGAATCCACGTCTAGAGAGATATAAGGCACACGATAGTGCAGATAGCCTTGACGCTACGCATTTCGCATCAAAGACTAAGACTCCTGATTAAGCTGTTCCAGCAAAATGCGTAGAGTCAAGACCGGGTCGGGCGACGTGGAGAACTTCGGCACGCTACTTTTCTAAACCCATGTGAGTATATATTTGTGGCATTGTACAGTATGTGCGCATTTTTATGTGCTTTTAGTGTCTATAAAAACTGTTTATACTATCTGCACTATCGTGTGCCTTATCCCTCTCTAGAGGTGGATTCCTGACAGAAAGATGAACACCTGAGAGGGATAACTAGGTATCTTACATATCTCTCCATATAACACTGTTTGTATGTAGTATCCCTGTGCATACTCTATTGAGATATTTTTCCTTCTCTATTTCACGTGGAGTTCATTAGAAGTGATCTGTTTGATTCCGATTTATTCACTTACCTCACTAGTTTATATCAAGTTGTGCTCCCCTTGTTTTTTTCGAATGTTACCTTTTTGGAAAGAATTCACTACTATCTTTCCTATTTGGGTTTTAGAGCTGCATTTTGTCTTTATATGCACTACAGTATATGAATATATTGTTATTTTAGTTGCAGACCTCATTGGTCTCTTTCACATTTGTAGGAGCAGCTTCTTATTTTTTCTACTCACCTTAACAGCCTTTAGTACATATGTAATGTTAGCTGGTGTGACAGGGCCTTAACCCCTGTCTAAATAGGAAACATGTATCTGGCTGATGAGTCCAGCAGGGAGCTAGTTAATTGCAGCTACAGACAATTATCCAGTCCCCACCTGGCTCATCAGTCAGGTAGGAAAGCCTCCTGCTTAAACTGCAGGGTATCTCTCTAGCACTAAAGAGGTGTGTGCTGCCTGAGAGGGATCCCAGGGAATCAGGCACAGCGGACCCTGGAACCCGCAACAGGGTGCACCCCACAGAGCCACTGATAACCGTTACCTCTTTGGAATTTGAGTCAAATCGGCCTATGATATAAGCCTCGATAAGTCACTTATCGAGGCCTTTTCGTCCAAAAGGCCTACTGCTATTCAGTAAGCCTGAATAAGCGGCCAATAAAAACCTTTATCGGCATTGTTTTTTCCAAAATAAAATAAAATCGACAGTCGAGCTACGATTAGCAACTTATCGGCAGTTTCTCCCATTTGATACACATTAATATCAGCACCGGAGACCCCAGCATGAATCCTATGCAATAAAAATGCATTTACAGCCAACTTTATTACCTTGGCGCCTAACCACTAAGGCAATGAAGAAGTTACCTACCAGTGCCATGTTTATTGTGGGTAGCGGGGGTGGGTAAAGGTGGCATTTGGCCCTTGGTGGGTGCTTAGGCCTTACGTTTAGGCTAGCTGCTAAGGTAAGGAAGCTGTTTTAATATAAACTTTTGCGTAGATGAGCAGGGGGTCTCCGGAGCAGAGCCCCGTTGATTTCAGGTCCGGGGACCCCCTGGCTCCAGAGATACAGGCCCCGTTATGGGGTGCTGGTATCTCCTATGCATTTAAAAATGTCTTGCGTCACGTGACTGTGAAAATAAAATGCATAGGAGATACCAGCACCCCATAACGGGGTCTGTATCTCTGGAAGCAGGGGGTCCCCAGACCTGAGATTAACGCGGTTCAGCTCCGGAGACCCCCTGCTCATCAACACTAGTATTAAATTTTTTATTAAAAACATTCATTTCAGGCGACATTTGCGCAAGGAAAGGCGACTCTCTCTCTGTGAAGCTCTCTGCAGCTAAAACAAATTGCCAAATTTGGCCTTTTGAGAGAGGTAATCATCACGTCGCCGGCTACTCACCCGTTTTGGGAATTTTGCTATCACTGGTAATCGAGGCTTTCTGAATACCGTGATAGCCACGTTAAAAAAACTGTCAGATTAAACTTCAGGGCGATTTTTTTTTTAATGATGGGTACTAACTAACATAGGCCCCAAAGTCTGGTAAGAGACCTAGCCTCCCTGCGCTGCAGATAGGGGCTGGGCAGTATGAGTTAGCCCTTACAAATGGGTACGCCTGTTTTGTTTATTTTGTATACTGCCTTAAAGCTGTATTTTTGAAGATACAGGCTAAATATAAGCTAAGGTTTATTTCCCCCAAATCTATGTCTCCCTGGCTATACCTCTGCATTCGTCTCATATGGGGGGCGGGGGTGGCCTCTTTTGCGTATCAACAGCTTTAAGAACCATAGACATTTTACAATACCTTATTTGAAGAAGTAAAACTAGGTTAATATTAGATCATTCCCTTTAGTGGATAAACGTTGCTATTAATCTAACGTTAATTTAGGTTAGCGTTACGCTAAATATCTTAGTGTATCTGAGCCTGTGTTAGAAAGTCAAAAAGATAAGTACGTGCCTTGCACTCACGCTGTTCCGATATGGTTTTCACTACCTGTGTACTGTGGCGCGTAGCTTCACCATGACGGGACCCCCCAACAGGCACCATGTTACAGCAATAAAGAAGATGGATAAATAGATGTACTCCTCAGGTTTCTGAACTTGTGGAAGTGTTAACTTTGTGCTATTACTGGTCTAATTTGAATCCAAATTATTGATCTGAGGACCCTTTGAACATGAAAAGTGCGGCTATTTGTCCTTCATTCCATAGTGGGAAATTCCAATCTTGAGCTGCTTGTATTGGAACATTCTTATTGGTTATGGTCATACTGGTTAATGATATAAGCATCCCAATGGACAAGGATGTTAAGGTTTCACAGTTAATGCCAACCATCTGCTTACATTTGTTTTTGGATCTTCTCTCTCTTTTTTTTTATTCCTCCTCCACTTTATTCTCTCTCATCCTAATTTCAAAATATTTATCACCAAGTTTCCAAAGTGCTGACAAACTCATTAAGTATGAAATATAGCAGCGGAGACCAAGCAAAAACTTCCAAAGGCAATTTTCAATCCCAGACAAGCATATGTTGCAACAGCTGAATTTTAAATGGAGATATATTTTTTTTTTAGCCCTTTACTTTGCTAATCTTCTACCCTGGCAGGGAGTTTTCACATTGTGTTAGCTCCGAGGGTTACAAATTAAAGACAATGCATCATCTCCGCAGTGCCCTGTCTGATCAGATGTACTCTAACACCTTTGAAGAGACAGGACGGATTTTCGGGGGGAGGGGGGGTGTTTGCGGTATTTTAAAAAAATCACCCTCTTTTTTTTTTTTCCTCCTTTGCTTTTTAGAGCTCCCTACGCCTCCTCCCTTCTGCGTCTAATTGTCTCCTCTCTGATGTGTGAAGTGCCTCAGTAATTTAAACACTAGGGGTGAAATCACTAATGAAAAAAGAACAGCTTGATAAAGCACGGCTGGAGCAATTCTGTATTAATGATGTTTTTTCATATACGATCAATTACATTCCTTGTCTAGAAGCACCCAGTAGATTAGCACAAAGAGGAATAATTAGCAGAGAATGCTGGGAGTTTTAGCAGCCGCATGGTTACTGAAGAAGTGTACATGCAATGTATCGCAGTTACATTTTATTGGACCACACAGACACCAAGACTCATCAAACTCCGATACAAAGTATAGCACCATGAACCGCTGTTAACTGCTATAGGCTGCGTCCACGCTGCCGCTGAGAGCGCTCATGCTTGAGAGCAGATACGTCACCAACTTTCCAAGCATGAGCGCAGGGTGTCCTGCAGAATTTTGCAAGCGTGAGCGGGGGGGGGGGGGGCATGCATCGGGGCTATTTCTGTGTGAAATGTGTGTGCGTGTGTGTGTGTGGCAGTGTGTGTGTGGCTGTGTTCTGTGTGCATTGACTGCTGCTGAGCGCGTTTCAAAGTAAATTTTGTTTTTCTCCCCAAGCGCCAAGCTTGGGAGAGTATACGTGCACGAGCGAGCGTCGCGTGAGCATGGCCGTACCAATTGATTTTAATTGCAGTGAGCGCGCCAAGCGCCAAGTGCACTCAGCGGCAGCGTGGACGCAGCCATAGACTTGAATAGCAGTTATGCCGGATTGGAGTGTGTTCCCGTACCAGAGCTTGTAGAATCTGCTACTGCGATTTTGTTACTTGAATGATGATATGGGGACTTGTCAGGTGTATCTTCTTCCACATTGGTGGTACTACAACCTTAAAACAGTCTGTGAAAAATAGAAGGATCACAACTATGGTCAATCATTTCTTTACTCACACTATAAATCCATGCTCCTGCCTCCTGTGAAAGAGCATATATATATATATATATATAGCCTAGCCTCCAGCCGCTACTTATTTTCCTGGGCCCTACCAGTGTAAGCCCTGTTAGTACTGGCAGTGGATGGGTTAATTCCTCCATAAGGCCTTGTTTGCTATTGCAGCCTTAGATGCAGTAGCTGTATCTAAGGGTGGTCCTAGCAACAGCCAAAGAGTGTCAGCCTGGGGGAGGTACTGACTGGGTGTCATGCTGGATTGTGATGACCTGTCAGCATCAGACATGCTCTGTTATGAGGCAGGGTTGCAAGCCCAAACCCAGGGTATAAATACTGGCTCTCTCCCAAAAGTGGCTCTCCTCCTTCTGTGGAGGGAGAAACAACTTCCATGTGTCCCATAAGGGGGCATCAGGAGGCGCATAATACAGGAGGAAGCTTGGATGGGCCGCAAGCCTTGAAGTGACCTTCTTAGGGGAAGCAAGGAAAGGGATGTACCTGCTGTGTAAGATCCGAAACACTGCAATAAATACCATGGAACCATATACCAGTGTAATTCACTGTCTTGGGCTAAAGAAAGGGGTCAGTCTGGACCATCCGACTATCCAGAGGATCCACGCTGACTGGAGGCACTGCAACCAATGAATAAAGGTACCCTGTAAATCCTGTCCTCATGATTCCCACACCACCGCGGAAGTGCTCAGCCCTCCTGTTACCTCACAGGTGTGCACGATTCCACACGATTCCACACCAAAAACACTAGTAGCAGAAAAATCTCACTTAGGGTGGGGGTAAAGGGGCTATATATATATATAACGGATTAACACTATGTGTCTCTTTCTCTTTATTTACATATCTGTGGCGGTAAAGGGGCTATATATATATATATATATATATATATATATATATATATAAATATAAATAGCCCTGTGGGGGTAAAGGGGCTAGATATGTATATATATCTAGCCCCTTTACCCCCACAGATATATAAATAAAGAGAAAGAGACACATAGTGTTAATCCGATTTAAACATATATATATATATATATATATATATATATATATATATATATATATATATATATATATATATATATATAAAACAAAAGCATATAAAATCACAGCGCCATATGATTAATGATGGATCAAAGTAAATTTCTAGCTATATAGATTAGAGGAGTGTAGCTAGTACTCAATACAATATAGCAATTGCAAACAATACAAAACAAACACACAAACAAACAACATGTACTGTATGACAAGGAATGAGGACACAGTGGCCAGTCTGCTATGCCCTTGGGGTCAGAGGGCTTAAACATAGACTGCTTTACAAGTTTGGAAATGGTGAACAGTATATAAAAATACCGCTTGTTGAACATTTGCATGTCTCAGACAGGTCTGGAACCCCGCCTTTCCCCATTATCTCTTAGCAAACAGTGCTTCCACTGCAGCCAGGGATTCTGGGAAATTACATGCAAATAAGCACAGTGTGTCACTCTTTACTTATCCATTTTAACATGGACCCCAATAAGCTTGCTGTATTACATAGCCACAGCCAATGGAGAGCCATACTCAGTATTGCTTTTTATCACAGCTTGCTACTTTTTCAGCAGTAGCGTCCCTAACACAGAATCCTACTTTGTTCACAGCTGGTCAGCTGTCACCCAGACTGGTCCCTATTTCTGCTTAATAAGCCCTATTTCAGCTGTTGGGGTAGATAACCTCCCTAACGCCTCTTATTATTTGTCCTTTAGCCTTTTAGAACAAGTTTAAACATGAATTGGTTTCCGATTGACCACGTGCTCATATACAGAAGTAGCCAATGGTAATGAAAACTGTGATGCACCAGCGGGACAAGCGGCCATTGTTTTGAGTCAGCTGCGTGCGAGAAGGAGGGGGGGCTATTGTGCTATTTCTCCCATGTGAATGCAGTAAGGGTTGATTTAACATTGACTATAACTATTGGCAGGTGTTTTTGCGCCAAGGGCAGGTTCCACCAGCTGTGCCCCCTTCAATTTGTGAAGCCAGGGCAAAACAATTCTTGCTGGGTTCCTTCAGCCACCGACTTGCCTCTTGCAGGTTTTTCGACAGGGCTGCGAACAATTGGATAGCTGCAGGTATCTTCTGTGTTCCAGACCCGCACTTGGCATGCAGGATTGTAGCGATATCCTTTGCGGTGTCGGTGTTCTTGGGCCGTTCCGTGTTGTCAGGTTCCTGCAGGGGTTGAGAGACCATCAGTTCTGCGCCCCCAAGTCAGGCTGCCCCACTCGCCCCAGTCCTTGTTCTACCTCTGGCTGCAAGTGTACTACACATTGCAGCTGTTACAGAAATCAAAATAACGTGCTTTTTAAATAATATATACCATGGGAGCTCTGATACAAAGTATTGCACCATGAACCGCTGTTGAAGTTTACATTCAGCTGAGCACTTTGAAGAATGTACGGATCAGTTTTCCAATAAAAAAGGGGACATTTTCATAACGTATTGCACTGTATTTTTCATCTGCCGCAGAATAACTTTGCATAAACATTTAATACGCTCTAAAACAGTCTCCCCTTAAATATGTTTTGCAAAACAACTCTTCCCGAAAGCTATATTTATAATGTAAATTATGACCCACGGGCCTCTAAATATAATGCATTCCTTAATCTCTTTATTTTTCCTGATCTCGCTGTCTAATTAGATTCATATCAGAAACTGATTACTGTACACAGTCATTCACTTATTCTCATAACATAGAAAGCTACGCCGTAGCCCCTCCACCCCCTCCTCGTACGCGGCCCCCCACCTCCCGCGCCGTAATTACCATCTCAAGCATCGCACAAGAATTTCTCACGAGTTTCAGCTCCTAATTGCTAATTGAAAAATTAGAATCCAAGTCAGAGAAGGAATCTAATTAAAATAAAATTGAATAAAATAGTTTTTTTGTCTTTTTTACTACAATACTGTTTGTAACACTCCCTCTTTCTCGTTGTATCTCTCTCTCTCTCTCTCTCTCTCTCTCTCTCTCTCTCTCTCTCTCTCTCTCTGTGTCTCTCTATCTCTCTCTCTTTCTCTCTTTCTCTGTCCTTTTTATTTTCTTATTTGCTTTTGCTTCTTCAGTGCCAACTGCGATGTATAGAAATATATATATATATAATATATATATATATATATATATATATATATATATATATATATATATATATATATATATATATGCAAATATAGCTGTATGCTCATCTGCATGTCTTAGGCAGGTCTGCAACCCCACCTTTCCCCATTATCACCCAGCATACAGCACTTCCACTGCAGCAAGGGATTCTGGGAAATGACATGCAAATGACCACACAGTGTCACTTTTTGCCTCAATAACCATTTTTAACATGGTTCCCTATAGGCTTAAGCTTGCTGCATGGTCACAGCTTTGAGCACAGCCAGGGTTAAGGTGCAGAATGGGTGGTTTTCTGGGTATGCACCTTAACCCTGGCTGTGCTCAAAGCTGTGACCATGCAGCAAGCTTAAGCCTATAGGCTGTACTGTATGCTGGGTGATAATGGGGAAAGGTGGGGTTGCAGACCTGCCTAAGACATGCAGATGAGCATACAGCTATATTTGCATATTTGCTTTCCTGTGGAGGGTTTTTGTCACTTTTTTTACTCACCATAACTTAACTCAGTATTATATATATATATATATATATATATACTGTATATATACACACATATACTGTAGGCACCTTACTCACTTTAGAACTTTCTATTTACTTTCGTAACATGAATTATTTCTACATACAATTACCTTCGTGAATCTGGCATTAACAAAGGGAAAATAACGACCATTTGTGTTTGAGTTACCGTAGTGGTATTTTCATTGATTTTAATGGGACTTACCAGATCTAGGGCTAACTATAAACGAGATAGCAAGAATATACTGTACAACGCAAAGAGATTTTGCACTATTCGGCGCTAGTACCTAAAAGAGGAAAGAATACAGCAAAAATGCCAATGTTGCTGAGTTATGACGTGCTAGAAAATCACAATGGCAGTCATTTTTAAAAGGCCCTGCAGAAAATGTTTCACATCAAGATGTTCCAAAATAGAGAGCTATTGAATGATCTCACAATGAGGCGTTAAACAAGGGTGAAAAATGAAAATTAAATTTATTATGAGGATGATTGATATGTAGCCCACTGCTAGGGACTACTAGTAGATAAGGACCCTAGAAGGTTAACTGTGTGAGATCACACAGAGTTACTTCCCACCCCATCATCTGATACAGGCTGACTTGACAGAAACTAAGCCACACCCATTTTATGTCTGGAGATAATTATGTCACCATTAGAGTGTGTGTATATATATATATATATATATATATATATATATATATATATATATATATATATATATATATACTCAGCAAAAAAATTCTAGAATCAGGTTGCTGGAGGAGTGACAGAGGAGGAGCCTCACTGTAAGTTATGTTTAAGCATATAGTAACTGTACTAAGAATGTCTTCTCACCTTTATTGTTTTCAGTTAAGGAACATGCCCTTTATAGTTTGATCCTAATGAGAAAAGATTATTCTCTGACCAGAATGAGCAGGCGAATGTTCAGCAGGGAGATCTCAGAGTAGAAACTCCTTAGCATAGTTGGGTTGGGTCACCGTAAGGTCCCTGGTGAAGCCCCGATCCAGTAGGTATGGATGAGGTGGGTAGTACCCAGAATGACGGCATACTGATCCCTGAGGATATAGTGTGTTCCCACTGATAGGTCCTTAGTAAACTCCCGATCTGATAACTACAGAGGAAGAATGTCGTTCACAGTAAATGGATACTGATACCCGAGAATAGTGTGTCCCCTGACCAAGGTCCACCAGATACATGGGCATTGAGGAAGCTATACAAGAGATTGACAATCTAACATTACTGAAGTACACAAGTAAAAGTACCTCCCCAGCGTATTAGTTACAGCTACCAAAGGGAGGAAGAATAAGTATATCCCTAATGTAGGAGTGAGAGCAACTGTACCAAGGGACGAAGAACAGAGCAACTATATTGCTTGACACCAGTTAATCTCTATGTTAAGCCTGCCCTTATATTATCGAACAATATCGATGGATTTAAATAAAGCACTTTTTTTGTACTATAAAAGTTCCTGGCCCCCTTCATTCTAACATCTGTATAACTACACCCAGCCTGCGTGGATCCAGAACGCTGAAAAGGTATGAGACACTGAGCAAAGCCATGCAAATAGTCTATATTATGTAAACTTAAGAGCCAGACAAGGAGTGTTACAGATATTATGAGGACGATTTTCGTGGGAGAACTCACAGGTCCTGCAACTTTTTGTTAGAGATCAGCAAGAAACTCCATATGGTGACTAAAAAACGATTAGGACTACATCTGGACTCTGGATACATTGTATCAGTGTTTACCGACCTTTTTACCTTGTGCACAACAAATTAATACATCTCATTGCCTACTCATAAGACTATTACTAACAAAACAGTTTGACTGATCCCAGTGTCCTGAGCTCGTGGGGAAAACACACTCTTAATAAGACCACAAACTGCACCTTAGTGTGTGCAGACAGCATGGACGATATAGCGATCAAGTACTGCGGGAGCTTCCAAAGTCCCGCCCCACAATGCCTTGCTACTGTGGCGGCTCCTGCTGTAATGATCAGTTATACCACCCACAATAAGGTGCAGTTTGGGGCCTTATTATGTGCGCAGTCCCCCCATGGGCTCAGGACCCCACTGTATTTCCCGGGATCCACCATTACATCATTTTTGGGGTGAACCCCTTTGACACACCTCCCGAACCCCTAGGAATTTGCTAATCATTGCATTATATAAAGCTGAATAACTTATTGTAGTTCAGCTCTACATTACTATTTGTATTTTCTGGCACCTTTTCTCCTTACAAACACACCACTGCTTAATATTACTATTCTTATTGTAATTATTATTGAATTACGTTACGTTGGACCTTCTCAGAAGCCCCTGTTGTATCTCTGTCCTCCTTTTCTCCTGTGTCCCAGTTTAACTTCCCACTCCAGTGTGCAGAGTATATGAAACACTAAAAGCATCATCTGCAAATGGATAGAGCAGCATCACCTGCTGGATCGCAGCTTAATACACCAAGATGCTCCTGTCAAGTTACATTTGGTCAACGCAAACAGGATGAGATGTGTCATCCCTGGGGGAATAACAAGTTCTTGCATCTTCTTGAATGAGGCTTTGGTATACATACATGCATACACCTGCTTAAGGAAGCATATGAGTAGCTCCATGGCGGATAATTAAAAACTCATACATTAACCTTGGCCCTTTGCAGACGCACTTACAGGAACGCCCTCCTCCTGTCTCTGTACGTTCTTCTACCAACAAATTAGATTGTAAGCTCTTAGGAGAAGGGTCTCCTTTTCCTAAATGTTACTTTTATGTCTGAAACACTTCTCCCCTTTATGTGTTATTTATATTATTTATTATTTATATTATTATGTCATGTATATTACTGCTGTGACGCGCTATGTACATTAATGCGCTATATAAATAAAGACATGCATGCATGCACATTCATACAGTACTGTACATACATACAGTACTGTACATACATACATATATTATGATATTCTGGCAGTCTCACTGATTTTTAACATCTCATGGACATCAGTAAAGTCTCTGATCAAGAACCCCCCAGGTCTCATTAAGTTGAGTTGTTACATAAGTTGTTGTAGGAGCAGTTAGGGGAAGAGCTAGGGAGCGCTTACAGGAGCAATTTGGGAGTAGTTTTAGGGAACAGTTATAGGAACAGTTACAGGAAGAGTGATAGGGACAGTTAAGGGAGGAGTTATAGGGAAAGTTTATAGGAACAGTTAGAGCAGAGGTTATAGGAGCAGTGAGAGGAGGTGTTATAAGTATGTATCAAATCTATTAATTTCAGTGCCTAGGTAATCAACATTAGAAGGAACTCAAAAAAGCTAATTTCTCACTTCTGACACCAGCATTAATTGATGTATAAGAAAATTCTAGCCCCGCATCATGGTGTAAATTGCCTCATATTTACACCTAATGCTTTGCAGGTAGTGATACCTTTTATTGTTAATGCCATTTATCTCACCCAACCTGCTTATTTTACCGACTTGATACACATTCTCTACCAATCCCAATCTACCACATATGTGACCTCTGGGCCCATGTTTACTACCATGTTTATTTTACCGACTTGCTACACATTCTCTACCAATCCCAATCTACCACATCTGAGACCTCTGGGCCCATGTTTACTAAATGTGGGTTTAAGACACTTTTCCGTGCTGGAAGACAGCTTCCAGCCTATTCACTTTAATAGACCAGTCCACAGAGGCCATATTTACTAACCAGTGCCAGAAAGTGCCTTATGGAGTAGCACTGCTTAGTAAATATGTTCCCGTTTTCTTTACTTTTGTAATTCATCCCTATACCGCCACTTTTGCTAGGAGGTTGTTCCATGCGTTGACTACTTTTTCAGTAAAGAATAACTGCCACTCTGCAGCTTCAAAGTATGTTTCTCTGCAAGACGGTTCCCTCCAAAGCCCAGTATTAACCTTCCATTCATACTAGTGTTATCCCAAGCATCCCTGCAGGCACCTTTCATTCCAGCACACACCTGTTCTGAGCATCCTCCTGCCAGATCGTGTGACCTTCCATCGCTCCCTGGGTGCTGCAGTATAAGTTCTTCCTGTAGCCGTGAGCCAGGAAGCTGCCAAAGATAATTAAACCTGACGAAGAAAATCTGGTTACCAGACTGATTACAAATGCACATCCCTTCGCTATCCAGCAGGCAGTGGCTCTTCTCTCCCTCCCCTGACGCTGCTGAGATATCTACAGAAGCCTGAAGATTAACCTGAATTCAATACCATCATCCTATTTCACATAACCCTTTGGGTGCCCCTTGATGTGGCTATCATGTCATGGGGTCAGGCACTCCTGGGGCCCCATGATGTAGTAACTACGCCATATGCTAGTTCAGGGGTGGCCAACTCCAGTCCTCAAGGGCCACCAACTGGTCAAGTTTTTAAACGATATCCCTGCTTCAGCACAGGTGGCTCAGTCATTCTAACTGAGCCACTCATTGAGCCACCTGTGCTGCAGCAGAGATATCCTTAATACTTGGCCTGTTGGTGGCCCTTGAGGACTGGAGTTGGCCGCCCCTGTGCTCATTTTCTACGGGAGAGTGCATGCAGGAGAGCTGGACAGTCTCTGCCTGGCTGTGGAACGGAAGAACAAGCCTCTCCCGAGGAGCGCTTGCCCGCTTGGTCGCGAAAGTACGGGATGGGCCGTGGTCCTTCTGGCACACACAGGGTTAACGGCGGCTATATCACAAGGCAATTCTTGAGCAAAGAAAGTGAGGGCTGATGCCTTGCACCAATTATGGGGGCGGGGGGATGTCAGTTGCGTCAAAGTGTAAGAACCAGCATCTTCCATAGGGTGCAGAACGTTAGAAGCCAGAAAGTTACGCCCCTTAAACCTTACACATTTTTCACACAAATTGAAGGGAGAACAAATTGATGCACTGGGACGTGCAGCGTAATACATCCCATGTGTGTCGTGTAACTGCTCTTACGCATCCTATTCACACTCCCCAAATTGCAAGCTGTGACGCATATGGGGCAAAAAGTGGAGCAAAGACCTCGAGACATAGAGACGCTAGATGAAAATGACTAAGGGCTTATTCTGTAGTCACCAAAGTGGCCGATTGGGGCTTTTTTGAATGAAATCCACCATTGACTTCTAGCAGATTGAATGCTTTAGCATATATATTGTAGAATAACCTCTAATGTCAAATGCTACTTGCGTCAATTTTGCAGTGCGCGCTAAGGAAGCCTTGTAAGATCTCACTGATTTGGAGTCAGTCTCACTGATTTTTAACATCAGCGTCTCATAGACCTCAATGGAGTCTCAGAAAAAAGGTAAGTGGATCAATGGAGCCTCGCTAATAAAAATCAATGTTTCTGTTAAACCTTTCCCTGCCAGAGGCTCCTCTGGGGGGTGAAGGTAATCGGTTTCTTCCCCAGCTTTAGGTCATCTTTAAACCACCCCCCCCCCCCCCCCCCCGGTAAAACCACCTACTAAATAGTAGGCAATTTCAGGAAGTGAGTCTAATTTTTAACCCATTGAGTGCAATTTCTAGGCAACCGTAGAGGTTAATGACCAGCCTCTAAGAAAGAAAAGCATCCTCTTGTTTTACAATGCAGTGCAATACATCACTGCGCTGCTAAACTGATCCTGTCCTTGCATCGCCCAAATATTAGCATAGAAAAGTCTATTATGTGAATAAATCAAAGCATTTAGAGACGGCTTCTGCATTCTGCCTGGAGTTGATTGCAGTCATTACTCTCTCTCGCTCTCTCCCTGAGCGCTCTTATGGGCCCGGAAGGCAGAGATGGGATTTGATTATGCCGGAGAAAAGCAAGACCCAGAGGCAGCCGCACACAGCAAGCAGTGAGAGAGATGATCCGGCAATCACCATGAAAGCAGAAGCCCCGACATGTCTACGGGGGGTAGAATGGAAGACACGTTCATAAAGGCAAATAGGCAGCAGAGTGAGCAAGATTGGAAAAGCAATGTAATAAGGTCTCAGTGCGGCTGGCACTCTCCTATTTAGTGATGTACAGACAGGGTCAGTGGTAACCTCTGCCTGTTAGATACAGTATATTCATCTCACTCCTACCCCAGTGTACTGGGAGGTGATGGCTGAAGGGGTGTCATTGAAAACACAAACAAATTGGACTCGGTTTTAGAAAGATTTCAGCAATATTAACCTTTAGAGTGCCAGCAGACCTCGGGCCCTTTTACATCACATGATCACTCCAGGAGTGATAACATGTCGTGATCAGGCCCAGATGCAACAACTGCACGTGGAGGGAGCTCCGCTTCCATTTCCATCGGGTTGGACGCTCTGCTGGATCGCCCCATAAAAAGCAAGTGCCCACGCGGTACCTGATAATGAGGGCTTCTGGTGTGCCAGGGCTCATGCCATACTAGGTACCTCATTAGGGCATTGTACAGGTTAGTTAGGCTTCATAAAAAAATAAATTTTAAAAAAGCCCCATTTTGTTTAAAAGAAAGGGGAATTGTAAGTTTGTAAACAAATGAGTAGTAAGTTGTACTCTGGATGGGAAAATAAAAAAAGTAATAGTACTATGTACTTCCCTATACCATCACACTTCGATGAATGAAAGGATGCTATTAGATTGTAATCTCTCTAATACAAGCTGTCATTTACTACCATTGTACTGCCGCTCAGTCATTATTTGGCATGCACTTAGCATTTTAGCATTCAATATGACTTTCAGTATTGAAGCACATATAAATATGACTTCATCAGAGTTGAGGTAAACTCACGAAACATGTAGGGAGGACACAAGGGAAGAAAGAAGGGTTCTGGGGCGCTCAACAACACCCAGATCCAAACAGTCTGGGTAGTTAAAAATGCTAAATTACTTGGCTTCATGGGGTGCACGTAGAAGAACTGGGATCACCACTCCAACTCAAAGTCACGTATGTACAAAAAGAATTCACAGCATTCCCTTGGATATCAATAAAAGTTCAAGTTTAATCCATCTGTTACAAAAATGATCAAAAATGGGCGATGTTTCAGACAAACACGTTCTTTGTCAAGCCCCTGACAAAGGACCCTGTCAGTGTATAGTGCAGTTAGGTTATGCTTTGTGTCAGTGTATAGTGTTGTCAGGTTATGCTTTGTGTCAGTGTATAGTGTTGTCAGGTTATGCTTTGTGTCAGTGTATAGTTCCATCAGGTTATACTCTGAATCAGTGTATACGGAAACGTTGCCCATTTTTGAGCATTTTTGTAACATATGGAGGACACAAGTGAACAGACACAGCCAGAGTAATTTTGTATCTGATTGTGGCAGACGTAGGCAGGTCATAGATGGGCGTGAGGACGCGATATCCTTGTGACGGTAGGGGCCCAGCTATCAGCATATTAACGATTAAGCTCGGTCCCTTTCTCCTGTCCATTTGATGGATGTACAGGATTGCCCTGTACACCCATCTACCTTTGGCACATGTGGCCAGCATTTTATGTATAGGTAATGTATAGGTACACCTTCATTGTACAGTATGTATAATGTTTGTGATATATATATATATGGGGAGGGTGGAAGAGAGGGTGACATATGGGGAGGGGGGAAGAAACATGGGGAAGTGGGGGTGACAAATGGGGAGGGGGAATAGAGGGTGACATGTGGAGGGTGTGACACATGAGGAGGTGGGAGATGGTGTGAAACATGGGGAAGAGGTGGGAGATGGGGAAGTGGGGGATGAGGGGTGACAGAAGGGACAAGGGGGCAGTGGGGGGTGATTGTTCCTACCTTGCTCTCCAGGCTTAACAGCCAGCAACAAATGGAGCTCTCAGCAGAGAGAGTGTATATTCACTGTACCCCGTGCTGCTTAGGGGCCCACCAGGATTCGCTGGTTCATAGTGGCCAGGAGAGGAGTTGATTATTGGGCTCTCTGGCTTCTCCTCTTCCTTGTCGCTTTGGTCTCTCTGAACTGTCTGCTGTCAGAGCTCCTGTTTTTTTTTCCTCCTTCAGGAGCTGCACATGAAGCACTGAAGGGCCACACCTTCAGGGGGGTTGAGAACAAGGGAGATTGGGGATTAGCAGTTCTCTTGTGTGGGAGACGTTGGTTCAATGAGCAGAGCCATTCTCTGCCCAGACAGAGAGGTGCCTATCTCATCAGTAGATAGTGAACTGGCCCCAGAGTGAGGCACTGTTCTCATTAGCTGGTTTGTAATTCTCATCCTCCGTGCCTCAGCCTACCAGTCAGACGCCCAGCCTGGATTGGCCAAAACAGACGAGCCCTCGTACTGTGATTGGCTCAACACACAGCATCCGTGCTGCCCCATTCTCCATATTTCTCTATGGAGAGGGGAAACATGGAAAAAAAGTGGATGATTTGGGTTCCACATGCTATATATATCCTGGGCAAGCATGCAGGCGGACTAAGCAGTGGGCTTTGAGGTCGTGCCAGACCCGAAATCGAAGCTGCCTGCTACTCAGAGCGGGAAATGCAAAGTTGCTCTGCCGCAACTTGCATCCAGCACTGCCTGGAGGCTCTGGACCCCTACAGAAGTGGAAACTGCTACAGGGAAGTCATTTTATTTTGGTGGCACCGGACACCTAAGCGACTAGGACTCCGTCTGTATTGCTCATAGGTTTGTGAGTATAACTCTGTTGTGACTTTGTGCTGTGCCTAAATAAACACCCGTTTATTTATAATAATAATTGTTTGTTCTTCTACTGCTAGTTTTACGTAGCGCTTTACACAGACATTTTGCAGACACAGTCCCTGCCCTGTGGAGCTTACAATCTATGTTTTTGGTGCCTGAGGCACATGGAGATAAAGTAGCTTGCTCAAGGTCACAAGGAGCCAACATTCGGAATTGAACCACGGTCTCCTTCTTCAAACTCAGTGCCAGAGTCAATGTCTTTACTCACTGAGCCGCTCCTTCTCCCTATTTGACCTCTGTGTCCTGTCTGGTGCTTGATCCCGTGAAAGAGTCCTGGTCTCCTGTGACAATCGTCATTGCTCAGACTAGACTATTGTGACGAGCGCATATTATATCCCATCTTTTGGAGTGCATAATCTCTAGTTGTTAATTTTCCATTTTATTCCAACGTACTTCGCCATGATGTCTCCTCTGCGCCTCTTCTACTTTCTGCATGTATTGGAGGTGAGTGGGGCAAAGCAGAGACCTGGATCAAAGTGTGACTTTTTTTTCTTGCTTTTTTCCTATTTTTATCTGTTTGCCTTGTTTTTCTCTTGTTTTTTTCCCCCATATATATGCTTCCCCCAGTCTCTGGGAGATTCTGCCATTACTGGTCGTGTGGTCCATGATACCTGCTGGTAACAGGAGGGCTGAGCTGTCCGCCGATGGTAGTGGGGACACAGTATCAGGTTTCTGGGGTACGTTACCCACATGGTTCTTCAGCAGTGCAGCGCCTCCATCTGCCGTAGGCTCCAGGAACTGAAGATGATCTCCCACGGTAGAATCGATTACCTCTCCCCCCAGTAAGATCACACACTAGGCCAGAGGTCTGATAACAGGAACGGTTTATTGTCTCACTCTGTGCAGCACAGTACACACGGTTCTGCCCAATGCATCAACTACCAGCTACTCACTGAAGGATGGTCCCTGGACCTTCACTACAGGCCAAGGGCACCCGCAGCAATCCCAGCTCTTCCTTGCCCCACAAGCAGGGACAGAGGTACGGTACACACTCACTCTCCCCCAAGGGGAAGAGTACCAGATAAGGCGCAATAGTAAGGCTCTTGGCTGTGTGACCTGCCCCTCTCAAGTAGGTAGAGGCACTAACAAATTTGGGACGACAATGCCCTTAATACAGCCAGGAGGAGGGCACCAGGTCCGTCCCTTGATTGGACATGCTCAGGCCTGATATCACCGCCTCCCACTGTCAATCAAGTGCAGCTCGATGGAGTGGGGAAAACTCATTAACTGCTGGCAAGGCCTGCTTGTACCAGGACTTACTGCCAGAAGGAAAAGCAGATTAGTAGCCATAGATGGCATGGCTACATATATATATATGCGTTGGGACGAAAGCTGATGAGTTGACGTCTTCGCGTTGTAGAGATACGTGTGGAGGTCTGGTCTCTTCCTGCATGCCAGCAGCTGATCACGGATGCTCAGCTGTATCACATGCACCACTTGCTGAAGGACTAAGAGAGCCATCTATACAGCCACGATTCCATTTGGAAGGTACATCTATCTGAGGCAGGAACCAACGGACGCTATAATCCGGTCCCTAAAGTGCCCAGCTGTACGGCTCTCGACCCCAACTCCTACCTGGTGACATCACCCGCATAGAGATTGTCTCTGCAATGCATTTTATTCTTACTCTCTTGTGAGTGCAGGTCCTACGGACCGTGGTTCTCTCTAGTTTTAATATTAAATTCCATTTTTAACACAGAGTTATGCTATGGAGCTTGCTTCCTTTTGTTATATATATACTTAGTTAAGTTATGGGTGGGTAAAAAAGTGACAAAAACCCTCCACAGCAAAGCATATATCAAAGGGAAATATTACTATACAGTATGCTCATTTGCATGTCATATATATATATATATACATGTATATATATGTACAACCCTGAGGAAGGTTCCGTTTGCAGGAACCGAAACGTTGTTTTTTGTGTTGCAATACACTACTTTGAAATCTCATTCCGTGTGTGCTGTCTCTCCTTACAGGACCATCATCTGGTAATATTCATCTTTATTATCTTTTATGGGACATAGCATCTGGAGTCTATTCTATATATGTGTGTGCCTGCTGCTGTGACATTATATATATATATATATATATATATATATATATATATATATATATACAGTGGTTGACAAATCACCAAAAAATCTACTCGCCACACAAAAAAATCTACTCGCCACCTAGTACCAATCGTGTGCTGCTTGGGCCAATATTTACTCGCCCGGGGGTTAAATCCACTCGCCCGGGGCGAGCAAATGTATAGGTTTGTCGAACACTGTATATATATATATATATATATATATATATATATATATATATATATATATATATATATATATATATACTATGAATAAAACGGAAATAGCCATGTTAGTCCAGTTGTGATAGTGCAGAATAAATGAGTACTTCAGTATTAGTTGATACCTTTTTTATTTGGACTAACAATTTATGTCATAGGACAAGCTTTTGAGAGTTCTCCTCTCTTCCTCAGGTCAGTGATACTGATAGTGGCCATATATATAGTATATACATTTTAAGTTAATGTTGGGTGAAAAAGGCGACCAAAAACTCCATCATTAGCACATAGTACATAAAGCAAAAAAAGTCCAGCGCAAAGGAATCTCTTATGGTGAATAAATAAATAAATAAATAAATAAAATATTCTCCAAATGTACACTCAAAGTGGGTATTAAGAAGTGTTATACTGTACAGTATATACAGTATATGTATTATTTATGTATTTATATGTACTTATTTGTGTGTGTGTATATATATATATATATATATATTACCTTTGCTGTTAACCCCTTGGGTGCCCTCTAAAGTAGCGATCCCATCATGGGGCCTGGCACACCAGTGGTTCCCTGATGTAGCAGCTATCTCATGCTTTCTGCTAGTTTTCTAGGGGAGATCACGTTGCACGCTCCTGTGAAGCGCTCTCCGCGATCTGGCCACAAGAGCATGACTCTTCCTCTTCCATTCGCCTAATGACTGCAGTCTCGATCACTTGATCGTTCCAAGGAGAGGTCAAATCATCGCGAAGTCCCGGAAGGACTGCGGTACTCAAACTTTACATCATTCCACAAAAAAAGAAAATCGAGATTAAATAAAAAAAACTCAGTAATGATCAGAAACGGAAGACCATGTGCCCCATTCTGCTTGCCTAATCTAAACCTGTAGGGTTAGGATTTCCTTGTGTTCCGTTTATTTATAACCCCAGTACAGTTTTTATCCTAGCCACCTCCATCAGAAGGCCTTTACATGCATCCACTTCTTTTTTTTCGGTGAAGAAGGGCTCACTCAAATGTTTCTCTGTTCTAGCACTTTTGTGCATTCTAAAATCCCTGTTATAAAATGTATCCAAAAAGAGCATTGCCATTGATTTCAGGGCTATGGCTGTTTTTTGCAGAGTTCTTCTGCGGTAAGCGTGTCTGTGATAGCAATGTACTGATAAATAATTCATGCAGTAGGCATAGAGAATATAGCTGCAGTCTATTTAAAAGCAATATTCAATCAAGATTCTGTCTGAGGAGACGTATGTGCTAATAAACCTAAAGTCATACCTGCCAACAGACTCCAGATCCACTATGTGATAGTGATCCAGGCCGATCTTTCTCTGGATCCTATTCTATTGCAGACAATGTGAATACAAAACCAAGACAGGATGACTGTCATCGACCTGCAGTACTTTGACTGGTGTATACAGTAAAAGCTGCTCTGAACCGTCTCTGCAAGAGGCAGCAAGGAACTTAGATATGCAATCACACATATGCAGACAAAAGTCTGCACCCGACCAGCATGGGCCCCTAAAGTGCGGACCCTTACATTGTGCAGGGTACATTATAGGACTGGGGATGCTGTTTCCTGGAAGTTACCCGGCTTTCCATTCAAAATCTGTTCCGTGGTGTAAAATCCGCTGACAGATTGTTCCAGTTTCAATCCGTACGGATGAATCCAAACCGCCATGGATACAAACCAAATAGACTTTTAAGTATCCAATCTGCGGATTCTACAATCCATTGCAGGATTGTTAAAAATTAGATCATTAATCCACCTTGTGGATTGTCAGCAATAGGAAGAAAAAAAACAGAATAAGGCAGATTGCCCTTTTTGAGACGTGGACCAAAGGAACCAAAATAAAAATTTGCCCATCTCTACTTAGGACACCCAAAGGGTTAAAAACATTGTGATTGACGCATTTTGCTTTTAAGATATGTACAGTATACAGTAAGTACATTGTTATATTTTTATTTTTTGGGACCGCCTATAGGTTGTTTTTTACTTTTTAGATTCAGAACGGTGACTGAGTGGGGACAATGAAGGGGATTTGAAATCTTATGGGCTAAACATATACTGTATATGGACAATAATAAGACAATGATAAGGGCAGTAAAACCCATTTGAAACTTCAAGGGTTGTAAACACAGTCAGGATAAATTTTAAGAAACGGTTTGTAAAAATGTACACGTTTGTTTTATTTTTTTTAACGTAACCGTAACACTGTCCTAATGAGGTAA
This sequence comes from Ascaphus truei, assembly GCF_040206685.1. Taxonomy (NCBI): domain Eukaryota; kingdom Metazoa; phylum Chordata; class Amphibia; order Anura; family Ascaphidae; genus Ascaphus; species Ascaphus truei. The sequence goes on along the minus strand of NC_134491.1, from coordinate 61,973,311 downwards.
CAGGTAAGTCATGGACACACTCGTTTTCCGACGGGGGTCAGCGCCATCAAAACATTTCTGGCATCCGGGACCTGGTCATGTCATGTGATCGCGCCTGAAGTCATCCCATGGCCTTGAAGTGCTGCAGTTCCGGCTGCCCTCTGGGTGACCCACGCTGCAGTTCCGGCTGCCCTCTGGGTGACCCACGCTGCAGTTCCGGCTGCCCTCTGGGTGACCCACGCTGCAGTTCCGGCTGCCCTCTGGGTGACCCACGCTGCAGTTCCGGCTGCCCTCTGGGTGACCCACGCTGCAGTTCCGGCTGCCCTCTGGGTGACCCACGCTGCAGTTCCGGCTGCCCTCTGGGTGACCCACGCTGCAGTTCCGGCTGCCCTCTGGGTGACCCACGCTGCAGTTCCGGCTGCCCTCTGGGTGACCCACGCTGCAGTTCCGGCTGCCCTCTGGGTGACCCACGCTGCAGTTCCGGCTGCCCTCTGGGTGACCCACGCTGCAGTTCCGGCTGCCCTCTGGGTGACCCACGCTGCAGTTCCGGCTGCCCTCTGGGTGACCCACGCTGCAGTTCCGGCTGCCCTCTGGGTGACCCACGCTGCAGTTCCGGCTGCCCTCTGGGTGACCCACGCTGCAGTTCCGGCTGCCCTCTGGGTGACCCACGCTGCAGTTCCGGCTGCCCTCTGGGTGACCCACGCTGCAGTTCCGGCTGCCCTCTGGGTGACCCACGCTGCAGTTCCGGCTGCCCTCTGGGTGACCCACGCTGCAGTTCCGGCTGCCCTCTGGGTGACCCACGCTGCAGTTCCGGCTGCCCTCTGGGTGACCCACGCTGCAGTTCCGGCTGCCCTCTGGGTGACCCACGCTGCAGTTCCGGCTGCCCTCTGGGTGACCCACGCTGCAGTTCCGGCTGCCCTCTGGGTGACCCACGCTGCAGTTCCGGCTGCCCTCTGGGTGACCCACGCTGCAGTTCCGGCTGCCCTCTGGGTGACCCACGCCCTGTAAAATCGAGTTACTTGCCTACTTAGTAGTCAAAGTGACTTTATAAAAAAGTAGCAGTGCTGTGCTGGATTTTGACAAAAAAATCTCCATTAAACATTAGGGTAACGTTCTTTAGACTGTGTTTTAGGCAGATGGATCTCAGCGACGATTAATGTAAGCGACATTAATGCTGTATAAAAAAAAAAGGGGGGGGGAGAGACTCAAAAAATGTAGCAGTAGGCACAATGTGAAAATAATGACAGTAGTTATACTCTGTACCCCTTTAGTACCACAACATTTTGAACCCCACTTCTGCTCAGTGTTGCTGGGTATTACAGCTCATTCATTTATTACAGGGTGTCGTGCTGAAATGGTCATTCAATTTCATTATGGAACGCAATAAATCCCTGCCCTTGCTTTTTGTTTTGGGAATTTACAGACGCACAGCTGGCTTCTTTATTTTATTTGTTTTTCCCACTAACCCTCGGCTCTCTCTCTCCAACATTTTAAAGGACAAATAAAATACCTTTCCACGGCATATTCTGTGCACAGTGCACTGCATAAAAGAACATGCAATACAGGGAGGATAAATCCATCCCGCTCATAATTAAGTGCTTGGGAAAGTGAAACTCTGTCTCAATCCTTTATGTTAATCAGATAGTAATTTCAGCTCCAATGAGCAGAACTACGACAGGTAGAAATGAGCTGTATCATAATTTTCATAATTCTGCACTCTCTCTGCAGTATGTAAAAATCTGTGCGTCCATTGCATTAAAGTAAAAAAAAAAAAGAAACACGAGGCTATTTTATCAGGATACTCTGAAGGGCATACAGTATACTGTATATATTCCAGCACAGCCGTGATAAATGAATGCAATTAATTTACCACATCTGTCCCATCCCGGGATGGAAACATTTGGGAGCAACGGTTATTTGGGGCAAAAGGAGGATTTATAGGGAGAAACTATATGGAGCAATATGAGAAGGTATAGGGAGTAATTATATGACGCAATAGAAGCCGTTATAGGGAGTGGTAATAGGGAGTATAACCCTCCCTGTCTGGCTTTCTAGGGAGATTACATCGTTGTGATATGTATTTGGCTACTCCGCATGTGTCACCTTGACTCAGGGTGCTGAAATTCCGGGGGCTGGGCAATGAGGTAGCAAGATTGTATAATAATGGGCGCCAGGAACTTTTATAGCACAACTGTCATTTATTCGTTTCCCCAAGCACAGGGATGGCTCATTCATATGTTGATAACTGTTGTACAGTATTTTTATACATAGACACACACAAATACGTTTCTTCCATCAGTGCCCCCTCTTAACACTTTAAGGTACATTTGCTTAGTTCTTCTACGTAGATGTGAGACCTGGCCCCATTTCTCTCTGATTTTGGGCCATCTTTCCTATTTCTCGGTAACACTAGGGCCATTTGGGGATCTTAGCGGGTCCTGTATACGTAACCCATTACCTTTGACCTTTATGGTAACTGCCACTTCCACTTCAGCCTGGGAGGAATGTCCATGCAGATCTGCAGTTAGAGCCGATTCGGCAACATCCGGGAATCCTTGTTACTGAGGCCCTCTGTCGCATGCCGTTTTATACTTGGCAACTCATACTGGACTCCCTTAGTCTACTCTAGGGATCCTAACTAGTAAGGTTATTATCCCTCTCTATAACATAATAAAGTAAGGGGGGTCTGGTCTATATTGTTACTGTAGAAACATGGGTGTCTACTCTCCCCGAAGCTCCTCTCCTCTTGTCCTCCTGGAACCCAACATTCTAGAACCCTGTTCCTTAACTACCCCTGCGTGACTTCTGGATCCCCTTACTGTAGCAACCCAGGGTAGGGCCTCGCAAACACTAACACTGCTGGTAACCCTGTAACCCTTTAACCCTTTAAGGGGGGGTTACAGGAGCAAGAGTTACAGGGATCGGTTGTATGGAACAATAGGTTGAGTTACTGCATAGGGACCGGTTATATGGGGCAATATGAGGAGATATATTGAGCAGTTATATGGCGCAATAGATGTAGTTATAGAGAACTGTTGAATGGAGTGATACAGGGAGTTATAGGGAGCGGTTATATGGGTTAATAGGAGAAGTTATAGGAAGCAGTTATATGGAGCAATAGGAGTTATACTGTAGGGAACGTCATATGGAGCAATACAATAAGTTATACAGGTAGGAGCGGTTATATGGGGCAATATGAGGAGTTATATGGAGCAGTTATATGGTGTAATAGAAATAATTATAAGGAGCTGTTACATGTAACAACAGGATGATTTACTTAAATGATGATGGGATGTCCATGGCTTTTTTTCCCGTTTATAGTGCTTATATAACTTACACTGTGTAATGGAATAAAACCCGTGCTGTATGTGTATAGGAGTCCTGGGATTTAGAGTTTCTCATTAAATATTTAGGAGGGATTGCACGGTAAATCCTTCTCTGCTTCTAACACAATGGCTTTCATACAGAGCTTACCGCTGTAAAGGAAGACTGGTGTGTTAGAACATGCCAATCTGCATTCAGGCACACAAGGTCTTCTCTTATTTAATGCACTGTGACCGGTGTGTAATGACCTTCTTTCTCTTTGTACCGTTCTACACAAGCCCGGCTTTTCCCCTTTGCTGCATCTAAGGCATTCTTTATATTTTGTCCCGTTGAATTAGCTATCAGCCATCAGAACGGCACATCCAGTTGACAGTTGTCCTAACCAGTTCAGCCACAGACACGTCCTGTCACCTTCGGGTGACAAGTGAACATGACAAGCCAGAGAAATCATGACACTCATTAGCTGTGAAAATGCCAGCAGAGGCAAAGGGAGGGAGTTTTCACACATAGATGTACTTACAGTTGATCTCCTAGTGGTTACAACACTACACTAATGCACTGAAGTTTCCAATTTAACTCCTCAGATGATGAAGTTTAGTTGCAAGTTGTGATAACTTTTAGTGGCCTTTGATGTCGTAAGTAGTATTGAGACCTCACAAGTCTCTTCTTTGGATGCATTTTAGCCACCGTGAGCTATAGCAAACCATCAGCTAAATATTTAATAGGGCGGAAAGGGTGTGTTTATAGGGGGGTGCAGGGAGGACAGGCATGGTTCCCTCTCAAACATTTTGCGGAAAAAACATAGATTGTAAGCTCTTCTGGGCAGGGTCTCCCTTTACCTTTATGTTGTTATTTATCTATTGTGCTTACCTCAACCCCTCCCCCACCCCCCAGTATTGTACAAAAATAAATAAACATTTTTTTATTATCCACAATTTATAGGGTACAAAAAAAAAACAGGACAGGGGTAGGTATTGTGGTTTAAAGAGTGCTGCATACAATGTTGGTGCTATATAAACATAACTATACATACATACAACCCCTTATCTGGGTACCTGCAGTCCAGCTGCGATGCTGTTACCCTAGCTCACGGGCGGCCAATTCCAGTCCTCAAAGGCCTCGAAAAGGGGAGGTTTTCAGGATATCCCTGCTTCAGCACAGGTGACTCAATCAGTGGCTCAGTTGTAGACTGCACCACCTGTGCTGAAGCAGGGATAATCTGAAAACCTGACCTGTTGGTAACTCTTGAGGACTGGAGTTGGCCACACCTGCTCTAGCGCATGCGGTGTCCCTGCTGGTATTAGGGTAAGTTCCCAGTGGCCGCTGTGGCGCACGCTACGGCATGCACGCCGCACACAAGGCACAGCCCGCTCTACAAGCCGCAATCTGCGACCGCCTTGGCCAAAAGACAAGATTTTTGTCTTTTGGCACTGCCAATGAGGGCGAACCCGTCGCGTGACATCCTTGGCCATGCCCCCACCACGGCCCACACACCCCCACCCCGGTTCTGACTCTTTCTTTCCCCCTGCAGCTCCAGCACAAACCGCAGATCGCGGCCTGCACCCAGGCGCGCATGCAGGAGCAGACACTGGGGCCATAGCCTTTGGCCCATTCTATAGTGCCTGCGCTTGCTGCACGGGCAAGGAGAGTGGGACCGGCCGACAGGGGGAAAGATTTTAAAAAGAAAGAATTTGCGCTGCTACCGCCACTGAAAATATAAGTATATGTGTGTGTGTGTGTATGTGTGTGTGTGTGTGTGTGTGTGTGTGTGTATGTATTCACCTTCTATCCTGTGCCACCTGCTTTGATCTGCATAACGTTTACCCTGCCTTCTCCAACCCCGACCCGGCTACCCACGGCGACAGAATCCGCAATCCAGATCCAGCTGCGCGGTCTCTGGTCGGTGTTTACCTATCCCCACCTCAGCCTTGCAGTCCGGTCCAGGTTTGTGGCGAGCACGCCCGTTACAGCTGGTATTTGTATTGCCAACAAATGTTGGCTAAGGTTTTATTGATTGAATTGTGGTGTTAATGTGCTTGTGTATGTAGCGCATGTTCCCCCCGCCCCTCTGGGAGATCTTGGCCAGGCTACTGCTACGTGTACTGCTGATTACCTGAGATAGTACAGGAGAGATGTGATGCCAGCAATGTTGTGGGGGCAAGACAGGACAAACCTCTGGGGATTCTTCTGCGTCTTTTTTTCTTGGTGACAGCGCCTCCAGACATAGGGGGCTTCAGCATTGATGAAGGTGGTCCCCGCTATGACAATCCTTTACTCCCAATACCTCTCTCCACACAGACTGCCGCGGAGAAAGAAGTATAAATGAGGATGATCTTTATTATTGCAGCCACTGCTAGTGTGTTACAGCTTATGCTCCAGTTGATACGGTCCGCTTCTGGGTGGTCCTGGCCTGCGGGTAATGGTGAGACCTCTCTGGATTAGATTATTGTTTCAGCCCATGGGGGCCTGAGGACATGTCTCTCTCCCAGCCGGGAGGAGACGAGGAAAGCTCCTACCCCATGAAGGGATAATTTCGAACTCTATTTGACTGTGACTCCTGGTCTCACCCCTAAGGGGCTGAACTTCAATCTATAATTTAGCTACTTTCTTCCTGAGGCTCAAGGAGGGAGGACCCAGTATCTGCACCACCATTGGCTATTCACAGATCTCTGTGTCCCCACCACTCCTGTCACTCAGGAAGTCAGCATGAGGAGGGGGCAAACCCCATAGGATAGCCTGTCACTGTCTGTATCTTACTAGAACTTACGTAACAGGCAGGGCTGCCAACAGGGGGGGTCTGCCAGGGTTGGCGTTCTGGGCCCGGTGAGTCAGGGGACTCAGGGGACGTGCCCGTTTCATTAAAAAAAGTGTCATAAATAAAAAATGCTGGCGATCCCCGTGCACATGCGCAGAACAGAGGTCTTGGTGTGCATGTGCAGGGAAAGCAGGGTGTCCTGCCTGCTGCCTGTGGGCCCACTCACCCCCACTCCCAAATGGGATGGCAGGGAAGCGCCATGTTGAGACCGCGCCCGCCAACCCAGCTCCCCCCACGCCAGCCTCCTTTCCCGGGCAGCAGCCATGGGGACCAAGGGCCGGGGGGAAATGCTCCCAAGGGACTTAGCCTGCCAGTCCCACCCCCCTTCAGCCTACCATCCGCCCCTCCCCCAGCCTGCCTCCCACGCCCCCCCCCCACAGCCTACCTCCCACATCCCCCACACCCCTGAGCCTACCTCCCGCCTCCAACAGCAGCCACGGGGATCAGGGGCATGCTGGGAAGCATCTGGTGGGCAGGGAAGCAGCACCCAACCAGTCAAGGTCAGTCACCCACCCAGGCAGTCACTCACCCCCCAGGCAGTCACCCACCCACCCAGGCAGTCACTCGCCCACCCAGGCAGTCACACACCCACCCAGGCAGTCACTCAGTCACCCACCCATCCAGTCACTCAGTCACCCACCCATACTTAACCCCCCAGGCCATACTTAACCCCCTCCCCCCCCAGGCCCATACTGAATCCCCCCCAGGCCTTTAGTCACATTGGATGTAGCATTGGGTATCTTTGTCTTTTGTTGAAAATATTAAAATAAACAAATTGCATTGTAATGTTTTTTTCCGTATTACAATAAGAAGAAAACAGTTAAGTAAAAGTTGCGCGCTAACACATTTTTTTCCGTGGTAGGTGCACTCTGGGTTTGGTGGGGGGCTGCTTCTTTCATTTGTCCAGGCCCCATGATTTCTGTTGGCGGCCCTGGTGACAGGGAAGGTAGAGAGATACAGTAGCTGGATCAGCCATGGCTATACTCTTCCTTAGGTGAAACATCCAACGACCTCGCTTGGATCCAATGGGGGCACCATCCATCCACCTGGTTTCTGCAAACAAATACAGGTTAAGCAGATATACAAATTACCTTATACCGTCCACAGACTACCAACCCCTTTCATCCACTGATAACAGCGATGATAATTAGATAACTATTCCTCCAACGAGAAGATACAAGAAAACCCTCACTTATAATGTTTAGGGTCCGGCTTCTTGACCACCCTCCCATTTGGTCCAGATATAATATACATTAGGAAGACCAGGGCACTGTCTAACCTCTGCTCTGTCTTTGAAAATACATGTGCCCACGAGCCATTATTCCATTACAGAACGAACCCTGTCATCCTTAATAAATCTGTCATCACTAGTTTTGGTCTTCAGATTTTCAATAACTGCTAAACTCAACCACTCGTAACGGTGTTGATCTATTTCATCCATTATGGGTTCAGGTATATATGGAAAGGTTCATCAGTGAGATTGGCGGTACCTATTAAAGATAGTTCGGTCAGCTCTACTTAACCTTTGGATTTTATGGCCATCTCCCTGACTAGATAATATCCAGAAATGAGGTTCACTTGACTCAACCTTCTGGTAGAATATGGAGGGACCTTTGGGGGTCTTACTCCCAAATTTATCTCACCCATTCTCTTACGAAGGGCTTCTGCGATCTCTTTCTGGGATAGTTGACATTCCTCCCACCAGTGATCCACAATAGAACCATTTATTAATAGCAGTCTCGTTCTATTTAGACATGGGGCATAACCCTTGAACATCGGGTCCCACCATTTAAGGGGTTCCCTGGACTCATGTGGACTACTGGACCTTGTGTCCACCTGGGAGGACACACCAGAAGTAGCAGATCTATGAGATAGGGAACGACTTGCCTAGCCGCTAAGGTAATGAAATTGCCTGTAAATGCATTTTTATTATATGGGATTGTTGCCGGGGGGCCTCCAGTGCTAATATTAATGGATATCAGCTCCAGAGACTCCCGGCACCAATCCGATGCAGGAAAAATGCATTTTTTTTCTAAGTCCCGTCTCGCCGCCTTATCAGCAGCTTCTCACCACCCTCCCAACTTTTCCTTGCGAGGCGATTTTGAGAGGAAATCTCAATTCTAGAGCCGCGATTAACCTCGATAAGCTAATCGGGGCTACTAGAATACCAAGAGTTTGAAAAGCTGACAATAAGTGGTGATAAGTGGCATATCGCATTTGGCGATTTTTTTATTTATTTTTTTCAGAAAAGCTCTCTTATTGCCAACTTATTGGAGCTTACTGGATAGCAGTAGGCTTTTTTGGCGATAAGGTGGCGATAAGTCACTTAACGGAGCTTAGTGCATAGTGCGCGTAAAGTTCGCACATCTCTGCCTCAGATCCTATTGGATCCTTGGCTTTCATTTTGTATTTAGGATCGATTTCTGCCTTTCCCAAACATGTTTGAATTCCCTTACTGTATTAAACACCTACCTCCTCTGCTGGGAGGCTATTCCATGTATTCACCACCCTTTCTGTGAACAATACTTCCTCACATTTCCCTTGAGCCTCCCACCCTGCAACTTCCGAGAATGACCTCTTGTTCCAGCACATCGTCTCTGAAATATGCCTCCCGCCTGTACTTTGTTCCAGTTTAAGCGAGTCACTACAGATATCAGTGACTCATGCAAAATACACATTGGCTTTCTGTGATTGGCTGAGCGGATGGCCACTTGCCTGCTTCTTTGCCGGTGCAGATTGAAAACCTTGCTGCTGAATTGTTAAACATCAGCCAAAGAACCCTTTGGCATCTATAAATCAAGAAACATTTAAAGAATGTAAGTTGAATACTCAGTGAAATCAAGCCGTCCTGTTGGATATCCTGTGGAGATCAACTCTGCAGTTAGAAACTCCTCAATGTTTACTGCGGTGCCATCATACTGTACATATAAGAGATTGGAGACAAGAAAATGTCTAAAATGCCCTCTAAATCTGCAATCAGCAATGATAAGCATTGATGAATAAGGGTACTGCACTATTGTAGCACTTTCTCCATTTTCTTGTCTCCAATCTCCTATATGTACAGTATGATGGCACTGCAGTAAATACTGAGGAGTTTCTAACTGTAGAGCTGATCTCCACAGGATATCCAACAGGACGGCTGATTTCATGGGGTATTCGACTTATATATTAACTGTCCAAGCGCCATCAAAGTGTTTTGTTCACAAAACTTTCTACATCTGGTTTCCCAAGAAAACCAGCAAGACAGCATATGGACTGAAGTCATTTGGCCAATTTCTATTGCTATTGCAATTTGCATATATTAATCACGAGCACTTTAATTAATACATTAGTATAACTAGCTCTTATTCAACCCAAGAAAAGTTTAACGCAGCAATACAGTGGCCCAACACAGGCACAAGAGGCTCTGCTATATTAACCACAGCCTTATTTCTCATTTTACTTTTTTAAGCAGGCAAATGTGTGTTCTGTATCTGGTACGTGTTAACCATATCCTTATCTGTCCAGGTGTATTTGTGTCAACTTGTAAAAGAATGGTAAAACAGAAATAACCTGCTTTCCTTTCCAGGGGTTGTATAAAGGTGTGTTTGGGTTGGTATATAAAAAAACGTGGGACTCTAGTAAAATTGTTCTCTCTCACCATTTTTTTCCGTGGGTTTGAGGATAGAAACATTTGTGCAACATTTTCAGGGAGCCAAACATTGACACTTTGCCCATCTCTCTCTGGTGGTCCTCCAAGCTGCCAGATTTGATTGATGCACAGAAGATGTACAGTAGGACAAGGAGAGTCAGTGATGTACAATTTGTTATACAGCCAACAGTATCCGATGACTTGCCATGGAAAATCTGGGGCAATCTCCCAGTAAACTGCAACCTTTCTGTGAGATTTCTGCAGCCATACTAATGTCCCATCGGATTAACACAGTGGGGGTCCTGAAGGTCCCATTCAAACTGAATGAGACTGCAGGGACCCCTGCTGTGTTAATCCGATGGGCCATTAGTCTGGCTGCACTATCTCACAGAAATGTTGCAGCATTTACTGTGAGATAGCCACAGTATTTTCCCATGCAAGTCATCGGATACTGGTGGCTGCATCTGTATATCATCGTATTATGTGTGCTGCCTACTGTACATCCTCCTATTTACTGTCTCCAAATCATAAACTCAAGCAAACAAAGGGGAGATTCATCAAGATGACTCAAGTGGCTCCTTGAAGTGGAATTTCAAAGTGTATATAATGTTCTATTGGAAACTCTTTCATTTTACCCTCATCTCTTGAGCACAGACAAGACAGAGTTTAGAGCTACAATGGAAATCAGGGTGAGTTCACGATATAAAACTTAATACACCCCATTATAATATTGTGCTAAACAACTCCTTTTATGCTGACACAAGCAGAGCAAACGCATGCAATCAAACCTTGATTGATTTTCTTAGCATGAAATGACACTTGCAACACTTAATATAGCCCCAAAGTTCTTAAAAATGCCAAAAGGTGGATATTAATAATAGCTGCCAGCATCCGTTTCCCAGGAAAAAGTGATATTTTTAAAGCTTGCAAAAATAGACGGCATAAACGGCAGAAATATCATAAATAAATGAGTTTATATTTCTGTTCGCAGAAAGCATTCAACTGGACTGGCAGGGCTGCTTCTAATCCACACAGCGAATCAGGTTACAGCCTTGATTTTGCAGCTCGTGGCATTGAATCATACATCGCGTTCAAGTTTGCGTTATTGGGGGCTAATGGGGGTGATAACATTGGCTACATCTAAGTAAGCTGTGGGTCAATCATAAAACTATGATGGGCCATTTGATTGATTATTTACAACACAAGGGACAGAGGTGCACTACCAGATGGAAAACCCATCAATGTTACTGACCCTACTCCCATCACGGTTGCGTCATTGTTTCATACCATAGATAGAAGGATAGTAGTTGGTAGATAGCACGTGCTCTTCTCTTCTATGCTAGAGCAGATGGCTGACTTTGGATGGAACTTTTAAAGTCCCTTAGGATTTAAAAAAAAATGTCTTCTTCTCACAAAATGTTCACCCTGCAAATAAATTATTAAACATCAGATAGTGGGACTTGAAATGTAGCACTGACAGTGACTGCTCTTCTTGGCTACACTTTTATGATGAGAATACACAACATTTAGTTGCTGGCCGCTAATACCAGCACCTGATGCTCTTTAACCACTGCACAAATTCACTAACGCACTTTTAAACATGCAGTACAGACATTGATGTACACAGAGTACATACAATTGCACACACAAACTAATACAAATGTTAAATACCGATACACTGATATATACAATTGGCATACATAGATTTGCCCATGCACACTCACACGTACAGATGTACACACATGTTTATTTACTGTTATAATCTTGCCTGCCCCATTAAATGATAAATGGCACAAGAGCTAAAAATTCATAAATCAAACATTGGTAATGACACTCCTTGTGTATCCAAATGTCACCTCGTTCATACACACAGGAAAAAAACTCCTTCCAAGACTCTATCCTCAAAAATGTCAACCAAGGCCAATTTGTAACAAGCTCCTGTTAGAATAATTAGCGTTGTCAGCTCATTCTAATGCATCGGACATAGAGGAAAAAATAAAACAGGTTTTATTTTATTATTTCCTGATGACTAGTGTAATTAATCAGCTTGGCAATGACAGGCCCTGTTAAAAAGACGTAAGCCTTTGCGAAGGGCAGTGACCGCAATGTGTCAGTACCCACAGCCTACCTTTTGATTGAGACAGCATCCTGCCGATTGCCTTCTGGTTTATTCTGCATTTTGAAGTGCGCACAAAGTGATGTATTGTTCCAGATGTTGGTTTGGAAAACGTCTGCAATCTTCTACCAAATGCCTACAGGAAGAAAGAAAGCGCCAGTTGCTTTCTTAACTCCTGTGCTGGCGAAGCATCAGACAGATCGCGGCTCTGCAGCTGATGTGGCAAAGACTCTGTTAAAGATGCAATACATTTGAAAATAAATACAGAAAATAGAAGCACTAAATAAGTAAATATCCATATTTACATATTACTTTTTAGCATGACAGATTGGATTTACTTGACACATTTAGCATGCTCGCTTTCCCCAAATAAAACAAAATCTTACCATTTCCAAAATATGTTTATCTATTAATTCGTACCCCAACTTGTCTCACGAGCATTCCTGAATTGTTTAACCATATCTCTTATTTCTGAAAAACTTTAAATATTTTAAAAAGCATATACGAGAAACACCTAGAGATGGGTAAGTGGCCTGGTGTTCTAGCTTTGGCATAGATCTAAATAATGTTTGGGTTTTGGTTCTGTTTTTGTATTTGGTTTTGGAATATAAGGTTCTTGTAGGTTCTGGTTTCACACATCTAGTTTTACTCATCTCTGGCATATACTATACATTACTACAGTATTGTTCCATTAAAAATATACTTGCTCACTCTTGCCATGAGTTGCCACCCTCTAGCTTTAAAGGGCGATTCTTTGTCCTGGTCCGTTATTTGCTCTGAGAGATGTGTCCCTCCTCTACCTTACGGACACCCGATGAGGGAGAGTGGCCGGAGCTGGGGGCACAGTTCAGAGTGGTGGTGCAGTCCGATCTCGACTAAGAGGGCATGAGACTCCGGGCGTCCGAGTCTGCCTCTGAGAGTGGGTCGGACTGGTATCTTTGGCACTGTGAGCCTTTGTATAAGGAGCAAGCCCCCTAGCGCTCCAGATAGAGTGTGGACAGGTAGAAGCCAGTTAGTGTTACCCAGGGAGTATAGGCAGCAGTTACTGTAGGTATCCCACTCCATTCCACTAGTGGGGCATCAGGGGGTCACTCGTACTAAAGCCCGGCTCTTGCAGCGTTTCTACTGGTCGGGGGCATCAAGGGCAGTGGCAGACTTTTGCCGGTCCTGTGACGCCTGCCAGTGAGTAGGCAAGGTGGGTGACCGGGTGAAGGCTCCCCTGAACCCACTACTGGTAATTGGGGAACCCTTCCAAAGGGTATCTATGGACCTACTGGGACCCCTGAAGATCCCTAGCTGGCCCGGCAAGCGCTACATACTCATGGCTTTAACGGTCTGCCATCGATTGCCTCAAAACCTACCAGTGATTTCTCTGTACCAACAGGATGCCATGTTTCTCTCGCGAAACCCTGGTCGATGAAGTTACCGCCTGATCCGGAGTCCAGAAAGGCCCGTGTCTTGACCACAAAGGATTTCTCGATCAACTTGATAGCAGCAACCTAGTAAGTAGACTAGAGGGAGAAGTATGTAATATTCCCAGCCTGATTCTCCCATCTCTCACTGGGATTTGGTGTTTCCCAACTTATTGGGACAAAGGTGAGCCTGAAGTCCGGCGATACCGCAATACATACAGAGACCGGAACTGCGTCTGCGCTGCTTCTCGCTGACCGATAGGCTGTTACCCCTGAGCTGCATTGCCTCCTCTGGATCCGGGGAATAGTCAGTAATGGGAGCTACTGAAAGGTATGAAAAGATTGTTCACCTCCTCTTCACTTAGCCTGCTTGGCTCCTCTCCTGTACACGCAGGTCAATGTGGATACATAGGGTGATAAGATCCTCTAAACCTGCAGGATGTTCCAGCACGGTGAGTTCGACCTTGAGGTTCTCTGTAAGGCCTTGCCAAAATACTGCTACCAGTGCTTCATTGTTCAATCCGGTCTCTGCTTCGGGGGTCCGGAATTTAACTGTGTAGCGGGTCACAGTTCAGCTCCCTTGAGAAATATGCTGGAGGGAAGAAGAAGCCGTTACCTTATGTCCTGGAGTATCAAAGACCCTTCGGAACTACCATGTGAAGAGAGATATGTTGTTTGTGAGGTCTGATCTTTTCTCCCAGATAGGAGATGCCCATGCCAAGGCTTCATCAGTTAACAGGGATATGATATATTCGACTTTTGAACGCTGAGACACAAAAGTTCAAATTGAATAAAACATTTAGAAAAATGTAGAAACCCACGACAGCTGTGTCTCCACCATAGGGATTCAGTGTAGGGAGTCTTGGATCAGCGGCGGCGTGGGTAGAACTCGTGCTGGAACAGCCACTGCTGGGGGAGCAGGATTTAACACTGAGTTGAACTATCTCATCCTGAATTATTTCATGGGGAATTTATATGTAGTCCGTCTCTATCATTATCTGAGATTGATTATGAGTATTTTTATATGTAGCTTAGGTCTGAATTTGTGTATTAGTTATTACTGACTAATGATAAATATTATGTTATTCGTTATTTGATAGACATGATATTATAGTCAAACAAGAGAGGTATAAATATATGTTTTTGAGTGCGTGGGAGATATGCCTCTTGAGGAAGCTGATTTACAGCGAAACGCGTTGAATCCGGATAACCAAAAGGTGAGAAGCTGAGAATGGACAGAGAGAAATCCGTCTATTGTTTCCGGGTGGCCATTCCAGAAGCAACACCAACAGATGGACGATCATGGATAGATGCCAGCATTCACGAAGGCAGTAAGATCGCAGCAAGAGATTCCAGCTTGATTGTCATTGTTTTACTGCCCTAAAGAATGTACTTCTTGTAAGTGTGCATTCTAGAGACTTTATTGTTATAATGTGTATATATTTTTTACAGTCTACTCTATCGTATCCTTATCTCCTCTCTCCTGAGATCACCTGTACCTACCAAACCATCTACCTGTTATTTACCACAGATTGTGATGTGCCTTGTATATTCTTAAAGAATGCAAGTATAGTCTTTGGAAGATTAAACAAGACTCCATTACATCTGGTACCTGCAACATGACCCTATTGCGTCCCTTTGTGTTACCTCTTTTCTCGGTGCCGTCCCCCTCTCCCCTTCTTTTTTGGAAGATATCATGTACCTTAGGAAACATAGGAGAGTTTCTTACCTAAGGGTTTGAGTAAACGAGATCCCGAGTTCAAATATTCTCCAGGGGTATGAGGGGAAAAAAAGAACAGCAGAGAAAATATAGTGTAACTCTGTGGGATCACTTAACTAATATAGACCAGTGAAAGGTATCTCACTCACATGTTAAGTCCGGGAATCGGCCATCGTGGTTGTTCAAGTAACCAACTTAAACATGATTAAGGGCACCCTCGTCAAACATCTAGATAGTAAGGGGGAAAATCTCAGACAAAAAGCAACAATAGTGCAATATTGCGTTATATAACATAGAAAGAGAAAGTAACACAATCACAAGCAGTAATGCATAATAAGCTGCTGACTGCTTCCCAGCACTCCCTCTTCTACGAACGCATCAACCGTTGCGGCACTTCTGGGTATGACACCATCAAACGGAGGTACAAGCAGGGACCGCAGCCAGTAATCTCCATAGCACAGGTTTAACCAGCAGATTTATGCAGCATGTGCAGACCTCCAAACGCTGATTCTTATCTAACGGTTTGAGTGGAGGATTTTTTTTTCTTGGCATGTATACTTTTTACCAAATTCACATTCATTTTACTGCATCTTTTACTTTGATTATTGCCCAGTCACTTCACACGTCTAGCCATTTCATCTGCTTATTCACTGGTGTATGTAGAATAACACGTTCACCTTACTGTCACTGTTCACTATTTTATCAATGCAGGAGCGCAACCTTAGATATTTTTTGGTTCATAAGGTAATAACTGAGGCAAAACATTTGTGAACTGCTGCATTGTAACTAAAGCAGAAGGTGGTAGAAAGATGCTTTGCCAGGAGCAGAAGCCAAGATATATACGGTTTACATATTTATTAGAAATTTCTACGTTGCCTCGGGGAGCAAAGCCTTTCTAAAATCTAATTCCTAAAAGTAAACAACCCACCGGGTAAATACAAAGAGAAAATAATGAAACCCAGCCCTTTGGTGTCGAAGATATGACACAGGGACATAGATTAGAGACTCAGGAGGCTATGCACTAAGCAGTGAGCTTTTGCTTTCGCATAGCCAATTTGTGATCGTACTTAAAAAAATGAAGCCAGAGCCGGAATTCAGTAACAAGTGAAGGGCATTTTGTTAAGGCCGATCACAAAACTGCTGTATCGCGCAAGCTGTTTTTTCCCCGTGCTATCTTGCTTAAACTTGTAAGGCGCGATAGCTGGTAGAAAAAAAGCAGCCTGAAAGAGCTGCATGGAGACACTGCGTCTCCATGCAGGGCTCTTACAGGCGATCATACTGTAAAAGTATAGATTTTAATACTAGTGTACATGAGCAGGGTGTCCCCTGAGCTGAATCGCATTGGTTTCAGCCTCGGGGACCCCCTACTTCATGAGATACAGGCCCCGTTATTGGGTGCCGGTATCCCCCGTGCTTTTATATCTCTCGCGTCACGTGACCGGAGGATTTAAATTTGGTACTTTAGCCAATCAGATTGTGGGAACTATATCCCCAATCTGATTGGCTATAGTAGACCATGTGACAGAGTTTTTTGGGGAAAGGATGTGACGTCCTCCAAAAGGAGTCACATGGTCTGCAACAACCAATCAGATTGGGGATATAGTTCCCACAATCTGATTGGCTGAAGTACCATGTGACGGAAGCCATGTTGCTTTTGGTGACGTCATGTTACAGGGAAAGGAAGCACAGCCATTCTGATTGGCTGGCTTCATTTCCTTTATGTGACATCACCAAAAAAAAACAAGGCACATGGTTTTCACTGGCCAATGAGATAGCGTGTGAACCTTTTGCCTGACATGTGACATCATAGGCCTATTAAAGCCTTTGCAGAACCTCCTTCACCAATAGAAGGACAAGGGTGTGCCTGCTGAAGATAGATGACGATGAAGAACATACAGATGAAGAAGAAGACCCCGAAATTGGATTACAATTTACAGATGAAGAAAAAGAAAGAAGAAAAGGACTTTTGATTTTTTTTTAACCTGTGGCCCGTTGCTGTTTGGGATCGTGGATTGGTTCGAGAGCTTGCTGTGACTACAGGAATCGGAGGGTGAAGACACCTAAAGGTAAGGAACAAAATGGAATATATGTTATTTTTTTTTTACAGTTTTTGTTATTGTATTTTTATTGGTATTAGGTTTTTTTATGCCCTTTCATTGCCACTATATAGTGTAGAGAGTGGTGCTCAAAAATGCACATATGGCTCTGTGATCAACTTGATAATGATTGATATAATTGTCCAGATGTTAGTGGGATGTCAAGCGAGGATAATAAATTGCTAACATAACCTGAGTGGGATATGTGCCTAGCAGTGTCCACCCGACAACCACAAATAAAGACACACCAGTATACACCCAATCTCAAGGAAATATATGTGTAAAGCAAATTGAATCTGCTGACAGGATATATATAAGGGCACTTTGGTCCATTACCTGCCAACTTCCATGAACATCCTGATAGCATCCATGGCGTGCAATCTGTTGTAGAGAGGATCCAGAGATGTAGTTTATACCAGAGCACAGCCTGTGCGCTGCTATAAACTACACCTCTGCATTCATTGCCACTGTATGTATGTCTATTTTTGGATACACATACATACAGGGACAAGCAATGGTTGTTTTGCCAAATGCTTACTTTTATGTATTTTAAATGTACAGTATTTTGGTTCTTTGTTTTTTATTTTTATGCTATTTATTTTATGTTTGGATTTTGTATGCTGGCAATTTTGGTGGTGTTTTAAATTGTTTCGTTCTGGCTTTTGATTGGTGTTTGCTTTTAATGTTTTAATGTTGGATTATTTTTTTACTTTTGATTTTTAATGATGCTGTTTATTTGGATATTTTATTTATTCATGGTTTTGTTTTGGTGTTTTAATTGTTTAATCTGGCCTTTATTTTAGTTTGGATTAATTGATTGGTGATAATGTTGTCCTGTTTACTGCTTAATTTGTTTCTATTTTGTGATTGTTTGGAATGCATTGGATCTTGTTTGTG
Source organism: Ascaphus truei (assembly GCF_040206685.1). Classification (NCBI taxonomy): domain Eukaryota; kingdom Metazoa; phylum Chordata; class Amphibia; order Anura; family Ascaphidae; genus Ascaphus; species Ascaphus truei. The sequence continues at coordinate 61,955,321 of NC_134491.1, read as the reverse complement.
ATGGGTTTTTTTAGGATGTGTTTAATCTTGCAATAGAATGTGTTTTATTTGGGCCTGTTTTTTATTCCTTCCCCATTTCTTGCTATAGTGGTAAATCATGCCCATATTATATGGGCATGATGTACCCACTGTACCAATGAATGGGTGAAGAGTGGGATAGTTGCCTGGGGAGGGTGGTTAGGCCTCCTGGGTGGGTATTGGGAGAGGGTCGGTTAACCCCTTAATTACTATAGCAGTTACTAACCGCTAAGGTGATTAAGGGGTTAGGGGACATTAGATTGTCTTTTTTTTATTGTATTGTTTGTGGCAACAGAGGACATGGACAGTGATGAGGATGACGACAGCCTTCATTGTGGTAGCCTGGCAGGGGTGAGTGCAAGATTTATTTACTTTATTTATGCTGCTTAATTTATTTTAAATGGCCAAATGCACTTGGCTCATTACGCTCCTTTTGCTCATTTGCTCATGTATGTGTTAAGGGGCGAGGGGGGGGTGTATTTATTTAAAGTCTTGGCATTTTTGTTTTTTGAGCAAACGATTGGTACCGAAGGCCAGCAGTGACCCGGACTCCCGCGGGGATCACCTAAGGGCCCACGGACACCCGCTGGGATCACCCGGAGACACCCGCCAGTCTGTTGTATCAATGCTGTGCTGAAAAAAATGTAAACAATGATTTTCTCACAGTCTGCATCTCTTTTAGAGCCTTTAGCTGGTGAAAAGAAATGCTGATTTTTGTAAGTACTGTACACTTATCAGTGTTTAGTGAATCCCGCTGACTGGCAAAAAAATCGCGTTTGCCGTTTTTTGCCTGATCAGATGATTTTGTTTTCACGTACGTTTCCCCCCTGAAATATGCCTTTTAATAGCGATACTGCAGTGTTATCACTGCTTAGTGAATCGCGCTGCACGCAGTATCGGTCTTAAAACCCGTTTATCGCTCTTAAAATGACTTTTCACTGCTTAGTGCATAGCCCCCTGAGTCTGAAGAATAGGTTAATTCCACATTGGTGAAACCCTTAGCAAATTAATTACAGTGTCATTTAATTATGCCGGGTGTCATTTGGCCACATTAATGCCAATTAGTCCTGGTGCATTTTTAATAATGTGTTTTGTGGTTGTGTCTGCCCTTGGGTAATGAACTTTTTTTCTGCATAATCTAATCGCCTTGCTTTCTTGGGAAAAATTAGTCATGCTTTGGTAGATGATGCAGATCGGGATTTAAATCCTACATCTTGGGGAATCTGGATAATACAGAAAGTAGTTTATCCCTACTGTATATTAAGCACCTACTTGGTACATTAACAGTTGCTGGTGAGAGAAACAGAGGTCAAAGCTTCATGGGGGTATTGATAGGCAGAAAGACAGATTTAAGACAGACAGAGAGATACTGTAAATAGATAGATGTTTAGGTAGACCATAGATACCCTCCTACTGTCTCTATAAGTTTTCCCTACACACCACTTAGAGTGCAAGCTCTTCAGGGCAGGGACTAATTTTCCCAATGTTTCTATCTATGTTTATTTCCATTATGCTTCCTATTATTTTGTTGTGTCTATAACTGCTGTGAAGTGCTATGTACATGGCTAGCTGAATACAAATAAAGAGGCAGATAGATCGAACAGAAACATATGTGCAGTACATACAGTACCGACACAGTAGGATACACACGTGCAGATGGATAAACAGAGAAATCGACACATAGTGTAGATAAACAGATACACATAATCTGCAACAGATACACAAACACAATGTGCATAAATAAACTAATGGTGAGTCACCAGGACTGAGCGTAGAGCTTCTAATTCAAGGTATGCAGCATGTTCAGCGCTCTGCAAAGTGAGCTCTCCAGCCCTCTCATGTACCAAGCTGACAAAGGCAAAAGAACCGTGGTAGTTCAGAAAAAATATAAGTAACAGGTTCGCAACCCACGCAGTGTACTCAGCACCAGAGAGCCCTTCTCAGACAATGCACGAGGGAAGAGCAGTATTATACAGTATGAGGTGAGCAGACTGGAGTATTTATTGGTTTACATGCAGCGTACATGTAGCTGCTTTAAGGCTGCTGCAGTTAAAATAGCATTCTGATCTCACACCTGTCGCTGTTTTTTTCATTCTAAAATTTTTTATTGTTTTATTTTTTTAGGAACTGGATTTGTTTTTTATTCGTACAAAATTATGGGGACACCCTACCCCTCCCCCCCTCCCCCCCAAAAAAGCAGAACATTTTGCAAGCTTGGGCAAGCTTTTATTTAAATGTGAACTTTTGTGCATAACTTTGCATGTTTTTATTGTTTACAAACCCAAAAGTTTACCCAATAAAAGATTTTTTTTTTTTTTAAATTAAACAATTCCGAGAATAGAGTTTCTTTGGTAAAAGTAACAGAAAAAATTGCCAAGCGTCTTCCACTCTGTATCCATATGAATGTACAAACTACAGAGAACAGCTACTTTTTCATTTACACAAAGAGCACAACTACTTTCCTATATAAAAAAAGGTACAGTTCAAGTCTCTTTCCCTAGTTGTTTTGAAAGCATCGAATTGAATGATGATTTCTATGATTTTTATCCCTGTAGAATCGTGTCTCTATGGGTCGTCAAACTTTGGACAAGTCAGGCCACCGTATAGAGAAGGAAAAACTCAATCCCAGTTTGCCCAGCACTACGACCGGAGCGCATGCGCATGCGCGAAAGGCGATTTAGCTGAGACAAGGAGAGTGCAAAGCGTGAGGACAACCGATCTGTGCATGAGTACCGGAAGACCTACCGCTGCCATTTACCAACCCTCCTGCAACAACAGCAAACTAACTGCTTCTCTATGCCAATTTTTGTTGGCCGTTTGTGAGTTCCCAATCTCTTTTTATATTGTTCGTTTATTAAACAGTGTTATACTATGTCCCCTTTTCTTTCCTATATTTTGAGGTAATATCCAGAGTCCTCCCTACTACTACGGAAGATCTTATATCCCTATTCACAAGTGGAAACAAGCGCCGGAGGATCCACCCCGCTCTCTAAGACTGTCACATATAGAGGTTTGTGAATCACCTTTACAGAGACTCTGGCAGCAGGTTAACACTTTGTGTGGGACTAAAGTTAAAATCCATTTATACACGTTTGGCGCAACTATTTCTTTTTTCTATATATGGATGGTGTATTGTATCTCGAAATGCGTCAGAATAGTTTAATTTATACAGTACCTTTTGAATATATGGCTTTTTAAAACTTGGCAGCAATAAAGAGAATATTTTTTTTATTTGACTGGTTTAGAGATTGTTCGTGCTCAGCTCTGAATGTCTTAAATATTGCACAAGCCTTTCCAAAGCAACTTGTCCCAGTATATAAGAGAGACACTTTTTTTTTACTCAGACACCACTGGTATCAATCTACATTCATTTGATGTGGTGCCTCAGAGCCCTCTGGCAGTGAAGGTTTTATTTTTGACATTGAGTAGGAGCTAAAACGCAGCTGTATCAACCATACGGGCTGGTCCGGTTCTGTGTTCTCCCGCCACGTTGTTTACTAGTGAGGCCTATTACAGCAAGAAGCCCCGTTTTGCTAAATGAGGCAGACGAGCTTAATAGGTTTAATGAGGAAGCTTTATCCTCTAATAGTTGTTTGGAGATCACTACAAATCATTAGAACCATTAACTCTGTGAACGGAATGAGATTACAGGACGGCGGTAATGACCGGCCAGCATAATAACAATGCATGGCTTGGGATGGAAGAGAGACATTTCCTGTCGTCTTATGAAATGACTAGTGGTTAAGGGACCGGGATACAGATGTCAACCTGTTAGGAAGCTCGGTTCATTACGTATGATGTACTGGCACACACTGGAACAGACTTTTCCCTTTTGTCTTATTCTCTCTCAATACCACAATTAGACAATTAGATTGGAATCTCTCCTGGATAGAGACTTATTTGGTCTATGTATTAAGAACATTTTGGAGTAAAACCAGGACATTTTCATCTTGTGTACTATCAATGTACTTTGCCCCAATTCTGTATATTTAGAATTTGTCAATATCTTCTGTTGTACTAATACTAGGAAAACGCTATATTTTATACCGCATGTTGGATACCGAATAAACCTAATAGGGCAAAGATTCCTAACGGAATGAAACATAGGTAACACTAAATTTGAAACACCATTAATATGTGGATTTTGTCATCAAATTTTCCTAGTATTCTCAAACATCAGTTATAATCGGTAATGTCAGGCCAATTTCATTCTCACCATATTGTGTGCTACTATACAAACCTGACATTCGAGGCAACAGCAACAAATTTGTCCAGAGATGCCGGTTATTGTCTGTCATGACGATCAAGCAAGTCAAACAAAAATGTAAATATCACTTCAAACCTCACATTATTGCGACTTGGAAAGATATCCGGATTAATATAATATCACAAACCACAAAACACTTCCATGTAGGAATCTCATTCGCACAAACTGCCGTAAAGAATGAGGGCCTGAGTCAGAGTTTTAGGTGTCAAGCAACAGAGGAAAGGGCGTATCTTTGTAATATTGTGGTGGAAAAAGCGACAGGTTTTAGATACGTTTTGAATGTGACAGGAGAATGTGAGAGAGGAGTCGAGTGTGACCCCTAGGCAGCGTGCTTGGGCTACTGGGTGAATGACAGTACTTCCAACAGTAATGTGGAAGGAGGTAATAGGGCCAGGTTTGGGAGGAAGTATGAAGGGCTCTGTTTATGCCATGTTAAGTTTAAGTCGGCGGAGGGCCATCCAGGATGATAGCGCAGAGAGACATTCAGAAACTTTAGTGTGTAGAGCAGGTGTAAGGTCAGGGGTTGAAAAGTAAATTTGTGTGTGTCATCAGCATAGAGGTGATATTTAAACCCAAGTGATGTGATTAGTTCACCTAGAGAAAGTGTGTACGGAGAAGAGAAAGGAGGTCCCAGGACAGAGGCATGTAGATCAAGAGAGGAGGATAAGGCAGAGTTGTAGTTCCTGATGAGGTTGTCAGGGTCTGGAGCAGAACTGAGAGAGGAGAGGGAGGAGCGTAAACTGCAATCAAATGTTGATAGGTTAATAGAGGGCAGGTTTCTGCAGAACCGAGGGGTAGATGGAGATGGAGAGGAGGAGAAGCGAGAGAGAGAAAATGAGATGAGGTGATGGTCAGAGAGAGGAAAGGGGGAAATGGAGAAGTCAGAGAGAGGAAAGTTTTTAGTGAAAATCAGGTCTAGGTTGTGGCCATCCTTGTAGGTGCTGGCTGCAGTCCACTATTCAAGGCCAAAAGAAGAGGTTAGAAAGAGAAAGTGGGAAGCCCAAGGGAGATAGGGGTCATCAATGTGGCAGTTGAAGTCCCCAAGGAGAAGAACTGGGGAGTCTGAGGAGAGGAAAAAAGAGAGCCAGGATTCAAAGTGAGAGAGAAAGGCAAAAGGGGGATGAGTAGAGGTAGGTGGGTGATAGATGACCACCACGTGGACAGGGAGAGCAGAGAAGATCTGGACCGTGTGAGCCTCAAAGGAGGGAAAAGCAAAAGAGGAAGGAATAGGAAGGGTACAGTAACGGCAGAGAGAGGAGAGCAGGAGCACCACACCTCCACCCCTGCCATCATGGCGCGTAGTGTGGGTGACAGAAAGGCCACCATAGGAGAGGGCAGCTTCCAGAGCAGAGTCAGACTGAGTGAGCCAGGTCTCAGTTATAGCAAAGAGAAGCAGGGAGTGAGAGAGAAAGAAGTCATGCACAGAGAGGAACTTGTTAGAAAGGGAGTGAGCATTCCAAAAGGCACAGGAGAAAGCAAGAGAGGAGGGAGAGGGTATGAGGTTGGAGGGGTTGACACCAGAAGGAGTAGAAGTCACATTTGGTAGGCAAGGACAAGAGCATGTAGAAATAAGGCAGGGACCAGGATTGGAAGAGATATCCCCAGAAGCAAGGAGGAGAAACATGGATAGAAAGAAAATGTGTGAGGATGATTTGTAGAGCTGTGTAGTGACAGAGAGTGCAGGTAAGAAAGTAGTTCATGTGAGCTGAGAAGTGGTGAAGAAAGGAGAGACGGAGATATATGAATTGAGTTGGAGACATAATGAGGCTGGTAGATAAAAGTGCATAATTTGAAAAGAAGTAATAGCAAATATAAATAGTAAAGGCGGCATCAGAGTAATAGTAAAGTGCTGAGATGTGCAGTCTGGGATAGATAATATCCTCCTTTCCAGTGTAGATCAAATTCATGAATCAGGGCCAGTAGGTATTGTCCACTTGTTCACGCCTTTTGAACTCCCTTTTAAAGTCAAGCACTGCATGCTACTTAAAATGGGCTACTTTAAATATGGCCTGCTTTAAAATCACACAGATAGATCAAACCGCTCTCGCTAAATGTATGTCCTCATAATGTTACATAGGCAATAAAGCAGGTGCATAGGAGATAATTCATAATAGAACAGAGTAGATCCCCCCCCCCAAAAAGGATCAAAAAGATTCCCCACAAATTTGCACTCAATGCTGGAACTAGTAATGCAGACACCAGTGGTCTGCCATTTCATATTACTGTGAGTCAGTCAAGTGACCCATTAGAATCAGAACTAAAGAACAAAATAATAAAATTTTATTACATAATATTAAATGAAATTGTTCCTGCTCAGTAATATTAATTCACAATGAATACATGACTTTAAATAGGTATCTTGATGTCCTTAGAACACGCTGCAGCCTAATATATTGTGAAAAGTTCTGGCTAAATATATCATAGCAGCCGTATAATAATGAGTCCTATATGCTAAATGTGAAGGACAATACATGTCTATATGTGATAGTATTAGACGTTCCTGTATGGTGGTTATGCAACTCAATAGGCACAAAACTATAAATGGATGTACTGTACTTGAATCTATAAATGTACTGTAGCACACTGGTGGAGGCCATATAGGTCTATCTCACTATAACAAACACCACCATAACAACATTAGTATCCGTAGCAATAGTATATAACACCGTAGGAGTCAGAGTCTTTCTAATACACACCAGTGAAAATAAGCAGCTAAACACTCTATTCATGTTTAAATACCTCATGTAGACATACCACTGCTGAATCAATGCTCGAAATCTGGCGCCAAGGAATGTCTCTGTGCGTGGCTGTAACAGGGTGAGCTGTTGTTACAATTTTGACACAAATGTAGCAATGATACCTATATATGTTGCAATAATGTGATGAAAGTAGGTTCCAGGGCATATATCTTTTTCTAGTGAGTATGTCACTTGAAGAGAAACCATAGTATATAGTATACTGTATACATACTCACTCCCAGCCGCTATTGTGGGATTTGAGATTGCATTTTTAGCAGCAGATTGCTCTTATAAGAATACTGGACTGTCGTTCATCACAGATACGTTTATGAGAAGGTGTTCTTTAAATTATGGCGGTGCCTCCTCTTTGATTTCCAAAAATACTGTAGGTTGTTTAATACTCTAGGATTTCTTGTGACGAGACCCAGTTTGATATGACAGAGACAGTCTTGTGTTCAGCTGACATTTCTGCTGTAAATGAAGTTTTTTTTTTTTTTAGTTCTACATGTATTTATCAGAGTAGGACGCTTACAATGTGCTTGTTACAGTACATTCTGCAAGTCGGAAATGTTAAGGTTCTCCTCGGCTAAGTTGTTCTCCAAGTTCACTCCAGAAGTAACCACAGCAAGGGCTTGATAACAAATCTTCGGCATCTTGCATAGGCTTACAGGTGGCCACCAGTTCATTTTGGTGCTCCTTAACATGACATCAGAGCCACATTTGGAGAAATTAACCATGATTTATACGAGCAAGTAAAAAAAATGGCAAAAGTATTTTGATATTATTCCATATGTTGAAAATAAATTGGCATAAAAACCTTTTTAAACTTCACACTTTTGCTTCGTTTACAGTATCGGGAAAGAAAGTTCAGAGCAAATTTTACATGAACGTCAACTTATTGGGGATTTTTAGGATTGTTGCTATTTTTACCGCTTCTAACCCAAATCTGCCAAAGTCACAGTTCGTTGCAAACGTTCCACAGGGAAAAGATTAACTTTTTTTTTTAACTGCTGCTATTTTAAGTTACAGCAAAATCTGTGTAGTTGCCTAAGATTCCTTGCCTTTAATTTCCTGACAAAACCATCTGCCATTTGATGTGACACCTTTGTTTCTCAGGGGTGGCAAAAACGATAACTAGCGCAGGTAGTGTCACCACCAAACTGATGTTTGGAAGGGAGAAAATGGTGTATTTTTAGAAGCTGCAGAATCAGCTGCAAAGAGGGCGTCTTTAGGATTTGTCTTGTAACTGGGCTCCGGTGACAGTTTTCAGTCTGCAGCTTGAGGTGGTGCTGTAAAAGTGTAATGCCACTTCACAGAGCTGTCTGCCTCGTGTTCCACTAAATTCTGCTCACACTTCATAACATGGCAAATGTTGGAGTGTCAACATTTAACCGGCTTCTATTACACTTCCCCACTTTGTACAGAAACTCCCTGATACTCGGGTGAAAATCTCCCCAAGAAAACTTCCCTCTCCACAATGCTTTGGGATTTCTAGCGATAGCACACTGTTTTTTATTGAGATTACATTCAGACAATATTCTTTTTCCATTTAAAATGTACAGAACCACGTGTTTTCGTGCCATTTAAAAATGTTGTCAAATGTTACTCTTCTCCTGTAAATGAAGTATCAATGATATTTAATTGTATTCCCTATAGCTCTACCTATGTGCACAACACTTCACAGAGATATTATACAAGATAGCACACAATACATCTGAACAGAAATATAATATATTTATAACATTAATGTAATAAAAAAGAAGACATAAGTGCATCAGATAGGAGAAAATATAGAAATCCCGTAGTCCCTGGTTTGAAGAGCTTACAGTCTAAATGACTAAGTAGGAGACTTGCAGAGTTTATGAAAGTGTGTTGGTTTGTAAAGGGTGAGTAAATGTACAGGTATCTGGGGATGAGTATCATTATTACGGTGAGTTTGCTGATGGGGAGAGAAGGATCTTGGTGGATAATACTGAAGGGAAGAGAGTTCTAGGAACATGAAAGATCGGTACAGACCAAACAGTCAGAGAAGAGGTAGCCCTGAGAAGAGTGTAAATGGAGAGCAAGGACATACAGTACTGTACCATGATATTGACACCAATATAAATTAAAGAGCAGTTTGAGCATTGATGGAGAAGAGGGGAATATAAGCATCAGAACCTCGTACACTTTAATGGAGCCTAACTGATAAAAAAAATCATTACTTTTAAATTGTAATTTTTGGGGGGCGCAGAACACCTAAATCTCAAAGATTTTGGTAATTGAAGGTTGACATCTCTCATTTTAATGGGAAACTGACAGATCTCACAGAGGGTGAGATTATCTTTGTCTCATGTTCCAGATCTATTTCAGTGCATCCAACTGTGTGTGGTCTTTCATGCCATAACTGCCCTCGTGCCTTGCCAACTGTTATAAAACAAAGCTAAATGTGATTTAAGGCATCATCTGTGGTCATACCAGTGGATAGTTTGGGTCTTCCTTCTGCCATGATCTTTCCTATTATCTTACTAGCTTCCACCTGATATCGGCTGGTGCAGTGCCAGTGAGTTGGTACAGACTATCCTTTGGTGTTGGTCTTAGAGATCCTGGTATTCATGGGAACTGTTTAAAACATGGTCTTGGCATGGATGAATCGTTCCTGCACTGGATATGCATATTCTGCTGTGGACGAGCACAGAACAATAGCAGTGATTCGCAAAGCCTCTGGATTCGCTCTTCACTTTCAGGTGACCAACTTTCCGAGGATTTTGTTGCAGGCACAGACTTTGTGATAAACGGGTACAACAACCCAAGCAGGAGTCCCCCACATTGCCAACCACAAGCAAGGTCCCACCCCTCTAAGATAAACACAAGGGGGTGGTAAGGTAAGATGTAAGGGGGAAGGACCCTTGATAGATCCCAGGAACGGGGTCAAGTATAGGTATGGGAATGAAGAGAGTGACCAGGAGCAAGTAAAGATACAGCAATGGGAAGGATCCATGCAAGGAGCGAGTATCCAGATAAGGAATGAGTGTCCAGGTAAGGAGAGAGTATAGAGGTATGGAGTGAGTGTCCAGGTAAAGAGTGAAAGTCCCGGTACGGAGCGAGTGTCCAGGTATGGAGCGAGTGTCCAGGTATGGAGCGAGTGTCCAGGTATGGAGCGAGTGTCCAGGTATGGAGCGAGTGTCCAGGTATGGAGCGAGTGTCCAGGTATGGAGCGAGTGTCCAGGTATGGAGCGAGTGTCCAGGTATGGAGCGAGTGTCCAGGTAAGGAGCGAGTGTCCAGGTACGAAGCGAGTGTCCAGGTACGGAGCGAGTGTCCAGGTATGGAGCGAGTGTCCAGGTATGGAGCGAGTGTCCAGGTATGGAGCGAGTGTCCAGGTACGGAGCAAGTGTCCAGGTAAGATGCAAGTGTCCAGGTAAGGAACGAGTGCCCAGGTAAGGAGTATTGAGGTAAGGAACGAGTGCCCAGGTAAGGAGTATCGAGGTAAGGAGTGAGTGTCCTAGTAAGGAAATAGCATCCAACAGAACAAGCAAGATAACCAAATTGCACAGGCAAGGATGAGAAGTAACTTCTGCCATATAGGACATAACAGGAAGTAACCACGGAAAACAGAGAGGGACAACCAGGTACTAACCCTGGAAAACATTAGCTGGAGTAACCGGGGCGAGTTCTCCGCCGTAGGCGCAGTTGCGCCATGACACATTACCCTTCATCTTCTCTATGTGTGCTTTGAAGGAAAATGTTCGGTTCAATGTCACCCCAACTAGACAGGATTTGGAATGATTAGCCAGAAGGATTCCTGCGCTTGGCTTCACAATGTTGTACTGTAGGTGACAGGCCGTCGTCACCTGTTTCTTAGTTCAGTTGGAGCTAAGATGGTTCCGAATCTAAAGAAACTCTCTAATTTCTCAATAGTGGCAAAATCGTTGTCCTGTCACTTGATACATAGATCATCATGTATATGACGCTCCTTGTGTCGCTCTGTATGGGCCATTGGTATATATGTAAAAAAGGGGTTGATCCTAGCCCACTGCCTTTTTGAAGTCCATTTTATTGACGTCTCATTCTGCTTCATTTATTCCACAGTTTTTCATAAGAAAGTCTGTTCTCCAGAAGAGATTGGATGAGCTGCATTATGTGATAACATTTATAGACATTGTGCAGGATTTGGCGGTTGACTGTATCGTATTCCGCTGATACGGTAGGTCTACAAACACCTGTTATCATCCCTCACTCACATCCATCTTCTATAAGCTGAGTGATCTTTAGTATTTGTCAAGTACTTGTTCTGTTGTTAAATGTTATTCAATATGAGAATGAGGTGTTCGTACAGTTTATAGAGGTGGCATATCAGTTATATTGGCCTGAAGTTCTTTGGGTTGGTGGTATCCTTTGCTGACCTCACTAGAAGTATTTCACAGCTTGTCACAATATTTCAGGCATTTTAACTGTTGATGAGCAAATGTTGAAAAGTCATAACACCCAAAGCTTAGTTACACGTAAGAGGGTAAGATGATTCGCATATCATTCCCTAGCTGTGAGCTTATCTTTGACTGTGTTGCCTACCTGTTTCTTGTAGACACACGAGGTCAGCTCCACTCAATGGCTGTTATAAGTCTCCTTCATATTTGATTTGCATCACATATTATCAATGCAGCATGTTTATCCCGCAGTGATCCCATTTCCCTTTTTATGGCACAGGTGTTACGCCACACGGGAGCTGTAAAACAATGAAAGCACTGGGGGTGGGGGGAAATACATCGACCATCTGCAGTGGCAACACGAAAGCATCCTGAATTACGTGGTTTGCATGGATATAAATTCTTGCTTCTGTGTCCTTCTGCTTCAAAATTATCCTAGTATCTTCTGGTGAAACTCAGCTGGATGCCAAGGGCATCTTGGTATCATGGTATTTTACACTTCAAATTCTGGACAATGATCCATTGAGCAAAAGGCCATTCAATTCAAGCAAGGCCAGCAATGTACTGCAAAGAAAATGCTCTTTTAGGTCACACATTTTACCTTTATAGACACTAATTTATGACATTGCCCATCTTTCAAGAGTCCCTTTTTTTAATAAGGTGCTACCTATCAAATACTTTCTGGGCAAACTACCCGCCTATCTGAACAACCCTATCAAATGCAGCACTTGTCATCTGAGATCTAACCCCAAAAGACTGTTCATGGTCCCAAGGTTCAACAAAGTATCCGGTCGCTCCTCGTACACCCCAAAACTGGACCAATCTACCGGACACTCTCACAGTTCCCACCAAGTTTTTTCAAAACTAAAGTTGTCTCCCATTTTAACCATGTCTGTAACTGTTACATATGATATGCCTATAACATGTATTATCTTTACATTTACTTTACATTAACTGTACATGCAATATCTTGCATATAATGTATAACGCTGTTCACATAATGTAACTATGTATTTGTAACCATGTATTTGTCATCATAACTCTATGTCCAGGATATACTTGAAAACGAGAGGTAACTCTCAATATATTACTTCCAGGTAAATAAATAAATCTCTTTGTCACAAACGTTTTATTATTTAGGGTCTCTGCGAGCAATTGTAAATTATGGGGTAAATGGACAATATCAACTGTGTTGCAATAAGTTTGTCCTATATGTATAGCGGTGGCTGGTCCAGCTAACTCTCTACCTTCCCCTGTCATGTAAGTTCTAATAAGATGTAGACAGTGACAGGCTATCCTATGGGGTTTTCCCCCTCATCATGCTGACTTCCTGAGTGACGGGAATGGTGGTGCATGTGCTGGGCCCTTCCCCTTTGAGCTACAGGAAGGAAGTGCCTAAATTATAGATTGAAGTTCCGCTCCTTTGGGGTAAAACCTTGAGTTAGTTCTAGCCTGTCCCTTCATGGGGTAGGATGTGTTGGAGAACGTCTCCTCCCGGCTGGGAGTGTGAGACATGCTCAGCCCCTCAAGGGCTGAACATATAACTTACTCCAGCTAGGCCTCACCATTACCCGCAGGCCAGTACTATCCAGAAGCCAGGGATCTACCCTATCCATTTGAGCATACGCTGCAATAACACCAGCCGTGGCTGCTGAAATAAAGAACATCCTCATTTGTACCTTTGGCTCCGCTGCAGTCTGTATGGAGAGAGGTAGAGAGATAAAGGATTGTCATAGCGGGGACCCCCTTCAAGCACTGCTGGAGACCCCTATGTCTGGAGGCGCTGACACCACGGAGAAGAACCACCAAGCAGTCGCATAGCCATAATCTCCCAAAGGGAGGGGGGGGGGGGAATATGTACTACACATGTATGAAAGGACAAAATCTGGTTAAAATCAATAGGTTTTTATCTGTGATACATCATTGGCAGTTTTTTTTGCCCCAGAATCGCACCACTTTTGTTATACATACCTTGATACATCACCCTCTATATGTTTTAAGAGGATTTTGTATATGTAGTTTACAATAAGGTTTGAGTTTGGAAGCTACAGAGATGTCAAACTCCAAGAATCTTGGGTTTTGAGTCAGAATATGATATTTTTTTGGAGAAGTGCTGATTTATGTTAGGGAGACTCCTTTAAAGTCTATGAAACTTGTGATACTAAATATCAGTGAGACTGACCAAAAAATGAATGAGTTGACATGTCTGAAACCCCCCTTTCTACAGGTCTACAGAGTATCACTGTGTGCTTCCATTTCCCCCACTAGTCATTGGTTAGAAAGTCAGGAACAATGTAGTATGGTTCTCCAGCAGCAAGGGGTTAATCAACTGTATTGACTTCTTGTGCCTGCTCTCTCACTGCAAATAATTTAATTAAAATAAAAGAAAGAACTACAGATTCAATATTGCTGTTAGTGTGATCACGTATGACCAGGATATTAAATAAGCCAGGATGGAGCCCGTTGGTTATACTGGTGCAGAGACTGGCTAAGGACTCTGGGAGAAATAACCCAAGCTCCCAGCTCTGCAGAAGAAATCAAATTAGTGATTTATTGCTTTTGATGTACAGGTTCTCACAGGAAGATTGTGATTCTGCAGTGAAGCAGTAAGTAACTATGTATACCTTTCTTTCCGACAACCACCCTCCCCCTCTCCAACCAACACTCCTTACGTGTACTTAGAAGTTTCTGCTCAATACACTGTGAAGCTGTTTTCCCCCTGCAGGGAAAGATTCAAGCCCCATTAAAAAAATGTTAAAAAAAATACAGGTCATGTATACTAAGAGGGGCTACTCTATAAGGCTACGGCCCCAGTGTCTGCGCTGCACGTGCGCCTGCGAGGCTGGTGGCGCGTGCAGCAGAGTTCCCCGGTCTGCAGTGAGCTGCAGGGGGAAAGACAGGGGGGGCATGATGGGGGCGCAGCCATGACATTACCCGGCAGGTTCGCCCTCATTGGCTGAACCGCCGGGGGGCGTGGCCTAGCGCTCCGCCGCTAGTTGTAATCTCAATTTTCAGGTCTGCCTGAAAAACTCACTGCGCAGCGTGGCAGCCGCTCCTCGTAGCGGGCCCGGCCCCATTGAGGGGTGGCTCTTGTCCCCGCAGCCTGCGGGGACCAAACCTAAGACACCTTCCATGCTGGAAGACAGCAGAGCTCCTCAACTACCGGCCCACACAGGACTCTCTGCTCACAATTTCATAGTACAGTAGTTGCGTAGGCAGCTGAGTAATGTTTTGCAACTTGAAACTCACTTTTACTTTAAGGTAATGGAAATAAATACGGTACTGTACATGCTTATAACATGAAATCATTTGCAAGTCTTACATTTACATTACAATAAGCTTGTGGCTCTTCTACGTGTACATGTTTTCCAGTCTGGCAGTTTGGAGAACTAGTTGAAGAGCATTCTATTAACTGGAATGCTAACTTAAAGAGATTAAAAGTACAACCCTATGTGATAATAGTGAATTTATGACTGAACAAGTGAAAACGCCACAATTAAATGGAAAATAAGTGAAAAATGAATACTCATGGAGTACTCAATGTATTTATGTATATGAATTTAAGTACACAATACTGTACATAGAAGGGAACCAAACAGAAACAGTTGAATCATCAGACACTAAGACCAAAAGGAACGCAGCTAAAAAGCGAACTCTGCATTAGTTTCAGTCCATAGTAGGTCAATTCTTCAACCATAATGAAGTGTGACTCGAGCCCAAAGAAAAACACACACACACCACACACACACACACATATATATATATATATATAGTTATACGTTACCGTTCCAAGGATTGGTAAACAAGAGACAGCACTCAATGTTGAAGATCTTCAACATTGAGTGCTGTCTCTTGTTTACCAATCCTTGGAACGGTAACGTATAACTACATTCTCTATATGGGACGTGCACCTGTGGCTTAACAGCACCTATTGGAGTGCCAACTGCCTTATCTGACTATATATATATATATATATATATATGCAAATACAACTGTATGCTCATCTGCATGTCTTAGGCAGGTCTGCAACCCCGCCTTTCCCCATTATCACCCAGCATACAGCACCCCAGGCGGGGTTGCAGACCTGCCTAAGACATGCAGATGAGCATACAGTTGTATTTGCATATTTGCTTTCCTGTGGAGGGTTTTTGTCACTTTTTTTACTCACCATAACTTAACTTAGTGTAACGGGTTTCCTCCCCCCCCCCAATCGCAGATTTATACTGTGTGGGTGCAGGAACATATATTGTTACTCAGTGTGGTGCATAACCTGTTGGCTCACAGGAGGGCTGAGCTTCCTCCACGGGGAACCTGGGGTAATTATACTATGGACAACCACTTATAATCGGTGCAGCGCCTCCACCTGCGATGGCTCCCACCAAAGGGGGAGTGGTTCCTCGCAGGACAAACACAATAATCACATAGACATTGAGTTATAATAACTAGTAACTTTACTACATGCAAGAATAACACATCACATGCATAATACAACCTGTGTCCCTCTCTAGAGGAGACACTAACCGTGACGTCTCGCAGGACGATTCCCCAACACCAGGTGATCCCACCCAGTGTCCAAAGAACCCCACCCAATGTCCCACACTCTTGCAGAGAGTCAATGGGTGACTGCGCAGTCACTATTTACGCTAAGGGCCCGGTGGTGCACTTATGTATCAGATACCTGCCGAGCACGCCGGTGCTCGGTCAGCAATACTTCGCAAAGGATCAGTCGGGCGATGCCTCCTTCTGATCCTCCAACCGAACTCTGGGCACGTGGACCGCTAGGGCGGTCCCACTCTGGAATCGTCTCTATGGACCCCAACGTGGGTCCAACCGCTTCACAGGAACAGCAGCATCCGCTGAGTCCCTAACTAACACTTGGCACTAACGTGACAGGAACTCTAACCTAGGGCCTGTCCCTGTAGTACAGCAACCTGTAGTGGCTTGGGGAACTCCTATGGGCCTACAGGGGTTACTGACCTGTCCCACTCCCCTAACTACCCAAGTCCCTTCAGCCTCCCTAAATGCTGACAGCCAACGTGCTGCGCAACAAGGTGCCTGCCTGTCAGACCTCACAGCACTGACCGCCGTGACTCTGACAAGGCAGCACTCTACACTAAGGGCAGCGTCCCTATCTTGGGCCTCCCTAAGCACTTACCCACTAAGCTAGTGGGGAGTTGGGGCCTACCTGGGGTGTGGGTACCTATATGGGGCAGGAGCTGCACTCGCTCCCCGCACCCTTCCTTCCCTCACAGCTCCCTGACTCCAACTCTCTTTTCCCTTTCTTTCCCAGCTCCCACTAATGTAAGTGGCAGGGTCCCTAACCTGAGGGCTGTCCCTGCCAACACTCATGTCACTGGGAAGCTGAGCTATCTCAGGCCCTGGGGGTGCTGGCCTAGTACAGGGAGTCCCTGACTCCTGTACCCTACCTCCTTCCCTGGGCTGCTCCGGTCTCTGACTGCCTAGTGTGCTCCAAGCCCGCCAAATGTATCCACTTGCCTACTTGTGGATCCTAAGCCCTATTGGCTCCCTGGCATCACGTGGGGCGCGCAGAGGCTCCTGGGATCTGTAGTCCCTGCCTAGAGCCTTCCCTAACTGGCTAGGGCTTCGTGGGCTTTTCTGACTCTTTCCTGCGCATGCGCGAGCTATAGGGGGCTGCCTTGACTCTCTCACTGCTATCCTCCCCCTCGTGCTACTTCTCCCTGGCTCTGGGGTAACTTCTGCGCATGCGCGATCACTAAGGACTGACGGCGTACTCTTTGCTAGCCGCCGGGCCCGTAGCAACGCGATCGCGGCCTTAGCGACGGCCCGATCGCGTCCCCGGCAACCGGCCTGCACTAGGGGGCAACGCGCTACTCCCCGCTCCGGCCCTACACTCGCGCGACCACTGTGCATGCGCGGGCTAACGCTCAATGGCGGCGCTCTAACCGCCCGGCTCCGAAAGTGCCGGGCTTCCCGTGACGCGCGTGCGGCCCTGGCAACCGGCCGCACGCGTCCCCAGCAACCCCCGAGCCGGGACCTGGCCGCCCTTACCTCCCGTATTGCCCGACGGGGCCGCCATTGGACTCGGCGGCACCCGCGATCAGTAGGGAGGTGAGGGGGTGCTGATACTCCGGGAAGACCTGGCTACATTAGTATTATGGTATAGCCTATCCCATAGCCTCTTATGCATATCCAGTTAAAATCAACCCCACACTGATGAGACCCATCAAGGTCGAAACAGCTGTCTGTGGGTGGTTTCCTGGGTATGCACCTTAACCTGGCTGTGCTCAAAGCTGTGACCATGCAGCAAGCTTAAGCCTATAGGGAACCATGTTAAAAATGGTTTTTGAGGCAAAAAGTGACACTGTGTGTCATTTCCCAGAATCCCTTGCTGCAGTGGAAGTGCTGTATGCTGGGTGATGATGGGGAAAGGCGGGGTTGCAGACCTGCCTAAGACATGCAGATGAGCATACAGTTGTATTTGCATATTTGCTTTCCTGTGGAGGGTTTTTGTCACTTTTTTTACTCACCATAACTTAACTTAGTATTATGGTATATATATATATATATATATATATATATATATATATATATATATATATATATATATATATATATATATATATATATATATATACACAAACAGACAGAAACCGCATACACACCTAATAATAACTAGGGTATTTATAAGACCATAATCTAATCTCTATAATAGAGAGAAACAAGTCGGTGCTCTTAGACAGGGATAAATAGAATACAGAAAAGACACAAGAAGTCTCAAAAATGAGCACTCAAAAAATCCCCCCCAAAATGATACTTTAATGTCCTCAAATGTAACAAACTAAAACATAATAAAAATACAAAACAGAACCCTGAAATAGACAAAGTGACTACATATAACATATGGCCAATACAAAAAGTCTAAACCTATACACAAATGTCAGGCAAGAAGAGTGTAAGGTGAGATCCCAGGGAACTAGTTCCCTGGATCAGCAAGACCGTCGGTCACAAAATATACCAAAAAGACCTAAGGGACACACTAATGAATATTCTGATGTCATACACATGTAAACCGCACACGCTGCAAGATGGAACCCGTTAAGGTAAAGTTAACCCACTGTAGTGGGTTTCATGAAGTAGCTCTGCATCCTCTCCAGTTTTTCCGCTGCTTCCTGGTTTTTAAAGTAACCCTGCAGCTCAGCCTTCCCTTTCTATGAGATGTGTACAGTACATATGCCCCTATTTAATACCGTGTGAAACTGTCTTCTCCAAGATGGAGAAGGTTTTAGTCCCATTCATTTGAAGGCCCTAAACCCCCACAGAGTAAATCTGTGAACCTAGGTTATAGAAGCATTTGATAGAGCTCATATTATTCCGTTAAAGAGTAAACCAATGTTATAAACGACTGAACTTTATGAAATGTGCAGCTAAGCAACTTTCCAGTTCCCTGAAATCTCCCACAGCCAGAGAGAAAATGAGATTTGGGAATCATCTCTCACGTATTAAGTGTTACCTTATAGAAGCAAGATGGATGTCGCTTCACATTTAATTTACATAATGGATGAGCTTTAAAAGAATATTCTGATTTGAGAGGTGTCTTGGGGCCGGCTGGTTTCATAGTATAAAGGGGCTCGCTGCTACTTGAATTACCTTTGCAGCCTGCTTAAATGCACCAAAGCTTGAATTATCAATAGCAAGCTGCTTTCAAATGTCAGAACCATGAACCATGCGCCTTATAATAATAGCTGAGGAACGCAGTGTATTTTAAGAAGGAAAGAACTGTTTTAAAAGGGTATTGAAGTGCAAAAAGTTTAGTCTAAATGAGCTAGAAATTGGCTTGTTTAACCCCTTGAGGGCCAGAGTGGCCACGGCGCCAGAGTGCCGCACACCCTCCTCTTTCGTTCCTCTGCCATCTAGATTGCGTTCAGTGCGCCACAGCAGCGCAGAACATGATTTATCCTAGAAAGCGAGCTGAAAACCTCTCGTGATAGCTACATCATGGGACACTCAAAGGGTTAAAGATGCAGTCACACCTACAAACGTGAGATTTTTTTTTATTAGTTCCATTCATATTTTAATTATCACTTAATAGTAATTATCACTTCATATTTTTTTTTTTTTTTACTGAAATGTCAATTAGAGATGTGCGAAGATTTTTCACCTTCGCTTGTGAACCTGGTGACATTTGCCCTTTTTCAGCCGCGGAAACCAATTGCAGAGTTTAGAAGCGATTCGCCCATCATTAAGTGAAATGTGCATTTCAATGTGGCTCAGAATGCCAATTTACAAAATGCTCTAAAATCACTTCTATATACACAATGCTGAGACTATAAATAGGGCACACACACCACGTTTCACTCACCGCCTGGCAATAGTTCGCCGAAAGCTTGCACAAAATGTACGACTAATTGTGCGACATTATTAAACCTTTGGGGCTTGGCAAAAAGCTTTGCAAGGAATCCAGAACTGGGGATAGAAATGCTAACAATTTAGCATTTTGGATAGTTTTGCACATCTTTAATGCCTATACTTTGTGATTCTCCAATTTTAACCAATTCTCTATCGGAAATTCCTTCTTTGCAATGTTTTGTGCAGGGCCGCCGACAGGAGGGGGGGGCAGCCGGGACAGATGGCCCGGTTGCTGTGGAGGGCTTGGCTGGTGCTGCAAGTTGGGCCCGACTTCTGGCCAGGCGTGGCGGCCGGGCCCCAGCTCTCCTTCAGCTGCAGGCATCTTCCTTACTCTCTCCCACACCGAGTTTCCAATGTTGGCACGCGATAGGCCTCTCTGACGTCAGCGCACCGGAAGTAAGCGTTGGAAGCTCAGCATGGGACAGAGTGAGGAAGAGGTCTGCAGCTGAGGGTCTGGCTTTAAGGACCCAGTGCAGACTCGGCCCCCGCTAAGGTCCAGTCACCTGATTGGTTCCAGGTTCTCTCCTGCTTGCAGCAGCAATCCGGCATCTGATTCGCCGGTCCTCCTATTTAGGCTCAGCCCTTCCACTAGGAAGTTGGCTGAGCATAAACCTAGTGATGGTTGCTGGTCACAAGCACCAAGCCTTGCCACACCTTCCCTTGCTTACATTCGACCCCGGCTTTCTCTAGACCATTGTACGCTCTCCTACCCGCGACCCGGCTAGTGACCCAAAATCCGCACCTCTCCTACCCTTGACCTCGGCTTGACTTCAACTTTTCTACACTCTCCTATCCTGACCCGGCTTTCCATAACTATGAACCTGCACACCGAACACGACCTCGCGTCTCTTTGTCAGTGTTTTCTAATCCCCACGCCATTCTCGCGGTCCTGTCCGGCATGTGGTGAGCATCCATTACACTGGCCAGAGGTCGGGTCCAACTTGCAGTGCCAGCTGGCCAAGCCCCTCGCAAACAGAGCCTGGCCTGACCATCCACAAGGTCAGTCTGTTTTTGTTTTATATGGATTTGGGGGGGGGTGTGTATTTTTTATATGTATTGGGGGAGGGGTGGGTGTAATTTGTATATGTATTGGGGGGTGGGTGTATTTTGTATATGTATTGGGGGGTGTATTTTTCATATGTATCGGGTGGGTGTATTTTATATGTTTGGGGGTGTGTTTTTATATGTTTTGGGGGGTGGGTGTATTTTATATGTATGGGGTGTATGTTTATATGTTTTGGTGGGGTCGGTGTATTTTGTATATGTATTGGGGGGTGGGGTGATTTGTATATGTATTGGGGGGGTGTATTTATATTATGTATTGGGTGGTGTATTTATATTATGTATTGGGGGTGTAGTTTTATTATGTAGCGGGGGTGGGTGTATTTTAATTATGTATTGGAGTGTGGGGGGTGGGTGTATTTTTATTATGTATTGGGGTGAGGTTATATGTATTTAGGGGGTGGGTTTTTTTGGTATGTATTTTGTGGGGGGGGGAATGAGTGAGAGTGAGGTAATTGACGGAAGGTGGGGGAGAGTGAGATGAGTGAGGGGGGAGGGAGTGAGGAAAAGAGGGAGTCAGAGAGACGAAGGGGAGAGATATATGCGATGCGGGTGGGTAGAGTAAGAGGTGGTTAGTGAGCAAGAGAGAGTGAGACAGAGGGTAGATAAATACATTGTAAGAGGGTGAGAAATAGAGTGGGCACGTGAGGTGTGAAATGGGGGGGGGGGAGGGGGCTCGCAATACCATCGAGGGGGACCCTGGACATAACTCTAATCCTGGGCCCAGGTAAATCTGTCTGCTGCCCTGGTGCCAGGTGTTAAGATTTTTGTAGCAAAGTATTTGCAATGTCATCAGTACTTTGCTCCTTAGTGGGACAGCATGGTTAAGACTTTTGACATCTCGAACAGGAGCTGTCACTTGACTTTGTATCTTCACTCGCGTCAGGGTGTTTTCTCTTATCTGACAAATGTTCAGATTTTATTATCTTCCTCCTCCAAGTCTTCTTTCATAGCATTGATTGTACTGAAGTCACGCTGTGCGTTCCCCGTTGAAGGAGATGAAATGAATAAATGATCTCTCTTCATTGTTCATTAGATTTCAGCACCTGGACAGCTCAACATGATATCAAACCAAGTGATGGCTCTGAATGAGAATTGAGATGGGAAATGCAGGCCCTGGGTTTTTTGTGCATAAAAGGATCCTGAACTCACTATTACTTTCCTACATCTATTAACCCTTTGGGTTCTCCACAACGTAGTAATCCCCTCAACAGGTCTGGCACTCCAAGGGGCCCCATGACTTTGTGCTACGTCATGGGCCTTCTGCTTGTTGTTTAATGGAGATTGCGTTCTGCGCCCTCTCCGGAAGAGGAAGGGGTCTCATCACTGCCGTCATAATCACGTGAATGATCTGGAGGTGAGGTCATGTGATTGTGATGGGCCGGAGTGGCTGTGGCACTTATGGCTTAATGCAAAAGTGCATTGTACAAGAAATGCAAAATCAGTCTTAGATGCTGCAGATCTCTGTCATCCAGACCCTGAAATAGGGCTTTTTCTGGTGAGTAAGAGCGTGAGTGAGAGAACTCATTTTCCATGTATCTCAGGTGTGTTCACACGTATCCCCACGCATGTTGTATAATGTGTTTTGAGAGGCATATAAGTCAATAAGTACTATACTAAATAGGACTCCAATCCTTTCTCCCTCTTCCTCCCCAAAAAGTCCTATTTCAGGGACTGGTGCGAATATCTCCCAGAATCAGAGCTGTATCCTGCCGGACGGATGTGACGTCACAAGCTGTCGCGAATCACGAAGGATGCTTTGCGGGTCGGGGGCTGCGTGAGATTTTGGCACTCTGAAGAGATTATAAACCTATAACTCAATGCGAATATTAATTTCTTACACTGTGAGTGCGCATTTGTTTGTGCCTTTTATGTCCATATAAATACATTTGCCTATACTATCTGCACCATTGTTTTGCCTTATCTTTCCTCCGAGGTGGATTCCTGTTAAAAAGCTGGACATACAGATGGACACCAGCAAGGATTCTTAGGGTTCTGTCTCACAAAGACTGTTTGTATTGAGTATACCTTTTGATATTTCTGCTGTTCTAGTGATCTATTCTGTTGCTGAAGAGATCGTTACTTTGCACTTTTTTCATTGCACAGGCTTGTCATTTAATCTGTTTGTGCTCCCCCTTTTCTGTTTCACTTCATATACTTTTGGAAAGAATAGAACACTTTCTTTCCTATTTAGGTTTTAGAGCTGCAATACCCGTTTATATATATACAGTGTTCGACAAACCTATACATTTGCTCGCCCCGGGCGAGTGGATTTAACCCCCGGGCGAGTAAATATTGGCCCAAGCAGCACACGTTTGGTACTAGGTGGCGAGTAGATTTTTTTGTGTGGCGAGTAGATTTTTTGGTGATTTGTCAACCACTGTATATATATATATATATATATATTTATATATATATATATATATATATATATGCATATATACTGTATTACTGCATATGTACTGTATTATTTAATGCATTAATATTGTATTTGTAGTCTGTTTTAGACCAGGGGAGCGCAAATCTTTGGCGCTGCGCCCTCCTGCCTGCTCCCCCAGGTGCTCGTGCCCCCCTTACCTTTTTTACTGGCATCCCGGGTGACATCACATGACCCCATTGCCATGGAGATGGGAATCAAATTATGCCGCGGGGTCATGTGACATCACGTCATTTGATGCTGCATTGGCATGGCGACGTGGGACAACAAGGCTTCTGAGTTCCGGTAAGTAGGTTACAGAGGCTTTGCATGATCCCCCGGCATCTTCTTGGGGAAGAGCGCGGGGCCTCTGCCACCGCCGTGCCCCCCCCAAAAAAAATCCCACGCCCCCACTTTGCGCACCCCTGTTCTAGACTATACACTGTATTTTTTTCAAGATATACATTCACTTTAAGACCTCATTGGTCTCTTTCACATTTTAGAGCACCTTCTTACTGTTTCTTGCTCCTGTGTATTACATGAATTTACACAGGAAACGCTGCCCCCACTGTCTCCCCCTCCTCTTATCTTTATTAGCTCCCTGATAAGGACACGACAGGACAAGGGTAAAGAAAACAAATACTCCCCATTCATACAGTAGGCCCCTAAGAAATGACGTTTGTAATTCATTTCCAAAGAATCGAAAGCAGCCAAGCCTTTGCTTTTAGCATGGTTAGATTACTTTAAGGAAGCCAATTAGATGGTTAAATTTGTTAAAAAAGGGTTTACATTTTGGTGGCTACCAGGGACTGCCCCTTTAATTGTGTTTGGAGGGGCGGGCAGCTTTGTACGGAAACAGTACCTAGAATGGAAAAAAGAATTGAGATTAAAAAATCCCTGAAACACAAGCAGGGAAGACGAATTCAGAGCCCAGGGGGAACCCAGAGGCTAATTCAGCACAGTGAGAGGTGAGCAGAGCTCCAGAATTCGGCAACACCAGCTGGGCCCTTTAACAAATTGTTCCACTCCAGCACTCATTAAATATATATATGGGATTTAATAGGTCTGCAGCCTGGAGACCGCCCTGCCGTTGATTAGCTGCATGCTTCTCCTCATTAATGCAGGATCTGATTAGTTCTCATTACAGGCGCTTGATTTGGAGGCCTTTTTTGCTTCCACAACAGTGTCTGTCTCCTATTAGAAGTCGCCGGTTGGACACACACGTGCTCACTACAGCACAAGCCCTGTTGTTTCATTGTTTTCATGGGGCTTGCAAGAGTAGGAAGAAAGACGCTATTAACCCCTTCACTGCCAGCGTGGCCAGCATCGCATTTGGCAGCGAAGGGGATAAATACAATTTATTAACCCCCTTGACTGCGAGAGTGCCCCTCCGGTACTTGCAGTCACATGATCGTCCTGTCACTGATGACAGAAGGTCAGAGGAGCCCTCCTCTTTCATTCCACTTGAAGGTAGATCGCGTCGGGAATGCAGAACACGATCTGCCCTGACAATACTGAGCAATTACATCTTGTAGTAGCTTGAGTGCTAGACCCCATGATGTAGTAGCTACGCCTGTGGGCACCCAAAGGGTTAAACATACCACTGCACTGGATACGTTTTGTACTCTGCCGACCAGCATACCCTCTTCCTGCCCTCTATTCCTCGTTCTCGGCCATGTAGGGACAGCATCACCAAAGATCCCTGGTTCCGTCCCCGTTCTTTTTCAAAGTCATTGGTTTCAGTGCCAGTCGTACAGTATTTCCCGTTATTTCTCTTGTCTCTGTTCATTAATTATCTTTAAAAGAGAATAATTCCACATACAACAATGATAGGGTTTGATATCACCCTGAACTTCTTCAAGCCTTATCAACTGTATTTGATTTCTTCACTCTCTCTCCACCCCTCTTCTCTCTCTTCCCACCACTTAGGCTTTTTCTTCTTCAATCCCGCGTCCCTACCTCTTTTCTTCTCACCAGTGGCAGATTTCCTGTTAGGCTCGGGTAGCAAAATTTGGGGGCGGCAACATTTTTCGCTCCCATATACTTTTGCCGTGCTTTCGCGCCTGTCAGACCTAATGGGATGGCACTTGCCTGTGACGGCCGCCTCCTTGCTGTCGCCTTCCTGCTCCTTTGGAATCCCAGCGTCAAATGACACCGCGTGACGTCACCAACATAGCGTCACACGGCGTCTCGACGTCAAATGATATCGCGTTTCCATGGCAATGCACCTCCGTGCGACATCACCTTGGTAACGTCTGCGGCGTCATTTGACGCTGGGATTCCAAAGGAGCAGGAGGGCAGCAGCAAGGAGGCGGCCGATACAGGCAAGAGCCAAGGAGCGGAGGAATTTGAAATCTGCCGCTGCTTCTCACTACTTATCTTCCCTCTTTTTTTACACCTCTCTCTCTCTCTACCTCTTTTCTCGATTTATTTTTCTATGGTTCTACATTTCTGTTGTGTATGATACCCACTTTCCCTCCCTTTAACCCGTTCTCTTTCTTCCTCTTTAATTTCCATTCTTTGTACTTCCCTCTTTATCTTTTTCTAACCTCCAGTTGTCTCCCTCTTATTTTCTCTCGCATTCCTAACTGATCCCCCAAACGGGACATTTGGTTTTTAAGCCCTAAAATGTTAGAGTGCTCTCCTCTCTGGCTTCTGAAAGTTCCTCCATCCACATTCCTGCGCCTGCTTCAAACATCCATGATCCTTTCTAAGTGGGAGACACTCTCTCTGAACATCTGGAATAGGACAACATGGCAGATAGAATCCGACGAAGCTTTGAATCCGTTACATGATGTCACTGCCCTCACTTGCAAGGGTGAGCCAATAAACAGTGAGAATGAAACATTCTGGCGATTCTGGGAGAGGAAACCAGCAACCACATATATACAATGGCAAATCATCAAACTACAAATGTTTAGAATTGTAGTCAGTACATTTTGAGATGTTATGGGAAAATTATTACGGTTATTAGCTGAAAGTGAAACGACTTACCAGAACACCCTCCTAATGTCTCTGTACGTTCTTCCTACCAACCAATTAGATTGTAAGCTCTTCGGAGCATGGACTCCTTTTCCTAAATGTTACTTTTATGTCTGAAGCACTTCTTCCCATTATGTGTTATCTGTATTATTTGTTATTTATGAGATTGCCACGTGTATGACTAATTTATTTATTTATAAAATATTTTACCAGGAAGTAATACATTGAGAGTTACCTCTCATTTTCAAGTATGTCCTGGGCACAGAGTTAAGACAAATTTAATACATGTTTACAAATACAGTTACATAAATGAGCAGGGTATACATTATATACAAGACATTGCATGCACATTTAAAGATAATATATATTATGGGCGTATGAAACAGTTACAGACCAGATTAAAATGTGTGACAGCCTTAGATTTGAAAGAACTTAAACTGGTGGTGGATGTAAGAGTCTCTGGTAGGTTGTTCCAGTTTTGGGGTGCACGGTAAGAGAAGGAGGAGGGGCTGGATACTTTGTTGAGCCTTGGGACCATGAACAGTCTTTTGGAGTCTGATCTCAGGTGATAAGTGCTGCATGTGTTAGGGGTGAGGAGCTTTTTCAGGTAGCTGGGTAGCTTGCCCATAAAGAATTTGAAGGCAAGACAGGAAAGGTGAACTTTGCGCCTAGACTCTAGTGATGACCAATCTAGTTCTTTGAGCATTTCGCAGTGATGTGTGTTGTAGTTGCATTAGAGAACAAAACGACAAATTGAATTGTAGAGGGTGTCAAGTTTGCTAAGGTGGGTTTGAGGTACTGAGCCATATACTATGTCTCCATAGTCAATAATTGGCATTAGCATCTGCTGTGCGATATGTTTTCTGACCAGGAGACTTAGGGAGGATTTGTTCCTGTAAAGTACCCCTAGTTTGGCATAGGTCTTGGTTGTCAGGGTATCAATGGGTATCCCGAATGTTAAGTGGGAGTCAAACCATATGCCCAGGTATTTAAAACTAGTGACAGGTGTTAGGGTGGTGTTAGCGTTGGTTCTAATCTGGAGCTCAGTCGCTGGAAGCTTTAAAAATGTAGTCTTGGTCCCAAATACCATTGTTACAGTCTTGTCAGTGTTTAATAACAGTTTGTTTTGGGAAATCCAGTTTTCGAGTCTCAAAAAGTCAGACTGAAGTATGTGTTGAAGGTCAGAGAGACTATGGCTGTGTGCATATAGGACTGTGTCATCTGCATACATGTGTATTGAGGCTTCCTGACAAGCTGTGGGAAGATCATTGATGAACACTGAGAAGAGTAGGGGCTATGTACAATAATGGTGCAATATAAATAAAGATATACATTCATACTGTAATTAATTATGGGATTCCTGTAGCTGAAACTTGGAAGTGGATTTTGGGTAGCATTGCATCTCTAAATAGGAATCCCCTCACATACTGTATATCCAGAAACAGCTAACGATAATTCCATGGAACTTCTCCTGCACTTGAGGGGTTAAGACATTTTTGTTCGCTTTCTTTAAAACGGGACAAGGAATTTTTTTCTTCAGGCTCCTAGGAGCTTTGATGTAGAATTTTGTTTTTAGAAAGATGGAAGGGCCTGAGGCCAGGAAAAAACCTCATTGCAGGTTTAATGCAGCGAGCTCTGAGCAACGGAAAGAGCATTGACTTCATAATAGGGTTATGAGGGTACTGTATTTGTATATATGTGCGTACTGTATGTGTATATGCGTGAGGCGGGCATAACTCTTATAGGGAGGGGCCTATTAACATAGCTCCGAAGTGTGCCAATCCGCTTCTATAGAGCCATTGCTGATCGTATTCGCATGCTTTGATATTGTGGAAGCCCTTCTCGCATATCCAATCGACGCAGAAAAGGCTTTTTTTAGAAGCGGTTTAACTCCACCTTTGCCAGTTTGTCAAAAAAGCCCCAAACGCCCATTTTTTACGACAGCTGTAATTCTCTTAGCTCAGTTATGCAAACCGCTTCTAAAAACTTACGTTTGTTTCACGTCACATCATGGGGGCGAGATTGGAATTGCGAGTTACATCCAGAGCCTGCGATATGGGTTTGGCTCATTTGCATGTCATTTCCCAGAATCCCTAGCTGCAGTGGAAGCGCTGTATAATAAGAGATAATGGTAAAAAGCAGGGTTGCAGATATGAATGTGCTCACAAGTGATATTTTTATTTGCCGAGAGCGCAAAAGCCATAAATCAGACAGGGGATGGAGTTAGCAACACCTCAAGTCATTCCACTTCTAAAGCAAGTACAATTCGGGGTGGTTTTGCTGTTAAACTGTGCAGTTTATCACTTTTTATGGAAGTGGTTTAGAAGAATTTGCAATAGAGAATACGATTCTCTCTCACATTTCATTCCGTTACTTCTGAACATGTTGAATCACGCGGTTTGGCAATGACCACCTAGGAGCTACGAGAATAGGCCCCTCAGAGTTCTCATCTTAAAAAGTGAGCATCTTTAAGTTAATATGGAGTTTGACAGAAGTTATATATCCTGTATATTCATCATGCATGTCCAGTACATCATGAAAGCCGAGAACTTTAGTTGCTGTCATATGGAACTAATTGCATTATCTCTCTCATCCTCACGTAATTCATTTCAATCATCTGTTAAATCCTGTGGACAAGATGCATAACCTTGAAAACCTACCGTGTAGTTAACCTCTAAGCTAAGAGCACTCGAACTGCTAGTGACACATAGAAACAATGTGTACTGTATGTGAAGCAAAGACAATTAGAATACTGAATAACACAGTGAAAAATGGCTAAAGCTTAAAATAGCAGAAACAAACTTGTGTCCAAATAATGTCCAATGTGTCAGAAATCATGTATGTGTGTATGTATGTATGTATAAAAATACGATACCATTGTTTAGACGAAATCAGGAAACAGCACTCAAGTAGTAAAGGTATAAGGTTTGTATTATAAGTCAAAACAAGGCACAATATACCAACGTTTCGGTTTAAACAGCACAGCAAACAAAAATATGCAAAAACAGCAAACACCTATCCCTTTCTAAGGGATAACTTACTTCCCCCAGTCCTTCTCTTACCAGACTGGGAGGATCAGCCCCTTTCCAGTCTACCACCCCAAAGTCTCAGCGGTACCTTAAAGCAGGTGGCCCTTCAGGTCAGTGGTGTCCAGGTGACTTGGTGTGCTTGAGGGTCCAGCTTCTCACAGGTTCCCGGGTCCTCTGCATCCAGGAAAAGAGGTCTGGACCCCTTGTGTCTTGCTGTCAATTACAGTCCTCCTGTGTATTCAAGACCCTCTCCTCATGTCAGCACCAATGTGTTCTGCGGAACAATCTCCCTCCTGTGTCTCACGTGAAGCTTTTTCACATAGCTCTGATTAGTCCAGGTGGAGACTGGCCAATTGAGTGGCTGCAATTAACCAGCTCCATGCTGGATTCAGAGCTCTGAGGCGGCTTTATCCAAACAGGGATAAGTACCTGTTAGAGGTACATTTTCAGACTTTGGGGTGATAGGCTGGTAAGGGTCTTTTCTTCCCAGTCTTGTAGAGATGGCCTGGGAAGTGAGTTAGCCCTTACGCAGGGACAGGCTGTTTGTTTATTTTGTTTGTGTATGCTCTGCATTGTTTAAAGGGACAGGCTCAATAAAGCCATGTTTTAATTTCCACAAAACTGTCTCCGTGTGTGTATGTCTGCACCTGCCATGTCACTATCACCCCCTGGAGCCTGGCTCCCACACTTCCTATCTTCTTACTTCCTGACTCTTACTGTCATCCTGGGAGTCTTTAAAATACCTATTGACAATTCCAAAGTCATTCCAGCTGCCCATCTTATTTTTTTTAAAATAATAATACATCATTGGTTTTCTTTTTCTGTAGAGCTTACAATCTATATTTTGGTGCCTGAGGCACAGGGACATAAAGTGAATTGCTCAAGGAGCTGACACTGAGGTTTGAACCGGGCTCCCCTATATCAAACTCAGTGTCATTGCTTTCAGAGTCAGTGTCTTTACTCACTGAGCCGCTTCTTCATCTGTTTACCTCCTCCTATGGTCTGTCTCAGTGGACCACCTCTCCTACTCACTGCAATGGACACTCCCTTGATCCGATTTTCTTCCGCTTCTGCGCTCTTTAACTCCTCTAACACTCCCTTCCCTCTTTCTGATCATCACCTCCTAACCTTTAGCCCCACTCTACCCTCTGTACTATCCACAACACCTACTTCCACACAATCACATTTATGATTGTCCCGTGTATTACTACTGTGAAGCGCTGTGTACATTAATGGCGCTATATAAATAAAGACATACATACTGTACATGCTCTAGACCCCCACTAATTCTCAACATCTTTACAACCTCTTCTATCTGTAACTTTTCCTGCCCAGGCCTGGGAACCTCTCTATACACCCTATACTTTCATCAGCCTCAGACAAGACAGCTCCTGCCACCACACGTCATCCATGACAACTTAAGTCACAACCATGACACACAAGCTCTCCCCGCTACCTCCAAAGTGCTCACGCACTGCAGAACGTTACTGGTGGAAATTATGCTCTGAAGCCGATTTACTCCACTATAAATTCCTACTCTCCTTCTATAACACTGCCATTTCTCTTGCCAAGCTAACCTACTTTTCTTCTCTCATACTAACTCTGTCCTCTAATCCACAACAAATATTTGTCACCTTTAATTCCCCTCTCTTCCCAACTTTACCCTCACCCCCTTCCACCGTCACGGAACAAGACCTTGCCACCTACTTCACAGATAAGATTGAATCAGACATGACATCTCTTCATGTCATGCTCCACACAAACACCTACCACCTTTTGCACACCTAAATCCATCCTCAGCTCATTTTCGCCTGTGACTGAAGAGGAGGTCTCTGTGCTCCTCTCATCATCCTGCCTTGAATACTGCAACATTCTCCTAGTTTGGCATTCCCCTAGTCTGTCTGTTCCAACTCCAATCCATCCAAATTGCTGCTTACATAGTCATCTACCCCATTACACTTCCGCTGCTCCACTATGCAAATCCCTACACTGGATCCAATATTCTCTAGAATTGAATTTAAAACCCTAGATTTACAAAGCTTTCAATGACGCTGCTCCCCTTAAACGTCAAGTTCAAATAGATCCTTAAACACCCCTTCCATTCTGCCCATGATATCCGCTTCTCTTACCGCCTTACTGCTTCCTCTCACTCCCGCTTACAAGACTTCTCCCATGCTGCCCCATCTCTGTAATTTCCTACCACGCACCATCAGACTCACCCCCAGCTGGCAGACATTTAAGAACTCTCTGAAAGGCTTCCTTAAAAAGGGGAGTTATTTGGCATACCCCAAACATCCACCCATTCCCCCCAACCCTATTGGTACAAGCTGTGCGGCTGGACCAAACTCCATGCTACCTAACACCCCCTAACATCAGCACCCCCATACCTTAATAGATCCAGCTGTATGGCTGGACACTACTCCATCCAGAGTCATACTCCATCTCACAATGAGCAGCCGCTTTACGTTTTGTTTCAGCATTGCTCCTTATTCCCTGTAGATTGTAAACTCTCAGGAGCAGGGCTCTCATTACCTTCTGAATCTGTTTGTGCACGTCCGTCCTTATTTGTATGTCATTTTGTTTATGTCATTTATGCCAGTGTACAAACACTGTACCGTGCTGCAGAATATATTGGCGCTTAACAAATAAACAAATACAAGCATACCCCGCATTAACGTACGCAATGGGACCGGAGCATGTATGTAAAGCGAAAATGTACTTTAAGTGAAGCACTACCTTTTTCCCACTTATCGATGCATGTACTGTACTGCAATCGTTATACACGTGCCTAACTGATGTAAATAACGCATTTGTAACAGGCTCTTTAGTCTCCCCGCTTGCGCACAGCTTTGGTACAGGTAGGCAGCCGGTATTGCTGTTCAGGACGTGATGACAGGCGCATTCGTGAGCTGCCGTTTGCCTATTGGGTGATATGTACTTACTCACGAGTGTACTTAAAGTGAGTGTACTTAAAGCGGGGTATACCTGTAATAATAATAATAATTTATATGCGT
The DNA here is from genome assembly GCF_040206685.1 of Ascaphus truei. NCBI lineage: Eukaryota > Metazoa > Chordata > Amphibia > Anura > Ascaphidae > Ascaphus > Ascaphus truei. The sequence continues at coordinate 61,923,003 of NC_134491.1, read as the reverse complement.
ATGTTTTTGTGTATGTGTATATGCGGATATATTTGTGTGTGTATATGTGTGTGTACAGTATGTGTACAGGATGTTCGCTTATATCTGTATATGAGTGTATGTGTGTGTTTTTGTGTGTGTATTTATACTGCACACATGTATTGATACAGATATTAATGTATATGTGTGTATGTATATGCATGTGTACTGTATGGACAGTATATGTGTATATTTATATAATGGTGTGTATGTGTATTATGTGTGCACTGTATGTATACAATATATAGTATATTTATATAATGGTATGTATATATGCGTAGGTGTTTATGAGTGTGTACATGTATACTGTATACAGTATGCATGTGTATATTTATGTATGTTTTGGGGTATATATGTACTGTATGTAATGTGGAACAATAGAAAATAGCAGCGGAGCACTACAAGAATGGGTTGCAAAGCGTCAAAGCACCTATCTGTGTGAAACGCGTTAGGGGCCTTTTTTGCCCGCCGTTGTATGTATATTTTGGTCAATTAAACTTTTTTCATCTCTACTTCACGCTTCGCAACCCTTTCTTGTAGTGCTCCCCTGCTATTTTCTTATTGTTCCACTTTCATCTAACTGTGCAGGAGCACACACACAAAGGAGTTCCTGAGAGTAATGCACCACGAGGAAAGCACGTCAGACTCGGCAACCGTGAGTGTTATACCACTTTACAATTTTCGCTTATGGGTCATGAAGGGGCCTCACCAACCGGCTTCCGACTACCTTCCCTCTTCCTCCCCCTCACACCGGGGTCACTTGTTTCGCCACACACACATCGGCCATATCCTGACTAATTGCCTCCTAATTTTCATATTCCTCTGGACCACGGGATATAACTACAGCCACCTGAATCCATGTATATACAGAGACACTCTTAGTGGGTTTTTGTAGCATCGGCTACAAGATTTCTCCAACCCACTCACTGTATGTATTGTGGCAGGATAGCCTCGCGACTGGGTCAGTAAGAGTCCGACAAGTTGTTAGGCTTTAAGCTCCAGTGGTTTTATTAGACCACAATAACAAAATAATGGGCACACTGTCCCTTTGAGAAAACAAATAAAAATAAAATAAAAACCTACTCCCCTTTGGAGACTGACTAAACTCTCCTGCCCTTTCTACCTGTCTGGCCAGCTACACTAGTTACTAACCCAAAACATACAATACTATTTATAAAGAGAATTGTAATGAGCATTACAAAAGTCCTTATCTGTTTAGTTGTTGGGGTATCCCTCCCAGGGTCTCCAGGTAATTCCCTCAGCAGGATTGGAAAGCCGGTTCCTAGTATATCTGCTCCATCCGGCAGCCTGTTGGCCCTCATGGCAATCCTCTGTCTGGGGGTAAGTTCTAGGAGACCGTGCATCCTACCAGCCTGGGGACCCAGAATAACCAGGGTTCTTCCTGGTTTGTAAAAAGTCTCTCTACCCCTCGCACTGGGGAAAAACAATCTCCCTCTGGCAGCTCTCTTCTGCCTTTTGAATCTCCTGTTCATTTAGGAGTTTTGGCTTAATTGGCTCCACCTGAAGCTAGCCTCTCCAGGAGGAATTTAATCTCCTACACGCTGGAACCTACATACTACAAGCTCTCTAGCATACCCAGCCAGTGACTCCGTCACAGTATATATGCATATATTTATATAATGGGGTTTATGTGAATATGCATGTGTATATCCATATAATAGATATACAAATACACAGCAACTGCCAGAAAAGGAGAAGCGATGTTAAACAAAATTGGCATCTGCCACTCAGAAATGTTGCCAGAATATTAACGCACTTTACTTTGCAATATAAGACTTCCAAGTGTAGCTACCGATTACCCAGCATGCTCTTGGAAGGCAGCATATGGCACTGTGCTGCTCCTTGACACGGTTTCCTATGGAACAGAGCAGCCCTGGATTAGTCAGAGATTTTAATTAAAGAGGCAGCCTTCCTTTCATTTATTTTCTTTAAAAAAACAAAACCTTATCATCTGCACTCGAAATATTCACTTTTCACTTAGTTGCTGTCATGCAACAAAGGACACAGTTCAATTTTTTCAGGGCTGTTCAATTCCACTCTAACCTGATAACTAACATTCTTCCTCTTTATCTCGTTGGCCGATGATGGCAATATAATTAATATAAACAAAACATAAACAAAACAACAAGACAAGTTACTATGCAGACATCAGAAGTTTAAAAGATTATTTGAAAACATCCATACTATTGCACATTATGTATTATATTATTTTCATTAGTACCCTGGTTTAGTGGTTTGGCTTGTTTTGTTCATTGTACCTGCATTTGAGCGCTTCAGCTACTTTCCACATTACTAATACTTACCTGACTTACCTACATTTAACACATTGCAAGCATTAGTTCACTTTGGTCCAAGAAGGGACTTAAAGGAGCAATCGAAACAATGTCCTAAATGTGTTTTTTGTTTTTTTTATAATTCAGTTCTGTAGTATTAGATAATATTTACTACCTTTTTTTCAAATTCAACTCGAGGTCATTTTTAATGCGTTTTAATGAACTGAGCATTCTCTGGTTTCTAGATCAGGTTTAGCACATGTCCCCAACAGCACAAGATCTTTTCAACACTTTCCAGTTAGTGATAATTTGTTGCCAATGATCCCAGCAGTTTCAGGGCAAACTGTAGCAATAAGCAATGTTACCATAGTAATATAAGAATACATTGTAGCTGCTGAGTTACACTGACTGAAGAATTGATTGAACCTGAAAGGCGGCCATTATGTGAACCCCGCGAATCAGGATCTTTGCTAATCGGCAGCATTGGTAATTCGTTTTCAATAAAGATAATCAAAGAATGCATATATAAAAACAAAAAAAGAGATATATTTATTTTTTTAAGTTCGTCTTGGACGGCCTCTTTAACCCTTACAGTGCCCTAATGATGTACCAAATATGTCATGGGCCTTGTCATGCCTGAAACTCTTATAACGGAGCAGGTAAGTCATGGACACTTGCCTGTTTTCTAGAGAAAGAGCTGGCTGACCGCTCTGATGGAGCCTCCTTTGAGCCTGTCATGTGATCGCTCCAGGACCAATCACATGATGCAGATGGTGGCAGAGGAATGACACTGTTAATCAAGAAGTAGGACATTCAAATTGAATACATTTATAATATAAACCAGGAAGCCTATCTGGCATACCTCTAACATCCAATTCCCAGCCCCCCACTCCAAGCCCTTTCTGACCACCTGTGCGGTTGGACCAATCTCCACTCTACATAACACTCATAACATCCCCACCCTCAAACCTCAATGAGATTAGCTGTCGGGCTGGACCACACTCCATCCCATAATGAGCAGACACCACGATCTTCTGAACATTGTCCCTCAGTCCCTCTAGATTTTAAGCTCTGACAAGCACGGTCCTCATTAACTCTTTGTATCTGTTTGTGCAATAATATATAGCTATAGAGAGAGAGTGTGTTATTCATCTGATTGGGAAATATAGAAGATGACTAGTTGAGTGTGTTCTATCTACCTGGAATTACCTGGTCACTAGTGATCGGAAAGGAAATGGTAGGTCTAGGTTCAGAGGTTGTTGACAGAGATCCTGAACCTTTTACCTAATAATGGTTAATTACTGGCGCTCTAACCACCGTCTTGTGTTCTGTTTTGCTCGTCTAACACTTCCAATATTGTACCACAGTAACACAACAAACTCCAAAGACCTCAACATAAATATTAGTTCTCCTAAAAAACAAAAGTATCCCGGCTAATTGCAAAACATTACGCTTCCCAGCGCATTACCATCAATAAACCCAGAAGCTGCCCAGCCTTGCGTGGAGAGGACAATATCGCAGGATGCACAGCCAATCCGTCTTGCTTTCTGGGAAGATTTCCAAAGACAGCAGCTGCAGGAGCAGGTCCTGGTTCTCCTGGTGGGACACAAAGAGAATCCTTCCCTTTATTGTGGGTCACGGATAGGCAGCTATTACAGTGCTGCAAAGATGTGTCATTGAGTTTCATCCCCTCTTGGTCTCTGGGCAGTGAGCTGATTAGAGGGTCATCAGCATAACATTAGAGCTTGATTGGAGCTGGAGGAATTGGTTTGTACGTTAGCTTGTCTTAACTCCAGGAATTCTACAACACTGTATTCTGACAGAGGTGAATTTGTTGCTGATATTAATAGCAAAGAACACCACAGTAATAAAACTGAAGCTTGCATGTTGATCAGCAGCAATCTAAAGCCGACAGTGGCTTGGGATAGAACAATATGGCCACCTCCCCCCATGGCCTTTGCTTTGCATGCATCAGGCTATTCTCAGTTACCCGATGCTTTCCTAAAGATGTGTTGTTTAAAATAATTTAGCGATTCCTTTTTCTACAACTAAGTGCCATGTTTTTATAAAGGAAAGTAGTGTGAGATTCTAGGTGTTTAAGAGTAAATAAAGTAACAAATGCGAATAACTGTGTCGGGATCCACAGCCCTGACTGTAGACTGTATGTTACATGTAACATAGTGCACCTGTCATGCTAAATGGTTACAGCAACAGATTTTCAAGGTGCATTTACATTGCGAGTCATTAAGGCTGCTCAACATAACACAGAATCAGCATACTAGGTACTGTAAGTTAGAGTCTCTGTGCAAATCCTGTTTGAGAACACAGCCTCCTAGGCACTGCATAATGTTACATTAGCCAGTGTGGGTGTTCAAAGGGCAATCCTGCATCTTTGGTTCTGTGTAGATTTTCATTAAGAAGAGCACACGGAGTCCCAGGTTCAGGTGAATTAGATTATGTATGGCAAATATTTCATCAACACACATTGTAGTCATCCTCCAATACACATTTTCACCACTGATGCCTGCACTTGATGCTCTTTAATTACACTGCACAGAGACACTGATATACACAGAGACTCTGATCCACATGCAGCACACACACACAAACACAGTGATACACACACCCAGTACTATCTCACTTACACACTGATACACACACACACACACACAAACACAGTGATACAAACAGACACTGATACACACCCAGTACTTTCTAACTAACACACTGATTCACACACACACAAACACAGTGATACACACACCCAGTACTATCTCACTAACACACTGATACACACACACACACACACACACACAGTGATACACACACCCAGTACTATCTCACTAACACACTGATACACACACACAAACACAGTGATACAAACAGACACTGATACACACCCAGTACTTTCTCACTAAAACACTGATACACACACACACACACACACACACAGATAGTCTTCTAAACCATGCGTGGCCAATGCGTGACCCACTATTCCATTTGTAATGGGGATACTCCGGGATCAGCAGCACTGGGGACAGGAACTCCACGCATGTGCTAATATACAGCACCATTATGTATCTTGACATTGTTTTCTGGAGAAGACTGTTCTGAATTGACCCAGTCCTGGTTATTATTCCTGCTATCCCAGGTTTGTCCAAGGCCACCCAATGTCATTCTAATTCACAGATACAGTACACAGCTTTCCTAATTATATGCTCTCTCCCTATGGTCTGTGTCACTAGGCATGCCTGCCCTTAAGACTCTGATGACAGGGAGGTGTTGACAGAGCATTACCAGAAGCTTAAAAACTACAGCTGTGGAATTGAGCGGGATTTCAGGAGTCTGCAGTATCCCATTAATGTAAAGGATTAGGACTTGTCATCTCTCTAAATCTCAATGTCTGAGTCCCAATCCCAGCACCTTTTTTGAAGAGTTTTACAGTCCAACATGGTGAGCCAATAAATAGCAGAAAAGGTGGACACAATTGGACAGAGCAACTTTATAGCAGCTCTATTTAGAATGAGAGTTTTGGATTAACTTCCCCGTCGATGGATTCATGGCCTAAGTATTGAGGGTTCGGTTATAATAGGAGTAGTAGTGGAAAATGAGACAGAGAGGGAGGCACTTTCAAAACTGCCGCGTATGAAAGGAAGGGGAGGAAATAACTTTTTCTTGCCCCATGGTTGTGTAAATATATATACTAGCTGTACCCGGCGTAATATATATGCCGATCTAGGAGATCTGAAAGGTTTTTAAACATTACACGTTGTGTTGCCCCCTTCCTGTAACGCCTTACTGTCTTTTTTCCCCTCTTCCCCACCGTACGCTCTCCTCAATCATGTCCTGCTCCTCTTTGCACTCTCTCCTCCATTCTGTTTGCACTCCTTGCTTTGCTGTGTCTGCTCATCTCTGTGCACACTACACTCAGTCCTCTCCTGCTCATCTCATCTGTCTCCTCCTCTCCTTGCTGTCTCTCTGTTTCCGCCTCCTACTTGTCTTTCCTCCTCTTCTTGCGGTCTCTCTTTCTCTGTATCCTCCTTGCCATGCTGTCTCTCTCCACTTCTCCTTGCTATCTTTCTATCTGTCTCCTCCTCTCCTTGCAGTCTCTGTCTTCTCTCCCCTCCTTCATGCCCTGCTCCTCTTTGCACTCTCCTCCCCTCTTTGCACTCCCTGCCTTACTGTGTCTGCTCCTCTCTGTGGACACTAGACTCCCTTGTCCTACTCATCGGTCTCCTTTCCTTGCTGTCTCTGTTTCCTCCTCCTACTAACCTTGCTGTCTCTCCTCCCCTCTTTGCACTCTCGCCTGCTCTCCAGCCTCTCCTCATCATCCTTCTGTCTCCTCTCCTTGCGGTCTCATTCTCCTCCTGTCCTTGCAGTCTCTCTTTCTCTGTACCCTCCTCCCCATGCTGTCTCTCTCCTCCTCTCCTTGCCGTCTTTCTCACTATCTCCTCCTCTTCTTGTAGTCTCTCTGTCTTCTCTCCCCTCCTTTATGCTCTCCCCTTCTTTGCAATCTCCTCCCCTCTTTTCACTCCCTGCCTTACTGTGGCTGCTCCTCTCTGTGCACACAACACTCCCTCCTCTCCTACTCATCTGTCTCCTCCTCTCCTTGCTGTCTTTCAGTTTTCTCCTCCTACTCAACTTCCTGTCTCTCCTCCCCATGTGCACACTGCCTCTGTCTCTCTCTGTATCCTCTCCCTTACTTGCTTTCTCTCCTCCCTCCTCCATCATGCCCTGCTCCTCTTTGCACTCTCTCCTCTCTTTTCTTTGCACTCCCTTACTGTGTCTGCTCTTCTCTGTGCACACTACACTCCTTCCTCTCCTGCTCATCTCTTCTGTCCCACAGAGGGAGATGTATGTAAGTATGTATATCTTCAGTTATATAGTACCATTAGTGTACTCAGCACTTTACAGAAACAATACAGTACAGAGAATTATAATAATACAATAAGCGCAGCAAAGTCAGACAATAGGAAAGGAAATACCTTGCCCCAGAGAGCTTACAATCTAAATGGTATGTTGGGAGACTACAGTAAGTGCAGTATATGGAAGTGCTTGGCCACAATAGTTGGTTGGTTGCGAATATGGGTGTGGGACAGTAGCCATGAGTGCAGGCTATTGGGATTCTTCTTTCGAGAGGTGAGTTTGAAGGTTGGTCGAATAAAAAATAGGTTAACACCATTAGCAGGGAAATAGGTGGCAGGGAGGCATGAAAGAGAGCAGGTGTGAATATGACTGGGACCAGGATTAGGAGAGATATCCCCAGCAGCAAGGAGGAGCACAGAGAGAGAGGAGGCGAGAAGAGGATTTGTGTGGGTGCTTTGTATTGAGGGGTGTAGAAGTTATTGGGAAAGAGGTGTTTAGATAGTGGTGCAGTATCTGGGCACAGGCATAGGTGGAGGGAAGGAGAGAGGTGTGGATAGAAGTGGGGAAGTTGGAGAGAACAGAAACGTTTACAAAGCATAGAGTTCCCAGGTATTGGAGGAGATAAGGAGTAAGAAGTAAAAGAGCAGGTGTATAGCTCAGGCCTGGGAGGGCAGTGTATTTATTACTGAAGGTAAAACAGCAGCTTAGAAAATTAGTCTTCGATTAGAGCATTTAGAAAGTCAGGTTCTCACTGTTGCAGGGTTGATGATGAAGTGCATAGGCCAGTTCTTGTAGTATTCACCTCCAATTCAACTCCAATTTGAATTCCTCAGACACTTCATATGTGACACTTAAGATGTTACACAGCCAATGTGCAATCTCATTACACAGGATATGCAGTCACATTGGCTGTCTCTGGGTGACTGACAGGCTGATCAGCCTATCACAGAGCGGAAGGGATGTGCATCGTCTCTTACTCTCTGGCTTAGTGACAAGCCTATCACAGAGGGATGTGCAGACATCCTTAGAAATATACATATATAGATGTGTGTGTGTACTGTGTTTATATATATATATATATTATATTATTTATTTTTATATATATATATATATATATATATATATATATATATATATATATATATATATATACACACATACATATACATACATCAGAATTAGGTGATCTCAGACCTACCCTATAATGGAATGTATCACTATATAACTCAATACCTTTATGGAGTGTGGAGCTGGGAAAGAATTGGCCTTACACTGGAGGAAAGAAATACAAAAATGCAATTTATTGGTGAAAGTCTACATTTTGATCCTAGGTCTAATTACAAAGGTGTTATATAGTTGCAAATGTTTGTGTGTATATATATATATATATATATATATATATATATATATATATATATATATATATATATATATATATAGACAGAAAAAGAGAGAGAGCGCACGCCCCATAGCATAATACTGTATAAAATTTATTAAAACAAGGAAAGGGGATGGGGGGTGGGGGGGGTAGGAATCGCACTCACAAGATGCAAGTAGTTAAAAGGCAATTTGTGATTATATCACCACCATCCGGTTCTGGATACTGCAACACGTCTCCGTGGACTCCTTCAGGGCTGCCAGACACGATCACCAGGGACCAGATGTTGAAAGGCTCCGTTCGCTGTCTGTATAGAGTCCAAAACTCCAGCTCGCACTTCCAATGGCCGCCAATCGTATTCCCGCGCTTGGTGTAGGCTGCTGCGCGTGCGCGGCGTCGTCGTGATGACGTAATCGCGCTCTCAGTACCCTAACGCGTTTCGTCACCTGACCGGTAACTTTCTCAAAGGGCTGATGTCAAAAGGAATCAAGTCCTGCCCTTAAATAGCCAGTCCATTGCCAGGCAACCCGTGATCGGGTGATTAATAAAACCTGAGTGGTATTAAATTAAGCTGATACATAACATATATGCTAATTATAATGGGGACTAGTTTTCTAAGGGCTGATAGGACTAATACACTTAAGGAATGAACATAAAATAATTACAAATGTGCGATCAAAACACAATAATAAACAATAATGAACAATAGTATGGGAACAGAAAGGATATCATGACATAATTTTTAACACTAACAATAAAATTCAAACATTTTGACACCATATAAATTCTATTTATCCACAAAATTATTATCTATCTATGATATATCTCTGTTGGAGAGGGGACTGTCATTCGCTCCGAATACAGGCCCTAATGCCTTCCAGTTGTTTATGGACCTTAATAGTTTTATTAGGAAACTAACTTTAAAAAGACACTTTAATATACAGGAAACCAATATAAAACATAACAAGGAGACTGATCAAATTAATGTACAGGATCTGGCCCATCTAAAGGATCTAACTTCACTGTTAGGGGAATCAGAAGATACTTTGAACGCTTCACAGGAATGTATGGATCCTTTGGAGCTATCCATATATCTTACTCCAATTGATAGCACAATAGAGGAAGAGTTAAATATCATACACTCACCTTTTAAACCAAAATCCATATTCTTTCCCTACCAGTCTAAGGGAGGATTCATCGAGGCCTTCTATAGTTTGGTACTGCAGGACTTTGAAGCATTATGCTCTAAAAAACCTAAGATCAATAAAAATCTTAGCCAGGGCGAACTGGACGCACTTAAACAGCTTAAGGATAATCCCTCCATTGTCATTAGGCAGGCAGACAAGGGGGGAGGGGTGGTCATCCAGGATACTTCTGCCTACCTCCAGGAGGCTCGCAGACTCCTGGGTGACCAGGCCTCCTACATCACCCTTGAATCTGATCCAGTCGTAGGGTACCAGGACAGTCTCAAAGAGCTTCTTTTTTCAGCACTCACTATGGATATTATCTCTAAAACAGAGTTTAAGTTTTTATTTAATCCACATCCACGCACACCTATTTTTTATCATTTACCGAAAGTGCACAAGTCCTTGACAAACCCCCCTGGCAGGCCCATTGTGTCCGGGGTGGAGTCGATGACGTCGAGCCTGTCCCAGTATGTTGATTACCATCTTCAACCTTTTGTTATTAAACTGAGGTCACATATTAGGGACACGCTCCATGTCATCGAGGCCACCTCTGGCATTAAATGGAAGTCCACCTATTTATGGGCCACATGTGATGTGGCCTCTTTGTATACCTGTATTGACCATGCCAGGGGTATTGAAGCATTAACTTATTGGCTTGACAAGGACTTGTGCATGCCTATAAAACACAAGTTATTTATTTTGGAGTGTGTTAAATTCATTTTAAATCACAATTATTTTTTGTATGAAGAGATGTATCATCTACAAATCTGTGGAACGGCTATGGGCACGAGGTTCGCTCCTAGCTACGCAAATCTCTTCATGGGTTTTTGGGAGGAGAGATTTGTGTGGCAAAACTTACAACTTGGAGCGGGCCTCGTGTACTATGGCCGTTTCATAGATGATATGATTTTTATATGGGACGGAGAGGAGGCAGAACTACAGGATATTCTTAAATCATTTGATGAAAACTCTTTAGGATTAAAATTCACATTTAATATAGATGCCACTTCTATAGTCTTTTTGGATTTATTACTCACATTTGATGATAATTTAGATATTATTACAGCTACACATTTTAAAGAAGTCTCAGTCAACAACTATGTACATGCGTCCAGCAACCATCACAAACAGTATCTACACAATATTCCTCTTGGACAGTTTCATCGAATCAGGAGAAACTGTTCAAGAGATATTGATTTTGTTCAGCAGTCAGGAGAACTTAGTTTAAAATTCAAACAGAAGGGTTATGATAACCAACTAATTAATGAGTCCTTTAAGAAAGTCAGCTCCATGGATAGATTAACTATGTTAAAAACATCTATAAATAGACAGGTCACTTCACGTCTGAGCTATAACTCACCAGTGATTAGAGACGAAACTGCTACATCTAGTGTAAGGTTTATCACCACCTACAATCAGTCTCATAAAGCAATTCAAAAAATTATGAGTAATCACTGGGGAGTTCTCAGATGTGATCCACATTTGAAAGGCATCCTTTCGGATCATGCATCAATTGTCTACAGGAAGGCCAGAAGCATGAAGAGTATTATAGCTCCATCTAAATTAAAAACAGCAAATAACTCTGATAAAACAACTTCAAAAGGCCCCTTAGGAAATCATAAATGTGAACGAGGCAGGTGCATCACCTGTAGGCACTTGAAAGCCCGGTCCGAATTCAGCTCCTCCAACAGAGATACTATCTATCAGGTTAGGAATCACATAAATTGTCTCAGTTCATTTGTAGTGTACTGCATCCAGTGTGGTTGCGGTCTACGTTATGTGGGGCGCACCACCAGATCCCTCTGCACTCGTTTCCTAGAGCACAGAAGGAGTGTCATCAAGGGACTAAACACAAACAGCATTTCCCGACACTATAAAATTATACACAACCAGGACCCAAAATGTATGTCAATCATGGGCCTGGAATTCATCTCTCCCTGTGCTCTGGGGGGCGATCGGTACAAGATCTTGTGCAGACAGGAGACTTATTGGATCCACCAGTTGGGGACTCTAACCCCTGGTGGACTCAATGAGTGTCTGGATGCTAGTACACTGGTCTGATCTCCTGACCTCTTGGACTCTCCTCGCTCTCCTCAAAGGAACCTATGGATGGTTCCTACCTGCGGTCCTCTTTTTTCCACACTCCTCAATAGTTTACTTTCCCTCCCTTCCTTCCCATACCCATATACCCCTCCCCCGAGTTCTCCTTCCCATCCACTCCATTTCCTTCATTTTTTTTATAATACCTGTCCTTTTATTCCCATTTATTCTTCATTCACTCCCTACAATATGTGAATAGGTGCTTAATATCATATTTCCCCATTCTTTATTTCAATTTCATATTTATTTTTAATTTTTAATTTGGTTTTTCCAACCAAATATAATAATTAAATTTTATTATTTTCTATGTAGAAAATTCTTTATTGTAGGAGTTCCTATTCACTATATATAAATTTCAATAATCATTATAATCAATACCTTGCCCTTCCTCTCTTCATCTCTCTATTAACCCATTGTATATGTACAGGGGTATTATTGTGACTATTTAATGTCATTCTTTTCCTGTCTCTGTGGAAATTAGTTAATCCAATTTCTATATCCTATAATATCTGAGGCACAAAATGTAATAAATTGAATACTTAAGAACAAATATAATCTGTTTGTATTTTTAGTATACAGAGATATTAAGGGGATATACAGATATAATCCAATATATAAAGGGAATATATCATTTTTTAATATACAATATATTTTTTTCTCTATTTTTTCTCTATATACATTTATGCCTTATATGAATTATGGGTTTTGAATCCTTCTCTATGTATATATGGATATGAAATTGGAATTTATGGGTAATTTCGTTCTAGTTATGATTAAGATCTGTCATATCTGATTCATTGTTTTAATCAATGCAATTTTGCTTTTATATGTTGATCATATAGTGCAATGTATGATATAGTTATACACACCTATGGAGAGTGTGAAAAATAAATTTTGCATACAATTTGTAAAATATTGATCTTGTGGATTTTCCTAATGGGAAACCATTAAATACAGTTTGAGAATAATGTTTGGAAATATACATTGCAGTATAATGATTGATGAATTTATATGGTGTCAAAATGTTTGAATTTTATTGTTAGTGTTAAAAATTATGTCATGATATCCTTTCTGTTCCCATACTATTGTTCATTATTGTTTATTATTGTGTTTTGATCGCACATTTGTAATTATTTTATGTTCATTCCTTAAGTGTATTAGTCCTATCAGCCCTTAGAAAACTAGTCCCCATTATAATTAGCATATATGTTATGTATCAGCTTAATTTAATACCACTCAGGTTTTATTAATCACCCGATCACGGGTTGCCTGGCAACGGACTGGCTATTTAAGGGCAGGACTTGATTCCTTTTGACATCAGCCCTTTGAGAAAGTTACCGGTCAGGTGACGAAACGCGTTAGGGTACTGAGAGCGCGATTACGTCATCACGACGACGCCGTGCACGCGCAGCAGCCTACACCAAGCGCGGGAATACGATTGGCGGCCATTGGAAGTGCGAGCTGGAGTTTTGGACTCTATACAGACAGCGAACGGAGCCTTTCAACATCTGGTCCCTGGTGATCGTGTCTGGCAGCCCTGAAGGAGTCCACGGAGACGTGTTGCAGTATCCAGAACCGGATGGTGGTGATATAATCACAAATTGCCTTTTAACTACTTGCATCTTGTGAGTGCGATTCCTACCCCCCCCCACCCCCCCCCACCCCCCATCCCCTTTCCTTGTTTTAATACATTTTATACAGTATTATGCTATGGGGCGTGCGCTCTCTCTCTTTTTCTGTCTATAGATATCTGTGGAGTTGGTTTACCCCGTGTGAGAGCAGCCTAAAGACCCTTTTCAACATCAGAAACCTTATCATCATGGACTAATTATGGAAGGACTGGTTGGAGTTTTTTGATTTTTGTGTTTTTCTTTTTTCTTTTTGCTAGCACGTTTATGCACTGTTTTGTTTACTTTTACTGGTTGTGTTTTAATAGTATGCACTAAGGTCACATTAGTTTAAGAGATATATTAATATTTTTATACATTATTCACTTTACACAATTCTTTATTCATTAATTATAGTTATATAAAAAAAATTCTACATCACAGTTATATTATTATTTTTTGGCGCCACACTTTTTTGTTTATATATATATATATATATATATATATATATATATATATATATATATATATATATACAGTGTTCGACAAACCTATACATTTGCTCGCCCCGGGCGAGTGGATTTAACCCCCGGGCGAGTAAATATTGGCCCAAGCAGCACACCTTTGGTACTAGGTGGCGAGTAGATTTTTTTGTGTGGCGAGTAGATTTTTTGGTGATTTGTCAACCACTATATATATATATATATATATATATATATATATATATATATATAGCCCTTTTTCTGACACCTTCCTAAGGGACTACTGGTACTGTACTCAACCTGCGGCTCCAGGAGATATGAGCCTCCGCTAGCTCGAAGCCTGGGGTAAGGGTTCTAGCGCAGCGCCTCCACTTGCCCAGGATCCCCGTTATGTAAGATCGCCCTGGGCAAGAAACATACCAACAATGCGTGCAACCAAGTTTACTATGCATAGGCAACCATAACTTACTCTCTATATAACATCACACATAACTTATATAATTATACTATAACGTTAGAGTCCTTATACTACCGTGGCTCAGCCACATCCCTAGCGAATTTGTCCCGTATAACAGTGGCTCCGCCACGCTCATATAGAGTATTATCCTTGTAAGATGTTAGCTAATATGCTCAGTCCGCTAGCCACTTGCTAGTGCCACTACAAAGTTATTCCTAAGGCGGGATCAGCTTTACAATTGTACCTTCCGGTCACGGCGGTGACCGGTGCCTCTTCGCAAAGGGTCCATTGCCTCCGCTCTGGACCTCCAGATGTCGCGGTGTCCAGCCGTCTGATCCCAGATGACTGTGACCGTCCATAACTCTGTGCGCTGTCCCTAACTAAGGTGACAATTCCTTCCACTATCGGGCGTCCCTGCAGTACAGCAGCCTACTGTGACTCAGGGAAATCTCCTATGGGCCTGGGGGGTAATAGCTGGCCTATGCAGGTGGGTCACGGACCCCCTGCACTCACACTACCTCCTCGCGCTCTGTCCCGATCTCCTCTGCCTAGCGTGGTCTCTCCCCCACGCTTCCTGTTCCTCCTTCCTTCATTCCCGCCCTCTCATTGGCTCCTAGCGTCAGGTGACTGTTCCAGAGCTCCGAGAGTTGTGGTCCATTATCAGAGCCTTTCCCTTATTGGCCTGTCGTTCGCGCGCTCCCATTGCGCATGCGCGACCTCTTCACCCCGTCAGTGTCCTTTGCAATATTGCGCAACAACATGGCTGCACCCTGTACTACCGTGCCGTCGCGGAACCTGCCGTACTCCCTCCGCGCGCACACACATGGTATCTAACATACCCTTACATATATATATATATATATATATATACATATATATATATATATATATATATATATACAGACAACGAGAGTTGTGGTCCATTATCAGAGCCTTTCCCTTATTGGCCTGTCGTTCGCGCGCTCCCATTGCGCATGCGCGACCTCTTCACCCCGTCAGTGTCCTTTGCAATATTGCGCAACAACATGGCTGCACCCTGTACTACCGTGCCGTCGCGGAACCTGCCGTACTCCCTCCGCGCGCACACACATGGTATCTAACATACCCTTACATATATATATATATATATATGTAAGGGTATGTTAGATACCATGTGTGTGCGCGCGGAGGGAGTACGGCAGGTTCCGCGACGGCACGGTAGTACAGGGTGCAGCCATGTTGTTGCGCAATATTGCAAAGGACACTGACGGGGTGAAGAGGTCGCGCATGCGCAATGGGAGCGCGCGAACGACAGGCCAATAAGGGAAAGGCTCTGATAATGGACCACAACTCTCGGAGCTCTGGAACAGTCACCTGACGCTAGGAGCCAATGAGAGGGCGGGAATGAAGGAAGGAGGAACAGGAAGCGTGGGGGAGAGACCACGCTAGGCAGAGGAGATCGGGACAGAGCGCGAGGAGGTAGTGTGAGTGCAGGGGGTCCGTGACCCACCTGCATAGGCCAGCTATTACCCCCCAGGCCCATAGGAGATTTCCCTGAGTCACAGTAGGCTGCTGTACTGCAGGGACGCCCGATAGTGGAAGGAATTGTCACCTTAGTTAGGGACAGCGCACAGAGTTATGGACGGTCACAGTCATCTGGGATCAGACGGCTGGACACCGCGACATCTGGAGGTCCAGAGCGGATATATATATATATATATATATACACCTTGTATTTGTATTTTTTCTTGATCCCATCCATCATTGTGAAATCCTGTGTTCTTCCGGTTCTGAAGAAATATTACTGCAAAATATATTTTTTTTCTTTGAGGGCTTCAAAGACCATCATTCCCCAATAACTGGTTTGTAACTGTGCTCTTATCCCTGCATCTTTGGAATCATTGCTGCATTTTTACTCCCTGACACCTAGTGACAGAAATATGTATTGTGTACTCCACATGCTATTTAATTTAAGGCTCTAGCGCACATTAATAAGAAAGCTATGTTTGCTCTTAAGAATTATAAAGCAAATGTTCTTGGTATGGATTAGAAGGCTTGAACATTATAGAAGCGATTTAGAAATGTTTGAATCGCCTAAGTAACTTCTAAGCATCTTTACCTTTAAATCAGAGCCGTTTTCTTTAATATTAAGTAAAATGTACCAGCCACAGAAGCTGAACCGTTCACCTGTTAGTTATTTCCTGATGCCCAGAGCTAAGCCCAATGTAGCAGTTCTAACGAGAAAGCGTCTGTTTCTGCTGAGACCTCACATTTTTTGGAAGGCGATGACAACGCTTGATTTATTACACCCGGGGCCCGGAAAAGCTGGCAAATTGTTTCCCCTTTTCATCAGCCCGATAAAAATGCAGCGTCTTCCCCTGCTCATCGCCAGAGACGCTTCATCTTACAACAAGGCTGGCACCCCTCGCTGAGATATGGGCAGCGGCAGGAGCTTATGTTCCCAGGAGTTTTTTTTTACTCCCGTGCCGGCTTTGAGTCGGTGACAGTGTTTAGTCGATTACAACCTGCATTTATGGGGCGGGGGCAGCCTTTCCGTCCTAAACAAAAAGTAATGTATCAAATACAAATACAGATTGAATGTCTGCGCGGATTACTTGGAGAGATCTTGCCCTTTCCAACGCTGTTCTAATTTTTAGAATCCGATGCTTCGTTCAGAAGATATAAGCATGTAAAATATTACGTGTCCGGGAGGCTAAAATGGAGCTTTCCCCAGAGCCCAGTGCAGTCGAAAGATTACCAGGGTGACGTTAAAAAAGAGGAGGCAAGATACTAACATACTGTATGACATACTGTACTCTTAAAGGCTTCTAGGAAGGAGAGGATTTGGGGATTGTTGCTTTAAATGTGGCAGAATACTAATAGCAACAATTTTCTATATAGCACTGAGGTTGTACACAGAATTTAGCAGGCGGAGCGAGTTCCTGTTCCAAAGAGCTTGCTTTTCGATTTTTGATATCTTAGACACATGGCGATAAAGGGGCTTTTCAAACGTAACATGGAGCAGACACTGGGATTGGGGCTGTGTTCAGTCACATCAAAAGGCATTGTGCCGACTCCGTACTATGCCTGCAGAGAAGACACAGAGCCCTTCCCAGTCAATATTTCACCCTACGCTCCTTATCACTTCAAATACAAATTAAACAGGAGGACGTCAATTTTCTGGGGGGGAGGGGGGAATGTAGTTGAAAAAAATTACCTAAAAGTCAGAAAAAACTTCCTATTTTGCCCAGAATGGTGTGGCAGTGAAAGGGTTATACATTTCTGCACGCTATTACTGCATATTAAAAGGAGGCATCTTTGTTGCTGAACCATGACCTTCACAGTCCCTGCTAATTACCCTCCGAAATTAGCCCTGCTCATTAGACCTTAAATGACCATGAAAATGGCTTTTTTATGAGTGTGAAAGACAACAATACGATATAAACCCACCGGAGAAATGCAGCAAGCCCTGTATGGGCACATTGTGGTAACCTCCCAAGATGGTCACTTAAAGGGTCAGTCCCTCCTAAAACCAACGTGTACTAATGCCAGGGCCATGTTTATGGGTAACATCTGGTGGGCGATGCCTTGCTTAAATAAAAGCTGACGTCTTTTTTTCAATCATTTGTTAAAGTTAGGTTCCATAGTAAATATGCTGAGATGAGACTTTGGAGGGGTTTTGATTTTCTCTGGCTGATCCCTTTTTGTCTGATGTCCCTGTGTGTCCAACAGGAGATTGCACAGGCAAAGCTCACCTTTTCCTCTCCTTTTATTGGCTCTTTGATTAGGGTGACCAGATTTTCAAAAGTAGAAACTGCGAAACATCCCAGTTACTCTTTTCTCTATTCTCTCTCTTCCCCCACACCCTCTCCCCATTCTCTCTCTCCATATTCTCTCTCTTCATATTCTCTCTCCCCACCCCTCTCAGTTATGTCTCTATTTGAACCTGTGGAGCAGTGGGGGGTCCGTCCTGGCGGCAGGCACCGGAAGATGTGACTGACTTCTGGGTCGGACCAATGGGGCGAACACTGCCCCAACCCTTATCATCCGCCTCCAACCGACGATGTCCTCCATTGCTGCTGCCACCATTTTGCTCCAACCTCCACTAATCGCCATCCTCCCCCGTCCTCCACTTCCGCCACCCTCCTCTGACCTCCGCTGCCGCCATCCTCCGACCTCTGCTACTGCCATCCTCTTTCGACTTCTGCAGCTGCCATCCTCCTCCACCCTCCGCTGCAGCCATCCTTCTGCAATGTCCGCCGCTTCGCCATCCTCCTCTGATGTCCACCGCTTCCGCCAACCTCCTCGGATGTCCGCTGCCACCACCCTTCTAAAACCTCGATGGCTGCCATCCTCCGACCTTTGCTCCTGCCATCCTCATGTGACCTCCACTGCAGACTTACTCCTGTGACCTCTGCTACCGCATTTTCCTATGACCTCCGCTGCAGTCATCCTCCTGTGACCTCCGCTGCCACCATCCTCCTGTGATCTCCGCATCCATCATCCTCCTTTGATCTCCGCTTCCGCCATCCTCCTGTGACCTCTGCTGCTGCCATCCTCCTGTGACCTCCGTTTCCGCCATCCTCCTGTGACCTCCGCTTCTGCCATACTCCTGTGACCTCCGCAGATACTATCCTTCTGTGACCGCCGCTGCTACCATCCTCCTTTGACCTCCGTAGCCACCATCCTTATGTGACCTCTGCAGCCACCATCCTCCCGTGATCTCCGCTACCGCCATCCTTCTGTAACCTCTGCTGCCGCCATCCTTCTGTGACCTCCGCATCTATCATCCTCCTGTGACCTCTGCTGCCGCCATCCTCCTGTGACCTCCGTTTCCGCCATCCTCCTGTGACCTCCGCAGCTACTATCCTCCTGTGACCTTTGCTTCCGCCATCCTCCTGTGACCTCCGCAGCCACCATCCTCCTGTGACCTCCGTAGCCACCATCCTCCCGTGATCTGCTCTACCGCCAGCCTTCTGTAACCTCTGCTGCCACCATCCTCCTGTGATTTCCGCTGACACCATCCTCCTGTGACCTCCGCAGCCGCCATCCTCCTGTGACCTCCGCAGCCACCATCCTCCTGTGACCTCCGCAGCCACCATCCTCCTGTGACCTCCGCTGCCGCCATGCTCCTGTGACCCCTGCTTCCACCATCCTCCCGTGATATCCACTGCCGCCATCCTCCCGTGATATCCACTGCCACCGCCCTCCCGTGATATCTACTGCCGCCATCCTCCCGTGATCTCTGCTGCCGCCATCCTCCTGAGACCTCCGCTTCTGCCATCCTCCCCCGACCTTTGCTGTCCTCCACTGCTGCCACCTCCGCCCTCCTCTTAAAGAACGGGACATTCTTAAAATTGTTGATACACTTCATTAAAATCCCGGACTGTTATGGCTGAACCAGGATGTAGGATCACCCTATATCTAATAAGAACAGAGTGGGATAAGGAAGAGTAAAGAGAACTATTGACTGGCAAACACTCCCAGGAAAACATTGACTGACAAACCCTCCCTCATTCAGAGCACCCTGAGAAGAGCAGTTTGCAATGAATTTCCAAAGAAAGATTTGTTTACGGAAGCCAATATAATTGTTTATTGCCTAACTTCTTTTTCCGCCTATATACAGTAGGATTGCACCTTTAATAGCTTAAAAAAAAAAAAATAACACTGCCACCTGGCCAAAAGTGGGAATGAAAAGAAATTCATGGAGGAGTGCTCAAGAAGCCCCCGTTCAGAAAAAAATATAAAAAAAAAACAAACAAGCACAATAGAAAAATTGAACCCACCACCCCCCCCACCCCCCCACCCCCCCCCACCCCCCCCCACCCCCCCCACCGCCCCCCACCCCCCTGCGTTCTGTCTGCTTCAGCAGATCACATAGAAACACGGAACAAAATTAAATGCAGTCCTAAAATGCAGAGCCAAGAGTCTGTCTCTCTAGGATTCAGCTATTACTGGGCATTAATTATTAATGACAAGTTCTATATTAGATTTGTAAGGGGTATTAAATTCAGCGCAGCTTAAAGGCTCTTCTGGGTGCCAAGGAATTCTGAGTTCTTTTGCTTCCTTTCATTTTTATTATCATGCAGAAAGTTCCCTTTTGTGGGGTTTTCTTGTTAGAGGGCTCGGGGGTTGAAAAGCCAAGATGGGAAGTCAAACTTAATTGTAAAAACAGGCCTTTTACCTAACTGCAAGGTAATACATATTATTATATGATGTGTAGAGATACAGTATGTAGATATACATCAGTAGGTTTTTTTTATGGGAACAATTTCCCTCCTCTCTGCTGTTCTTGAAGGTATTGGGATGTCAACTGTATTAACGATATGTTGGTATTTACTAAACGATGCTAAGCTCTAAGGCACCAATACCACCTGTTCAAATGACACTTAAGGTATCTTAAGGCAGTGGTGCGCAAACTTTCCCTCCCATGCGTACCCCTGCCTGCTCTCCTTGGCGCCTCGCCCTCCCCCTCCACCCCCCTGCCCCCTGCTCGGCCAGGCATCAAATGATACATGGGGCCATGTGACGTAACGTTGCCATGGTGATGTGATGTCACGTGACCCTGCAGCGTCATTTGATGACGCGTTACCATGACAACGTGTCGCTGGAAGGGAAGTGTGTTACAGAGGCCTCGTGCGGTCCCCCGGCATTTAATTTAAATGCCTGGGGGGAGTGCGGGACCTCTATAACTGCCGCGTCCCTCCCCAGAAAATCTAGCGCCCCCATCTTGCGCACCCCTATCTTCAGGCAAAGGAGCTCAACTCCAGTCCTCAAGCTAAACCCTCCCCCCCCCCCCCCAACAGCTCAGGTTTTCAGAATTTCCCTGCTTCAGCAGAGGTGGCTCAATCAGTCCCTGCTTCAGCAGAGGTGGCTCAATCAGTCCCTGCTTCAGCACAGGTGGCTCAATAAGAGGCTCAGTCTTTGACTGAGGGGGCTTTAAGGACTGGAGTTGAGCACCACTTTCTAAAGGCATAGAACTGTATGGTAAATACAGGGCTACAACCCCATTTATACATACCCTGCTGCATAGAACATTTGGAAACAATTGCAAGTTTTGGTTATTCATTATGTAAAAAGAAAGACGTTACATTTGGGGAGTTTTGGAACCTTTAGCTAAATCTGGTGTTTTTTGCAGAGTTCTGAAATGCTGCATCAACGTTAAGTAAAAAAATGCAGAGTGTTGCACGAAGCTCAGAACTTTCCGGTCTATTTTAATCCATGTTGGCCTGTAAAAGGGTCAGTACCCTATATAAAACTAACTGTGCTAGCAGCAAATATTTGTCTGCTTTTGTTTTTGGAGAAACGAATTACAAATTGCCTTTCTTCAGGATCTGAATGGGGGAGTCTTTGTCAAACAGGTTTAGCCTAATCTGTCCTGTTTAGGAAGCGCATAAGGGGAGAGGGGGGGGGGTGTCTATGCAAACTCTTGTTGAATAGTTAGATTGTAAGCTCTTCTGGACAGGGACTTCTTTTTTCTAATGTTACTTTTATATCTGAAGCGCTTATTCCCATTATGTGTCAAACTATTATGTCACGCGCATCCCTGCTGTGACGCACTATGTACATAAATGGCGCAATATAAATAAAAACAAACATACATAGAATACACAGTGACATCACAACCAAGTCTCAGCTCACCATGTTCACAAAACAAAATAGAGAGCTGTTAGATTTGGTAAAACTAAAGGCATCAATCACCCAGATGTCTCTTAAATATGTCCCTGCCATTAGTACTTTTTGGTCCTAGAGAGATTGCCCATTAAATAATAGCCAGTGTGTTGCAATTGCAGCTTCTTGGGCTTTCTCCCCCATAGGGATGAGATTGCGCCTGCAGAACAATGTGATGCTGGCCTCTCTGGGATCTAAATGGTTAACATGTCCACCACCCTCTCCCCAATATATCATAATTGGGTGTTTTACAGTACGATCGATAAATAAAATAGATTTGGTTTTTTTTGGTACCGTACCTTTGGAAAGTACTGTACTTGTCCCGCTCTATTGACCTGCCATATCGGTGTCTCTGGGATATTTTTCACTTCCACAAAAACCACACAGCAAAAATAATATTCCCAGCTCCTTCCTTTCGGGAAAAGAAAAAGGGTTATGTTTTGCAGAAGGGACTGCATTATACGAGCATAGCATTTAAATGGAAGTTTATATGGATCCCTGCTGCTTTACTAGGTACAGAACACAAAATGGATTTTTTTAACAGAGAGAATGGCAAGTTGCAGCTTTAAACATTATTTTGACATTTTCGTGCGGTTTCGCCAATTAGTGACAAATAACCCCACCGACTTTTCCGCAGAGAAGAAAATGAGACTTTTTGCAAGTTTGCAATACACAGAGCCGTGAAAATCCAGAAGGGGGGGAAAAAAAACAAGGCAGGTGAAATAATTGAAGGAGCAATATCCAACCCCCCTCTCTCTTTTTTACTGCCCAGTGGGCATTCTTACACTTTATTTACGGTTGATGGTCCATCTGTCAGTCTCCGAGCAAAGCGAAACGTGAGTGCACCTGTCACCACGTCTGCAAGGTAAGAAGCAAAGCAGATGTTAAGCGATGCACTAGTGGAGCTGAAACTCATCATGATGGAAGTGTAAAACTGCTAATCAAGATGAACGCAGAGATTGAGGGCTGGAGGTGGGTTTTTTAACCCTTTCAGTGCAGGAGGCTGGTAATCGTTTTCATTTACTTTATCACCTGACAATCATTAGTGTATCCCTCAACATTTTCTATTGAATTACTTCGCTAGAGTGAGTTTTATGCGTTAGACTGGAGCCTTGCTCATTGAAAGGCAATCTTGGTTGTTGGAAAGGAGCCTTGATTTACATATATGTTATTAGTACCCAGCTTACATGGATAAGGGGTCACATTGAAGCATAATGCCTTACTGTCCTCACTTATCCTTCAACATCCATATAATTTCTACTTTCTCCCTGGTACAAGTTCCCTCATGTTTACAACAAAAGACAGAAAAGCTCAATGCTACATCCAATGTGACAAAAATACACAGTGAAATACTTATATATTCTCTTGAATAGGGGTCATTTAGTTAAACCCTTTGGCCAAAGCGTTATAAGCCTGCAAGCCCCACTGTGTATTTTTGTCACATTGGATGTAGCATTGGACTTTTCTGTCTTTTGTTGTATACATTTGGTCATGCTTAATAGCTCTCCTTTTGACACACGTAATACATATATATATATATATATATATATATAAAGAGAAAAACACAAGCAGCGCCACGTGATTCCAATAAGAAATCAAATATATACCAATATATCTATCTCAAGAATATATAAAGAGATGTTAAAGAAAAACCATCCCTAACCTGCACACAAAGAAGAAATGCAATAAACCAAAAAAGATAAGCAAGAGCAAACAAGCATATAATTAAAATATATCAAATAAAAATAATCATAATCAAATAATAAAAACAAGAACCAGTCCCTTTGGAAATCCACTTGATAAACTGTAGTAATCCAGGCTGGGATGGGAGGCAGCTTTCAAGGGGATGAACCAATCCAGACAAAATCTGTAACAAAAAGAACGGAAAGTGCACGGCCCATAGCATAAAATCTATGACATTTATTGACAAAGGTTGCAGGGTTCGAGGAAACAAGCTCACTCACAAGGACATCATAAAAACAGGCAATTGTGAACACTTATAGTCACCGCCTCATCGGGATGGTAAGCCGTCGGCAGCGACAATCAGGGTCCGTAAATGTCCTCACACAGTTCAGGGAAGATATTGGTCCTTAAACATTGAAAGTCCCAACGTGTGCAGCTAGCTCTAATGAGTATAAAGTGCTGATAGCCTCCTGCAGCAATGGAGACGCGATCCGGCCACGATCACTGTCCCCCAATGATGACGCAATGACGCTGCAAAACGTCCTGACGCGTTTCGTCACGTGATGTGACTTTCTTAAAGGATCCTTTATATATATATATAATATATATATACTGTATATGCTCATTTGCATGTCATTCCCCAGAATCCCTTGCTGCAGTGGAAGCACTGTATGCTGGGTGATAATGGTGAAAGGCAGGGTTGCAGACCTGTCTAAGACATGCAAATGAGCATACAGTGATATTTAATCCGATGGGCCGTTAGTCTATCTGCAGAAATGTTGCAGCATGTACCCAGCATGTACCCAGCATGTGCCCAGCATGTACCCAGCATGTGCCCAGCATGTACCCAGCATGTACCCAGCATGTACCCAGCATGTACCCAGCATGTACCCAGCATGTTCCTGGGTCTTGTTGGTGATTGCCCCAGATTTGTTTCGAAATACTCGTCGGTCCTACAGTAGTATTGCTGCTTTAAAATCATTGATTAGACGCCATCTACAGCAGGGGTGCACAATCTTTTCCTCCATGTGCCCCCCTGCCTGCTCTCCTCCCCAGCTCACGCTGCCCCCCTACTCGGTTCTGGCGTTGCCACGGCAACGTGACATCACGTGACCCCGCAGCATTATTTGCCGCCGGGTTACAATGATGATGCTTCGCTGACAGCTAAAGTAAGTTAGTTATAGAGGCCTTGCGCGGTCCCCCAACATTTAATTTAAATGCACTGGGTGAGAGCGTGGACCTCTGTAATCGCCGCACCCCCCAGTTTGCGCACCCCTCACCTGTACTGTAGTATTGTGTTCAGTCCAGGAGACTTTACCTTTGGAAGGGCATACATACATTTGAGACTGTACATAGAAGAAATTAAACTGACACTTTAACATGCTCTAAAGTTGGATGGAGACAGACCCATGGGAAGTGGGAGGAGGTTATTCTTGATAAGAAGGGTGGTGGATTTGATGGTAAAAGGCTAATACAGTAAGGGAATTCAAACATGCTTGGGACAGACACAAGGCTGTCCTAAATATGAAAGAAAGCCAGGAATCAAATAGATTTTGGAGGTTTTACAATAGAGAGGGAAATGGGTAGACTAGTCGAGTGGTTTTCATCTGCAGTTAAATTGTTTTTTTCTATGTAGGGGTCACTTGGCCCACAATACACTGCACCACCCAGTCTGGGCACTTTCCTAAACTGCTGTACAGCCATTTGATCCTTGTCTTCTGCCTCCTTCCCCCTCCCCCCACCCCCCCTTCAATTTAACACCCCCTTGTATCAACCTCCATTACCACTTCTGGGGAGCCAGTCGATAGATCCAAAGGAAAGAAAGACTTTCTCCTGTTTCACCTGCGCCTCTCCTCTCCTGACCCCTTGTCCTAGCCTCTTTCTTTAGAAAATGCTTCCATCTGCCACCTTGTTAATGCCCTTGATGTATTTGAAAGTTTCTATCACTTCCTGCAGCCCCCATTCTCTCCATTCTCATTAGTTTTCACAACCTCACACAGCCTGGTACAGTATAAATAGGACACTTGTCCACGGGTCACTGTGTTTGCTGTTGAAAAAATGCTGATGCTATTTCTCTTTTAAACAACAAATAAGTAAGACTTCTTTACTGCTCCATTGTATATTTCATTTGCAAGGAGCAGGAGGGAGTTTACGACCCATGAATCTCCAGTCTGTGCTGTCTCACTGCTATTTCTCAGACGGTTAAGCTGCAATAATTGATTTTTTTTTTTGGGTGACGGGGGAGTGGCGTTTTCATTCCCTCTTCCCCGCGTTGCATTTTAAATCGACGCGATGTCTCGTACCATGAAGCCATGCAACGATCGCGCCTGACAAAACATCACTTCTCATTTCTCCGTAAAGCTGTAAAGTGGGAATGTTACAAGTTTATTTTCCACTTGTAAAACCGCCGCCGCTTCAATTCACAGCTGTGAGACACACCGTCAAGATTGGTACCATGAGCAGCGAAGGAAGGGGGGAGGGAATGTCAGTTCCCCTCTCTGTGAAAGCAGCAGTGCCAGATATTAGGTCAATGCTTGATTTATAGCCAAGTACGTGTTCCAAACATGCTGTGTTATTAATGGTTCCTATTAAACAATGAGAGTTGTGTTGGGTGAAGATGTCTGATTTATTTTGTATAAGTAGTCTTGCTTTTTGGGAAAGTGACTTAAGGAAGTGTTCTTGGTCAACTAGCGTATGTAGGAGATTGTGTTATGGGAAAAATAACACTTGGCACATGCAGAACATGTAATATATAGCCTCAAAGTGGAGCAATGTGTTCCAGTTTTATCTGGAACCAAAGGCAGGAAAGAGGGTATGGATGTTTTGACGCCAGCCTTCCAAGTTTGTTAATGAAAACACAATCCCAATGGCCCCATGCTAAGCAGTCAGATGTCAACAAAAGAACTGAATATTTTTAGAGGTGTCTTAGAGGAATTAAAACAACTAATTACCTTATTGATCTTGCATGATGGAAGAAAGGACAGCCTCAGTCATCCGAGATCTGTTGATGAAAGATATAGTAGGATCTGACAACCCTATTATACTGCAGACAATAGATTATTGTTAGATATTCATTTGCCCAGGACATAACTTGAATATGAAACACCTCGACGTTGTCAATGTATTAAGGAGAGAAGGAATAGTAAAATAGTAATGTCACTGCCTTTGAAGCAGGTGATCCAGGTTTTAACTTCAGTGTCATCTCCTTGTGACCTTGGGCAAGACACTTTGGGCTGTGTTTACTAAACTGTGCTATGGCATAAAGACACCTGCCATTGGAAGATACATTTTAGCAACATGTACTTGAATGGGCTGTAAGGTCCCTTCCTGCACCGGAAAGTGTCTTATGGCTTAGCACTGATTAGTGAAATATGGGCCTTTATCTCCCTGGGACTTCGGCACCAAAAATTAGATTGTAAGCTCTTCAGACCAGTGCCAGCAAAACGCTATGTTTAGGGCTGTGTATTCTACAGTTCTCCCATTTATTATTATATTGTTAGCAAATAAAATATATATTAGAGAAGAAGCTTGTAAAGTATGAATAGAGATATATCATGTGAGAAATGTCTAACCCTTACCTGCTGCTATTACTTCAATGCTAGAGGGACCTGCACATGATTTCACATTTGTTAAATTATTAAACCGGTAGAGAAGTTGTTACATGGTTGAGTGCTTTGAGTCTATATTGCAGCTTCTATATATATTGCTAACTTTACCTGCCCTGTGCAACCGGACTCAGCGACCCGTCACATTTCACTGAGAATTATTTCCCATGTTATCCTCAGCGCTAATATTTCTGCATCAAATATTTATACGTACATGGCATTCCTTAATACTTCCCCGAAATACTGATGCGAAGTTCTGATACTTTGTAAATACAGTCTGTTCCCTCAAGCAGCAGAACAGCAGAGAGGATATTTCTGCGGCAATTCAGCCCCGTCTCTCTGCGAAGAGAAATCCACCATCCTTCCATAACCTGCAGATCTTCAAATTCCTCCTACAGAACAATGCCACTTCACGCTTTGACGCGGGCAGCTGTCGTGATAGTTAATGAGCGATTTATCTCAAACACTTACATTCACTAACACTCCGGCTGACAAGGTGCCCTTTTCGCAGTCTGCGCTCTTGAAAAGTACTTTAAAATAATAATATCTGGGTAAATTGCATTGTAAGTTCCTTATTTTCAGTACAGTAGCTCCTTTATGGGATAAAGTGATGAGAAATGTTCTTATTATCCCTCTGATAACGCTATTTGCATAAAGCAGCCAGAGCTCCAAACTGCTGGGCATTTAAACCCCTTCCCTGCCAGTAATAAAACCTCACATCAGCGGGATATGGGGGGCGGGAGGGGAATTAGAGAGATTTTCTTACCTTATGCTGACTTGCATTAGGAGGAAGGATTTTTATTAAGGGAAAAGTAGAAAAGAAATGTAAAAACAATGTAAATGTAAAAATGATTTCTCCCTGATTAATATAGATGGCTTTTTACTCTGTACTCTTTTAAAGAGAGTTGGCTTATTACCCTATAGATAATGGGGTGTTAGGATTTGTAACGTCTTTACCACTGAGGTGCATTTAAGGCTGCGCTTATACTTACGGCGATGGCGCGCTGCGTCGTCACAAGTACTTGATGTCCGTCGCAGGTGCCTATAGTGGGCGCGACCGCGACGGCGCTGTGTAGCAGCCTGGCAACCTGAAGCTCTGAAGACAAGGGATTTTGTCGTGTAGAGCGTCAGAGTGTCGTCAGCGTCACGAGAGCAGTCCAGCCAATGAGGATGAACCGTTCACGGCCACGCCTCCACCATGCACCAGGTCACCTCCCGAGGTCTCCTGAACCTCAAGTGCAACTATCGCTATAGCGTCGTATGACGTCACAAGGTTGTGACGCCGACACCATTACTATAAACTCTGCCTAACCCTTCAGGTGCCCAAAGACAGAGCTGCGACGTCGGTGGTCTGACACTCCAGGGACCCCATGACTTAGTAACTACGTCATAAACTAATAGCACCTTTTTGTAGGGGAGATTACGTTGAGGAGATCGGAATGCAACCTATCAAGAAGAAGATAGTTCCTTCATCAGTGACGAGGTGATCACGTGATTGCGAGTGCCAGAGGGGCGGGGGGGGAGGAGTCGTAGCACTCCGGTGCTCAAAGGGTTAACGTGTCGGAAAGTCTATCTTTAATGTACGTCATATTTCTGAAACTTGCTAACTTGGGTTTGTTTGTGCTTTTAGATGCACATTTCAGGATCTTGATTACCGCAATTTGCCCGAAGTATGAAAATAAAATTTGATTTGATGAATTATACTGCAAAGCTCTGGTAGGTGTATTGGTCCTGGAGAGCTGCAAATGTGCCATGATTTATTGTGTGATTCAAGAAGCAGCAGCAAGAACATTCTCCAGGGATGTAATAGACCATACAGAGCTTTCCAAACTGCACAAGTCTCTTCACATGTACAGAGATTTCTGAATCTCACAGGTCTCTTCTTCACGTGTTCTGAACCTCACACGTCTCTTGACATATACAGAGATTTCTGAACCTCACAGGTCTCTTCACATGTACAGAACTTTTCAAACCTCACAGGTCTCTTCACATGTACAGAACTTTCCAAACCTCACAGGTCTCTTCACATATACAGACCTTTCCAAACCTCACAGGTCTCTTCACATAGACAGAGCTTTCCAAACCTCACAGGTCTCTTCACATAGACAGAGCTTTCCAAACCTCACAGGTCTCTTCACATAGACAGAGCTTTCCAAACCTCACAGGTATCTTCACATAGACAGAGCTTTCCAAACCTCACAGGTCTCTTCTTCACGTGTTCTGAACCTCACAGGTCTCTTCACATATACAGAGGTTTTCGGACTTTACATGCACAGAACTTTCTGAACCAAACAGGTCTTTACTTCACGAGTTCTGAACCTCATGTGTACAGAGCTTTTCAAACCTCACAGGTCTCATCACGTCAGTGCTGAAAATGGGATTTTTGAACCGGGGGTTTGGCGAAATCCATCAATATTATTAACCTCCCTCCCCCTCCCCCCCAAAAAACCTCATGGGTCGATCTCAACCTGTCATATAATTTCAAATATGAAACATTCAAAATAAATCAATCTTACAAAAAGCAATTATAATAAAAGAAAATAAACATCTGTTATCCCTTATCAGTACAAAACGACCGGCAGTTTCTTTAGCACGGCGCCTTCGCAGAAAATGCCAAGACTTAACATAAACTTCTTGATTGGAGAGAAAGAGGTGGCCCGACCAAGTTCATAAAAAGTGTGTTTTGTAGGTATTCCACATTAAGACTTACACGTTGTGGTGTCATGAACAAATTAATGCCACTGAAAGTCCTCTCACACTTTGCAGTGGAAACTGGTGTTGAATTAACTGCTTCAATTATTTTTTTAAGATCCTCACATATCTTAATTCCTTTACTATCCTTAAATCCTCAGTGTATGTTTTCCATGCAATCCAAAATTCTCTACCAATTCTTCCATTTCATTGTCCCCAGCTGTAAAATTTGAATTCTGTGGCCAATCTTCAATGCAAAGGTACCAAGTTAGTTTCACACTTTTCTTTGCGTACTGATGCCGGTATAAATATTGTGGAAACAACGAGAGAAAGAACCTGGTAACCGAAAGCACTCTAGTACCTTGATATGTTGAGTGTAGTTGAGTACTTAAAAATAATTGTATTAATATTCATATTAAAATAAGGGGGTATAAATGGAAACACGGTGAGTGCTAGATATCTTTGGTCAGTGGTATTGATACCTCCAAAACAACAGATGGTGTTTTGCCTAGGTAGTTGTCCTAGGTGAATATCGATCGTAATAAACTATTATCCTCTTGACTAAGTGATTTTATTTAATAAACTAATATCCTCTTGACTATAAGCGTCTTTGTCTTTATTTCTGTATAGAGAGACATTATGCTTATATAACACCACTAGATTTGTGTGATCATTTGTAATGTGGTGGTAAGTGTGACAAATTCACAGCCATAATCCTGCCCATACAGTATATTGCTGCTAACGCAGCTACGGTAGTTTACTCATTGTGTAGTAGGTATTTTGGATTAACTGACCTTAATACCTGTACTACCAAATGATTAAAAGAGTAGTGATGTGACTTCAGTTACTATTCACTGTAGTCAACTTTTAATATTACAAAATAATTTAAAAGAGTGAGAATAGTGGAGTCTCTATCCCTATTGCACTCATTCTCAGTCAAAGTAACTACTTTGTGGGAGAAGGATCACTTAGTATAGATCCTTAATCTGTTCCCATACTTACTTCCTTCATAGGGTTAAAATATAATTGTAACCATATTCATAAACTTCAGCAACTAGACAGGTAACCAGCTAACCTTCAAAACGGGGGGGGGGGGGGTGAATATATATATACTTAGTTAAGTTATGGTGGGTAAAAAAAGTGACAAAAACCCTCCACGGCTGTCTGTGGGTGGGTTTTCTGGCTATGCATCTTAACCCTGGCTGTGCTTAAAGCTGTGACCATGCAGCAAGCTTAAGCCTATAGGGAACCATGTTAAAAATGGTTTTGAAGCAAAAGGTGACACTGTGTGTCCATTTGCATGTCATTTCCCAGAATCCCTTGCTGCAGTGGAAGTGCTGTGTGCTGGGTGATAATGGTGAAAGGCGGGGTTGCAGACCTGCCTAAGACATGCAAATGAGCATACAGGAATATTTCCATTATATATATATCACACACCATGATGTATTAGCCTGCTGGTAGTAACTTGATGCAAGGTATAAGCTTAGATCTGCAACAATGTATCTGGCTACAATGTCTGTAGCTATAACGTTAGGAGAGAAAGCTGCCCTTGTACTAGCTTCACTGTCAGCCATAAGGTTGCGGCCCCGCTGGCGCTGATCGCGCGGTCCTTGCCGCTTTTACTTACATAAATCTATATGTGTAAGTCCCTGCTCATCCGTGGAATCAGCAATCCGTTGGCAGATTGGATTCTACAAATCACAACCCGTGGAATGTATTGGTAATAATAATCAAAAAATCCGCAAAACACGAATTGCCCTTTTTGAGATTAATCCGCTGAAATCCGTGGACCAAAGGAACCGGCCGATCCACTGCAGATCCAAATTCGCCCCCAAAAAATGCCCATCTCTAGTAGCATTAGGGAAATCATCAAGGAACAATTTTGCAAATCCAGCATTTCCCGATGACCGATGTACCATCATATGCAAAAAAAATTCAATTTTCCTTCAGATATTGCATCGAAAATCCTGAATTATTTAGACTGTCTACAAGTGCATCATAAACATTTTTATTTTTATTTTGCACCACATTGTAAATGTGCCAGATCAAAATAAAAAGAAACTGTATCATCAGATTCACCACCAGTGGTACTTAAGTAAATTACAAGAACGGTTTTGCTATCGATTGTAGTTGATTCATCGACCATAACAGGAAATGTAGCTTTTTTGTTCATAATATTCTGAACTACATACTGCCTTCACGTACTTCCTGTGGTTTGCAATATCTGCGCAAGATTTTCGGGAATGCAAAACACGCGAATCAATTCCATTGATTTCTTGCAGTTCAATATCATGTTCCATATCTGTAAAAGGTCTACCTTTATGGGCAATATTCTACACGGTTCTACAAATCCTGCATGTTTTTTCTTCGTGTATCTTCAATGATTTATAGGCTGTTTGTTTGTTCTATTATTTGATTATGTGCTGTATTTTTAATTATTTGACCTGCAATGTGTTTGACTATTTTTGTGTTTGATATTGTTTTGTTCTTAATTCTTTAATTGGTTGCTTTTAGTACCACTTCCTTGGATTTCAAAATTACACCATACTTGAGATTGATGTATTCCATGGGTTTGTCCGGCCCCCAAATGAA
The DNA here is from genome assembly GCF_040206685.1 of Ascaphus truei. Lineage (NCBI taxonomy): Eukaryota > Metazoa > Chordata > Amphibia > Anura > Ascaphidae > Ascaphus > Ascaphus truei. Next base: position 61,890,393 of record NC_134491.1, on the reverse strand, counting down.
AGACGTTGCTACACACACTGCATCCTATTATTCTTTTTTTTGTCATAATCCATGGATAGTCTTGTTTCTTTGTTAAAAACATTTCACTGGTCCAACAATCGTGAGTATCACTGGTGGAATTGTCACAAATGGACGACTTTCTCTAGAAGTTCTGTAGATTTAGAAGTCGATGCCTTGGGACTGGGAGGCTGGGGGACGAGGACGTCCCTGTGTCATCTTTCTCAGATAATTTAAAAAAAAATATTGTCCCATTTTCACTTTCACAAACATCAACATTTGTTCGTGGGGTTCGGTGCACTTTTTCTTAAAGTTTTTTAAAACACAATTTTTTTAGGGTTATCATAATGAACACGAACGTAAAGTTTCAATTAACCCAAATTCAAGGGTCACTGACCAGTTTGCCAGGGTTCCTGGGAGTTCAACACTAGCAGGGGTATTTCCCTGCTAGAAACTACAACTCCCATGAACCCTTGTAGCAGATCAGAGATGTCAGAGTGACCTTATATGGCTAGATCTGCAATATAAGGGCACTGGCATCACTGAGCTGACTACAAATCCCAGAAGACCTTGCTGGCTGCAGTTTCAGACTGGGCTGGGACAGCGCTGATGCAAGGAGCCCAGGGAAAACTTAGCTAGTGATTACCACCGCAGGGGGTTCCCATTCAAAACAGGGACCCCTGCTGTGCTGATCTTAGCCAACTTCACTGTCCTGGCCACCGCTGCAGCTTGCGGTTGGGGTACATACGGTTCCTTCACCGCAAGCACTTGCGGTGCCAGAGACAGTAAAGTTGGCTACATTTGTATGAAAAATAGTTAATTACTTGGTAGACAGGTGGTGCTAGCAGGACTATATTAATGAAAATAAATATATCTAAAAAGAAAAAAGGTACATATATAATTTGAAATCGCCAATTATTCTTAATTCATTTATACATTTTTTTTCGATCTCCGGAACTAGGGGGGTGCCATCCTTCTGCACCCCCCTCCCCCCCCCCCTCATATCCAGCCCTGATTCATGTATACAGTACATAGCTTTCCAAACCTTACAAGACTCTTCATGTGAACAGAACTTTCGAAACTTCACAAGTCTTTTCTTCATGTGTACAGAACTTTCCAAACATCACAAGACTCAAATTCATGTGTACAGAACTTTCCAAACATCACAAGACTCAAATTCATGTGTACAGAGCTTTCCAAACTTTCTATCAACAAACACCATTAGAACGCATTAAGAAAAGTTTCAATTTTGGCTTTCTAATTTACCAACAAAAAAGTCCTTTACACACAGTAGTACAGTTTCAGTCCAACACACAAGGCAGTGAAATGTCACACAAGATGAATATATCTCCACGGATAGTGCCCCAGGAGGTCATTCATAATCATAATCCCTTCCATTTGAATCGTAAAAGCGGCCCATTTTACTCCAGGGCCCATTAGTTCACTAATGGATCGGAAAAAGAACCAAGGTGCATGTGTATGACTGGACCTTATTTATGGCTTGGTTATTTAAACTTTCTTTCACTCCTAAAACACTTTGAGGCCCTTCATTAAATGACATTTCTACCATGGTGTAAAGCAGGGGTGCACAAAATGGGGGGCGCAGGATTTTCTGGGGGGGGTCACGGCATTTACAGAGACCCTGCGCTCTTCCCCGCAACATTTAAAGGAAATGCTGGGGGGGGCGACACGAGGCATCTGTAATTCCCTCTCACCTTCTGTCAGCAGGCTCTCCGGCGACGCGTCTCCATGACAACACGGCGCATCAAATACTGTCCTGCCCATATTTAAGCTCACGGCGCTTGAAGAGTTATTAACAAAAGGCTCCCAACTTTGTAAACGTGTGCTGACAGAGCGGTGAAGTGCTGGAAGTACTGTACGTCTCAGTGATTTGCAGTTGAAAACCTGAATAGACTGGTGAAGAAATAACAGGAAAAAAGCTGGAGTGTAAACAAGCAACGGTGAGGGCTGTTCTTTCATACTGTACTTGTGCTTGACAGAGAGGTCCTTTGGAGACCAGACAGCGAGGTGAAGTGTTATTGATCCCATAACAATCCCCTGTGGCCGTGTCAGGTTTACGCAAGAGGTTCCTGCTCCTTGGAATTCCCATATGTTCCTCATCGACTGTAGGCTTTGTCTGGAAGATATGAAGGGGAAAGCCATTGAGGAAGCCCGGAGCTTTGTATCAAAGGGATCAATGCAAAGATCGGTGTGTAGACTAAAACTCTGCCATTCCAGCTATCACTTATTTACTCCTATCTGTGGGATTTCTGCTTTTCAATAGGGAGATCCCATTGAGGGCTACAAGGTCAACTGATAAATTAATGCTACTGTCCCACTTAGTCCCAACAAGAACTTTTGAGTGGGTAAAGTATTTCACAGCAATACATTGATGATCCCCTTCATTGAAATACTGTACGTAGTGGTACTGCAGGGGTTACTTACTAAACTGGTTAGATTATCAAAGCTACAGTAAGAACTATTTTCTTTGATACATCTGGTGCTGGTTTTTTCCAGTGGTTCTGCGCCAGTGAGTAACTAGACCAAGTGTGTATGAGGTCAGGAGAAAGCACTCAAGGGCTCAACATTCTTTAAAAACTTATTTTTTTTTTTTGAAAGATTTATGGATGGAATAGAAGAGGTTTTATAGAAACAGATAAAGTGATCTTTAAAAAAAAACAGGGAGGCTTACAATAGGGTTGCGAATAAAAGAAAGAGGTGATACTGCATGCCCTCACCATCACACGGGTTTATATTGAGCATTAGCATTGGCTGGCAGTCACCTGTTATGCAGACACACGGATGCTCAACAGCAATAGTAAAAAAATATATATTTTTATCTTGGAAACAGGCTGGATTCACCAGCGGGGTCGCTTTTAGATCCTTATCATTTGCTAAGCAGCTACTTCAAAAATGAAAATTAAATAGGTAACCATTGGGACATAAAAGTTCTCATTCTTCCTTCCTGAGATTGTTTTTTTTTTAAAGTATTTTGGGGTTCACTTATTTCCAAAAGGGGTGACGCATTGTTGGTACTTTGCGATGTTAGGTCATCGCTTTGCTGCCAAAAGGGACTTCAATGCATTGGGTGTCAATGAGTTACCCCTGATAGGTCAGTCCCATGTAGTGAGTCAAAATAACTTATAGAACACACAACTGTCATAGTTCACATTAGTCGTAGGAGGGACTGACCCTTTAAAGTAGCAGTCTCCCCCCCCCCCCGCCCCCAGAAGCTGATATGAGTTAAACTCATATAATGTTAGCATCTTGCCCCATGAGCAAAGAAGACTTAAACTACACTTTGTGGCCACTTTGGGTGTTTGTTTGTCTTCTTAAAATCAACTGTCTTTTTAAACTGAAGTGTATCTGTAGGTACAGTTTATCAATGAAAAAATAGCGATGCTCTAATTCGTACTATCATCTGACTTCAACCACTACTGTAGGTCTGTGTATTAGGGAAAGAAAAACTGTGTGTTCTGTTTGCGGCTGAGTTAGTGTTAAGAAGCTCTTTTGTGTTGTTTGCAACTTAGACAGCTCTCTATATAGCCTTTCGCAGGCAATAGTCCTTGTCCATGTCCCTGCCCAGCTCACTATCTTCTGGAATTGTTGGTGTCTCTAACACAAAGTTGGCTGAGGGGTTCAAAATGAACACAAAGAAAGTGTGTTCATTATTGGATGATCGAAGCGACAAAATCAACTAGACTTTGGCCACTTTAGGTGTGTGTTGTTGTGTTTTGTTGTTCTTGTGTTCTCTCTCTCCACAGGCCAAATGCCTTCACCGATTCTGATTCAATTTTGAGGGTACCTTTCTTCCATCCCTAACTTAAATCTGCCAAAAGTTTCAACCAAATTCGTGCAGCCCCCATCTTGAAATTAATTTTTTGTTTTTTGAATGCTAAAAAAAAAAAAATGGTACATCTCATCGATCCAGATTCTTGATACAAAACATTAAATATATTATTTTGTAACTTGTACTAAATTTTCAGACAATTTCCTTGAACCGTTTCAGAACATTTTTATATTTAAAATTAAAATAAATTGGTAACCACAGTAACAAACAACCCTGTACAACAACAACCTGCAGCTCTATTTTACTATCTAGGTGGCAGGGATAACTATTCACTGCCCAATCATTTTTTTATTGTTTTTTTCACGATATCCATGATGTCAGATCTTATCTTGAATTAATGGATGGAAGGGATGAACGCTTCATTTTGCCATTATATAAAGCAGGGGTGTGCAAACATTTCCCCCTGCACACCCCTGCCTGCTCTCCTAACCAGCTGGCGCCCCCCTCCTTCCTTGTCCTCTGTGTCAAATTACACAGCGGGGTCACGTGACGTCATGTTGCCACGGAGAGGGTTAAATTAAAAGACAGTGCTGACTGTTGTGACAGACAATAGCCGCCTTTCTGGAAAACTTTGTTGCTGGTGCTTCGACTCTCAGTGGAGACTAAGCTTATTTACCGGATCGTATACAGGTAGTCCTCGTTATCCAACGTTTCACTTAACAATGAATGTCATATCCAACGCTTTACAATGCAATAAGGGCCATTTTTCGACACCGGAATGCGTTATCCAACGCTGGAATGCGTTATCCAATGCCGGAATGCGTTATCTAATGCCTGAATGCGTTATCCAACGCGCTCCGCCACTGATTAACATGGGACTCACTTTACAACGGTTTCACTATCCAACGCTACTTCCAGAACGGATTCCATGGGATAACCGAGGACTGCCTGTAATACCAAACATTAGAATGAGAATTACATAGGCCAGACATTATCATTTTTAACTACAGTTTGACAATACTAGGATAATTTGATGATAAAATACACATATTAATGGGGTTTCAAATTTAGTTCTGCCTGTTTTTCATTCCATGATTTGAATCTTTGTCCTATTATGTTTAATCGCTCATCCCACAACGCGGTATACAATATAGCATTTTCCTAGTGTTAAAAAACATGATTTTCCTAATCTCACGCTTCCGAAGTTACCATGGTAACCTTTAAAATGCACTGGTGTCTGCGGGGAGCTCCATTTTAAATTTCCAAACAAGTTCCCTTTCAAATGCTTATAGCTCCTGAACGAAGCATCAGATCTAAAAAATAAAAACTGCGTTGGAAAGGACAGGAAGAGATAAGTTTAAAAAGGAAGAAAAGGAAAACAAAATGGCAAACAGCGAGGACTGCTGCTGTAAAACATATCCCGCAGATTGTCTATCGGTAGAGACTTTGCTCTCTGTGCAACTTTTCTCCGTCTTTGAAAAATCCAGCCAGCCTTATCTTTAACTTAACCTCCAGTCTAAGCAAACTGTCACATTCCAAGTGTGCCGTTTCTCCTCTCTGTCTTAAGGCAGTGGAAGCCTGAACCCACTTTATGTCTAAATGATGGAGTAATCAGCAGACACACGCTGTTCTTAATGATAGCTTCCTGTAATTTTCATTAGAAAATTCTGCAAATTTGAAGCAACCCCTTCGTGGTGAAGTCGGGATTATGTGACACCCGCATCTGAAACAGTAATTAATTGAAGGACTAATGCTGTCCATGCTCACAGATCCTACAGAAGAGAAGATTGGGCCACCGACGTTGCTCTGCTGAGTGATGAAACCGCGTCCGTATGAAACAGCTCTGAGCTCCGTATGGTAATGTATGGAAATCAGACTAAAGGTGAATGGAAGCAGCTATTCTTCTGCTGTTGAAACAATGTAACTTGAACTTTAACACAAGAACAACTCTGCTGATAGAGAGAGGATTGTAACGCATCGCAAATTTAAATTTTATATATATATAACCGGTGTTCCCCCACACGACGGGAGATATCACTGTTACACTGTGTTGTGGTGCTCACCTGCAGGTATATAGAAGGCCTGAGCTTCTGCCGATATTAGTTGGGAATCAACAGACCAGGCTTTGGTGATCTGCAGCTCTCTTGGTACAGTGCCTCCATTCCCACCGGGCCTATCACAGTTAGGTGCAGTGCCCTGTAGAAAACATGTCGCCCTCCCCCTCACAGACTGCAGCTTCAGGCAGGAGTATAAAAACAGATAACTGGTTCTTTATTCTTGCACAGCAGTACACACCATACATCACAGCACAATCTTCTCTCTTTGGTCCCTGGACTCAACCCCAAGGGCTTGAGGCCCCAAAGGTCTATCCCAATCTCCCACACTCTCTGGTGGAGTATGGGGTAGCTGCTTTGACTCCCCTGCAGGAGGGAAGGCCTGAAACAAGGTCCATGGTCCAGGATAGAGCCGCCTCCTCTCCCCCAGAGGGGAGAACAGAACAGTCCCTAGTCCTTAGGAGGGAGAGGGAAGAACAAGTAAGTTTGGCTTGTAGGATTCCTTTTCGTGGATACATCTGCTGTGGGATATTTAATTAAACGGATCCCATAATAAAATTGCATAATAGGTCAAAGTAAACATTGTGCAATAGAAGTCCCTGTCCTGAAGAGCTTACAATCTCAATGGTATGTTGGGGGACATACAGACACATATTGTATAGGGCAATATCATGCAGGCAAGTGCATGTGGCTCAGTGAGTAAAGACACTGGCTCTGTCAACAAGTGAGTTTAAGTTTAGAATCCTGGGTCAATTCCCGCTGTCAGTTCCTTGTGACCTTGGGCAAATCACTTTATCTCCCTGTGCCCCAGGTATCAAAAACATAGATTGTACGCTCATCTGGGCAGGGACTGTGTCTGTAAAAATTCCTACATGCTGTATACTGTGCACTATACTGTAATTGTGAAGCACTTTGATTCACATTGGGAGAAAAGCTCTATACAGTATGAAATAAAGTTGTTATTATTATGTACTTAGTGCTGGGCTTTAATTACACTGTTACCCCATGGCTTAATCCTCCTGTTAGGGTGTTTAATGTGTCAGAACAGTACCTGGGTATTTCATTGCTGTTTTTATGAGTACAGGATACCGTGCACAAATAGTCCCAAGTAGTCTTTTTGTGTATTTACAGTACCGTGGGACTATTTGTGCTCAGTATCCTGTATTCGTGGGCATCTAAGACGATTGGAAAAGGTCTTGTCTCATCGGAGCTCCACTACGCCCTATGGTTATAGTGTGGTCAATTTTGCTCACTGTGTTTTTCACAAAATATTATTAAGAATTCTTTTTAGATTTTCCTTATTTTTAAATATTTATTTAAACTGTATTTGCGCATGAATGTCATTAGATTGATTGCTGTTTATATGAGCTCTTAGAGAAAAATCAGCGCTAAAATTGGTGGGTGTTTAAGGGAGGTGGGGGGTAATTTAAAGGATCTGTTCTCTCTGAGTCCCCCTTTCCTTTCCATATATAGAAAGCACAGGGTCCACGTAGCTGAAGCACTTTATTTTAAGATCTGGGGACCCCGTGGTTCAAGAGATACTTTATGGAGTTTTAAATCCCCTGCATCACGCGAGCCAATTGGAAGCCGCGATGGATGATGTTGCAGCTTCCTATTGGCACAAGTGATGCGGGAGATTTTAACTTCCATTTTGTTTCCCCTGTAGGAGACGGTACTAGTGGTACCTTCTCATGTAGGTATCTTGGGAACCAGTGTGTCCCCAGAGATTAAATTAACATGCTTCAACTCCAGGGACCCCTGATTCCTATACATGCAATAAAGATGAGGGCCAAAAAAATTAGCAGGGAGAACTGCCCCATAAAATCACTTCATTGCCAGAGGGGCCTGCATCGTATTGCTCTGAAAATTGTATTTTCAGCATTAATCTCTCTCTCTACATACTCCTCTCTTACTGTCTCCCTTTCTATCTATCTATTTATCTATCTATCTATCTATCTGTGTATCTATCTATCTATCTATCTATCTCTCTTTCTCCTTCCTTCTCTTTCTTTCTCGCTCCCTCCTTTTTCCCATTATTCTTGTCCTTCTCTCTTCTCTTTTGCTCTCTCTCTCTCTTTCCCTCTTTCTCCCTCTCACCCTCCTTCTCTCAATCAGACATACTCTTTTGTACCTATTCAGGGGATATTGACTAATCTCACACTTTAATGAACAGGCCCCTAACAGATACAGGATAAACATGTGTCAGTTTAATTTAAATATTTAAAAAACTTGTTTTTTCTTGATATTTAGATCGTACTGCTGTTGTCCTAAGTGATGTAGTTAATAACTTTAAAGACAGAATCCCTCTTTCTCATGGTGCGTTTCTTCTCAATGTGCTTCTTCATAAAAGGGGGAATGTTAGGAGCGTCGTAGAAGCGTCATTGTCATTTGAATGGAACATGAAAGACTTATTCCTGATGACACAGCCACTGGTGTTTGTGACATCTGTCAAGCTTTTCCTCGTGTCCTATCTTTCTGAGACACAATGGAAGTGACAGGCGCTACAAGAACTAACAAGGGGGGAAGATTTGTAAATCAGAGAAATGTGTACCCAGGGCAAATATTAGACAGAATAGAAAGGCATTATTGACCCAATGAAAAAAATCTGGCACTGCCTTTATCTAACTTCCAACCTCAGATGATAAAATGAACATTAAATAAAAGATAACAATTAGAGTGCTTTATTCTAAAGCAATACTGAATATATCAGCACCCTTCCAACTTATCACCCTCATTTCAAATACAATAGGAAGCTGAATAACACACCCCCAACCATTTTAAGTGACTCTAAAACATTATTTTGCTTCAATGGTATTTGACAACTTTAAATATTTATATGCATAGTGACACTATGAAGGGGCCTGTTTACCAGTGCAGAGAAAGGTGTGTTTTAATTCATAGCACAGTGGTTTTCAACCTTTGTTCTTTAGGGGCATCCCAATTCATAGTGCTACGTTGCAGAGGCACTCCTACAACAGGGCAGTCAGTCACAGAAGACACAAGACAAAGTCAGACTGAGTCACAGGAGACAGAGGGTGCAGAGACAATCTCAGATGACACAGGGCAGAGACAGTCGCAGAAGACGCGCACAACGGGGCAGAACAAATACTCACACAACACAAGAGAACAAATACACAAAGGACACACACACATGCTCTGGGAGATCGGGGATCCCCACAGCACCCCTTTGATCCTCTCAAGGAACACCCAGGGAACCACGGAACCCTGATTGGGAAATACTAGCATGACACCATTTATCAGAGCACTGGGTGGATTTTTTATATAGATTGAAGGAGGGAAAAGTGACATACATAGACTCAGAAATGTGATACAGTACATCTCAATATATATATATATATATATATATATATACGCATCATGTAATTTCTCTTACAGACGCTCCCCAACTCACAGGTGGAAAATTGGAGCAAAAGCCGTGATACACATACGCAGAGAGGCGCACAATGACAACGATAAGGTTTCGCATGCCAGGGCCATTATGTAGTAGCTACAGTAAGTCATGGGCGTTTTGCGCATTTGCTAGGGGAGTTTGCGTTCAGCTCTCCACACACAATCCAAACGGAAGAGGAAACTCCTCCTCTATTTGCATCATCAGTGCCGCCGCGATCATGTGATCGCTCAGAGAAATGCACCTGTCAACGCGCCATGCCGGAGGGTCTGTGGCACTGTGATGCCGTGGCCCCTCCAGCACTCAGAGGGTTAAATTAATAGATTTCTCTTTTATTTCCAGCCGTGTCTCCATCTGCCAGATAAAGTTCCCAGGTCCTGACATTGAAGCTCGCAATCAATGCTTCAATCACTCCGGGTTCTTCACTCTGATTGGAAACATGTGTCCCGTAATTAGGCTAGTGAGGGTTCATTAATTGCACCAGGCCCCCTGCGGCGCACTCCAGTGAATGTCAACATCACTTTGACAAGAGCGGAGTAAATGGTAGGAACGTGTTGAGAAATCAAGGGTGTTTGAATGAACCCCTTCACTGCCAGAGCGCCCAGTGCAACAAGTTTGTACCCTACCCAGAGTCCCCAGATTAGGGTTGCCATGTTTACGTTTTTATAATACGGGGCGCCAAAATTCAGTGTGAAAATGTGACGTCATAATGAGTGATGAATGATTTGCAAATGCTTCGAGCTGAATGGTATCTCACGCTTGACCGCTCAGTTCTTTGGTTTTTATCATCTCTGCTCTTGACAGGGCGGGGAAAGACGCGCGCTGAACTAACAAGTGGCGGTGGGAGAAAAAGTAACACCTATAGGGGTGGGTGTTATGGTATTATGAGATGACCAGACAGTGTCCTAACTTTATTATTGTAATAATAATGTAAGGTGACGTCTATCGGAAAAGGTAACTATTACAGTAGAAAGCTATTATGTTTTTATGTCTGATTTCATTACAGTAATTTTAAGTTCACGCAGTTCACGTCAAGGCACTAATATACAGGACAATTATGTATCCCAACAGACTTTGCCGGGACAATGGGACAAGTCAATGAAATAAGGGACAATCCTGTTTATACCGGACGTCTGGCAACCCTATCCCAGATACTAATAGAATCGCAAGTGTGTTTTATGTAAAAGGTAACATTATGTTTTGGGCAACTTTAAATGGTTGAAATGGATAACATCTATTTGTTTTATCAAAGTGTTTTATCAAGCCCTTCCACCCCTACCCCTGATGAAGCTTTGGATATCTTTTCCATTATACATCTAAGTCATTAACTTGACTATGACTTGATTTTTCCTGTTTGCTTCTTGGTGTGTTCTGTTTATAGTTTATTTATAAAACATTTTACCAGGAAGTAATACTGTACATTGAGAGTTACCTCTCGTTTTCAGGTATGTCCTGGGCACAGAGTTAAGATAGTGTCTGCTAATATTGTTTCCTTCTCTTTTCTTGGGCCCTTTTTGTCTGTTCCTATTCTAAGTTTGATGGACTCTCATATTGATTTACCGACCCTTATCCCATGTAGGACCTGAGGGAACTATTGGAATTATAGAGGCAATCAAAGCCGTTTTTTTCCCCTTCATTTTTTTCAAAACAGAATTGAAGCAGGGAGTCTCCAGAGCGGAACCCCATTCATTTTAGCTCCAGGGACCCCCTGCTTCTGGAGATACTTACCTCCATAGGGGGTGCCGGTAGCCACTCCAGGGCTGCTTTTCAAATCTGTCGTGCACTGCGAGCCAATAGAAACTATGATGTCATCCTTCCTATTTGGCCAATGTGACGGTGAAGCTGAAAACTGCAGGAGCCACGGGCACCCCCTTCGGAGGTAAGAATCCCCGGAAAAAGGGGTTCGGCAAAGCTAAAATTAATGGGGGTCAGCTCCAGAGACCCCCTGCTTCAAACAAAAAAACAGCTTGGATTGCCTCTTTAATGGATTTGTTAGGATAAAACTAGATGTTTGTGAAGAGCGCTATTTCCTTTGATTTCACTTATAATGTGAATTCTGAAATTAATTATGCGTAACCACTCCATGTCAGGGAGCCATTTAGGGGAGATGGAAATGGTAAGGTGGAGATAAGATGATTAAAAACCTCTGTACAAATATTAAAGAAAACACATTTAAGATTTTATTTTGGTGTTATATGGTTCCTTAGAGGTTGCATGGGATGTTTCCTGAGGTGTCCAACACATGCAGGAGGGAATGTGGAGAACTGGGTTCCATGTTTGGTGGAAGTGTCCAATAATCTCCCAAACCTGGAATCAAATATCCATGATCCTTTACTCTATGATATCTTAAAAATAAAAATTCCTCTACACCCTTGTATGGTCCTTCTAAATGTAAGTTTGGATGTTCCAAACATAATGAAAAATGATCAAATATTAATATCTCACATTCTCATGGCTACCAAATGTTCCATAGCAAGCCACTGGAAACACGGTCATGCTCCATAGCAAGCCACTAAAAACAGACGATCGTGTTCCATAGCAAGCCACTGGGAACAGACAATCGTGTTCCATAGCAAGCCACTGGAAACACGATCATGCTCCATAGCAAGCCACTAAAAACAGACGATCGTGTTCCACAGCAAGTCACTGGATACAGGCGATCGTGTTCCATAGCAAGCCACTGGGAACAGACGATCGTGTTCCATAGCAAGCCACTGGGAACAGACGATCGTGTTCCATAGCAAGCCACTGGAAACCGGTGGTCATGTTCCATAGCAAGCCACTGGGAACAGACAATCGTGTTCCATAGCAAGCCACTGGGAACAGACGATCGTGTTCCATAGCAAGCCACTGGAAACAGACGATCGTGTTCCATAGCAAGCCACTGGGAACAGACAATCGTGTTCCATAGCAAGCCACTGGGTACAGACGATCGTGTTCCATAGCAAGCCACTGTGAACAGACGATCGTGTTCCATAGCAAGCCACTGGAAACAGACAATCGTGTTCCATAGTAAGTCACTGGATACAGGCGATCGTGTTCCATAGCAAGCCACTGGGAACAGACAATCGTATTCCATAGCAAGCCACTGGGAACAGACGATCGTGTTCCCTAGCAAGCCACTGGGAACAGACGATCGTATTCCATAGCAAGCCACTGGGAACAGACGATCGTGTTCCATAGCAAGTCACTGGGAACAGTCGATTCCCCCCACCAATAGAGTATATTATAAAGAGAATTAACAATATCAGGCTACTGGAAAAGCTCTCTAGTTACCTCCCAGGAACATGTTATAACTTTTGTGAGATCTGGACCCCTTGGACTAATTCCACCTGTTCATAACATCCTATATATACACAAATATTTGAAATTACATACTGTATATATTTTTTAGCCGATGGTATAAATAGATGAAATGGTTGTATTGTGTTAATTGTACCAATGTTGAAAAAGTTTGCAAACGCCCAATTGAGCAGGTGCACACAGGAGCATGAAAAAGTGCAAAGAGATACACAGGAGCCTATTCTGGTAGCTACGAAATATGGCAAGCCACATGTAATGTGCCCTTTAGAAGCGGATTGGCATGCTTTGCTATTCTGTAAGCCCTTATTGCTTGTCCAAATTGCGTCTAAACAGCTTTTTTAGAAGCTGTTTACTCTTGCTCCGACTAAATGTTTGATTTGTCAAAAATGCCTCCGACTCATATTTTCTGCCCACTACACATATACAGACTGAAATATGGGTTTGGCTGAGAGAAAAACCCATAAATCAGACTGCGGATAGAGTTAGCACCAACTCAGGTCATTACATTTCTAAAACAATCCGGGCGGCTTAGCGGTTAAACCACGCAGTTTGTCCCTTTTTGTTTAGAAGCGGTTTAGAAGAAATGGTTTGCAATAGAGAATAGCTTTTTTTCTCCCATTTCAATCAGCTACTTCTGAACATGTCAAACCGCACGGTTTGGCACTGAGAGCTTTGGAGTTACGAGAATAAGCCCCATAGTATTTTTTGTGTAAGGCTGAGTCCTCGCTAGCGCTAAGCGTGCTGTGCGTGTGGCACTTGCCACTTTTACTTCTTTTAATCCTTATGTTGACGTCCCCGCTCACACAGCACGCGCACGCACGCTCACCCAAGCTTGGCGCTTGGGGAGACAAAAAAAGAGAGTTTGAAGAACACTCAACATGCCCCCATGTGCGCGCTTGCAAAATAGTGAGGACACCCAGCGCTCATGCTTGGAGAGTTGGTGACATCACGGGGACGCAGCCTAATACTAAGAGAGCATCTTGGTAGATTTAAAGCACCCTCCTCCCCTGAAGCCTGGATGAGTTTCATTCTTATAATGTCCCTTCTGTTTTTTAATGTTAAAAAGAGACAGCGTAGACACTCTTTAGTGTTTTTTAATCTCCCACTCCGGACTGCACTAGGCTCTAAAGGAAAGCTCCATTGTAACCTCCCAGGCACTTCATATTTCCAACTCTTATATCTTCTGAACAGAGCAAAAAACGTGACAAATAAATACATCGTTGGAAAGGACAACAAGAGATATTTAAAAGGGAAAAAGAAATTGAAAAGAAAAATGGCGATTTGCGAGGACGACTGTTTTAAAGAGGCCAGGATAAATGGAAAGGATCCTTTTCTACACCTCTTGCAGAAATATCAACCTCCAAAAACCAATATCAATGAGATTTTAGGGTTCTGGACCCAAAAAACTGGCATTTTAATGCTTTTTATATCGATGACACTCCATTAAAGCCTATGAGACGCGGATACTAAAAGTAAGGGAGACGCGCCAAAAACCAGTGAGAGTTGGCACGCCTGCGCCTGGTAACCCCCTCAGTGCCGGAAGACTCCCGCACCGCATTGCTCTGCTTGGCAAAGGAAATATTGAGCGTTTGCGAGCATCCCAATTTCAAAGTGATTTGAAGGCCCAGCCAGGAAACCTTTCCCACGGCTGCAGCCGCTGTTCAGCAAGCTTCATTACTGCAATTATGTCTTTCAAACAGCCATTTAAATCTGCTTTGTACACAGAACATAATTCAAGCACAGATCAGTGCTGAAATTGTTGTTGTAAAGTGCAACAAAGCCTTGAACATGGGTTTCTGTTATGATGGGCCTTCGCTGGGCAAATGGAGAGGAGCAGTAAGTGTGTACAGTAATTGGTAACTTTTCTTCTGAATTGAAGCCACTTTGCTGTCAGAAGGGACCTTTCTTCTCATTGTTTTTCATTTGTTGTTGATAAGCAACGGGGGTTAAGGTGCAGAGGGGGGAAAACACAGTGACAGAGGAAAAGCACAGTCACAATGTGAAGGGCATCACGGAAAGGGAGAAGTCCATTGTCTTGCGCTCAGGGAGAAGTCGGATAATGATTCGGTCATAGAGACTTGAATATCACATAGTTATTATGAGGAAGGGTGCGAAGGGGACAGAGACAGGAGGACAGAGACAAGGAAAGGGAGCATTCAGTAGGACACGGGTGGCCAACTCTAGCCCTCAAGGGCCACCAACAGGTCATTGTGACTGAGCCATTGATTGAGCAACCTGTGCTGAAGCAGGGATATCCTGAAAACCTGACCTGTTGGTGGTCTTTGAGGATTGGAGTTGGCCACCCCTGCAGTAGGACATCGAGTAATGAGTAATGACAAAGGGACAAGAATAGTGGGACAGTGACCGAGAACAAGGAGAGAGGGCAGAGACAGAAAATTGACAGTGACATAGATAAGAAGCGTAAGAGACAGAAAGACAGTGATCACAGGGACAGTCATTGTGTGAAGGGGATACATATGGGAGTTCATAGACAGGGTAAAAGAACATGGAACATAACAAGGGACCAGGATAGTGGACAGTGACAGAACAAGGGCAGAGAGAAAATGGAACTGTGTCTTTCAGAAGAATCGTAAGAGGACGGCAGAAAGACAGTGACAGAAAAGTGACACTGAAAAGGATTGTGTATTGGAGACAAAGGTAGGAGAGTGGTAGTGACAGAGAGGACATGCAGCGTTACAATGTGGAGTCCTTTGTTATCCCGTGCAGTGCCCAAACTGCTCTTTGCCCCTCCAGTAGAGAATCTACAAAATTACTTACCTCTCTGTTACCCCAGAGGCATTCCTTTTAAATGAACTAATAATCAGATGGAGAGCAGAACTGTGCCATTCTAATTATACTTTAATACGACTCCAGCGCTGCTTGTTTTCCCCATAGCTGGATGCACAGTGTTCTAAATGAGAAGGCTAAATCAATAGGAATGTTGGACAGAGGTCAGTAGCTGTCAAATGTACAAAATAAACTACCGAAACAAAAGAAGGTAATGATGAGAAGAGCTTATTTCCCAGGGAGATACTTTCAGGTCAGGATTAAAGGTGAAAGGGTTAACACACAGCGCATACAGAGATTTAATTAACCTCGACTTTGCTGGCCTCTCAGGCAGCAAATGGGGTTAAGCAGGCTGAGGATGATTCTGAATAATACTGTATCCCCTTAATATAGTAAGCATAGCACTGCACATAGTAAAATAATGCAGCCATTGTAAGCCCTATGGCGCTGTGACCATGTGATACCCTCCCTTCAAAGTGACAAAGTGACACTTGGCCCAGGAAAAGAAGAGAGTGACCTAGGAGGGAGCAGAGAGGTCCTTATGACACTAAGTTCTAGTGACACGTCGCTAGCCCAGAGCTAAGTGACAGTACCAGTCCTGACATCCATTCTAACTGGCTTCTTATATTCCCTCTGATGCTTCAGTATCAATCTGTAGGCAGCAGTGACCTGGATGTCATCTCAAGGGGTGAACAGAAATTCCATTGGGTTGTTCTGATGTTTGTACACAGTCCTCAGGGAAGAGAATCCACTGTGTTGTCTGAAGGGCTTATAATAACCCTTATAATAAACCCTTTATACAATATAATAATAATGGTACAGATAACAGATAATCAGAATCAACAAACCCGTTTCTTTACTCTGGTCTCCTGAATGCTTCCCCTTGAGTGCTGGAGGCATTATCAATGCGATGCTCTGTCCTCCAGCACTAGGCTCAGAATCTCTGCATCAGGCCAAAGTTTCCAAAGCTTTATTGATTTGAGGGCTGTTTTATTTCTTCTCTTTCCACAGGTAATATTTCCTACAAACGTGAGATTGAAAGGAAATGATTACACTTTGCTTATTGCTTCACGAGTTTTAAGGCGTAATACTGCGGAACATGTAGAGAAACATGACCGCGAGGCCTTCAATAGCAATGAGACATCACGTGTGGGAATAAAACTCTGTCCAAACAGTATTTGCCGTTCTGCTGTGCTTTGTAAATATAGGTAGTTGAAAAATAAAACTAATTTTTGGTCGAGCAGAGTAAATTTGTTCTGTAAGCTACAAATGAACCATCATTACTGCCAACACCTGTTCTATCGCTGGCACTGCTCACTCCTCCTGTGTCTTCCGCACAGGGCATGGTGATGCTGCCCTGTGAATAGTTTTCCATGCATTGGCATTATGTTTGCCATCTACTGGCACCCTACAGCTGTTTGCACTGTGCCAGTTAATGCCAACTGCACTGGCCCTGGGTCGCTATTTCCCTGCAAATAAAGCTAATGGAGTTGGGAGAAGCTCGTTTGCATCAGATGGCAGAGCTGGCTGCAGTGCCAGGCTCCGCGCCAATGCCATATGCCCCACTAGCTTTTGGCAAGAGAAAGGCAGGTCATTGCTAGTTTCAGTGGCTCTGTGTTCATTGTAGGGCATTAAGGAGACGTTAGGGGAAGCAGTGTTGAAGTAACACTTTCATTGCTGGATGGACTTCCCGTACATTGGCCCTTCTGGTGTTTTTACAGGGACACTTGGTACACAAATAAAATATTTTGTTACCAACCTACCAATATAATTGGCCTGCAATCAGCCATAAAACAAACATTGGTATTTTCCCATTTCTGTGGAAATTACAAATGTTTTTTTCTTGTCAGCAGAAGAAACTGGTAATTGTCAATCAAGTCAATCAAGTGATTCTTTCTCTCTGAGCCCAGGAAGGGGAGGGTTGGGCATTTTGCCTGCACAAGGTTCTGCTCAATACACAGGCAATACTGTATAGTACAGCAAGCAAACACTCTGGACTTCATATAAATATAGGTAGGAAGCTAGAAGAGACATACATGTGTAACCGCCCCCCCCTATGGGATTACCATGGCCTTTTAGGGGTACTAATGCAGACCCACATAGTGGTTGATATGGTTCCTATTACATAGAATTAGACAAGCGAAATAAAATTGATAACATCTATGCTACTATGTACGGTGTACGAGTGAGCTCTAGTGACTGTGAGCCTGAATAAAGAGTATTGTTTGTAATATAAAAATTCCTGGCACTCATGATTGCCATCTTTGCTACATCATTGCCCAGCCACATGAATCCAGCACCCTGAATAAGGTAATGCCTAACGTGTAGCCAATAATACAGACTGATGTAAACTCCTTAAGAGCCAGGTATGGAGGGTTACACATGTCATTACCCAGAATCCTTTTCTGTTGTTTAAACATGGTGGCTCACATTAGCTAAGCATGTGCTATGCCATAAGATGCCTTTTGGCCTACCCGAGTGATGGCTCTAATGTGTCTTCTAGCACTGGAAGGTGTCTTGTTGAATAACACCACTTAGTAAATATGGCCCTGTGTAACATATGACAATGGGATGAATGAAAACATTTTGTGGGACCCGTAGAAGACATGCAGGCACACTCACACTCACACTCACTCCTAAGTTAGATATTGGTATTTGGGAGAATGTGTGCCATATTCACATATTTTCTTTTTTCAAAGATGCCCAAAATTCATCAGTTTTGCATTTGTGTTTTAATGTTCCCTACATCCCTCCAGGGCAGAGTGGTCGCTGATAAGTTGAGCTCTTGATTCTGAAAACAAGGGACTTGCTTTTCCGCTCCTATTGTAGAGTCTATTGGGATTTATTTGAATGCTGTATTGCAGGACCTCTTGGGCAGTTAAGAGGTAAAGAGGTAAAGTTGGGGAAAGTGTAAGAAGGACTTCAAGTTCAACAGAGGGACTGTAAGCAGCCAAGGTCATTCCCTGTCTTCAAGGTCAAGTAGACTGGAAAGTGGTGAGCAGCAGGAAGAGTATGTGGAGACCAAACAGATAAAAACAGCGAGGAACAATGGGGCATAGGTGTATGGGGTTGGTTTGGGCTTGTAGTGAGGAGGATGGTATCTGTTGGTATGGGCAATATAAAACCAAACTGTCTAAGGCTGATCCTGGCAATAAGGAGGTCAGCCATCGTGCTGTGCTAACGGAGTTTGGCATCAACAGAGCTCAACAGCTGCGGTGATGTGTATACTAGAGCTAAAGAGGATTAGCTGTAGGATATCATTTAAATCTCCTCTCCAAAGTAATCTGGGTCTGTAATCATTATCCACAGAACCACAGACACTGGCGGCTTTATCAAGCGTGAAACTGTAATTCACAAATTCGCTTATACTTCTCTGCTTGGATAAACAGCCAGACAGACGAGCATTTCTTATTCTGACCTACTCCCCTGCCTCTTTCAAATACTGTACCATACTGCTCCCTAATAACAACCTTTACTGCACAAGACAAAGAAATAGCAACCAGGCAAAGAGATATTGTTTTCTGAATTTAACACCCCCCCCCCCCCCAAAAAAAATAGGTACTGCCATCAATAGATACTGTTGAGTTATATGGGACTTTTGATGCTAATAACCGCCGGCAGGTCAGACAGTTTTGGTATAATATGTTGCAGGCCTCTCTGGGACTAAAGGGATCAAGTTTAAAAAAAAAATGTAAACAGAAAAGGGAAGAGGTCTTTTTAAAATTAACTGTTTTTCTAAACTGAAGTGTATCTGTAGGTAGAGTTTGTAAATGAAAAAATAGTGATGCTCTGTAATTCGGATGATCATCAGACTTTAACCACTAGGTCTGTGTATTAGGGAAAGAAAAAACGGTGTGTTCTGCTGCAGCTGAGTTAGCGATAAGAAGCTCTTTAGTGTTTCTTTGCAACGCACACAGCTCTCTATATAGACTTTTGCAGGCAGTAGCCTCTGTCCCTGTCCAGCTCACTATCTCCTGGAATTGTTGGTGTCTCTAACACAAAGCTGGCTAAGTGGTTCAAAATTAACAGAAAGAAAGTGTGTTAATTATTGGATGAGCGAAGCGAGGACATCAACTAGTGTTTGTGGCTACTTTGGGTGTGTGTGTTGTATTTTGTTGTTCTTTCTCCACGGGCCAAATGCCTTGACCAATTCTGATGCAATTTTGAGGGTACAGTAGCCTTCTGCCACCCTAATTTAAATCTGCCAGAAGTTTCAACCAAATTCATGCAGCCCCCACCTTGGAATTATTATTATTATTATTTTGAAAGTGATTAAATAAAGATAAAATGGTATCGATCCAGATTTGTGATGCAAAGCATGAAATGTATTATTGTGCAACATACAACATTTTCACACAATTTGCTTGAACCAGGCTATTTGTAAGGCCGCATCCATGCTGATCGCGAGTGCACGGGCAAATCAATGTAAATGCATTGGAGCATCCATACTGTGCATGCACGTGCACGTGAGCGTGGGGAAGAGCGATGCATACGGAGACAAACTTTTTTTGTCTTTGCCGCGCGATGGCCAGGTCACGTGAGCGGTTCACCCAATGAGGGCAAACCAGCTCCGTGACGGAACGGACACAGCCCCGGAAAACGCTCCGAATTGCGCCTACCTACAGGACAGGAATTGCCCCTGCTGCATGAGAGCGCCACGTCACGGCGCTCCATCGCGCGCCATCAGCATGGGCGAGGCCTAACATGGAGTGACTGATCAAAAGATACATAAACCAAAAATATAATATGGGGGTCATGCACTAAGCAGTGATAAGTGGGTTTTCTGGGTGCTATGCACAAAGCAGTGATAAGTGCTTTTAAGTGAGATAAATGCCTTTATAGCGTGATACTGCCTGTTGTGAGATTCACAAAGCAGTGATAACACTGCAGTATCGTGCTATAATGGCATTATTTCCTACTTTAAAGCACTTATCACTGCTTTGTGAATCTCATAGCAGGCAATATCACGCTATAATGGCTTTTTATCTCACTTAAAACACTTATCACTGCTTAGTGCATGACCCCCAATGTATCAATATTAAGGAAAGATCCGGTTTTTATTGTATGTGGATTTGTCCTTCCAGTGGCAGCTTCTCACAGCATTGAGGCAAGGATGAATCTCCTCTTCCCCAAAACCGTGAATCTCCGAAAACAGCAAAAGGGAGAACAATAGTTCAGATTTATAGACGGATTCAGAATAAACAACAGAGTGTGCACTCACACTTTCTCCATTCTTTAAAACATTGAGCACAATATTATACGGCCTCTCTCTCCGGAATAGATGGAGGAGGTAGGAGTCCTCTTGCCGGGGAGTGAATCTCACCGCTGCTGGATGTGGCAGGACTATTGTTCTGCATTATTGTCCTGCCTTTTCCTCTTTTCGGAGATTCGCTGTTTGAGGAAGAGGAGATTCATCCTTGCAGCATTGCATTGAGAAGCTGCCAGTGGAAGGATAAGTCCATATACCTTTTTATTGCATCTTTAATTAATATTGATATCTTGTATATTTTTGGTTTATGTATCTTTTGATCAGTCACTCCATGTTACAAATAGCCTGTTTTTTAAGAGGTGTTAGCCCCCCTTCATTTGCCTTACACTGTTTAGGAGCTACCTAGGACGGTTTCTGTGGGGTTATAGCTGCTTGTCCCATATTGTCTTTGACATTACACTATTCTGTACTCTTTTTTGTTACCATAATATCACTATTCACTGTATGATATATAATTTATCTTCCTTTCACATGTTTTTTCACATAATATTATTGTATATAGCTTATTATTCCACATAGAAGCACCTGCTTGATGCTCCCTTCACAATTTGCTTGAATCGTTTCAAAGAAATTAAATATTAAAAATGAAAACAAACTGGTAACCACGGTAACAAACAACACTGTAGAAACACAACCTGGAGATTAACTTTTTACATCTGGCCGTGATAATTATTCACTGTGCAATAGGTTTTGATGGGTTTTCCACGGTATCCACGATGTCAGTATAACTGTTCAGAATAATGAGTTCTGCGTATTTTTTTGTTTTCCATCTCTCTGGCAGTTCGTTGCGAATGAGAGTGTTATTGTTACATGGGAGTGTTATTGTTACATGGGAGTGTTTTGCCGTTTGTGATATTATATTAAACGTATTTCTTTTCAAGTCGCAATAATGTGCGAGTTGAATTGGTATTCAGTATTGACATTTTTGTTTGGCTTCCAGACAGTGCTGATCATTGTGACAGACAATAGCCGCCTTTCTGTTCAACGTTGTTGCCGGTGCCTCCACTGTCAGTGGAAACTTAGCTAATTTATAGGCTCCAACAATACCACACAATAATGTGAGAATTAAATTGGACATTACCGTTTTTAACTGAAATTTGAGGATACGACAATTTGATGCCAAAATCCCCAAATTGATGACGTTTCAAATTTTGTATTGCCTGCATTTCATTCTGTCGTATGAATCTTTATGCTGTTAGGTTTAATCGCTCATCACACAACGTGGTATAAAATATAACTTTTTCCTAGTTTACGTCACTTCTCAAGAATGTTCTCTCTCTCACCCCCCCGCCCCCCCCACACACACCCTCCTTTAGGAAATGACTGTGACTGGTGACCAGAACTCTTTGGTGGGATTAAGCACCAGGCAGGACGCAGAGTTCAAATCAAAGGTATTATTCTCCAGATCCAGCACCATGGGCCTCATGCAGTAAGCGTTGATAAGGGAAATATGGCCATGTTATAGCCAAAATTGGGTTTGAGATTCAGTAAGCGCCGATAAGTGCTTCATATCGCCAGGTTTCGGAGCCGATTATTTGGTTATGGCCAGTCGCCTGCCGATAAGCCTGTTTTCGACACTGATCGCCACTTTTTTAAATCGGCTGGATTCAACAAAAAAAAACAGCTTATCGGGGCTGATCGGCACTACGAAATTGAGATGTTATGGCCGATTTCTCCCGCCAACTGAAGTTGGCATTTTGGACGGGAGAACGATCGCTAAGGCTGCCGGAACGGCACTTAGAAAAAAAACATCTTCTGTACATCAATGGAGTCAATGGAGCGGGGACGTATAACAGTATAGTACTGTTTACGTTTCATTGCTCACAATACAAGGGGGATTTGCATTACAGTGTGGGGGCATTCCCTGCATTGTGTCACAGCTGATGTGTCTTATTTGCATAACATTCGACTTTTACATGTTTGCAGCATTTGCGGGTCACATTACTCATCATGTGATGATGTGGCAAGGGAAAATACTATACTCAACTCTTAAAGGAGAACCTCACATCATAGCACACATTTTACTGCATTGATCGACAATTGTTTACATGATGTTACACATGTCACACATGTCACACATACACCGTATATTCATGTTCCTTTACATTACACAATGCTTGTAATGTGTCACGCATCTTTAAACGTTCATGTACATCTAAATTCTCATGTTTACATCTACGTTTGGTCCTCCCTATTTTCATGACGTCACTTATTGGACGCGCAATCACATTGCATATTTACATTATAACCGTTGCATTACAAGCACTTCAACCTAACTTATACGCACATGTACAGTAATTCATCATTGGGACACCTTGTAAACTCATTCTATACCAACTATCCTCATTACACAAATGCATGCATATGCACACGACTATTCATTGTTGGCAACATGTCACAATAACATGGATAATTACACATGTTACACAAAACTTTTCCCACATCAATCTCAGCCTTTTTGTCTCATTACATGACTGACTCTTGCGTTCACAAGTTTTACATGCATTGCACATGCAACTATTTATTTGCAAGCAATGTTTCTACAAAGCATCACGTCACATCATTGCCAAATATCATCATTCCCTGCAGAATACACACAACAAATACTTAGAACAACAAGTGCACACAGCTTGCCACAGAAGTACTTTATTATGTTAATGTAACACCTTGCATTTTACTATGTCACCTGACATCATCACATACCTATTTAAAGGACGCACATTACCTGCTCATTCACAGCTACTCATTTCAAAATGTTGCGAATGTTTAGGAGACGGAGGAACATTCTTTTCTATGACATGCTTGATGATGAAGACAATCATATAGGGCAAGGGAGGGACACACCGAGGGACAGTGACAGTGACGCGGATACGACAGGGACAGGGAGAGGGACAGGCCGAGGGACAGGTAGAGGGACAGGAGATCAGAGGAGAAGACAGAGGAGACAACTTGTGCCTCGTCCGCGTCTGTACAGGGAGAGAACCCTGTTAGATGGGATGAGTGAGGAGGAGATTGTAAGTCGCTATCGTTTGAGTTCAGCAGCAATCTTAGCTCTTTATGAGGAGATAAGGGGGGATTTAGATTTTTTCACAGCCAGAGGTCGTGCAGTCCCTGGGCTTGTTAAAATGCTGTGCTCATTACATTATCTTGCTTCCGCGTCATACCAGACAACTGTGGGCATAGTGGGCGGGGTCTCGCAATCTACATTCTCGCGGGCCTTGACCCAGTTTCTCTATGCACTCAATAGACGCGCTAGGAATTATATTCATTTTCCTACAGAGGCGACAGAGTGGCTGGAAGTCAGGACTGGCTTTTATAATATAGCAGGGATACCATGTGTGCTGGGTGCAATCGATTGCACACATGTTGCTTTGATTGCACCTAGTCAGAGTGAGCATGTGTACCGCAATCGGAAGCACTACCATTCACTCAATGTACAGGTGGTATGTGATGCCACGATGAGGATAATGCATGTGGTACCCAAGTTCCCTGGTTCCAGTCACGATTCCTCTATCCTGAGGAACTCTTCAGTCTTCCATGCGTTCGAAGAGGGACATTTTGAACCTGGTTGGCTGCTGGGTGAGTACATATTTACATGTTCTAACACAAAACACATGTTGATTTAGGAATGTTGGCATTGTACAATTTGATCACTAATGTCAGCTTATGTGTGCTCCATTCATTATAGGTGACTCAGGATACGGAATTAGGCCGTGGCTCTTGACTCCGGTGCTAAACCCTCAAACTGAAGCAGAGGACAGGTACAATGCAGCCCATATATCTACAAGATCTGTTATAGAGAGGACATTTGGCCTACTCAAGACCAGGTTTAGGTGTCTGGACAGAACTGGTGGGGCTCTTCTATACAAGCCTCAAAAAGTGTCTGATATTATCCTTGCCTGTTGCATTTTGCACAATGTTGCACTCAGGCACAATGTACAGTCAGACCTAGCTGAGGCTTTGGTAGACGAGCATCCCACCCATGTAGCTGCTGAAAATGAACAAACAGCCAGTGGTGGCCAGACACGACAGAATCTCATCAATTCATTTTTTTCTTGTAAGTACAAACTCATATGTTCCTAGTACTACTTTTATAGTTTAATTATGTTATATTAACAATAATGTTTCTTTATATAACCTTCTGTTAGGACACAGATGAATATGGGTTGCACACCTTTCTTTTCTCTGCTGTGTGCACAAAGGGATGTGGCACCGGTATGTTATTGTTGCACAGGTTATATAATCCTCTTCAATTGTACTTTAGTTGTGTGTATGTGAATACAACTTGGGTAACAAAGCAATAATATTTTAGCATTGTGTTATTCCTTATGCTAAGACAAAACACATATTATGCCCATAATCATTCATGCTTCTAGTATGCTTACATACAATGTTATTGGTGCAGTGTAACATGTACATCCATATGATGTGTACACCAGGCTGATTTACATTTTGAATGTCATGAAATATACATGGTGTTGTACATTTAACACCAAATACACACTTTGCTGTGTTGTTTACGGTACTGAAGATGGCATGTCAATGTTTGCAATTTATATATTGTTCCTTTGCATTATAGGTATATCTCCAGTATGACTGATCATGGTATGTATATTTGCTGACATCTCTCATAAGATGTGGCTACCTCAATCTTCCTATAATTATTGGAACTAAAAACCCAACATATTGGTATAAACACAAATGTTACATATATGTACTTTCTGTATCATGTATATGCATTTAGCTACTCTTGAGCTTTCATGTGCATTGTATTACAAAATGATTACTCACATTTCATCACATTTTATGTATGTTTCCTTATAATTTCCATTAATGTCATATAGAGGTGGTTGGAGAAAAGGGGATAACTGTACTTATTTGTTTACTTACGGGAGCACATTCATCACTAGCATAGACACACTTTTTAAGACAACTGTTTGTGTCTCTATCAATTGGTGTAGGATCCATGTATAACACCGACAAATGATAACACCAGCTTTATTATGGTAGCTTATATCATCATATTGACTATACTATGTATTTCTAAACGATTAATAAACACAGTAAACTATAGTTAGTTAGGTTAATGAAATATACACAGAAACGTACTTCATAACATGATGGTGATGTCATATTCAGAACATCATGCATTGGAGGGGACCATAACATCTGGCCAGTAACATTATTTGCTACAGTCCCAAACCATTTTATCTACATACCCATGTAACAAGAGATTTTAAAAATAAATGGCTACTTGGTTGTAAGTGTCCTTTACATTGGGAGAAGGAGTGGCTCAGTGAGTAAAGACACACACTGGCACTGATAGTTTGAAGCAGGGGAGTCTGGTTCAATTCCCGGTGTGGGCTCCTTGTGACCTTGGCCAAGTCACTTTATCTCCCTGTGCCTCATGCGGCAAAAAAACATTTGTACGTTCCACGGGCCAGGGACCTCAGGCTGAAACATGTGTCTGTAAATCGCTGCGTACAACTAGCAGCCCTATACATGAACATGCTCATATTATTATTATTATTGTTACATAGTTTCGACAGTCATACGTTCCATTACATATTAGAATACACAAATGTGTTAGCAGAGTGGGAATGGTTGTTATATATAAAACACACCATGTCATAAAATGTTAGTAGTCATTAAAGAACACTCAATAAAAATTCATGAGGCACTCTTTTGCAACATCATTATGTTAATTAAGTGCTTATGCAATATAGGCATAAGGGTATCACATTTTTAATTGTTTGTTAATAAGCGCTGCAAGCAATATAAAATTAGTTCCATATGTAGTATAGTAGTCGGTGGCTCCTCCTCACAATCATCTCATATAAAGGTAGACTCTTCTGAAATCATACATTGATCCGATTGTATCTTCCCCGACATCTCTGAAATACAGCAAACACATGATGGTCAAAGATGGCACCTTACTAGATATGCATCCGTGACAACGCGTTACGCAGCTCTATATGATTGTGTAGATACACACGTCACTCACTTATATGTTAGAAGTAAAACTGTTCATCAGTATGTAATGTTTCTTTAAATTTGTAGCAGGCATAACTATGTATAAGAAGTGAACGTTGCCTGTATACTGAAAGATGTGCGCGCACATCTTTGTGTGCGCACGCACTTCACGCTTGGCTCCACTAACTGTTAGCGCATGCGCAAAACAAAGCGTACGTTGTGCGTTCAATACATGTTGAAAATACCAGTAAACATAACATCTTTATTTCAAATACAATGAAGACGAAACTACATTCGTTCTAAACGAGTACATCTGTATTCTTTTTAAACAGACGTGTTTGAACAGAAAGCACGGCCGATAACACAATGCGCAAATGCAATACGTGTGACGTCATGTTAAGCCAGCGTGAAACGCACGCTAACACTCCTCCCACTCAATTAACATTCGGCTAACGCCCAGGGTACGCCTACAAACACTGAGCCGCACGCATCACACACTGCAGTTACCGTTACTATAACAAAACATGACAGCCAATAGGCTTTGAGGCGCGCACGTCGCTTGGGGGCGGGACTTACATCACTAATCCTTTTTAAGGACGCCTTGGCCCATGACAAGGGTCCCACGTCATACGTGGTGGACCCGGTTTTCAATGTTGTAGATGTTGCATGATAACAAAACAGGTATGTGTTAGAGTAATGGTAAAATGTTGCTAATATGTTTAAAGGGATAGGAAAGTACGTATATTTATTCCGTCAGCAATGTGTACTACTCTTTCAGGTCCTACTATATTGTATTAGGAAACAATTTGTTTGTGATCGCTACATGTTATGCAGTCTGCAATGTTACGCTGTATCCACGCATTGAAAGTGAAAATGGTGGTTACAAAAAAAAAAAAAATTTAAACGCAGAGTCAACGCATAACGATTGTTATATTTACCATTCTTCTAGAATTAACTCTTCGCCTGGCTGCAACTGGTCGCTCCAGAAATGCAAGCCATTTTCATCCACGCTTAACCCAACCGCTGAATCCAGTATGGCACATATCTCCTCCAGGATGCGCTCATAGGAATCGCCACTGCTTTCTTCAAATAATTGGTCGGGAGGTAGGTTCATTTCTTCCGGTTCCCATTCCAATGCAATTTCAGCTGAAAGGCTTGGTACATAATCATAGTACTTTTGTTCTTGTACAATGTGGGTTTCAGGAATGGAGGCTGCAGATATTGCAGCACGTATCGATTCAAACGGATCAGTAGTAGCGGATACATTGCTATTGCCATTAGGAATAAATATGCCTTTCACGACAATATAAGTGCCGTCTTTCAGGATAAATTGTTTTTCCGGGGCAATCTTCCAGAAACCATAGGTGTGTTGTAGCTTATCCTGGTCACGTTCAAAAAAGTCATTACTTGATAAAGTGAATCTTATTGAGGAATTAAAATTCCGTGCATGCTTACGGTCTTGGTAATAAGGATATTTTGCTCGAATGAAATCATCGATTTGGCGTGTGCTTGCTTTCTGTCCGCGACTGTTCAAGATGGCTTCACAGATCATGTACTTATACCCTAAAAGGGGATTAATATTGTTAACGAATTCATCAGCCATGTCTGAGTAGCACAAAAGCTGTGTGCAGGTCTGTGTTATTTGCTCATCAAAATGAATGTGCTGAATGGCTAACAAACTCCTGTTTTTCCTTGTCAAGGTCAACAAAACTAACTACTTTGACTCCTTATTTCAAACGCCAATTGGATTTGTTTGTCTAATTGGGTTAACAGTTGTGGTTCGTGATATGGGACTGTGGGAGAAACATTTCTCCTTCTTTTATCTCGTTTGTGAAAAACATCCCTAGACTGTGAATGCGTTCACATAGTGTTTTTTTGAAAACTAACAAAGACCAGTGTGTGAAAATATTTCTTAGCCAGGCATATCAGTAAAAACACACCTGCAAAAAGAAATGTTTTTTCCCCGCTTACATTTCTGTGTGTATGTGAAAGTCTGGTTAACTCCCTGTCTGCATGAGTTTAAATACGTGTATATATATATATATATATATATATATATATATATATATATATATATATATATATATATAAATATATCTCTTATAAAAATATATATATATTTATATATAATATTTTTTTTTTTTTTATATTGCAGGAGTACACACAACATTGATGGCATTAAGTATACCTTGTATGAAACCTATTTAAATGGTGAGAAACATGATTGAATGAAGTAATAAACATTTGTTTAAGCACAATACTGTTAGAGTCTCATACTTAGGATATTTCTCAAACATTAGGCCTGTATTATTAAAATAGTGTTTTCACAAGGAAGCATGAAGTGTATTAGTTTGTGTATACCAGTTTATATAGTACTATATATATATATATATATATATATATATATATATATATATATATATATATATATATATATATATATATATATATATATACACACACATATATATATACACACATATATATATACACATATATATATACACATATATACATATATATATACACATATATACATATATATATACACATATATACATATATATATACACATATATACATATATATATACACATATATACATATATATATACACATATATACATATATATATACACATATACATATATATATATACACACTCACACACTCACACACACTCAGTGTGTGTGTGTGTGTGTGTGTGTGTGTGTATATATATTATTATACATTCTGAGATGTTATAGAAACGAACACACAACTGATTAAAGGACAAAATTACAATGGCCAAGCAAGGCAAAGGTAAGTAATAATTTACACATAATCCTGCTGTACACGTACAAGAAAGATGTTTGCACTTACTTAGGTGTTTTAATAATTGCATGTGACTAATATGCATATGCAATTCTTACATCAATTAACACACCCAAATGCAATGTTTTGCTGCAAAGTCAATGGCAGCTTCTCTAAACTTAGCAACTGGCTCCTGGTGGACCATTACTGAACAGACGATTACAACATAAATATTTATAACACAATTAATTATGAGTGTTAACATTTCCAAAACTTCACGTGTACAAGAACATAGTTGAAAGTTTGGAAACAACACAGTCTTCAGCATACATACAATAGTAATTAGATAATCTGAAGTCAACAAAACAAGGCCAAACACATATTTTCTGAATTATAACATTTATTTTTTTTGTTCCTTTTGCGAGCGAGTAACAGGCCTGCTTGTTGTCTCTTGAATTTTCCTTTTTCTTTTGCCACCAACTTTAGGCACAACAGAGCCACTTTGAGTGGCCTCTGGCACTTCACGGGCAGGGCTTGTGGCCAGTGACTGTTCACCTACGGGGCTTGTGGCCAGTGACTCACCTACAGGGCTTGTGGCCAGTGACTCACCTACAGGGCTTTTGGGCAGTGATTCACCTACAGGGCTTTTGGGCAGCGATTCACCTACAGGGCTTTTGGGCAGCGATTCACCTACAGGGCTTTTGGGCAGCGACTCACCTACAGGGCTTTTGGGCAGCGATTCACCTACAGGGCTTTTGGGCAGCGATTCACCTACAGGGCTTTTGGGCAGCGACTCACCTACAGGGCTTTTGGGCAGCGATTCACCTACAGGGCTTTTGGGTAGTGACTGTTCACGGACAGGGCTTGTGCCCAGTGACACATGTGAGCAAGTTGGTAGACACTGCACAAGTGATGGTTGGTCTGTTTCATGTGTGTCTTGTTTTGTTTTTGTCGCCTCCTTTGTAGGTGTCTGCTGCTGAATTTGTACAGATGGCAGCGGTAGGATGTCATCAGGAACCTGCACAGCAATGTCTGCTACTTGACCGGTAACATTTGGGCCTGGTGAATGAATATCAGATGAATGTGGTGAAAACTGACCTGCATGAACAGATCCTGGCTGGGAGGTGTTGAATTGTGGTACATTAGTCATTCTCCAGTAATTAGCTTGTGTTTGCTGAACAACTAATGCTTCGAATGAGGTGTTGATTTTTTGCAACTGTTTAGGCACTTCAATGAAGACTCTGTGGAGATGTGCCAATTGTGATACTGTTTCTTCCTGCAGTCCAATCATCCTTTCCAGCACTGTCATCATGTCTGAATGGCGACGATTTTCTGCGTCCACTATTTTTCCCTCTGAAGCTACAATTGCATCGTATGTGGAAGTTGATGGACGATTTGGCGGTACAACAGTTTCTATTGGCACCTCTTCATGGTCACATGATTGTATTTCAGTCTCTTCTGTGGCGTCATCCTCATCATACTCATCATCCTCATCACCATGATGTTCTAAAAAGAAATGTACACATTATTAAATGGCATGTTAATGTATGCTGTGTTACTATGTAATTGTACTATGTCCTAAGTAACACCTAACATGTAAGCATACGTTTTATAACCTCATTAAAAACTACCTTGACTTACGAATAATGTTTGGACTCAGTATGAAATATGAATGAATGAAAAGTTGCTCTAAACTCAGAAGTCCTACATGATAATTAACATCACTAACACAATACATGTTGCCTTACACTTAATTTTCACTGACACTAAGTAATCCTATTTAAAGAAGATGTGCAAAACAAATAATGCACATGACAACATAACATATAGAAGAGCACATATTATATGGCCAGCAAATGATACACTCACCTTCTAGTAGTGTTGAGCTGGCTGACCCAGGTGAAGACACTTGTTCCATCTCAGGTGACACATGTCCTCCAGGGGCAACTATATATAACAATAACATAAGTTTTACATTTACATGTGTAAATATTGAACAAACACTTATTGTATGTTCTGTATTTATGATTAACTAACAACATCAGTTCCTTAACCGAAAATGTGTGTGAAAGTGAACATAAATAGTTGTAATAACACTGTACATGCCTGTGTACTTAGAATTTTTGAGTTCCCTAACATACAACATACTATGTTTCTGCAGTAATGCGTGAGGATAAATAGATTAAATGAGTACATAAAAATCATATGTTGTGTAGTGATATCAGTATCATAATGTACATAACTATCATGAGATGACCATTCACAATGGTTATCATGAAGGTGGTCATATTGCAAAAAGTGTTGTTTTTGGTAGAGGATATGTGTGGTACATTAATCGAAGATGTGGCACACCTGAATGTGGCTGTGACTCAACAAGACAACACATGCAGTGTGTGATAATGTGTCTTTCATAGTAGTTCAACTATAGATATGAGTGAACTAATGTGTGACGTACGCTTTGATAAGTAATGAGTTGTTGGGGCATTTAGTAGCTAGAGTTAAGCTTTCAAATGAGTGTGATTAACTTCAGTTGTGCTATTCAGGTTGTAAGAAAGGTATTCCCTTCCCCAAAAAGCCTAATCAGCCACACCTTTCAATGACTTGAAACAGGTGCAAATGGTGTGAACTAAGTTGACCGTGAAATGAGGCTGTAATTAGTGTGTGTGCTGAACCCCACCCCCTCTGTTGAAGTGTATGCTGTGATGAGATATTAATTGCAGCTGCTTTAACACAATGGTAGATGAGCTAAGTAGTCATCTGCAGTGTTTAAGTTATGAAAACAATGACATAACATATGCTACGTGTGCCTCATTATGCTGTCTGTATATGACATAAAGCAAAAATGGACCTTTTCATAAGCAACTATAGATGTGTTAGTGCCAGTG
This sequence comes from Ascaphus truei, assembly GCF_040206685.1. Lineage (NCBI taxonomy): Eukaryota > Metazoa > Chordata > Amphibia > Anura > Ascaphidae > Ascaphus > Ascaphus truei. Next base: position 61,858,133 of record NC_134491.1, on the reverse strand, counting down.
ATGTTTGTAGGCCGTTACATGCAATTTCTTTGATGCATGCTTAAAATAGGCAGTAATGTCATGTTTGTCGGAGTAAAATCAATAAAATACACAATAACATGATACATATTTCTGTTCTGTACCTGTAGCTACTAATAATTTCTCATGAACATGTGTTACACGTGTACTACCCTGTTGTTCCCCATCTTCGCCCACCATCAATTGCTTCCACTGCAGCTATGCATTTTGGGAATTCACATGTAAATGAGCACGCAATGGCACGTGCTATATTAGTTACTGCTTTTAGTAGGACTACTACATATATGTCTATTTTGAGATATATATATACAGAATCAGACATATACATATATAGATGCAGGTATGCTTATATTGTGAAGACAGTATAAAAAGCAGTGTAAATATGCAAAATAACTGTAAGCAACGACACGCCTAGTACAGTAATATTTATCACCTGCTGGAAATTGTGACGGATAAATTCCAATGTCACGGTCACCAGCCAAGCCTTCCACGACGACGGTAAGTAATTTTGGCCGAAGCAGCTCCTCCAATGGAGTCAATATGAGACGTTGTGGTGTGGGCCCACCTCCAGTGCCAGTAGCATGCACGCGTTGGTGTTGTATTTTCTTTTTCAATTTGGACCTAATATCATCAAATCTTTTCCGACAATGATACTTGTCCCTGACACTATTCCCACAGGCATTGACACCAATGACTATTGTGTCCCACATTTCTTTTTTGCTTGCTGCACTTGTCCGCCCTTGAAAAACATATAAAAGATATGAGGTAAATGAATAATAATATAAGCACCAGTTTCCTACACTGCTAGCTGTTCCAAGTGATAGCAAACATGCTGTTTTATGTGTAATATGTGCAGCACATGAGCATTCACTACTAAACCTATACATGTAAGCAAGGTTGCATTCATATTGTATGCAGTTCTGGCAAATTGACCGCCTGTGTTTATTTGTCCTTGTAAGGCATGATAAAAAGCTGTGTTTCCACACTAATGAACATAGAAAGATATTGTGTACCCATATTTGCATATGAACAAAACTCAGATGACCTAGGATCACATGTATTTGAATAATAAATGTAAAGTTACACTTACCTACTAAATGTCCATATATACTGTCATAGTGCTCCAGAATGCCAGTGACAAGAGCCCTATTTTCCTGGTCATTGAAGCGAGGATTACGTGGCTTCTCCACACGTTTTTTCCGAGCAGGTTTAGGGTCAGAGCTTGGCTGGTGCTGACTGGACTCTCCTTCTTCCAATGGAAGAGCCTCCAAAAGCTGGCCACCAGCAAGCACGCCACCACCAGACACCCCATCAGCAACTGCGCCACCAGCAGCACTCCCAGCACCAGCACTCCCACTCCTAGCACCAGCACTCACACTCCTAGCACCAGCACTCACACTCCTAGCACCAGCACTCACACTCCTAGCACCAGCACTCCCAGCACCAGCACTCCCACTCACAGCAACAGCACTCCCACTCCCAGCACCAGCACTCCCACTCACAGCAACAGCACTCCCACTCCCAACAACAGCACTCCCACTCCCAGCAACACCACTCGCAGCACCAGCACTCCCACTCCCAACAACAGCACTCCCACTCCCAGCAACACCACTCGGTGCACCAGCAACATCACTCCCCTGAACAGAACGTTCACTCCGACGCGTACTCGCACGAGTAGCACTCCCACTCCCACCAGCATCACTCTTCCCACGCTTTGCGGGCATACTTCCAGCACTCACAAAAAACAGACAAGAAATGTACAGGCAATCACACGACCCACTTCCACATATAAAACAAGACAAAGATGTCAACAAAACAACAAAGGACAAAGCTCACCCAATACACAACAAGTCTCTCAGTCAATATGCAAATGTTCAATCGTCCAGCTCTGTGCGTCTCTCTCTCTCTCTCACTCCCAACAACACAGAGAATGATTAGCAGTACACGTTGCCTTTAAATATGGCGCGCAATCAAAAACATGCTTGTTTCGCCTGATTCAGCAAGATTTGTGATTGTGCAACCTAACAGCACCCCGCCACGCACGCCGATACACCTGTGTGTGATCGGCTCATCATCGTGAGAGTGGGCGGATTTGTTTTCGGGTTGATTTTGAATGTATTCGGCACTTACTGCATACGGAGAGGGAAAAACGCCAATAACATGACTAATCGATAAGCTTGCCGATTTCACATAATCGTCGCTTACTGCATGAGGCCCCATATCTCTTAACAGGGCTATACTCACTCAAACTAGGAGATATAGGGGGAAACAGTCCCCGTGTCCAGCCCACACCGAAATGATGTACCCGGTGCAGCTTCCACTCCTGTAGGGGATAGGGACTGTAGAGTGCTCTCTGGTGCAATTTGCAGTTGAACAATTTCAAATTTCCTGCTCTCTGCTTCTCTGGCAATTCACAGTTCCAGGCACAAAAGCACTTTCAAATCTCCTGCTCGGATCAACTCCCAGCCTTGTTTTCAGGTGTCTCCGGCAGAACCTTGGAGCACACCGCTTAGTCCGTCTGCCCGCCAGCTCTGATCAAGTCTGTGGAGCCCACATCTACTGTCTCTTTCATAGTTTCCCCATCTCCATAGGTAAGCATGGAGAACGGGCCTGTGACCAATCACAGCACGGATACTGCACGGGTACCAATCAAGATGCCAGGGCTCACCTGCATTGGCCAATCAGCACTGGAGGTGGAACAGAGGCCAGTTAAATGGCAGGGAAGGAAATACGAATGGGCCAATGGGAGCAGAGCCTACTCAGCGAGCACTCGGCAATGGCTTTCCCAGCCGGCAGAATATCCCCCACTCAGCTCAGCACTGGGGTGTCTGGGGGAACTACCAAATGCTCTGCTTTTTGAAGGGGTGGCCGCTGGCCCTATCTCAACCCCTGACCAGTCTCCCTTTCTTCCCTGCACATCTCCTGCCCCATCAGCACCAGCATTAGCCAGTTCTCAGGACATGCGGGCTTCCTAAAGGTTTAACCAACCCCGAATGTCCAGAGACCTTGACTAGGCTTTATATTGTGCACAACCAATCACATATTTACAGTAAGACTATATTAACTATCAGGATTTAACCCCATTATACTTTGGGGCCTAAAGTGATTACCAAGTCTGGCAACATTTATTTATATGTTGTGTTTGGGTCATTGCTCGTTTGCAAATGTTTCTATATTATGTAACGGGTATTCCCTGTGAATACTATCGCTACTGCCGTGCTGTGTAACCTGTGTGGCTCTCAGGAACCTAAGTCTCCGTTGCGGAGCCTGGGGACCATGCATATATTACGATCTCGTGGTGCAACGCCTCCACCTGGGAGGGATCCCAACGGAGTGGGAGAAAGCCCTCACAGGAAATAATCACATTAAGCGAACAGTGGCAGAACAGAACTGGCTTTACTGCATATAAAATGGTTAACAACAATTAACAGGTGTCCCTCCCTTGAGGGGACACTAAATACTGCGTTTGGCAACACGCTTTCCCTTACACCGGGTGATCCCACCCCGTGTCCATAACCCACACAATCTGTCCACACCCTTTGAGGGAGAAAACATATATGACTGCGCAGTCACTAGTCCCGTAACAGTAATAAGCAATAACGTTGGTGCACTTGCTGAACGCAGTTACCTGATGAGCACTGCAGTGCTCGGACCTGCAACGGAACTTCACAAAGGATCGGCGGACGGAAGAACACCGATACCACCATCCGGGGCGATCCCACCCGAAAGGCCTCTGCAACAGCAGCAGCGGTATAGGCCCAAACCTCTGGCTGTACGCGCAGCGTCGGCTGTGTCTATTCTGGACTTTCTGTATGGTAAGAGGCAATGTCCCTGACTGGGCCGGTCCCTACAATACTCAGCTGTAGTGACTTAGGGCTATCTGGGGCCTAAGGGGCTGCTGGCCTAGTGCAGAGAGTCACTGACTCCTGCACGCTACCTCCTTCCCTTAGCTGCTCCCGACACCAACTGAACTGCGTATTACAATCCCACGCAATGTATCTATTTCCCTTGCAGGGAGATGCTCCAGCCCTATTGGCTCCCTGGCGTCACGTGGTGCGCTCCTGAGACTCATGGGAGATGTAGTCCCTTACTGTGAGCCCTGCTCCTCGCGCGCGTCTCCTGCGCATGCGCAACTCTGCCGAGCAATAATAGCGGCGCCCTGCACTTCAAGCCGCCGGGACCTTAACAACGCGACCGCGGCCTTAGCAATGGCCCGCACGCGTTCCCGGCACCGGCTGTAAGTGCAGGGGGGGGGGAACCTGGCTACATCTAGATACTATTAAAAGTTAAGTATTAGCTACCTAGCCACTTCAACTGGATTTGAGGGCTTATAAGCAGGAGCTCTTTTATTGCTTCTGCCAGCATTGTTTCTCTAGGCATTATTTGTTCCTGAGAGCACCTCTCCTATCATATTCGACTGTAGCCAGAGCCTAGCCACTCCCCTATCCCTTCCCCTCTCCCCATACAGTACATACGTGTTTATGCAATACCTGTATACGTAACAAACCCCATTGTGCCGCACTGCGGAATATGTTGGCGCTTCTCAAATAAACAATAATAATATTACATATAGGGAAATAAGCAGCGGTTACACTAAAAATCAGCAAGACTGTCTCCAAATCAGTGAGAATCTGGGGAAATCAGTGATAAGACATCGAGCATCATATTTACTAAGGAGTCTTCTGCCAGACTGCCACAAGACACCTTCTGATGTTACAAGACACCTGACAACCCACGGACTGAATGGGTTGTAAGGTGTCTCTCAGCCCTGAAAAGTATCTTATTGCTGAAGACTGCTTAGTAAATATGCCATGAATCACATGTTGTGTTTGTGTCTTTACGACTTACCTGCATTGCTGGGTTACGATTTTGGGTCCCAGTCACGAAACAGAACTCATTAATGTTTACAGCCGTTAACGACATTCCTGCCTGAAATTACAAGCGGCGGGCGCGGTGAGTGTTGCAAAACACAGTATTCACCGCAGCAAATTGAGGGAATGGCTCATTAAATTTTATCTCCCAGCTACTACCGGTGACGTTTAATTGTGCCTAATCTGTGATAGCAGCACTGGAATTTTGTTAATTGAAGCAAATCGGTTTGGACCACATTAGTTAACCCCCTGAGTGCCACACATAGTTTTACCAATCTTAAACCCAATGCCAACACATAACACAAGGGCACTAAACACCCAACACAAATGCTTCTGTGGTTAGTGGCGAGTTAACCCCTTAACCCCAAACCTCTGGCGCTGAAGGAGTTATGGAATCATACATAAAAAATAAAAAAGTATGCTGTATTGCAAAACAGCCACCTCACAAGTAATTTTAAATCAGTTATTCTCTGAAATGGCAAACAGCTGCATTGTTTGACAGTGAGGCAATTTTCAAAATGAGTGTATATATATATATATATATATATATATTTTTTTTTTTTTGTATATATATATATATATATATAGAAGTGCTGTGTGCTGGGTGATAATGGTGAAAGGCGGGGTTGCAGACCTGCCTAAGACATGCAAATGAGCACACAGTTATATTTCCATTATATATATATATATATCTCGACAATTTAGAAAACAAAATCAATCGCCCAAAAAGACATTTCAGTATTAATTACCCACCTCCATCAGTTTACCAGGATTATAGCAATAGAAGAAGCTGGCGGCGGGAGAAGACGATCACCATGTTGGGAGCAGCAGCAGGAGGCGGAAGCAGCAGGAGAATATTCAGATTCATGTGAGCAACAGGAGAAAAGCCGAGTAGAAGCGCACCTCCGTGTTCAGTGACTTTACTGAAGACTTCCGGGTTGGACCGCAGCCGGCTTTTCTCCTGCTGCTCACATGGATCTGAATACTCTCCTGCTGCCACCTCTGCCACCCACATTTCACCATCAAACACCTCCTGCTGCTGCTCCCGACATGGTCATCGTCTTCTCCTGCCGCTTCTTCTTCAGATCCCATCCTGCCGCCACCTCTCCAGCTCACAAAATTCACTCGCCCCAGGCAAGGGGGCGAGTGGATTTTTCGAGCTCTGTATATAAAGATATAGTGCCTGTTATTCTAGATGTGTTTAAAGCGGCAATCCAAGCGGCCGTTTTTTCTCTCCATTTGATCGAAGCAAGGGCTCTCCGCAACTGAACCTTATTAATTTCACCTCTGGAGACCCCCTGCTTACTTCTGCAGGGGGTGCCGGTAGCCTCTCACTTACTGGGTTCATGTAATTGTGGATTTTCTAAGCTCCCATCCTCCACATCCTGCTGGACAATAGGAAGTTGTGGCGCCATCATGTGCGGCTTCCTATTGGCTCACGTGACGCAGGGGCTTTAAACTTTGCAAGATACCGGCACCCCCTGCAGAGGTGAGAATCTCGGGAAACAGGGGGCCCCCGGAGCTGAAATGAATGGGGATCAGCTCCGGAGACCCCCTGTTTCAATCCTATGTTTTAAAAAAATTAAAAAAAACACGATTGGATTGCTCCTTTCAAACGTGCTATCCGAAACTCAAGTTTTATTGCAAGATTTATCGTGGCTCCATTTAAACAAACCCAGCTGCGATAAACGCATGCGCTAAATAATGCATTATTTCACCTGTTATATTGCTTTCATGGTTAAAATTATGCACTACTGCATTTGCATTTCTATATACATATTTATATATTATTATACATTGTTTTGCAAATATCGTGAGTGGAACCAGAGCTTTACAATTTACAATCTAGCTGCAAAAGATTCGCTTTAGTCCAACTGATGTATATGGAATGAAGAAATTATGGCAGGATTTGGCAGTGACTGACTTACCTTATGATAATTACCTTTTCATTGAAGTGCTGGGTAATTACAATAGAACTCTGTCAAATCAATGGTCAGGCCCCAGATAAAATAGTCCCTGACAAGGTCATGCTGTCTCTTTAGGAAATGATTCCCCCCCTCCCTCCTCGCTTCTCTTCCTTTTTATCTTTGAATAGCTTTAATTGCCTTTATCCCAGTGCCATAAGCTTTAATTTTATTGTAATGTCTAGCTCTTGACTCCTGCACATTGAAAGCTACACAGGGACAGTCAAACATTTCAATGTAAGGTAGGAACGCTTTATTCCTTCCATCTGCTTTTAGTTAGACACTTCATGTAAAAGCAACTTTACAATACATTTTATATTGTCATTCCAAACTTGCACTGACAAAGCCTTCCACAGTTCTCGATGTAAGAGAAATAGAAACGCAAAAAAATTACCCCCACAGGCCCATCTACACCACTCCGTCCCCCAATGCCCTCAGAAATATGACACGCCACACACGTCCCTAATATTTTATTAATTAAAACATTAACTTAATACAAAACTCAAATATAGTATAGTATAGAGTATAAACCAACCTATATTTCTTTACTAATCAGCACACACAAGTCTAAACCACGCCGACTCTTCTCTGTCTTTGACTCCTTACTCAGACCACCCTCTGCTGCCTGTTCTGCTTCCTCCATCTCCCCTCAGGACTTTGCCGACTATTTCAAGGAAAAGGTGGAATCCATATGTCAAGCCATACCCTATGTTTCCTCCTCCCATCCTACACCTCTTCCTAACTCCTCCTGCATTCCTTGACTCTTCATCCGCTGTCCTAGAGGAGGATGTGTCGCTGTTGATCTCCTCTTCTCCCTCTACCACCTGCCCCCTTGATCCCATTCCCTCCCATCTCCTAAAACCTCTTTCTCCTACTAAAATCCCTGCGCTCACACACATTTTTAACTCCTCCATCTACTCTGATACCTTTCCCTCCTCATTCAAACATGCAACAGTCATACCATTACTCAAAAACAGCAAGCTTGACCCGACCTGTCTTTCAAACTATCAACCTGTCTCCCTCCTGCCTTTTGCCTCTAAACTCCTTGAACGTCTTGTATTCTCTCGCTTGCTCCATTTTCTCAACATCTATTCTCTCCTAGAACCTCTACAATCTGGCTTCCGCACTGCTCACTCCACTGAAACAGCGCTCACTAAAATAACTAATGACCTCTATGCTGCCAAAGACAGAGGTCATTACACTCTGCTCATATTACTCGGCCTCTCTGGAGCATTTGATACTTCACATTCTCCATACTCTTGGCATTCATAACAAAGCTCTATCCTGGATCTCCTCTTACCTTTCACATCATACTTTCAGTTTCTTTTGCCAACACCGCCTCCTCTATCGATCTCTCTGTGGGGTTACCCCAGGGCTTTGTCCTTGGACTCCTTCTCTTTTCTCTTTACACACTCTCTCTAGGTGACCTAATCAAATCTCTTGGTTTCAAATATCACCTCTATGCTGATGACACACAAGTTTACTTTTCTACACCTGACCTTACACCTGCTGTACAGACTAAAGTTTCTGAATGTCTCTCGGCTAAATCATCCTGGATGGCCCTCCGCCGACTTAAACTTAACATGACAAAAACAGAGCTCCTCATATTCCTCCCAAACCTGGCCCTACTACCTCCTTCCAACAATACTGTTGGAAGTACCATCATTCACCCAGTAGCCCAAGCACGCTGCCGAGGGGGGTCACACTATATATAAATATCACTACCATCTACAAATCTATATACTGTTTCTACATAGATATATACTGTATGTATGTATGTATATATATATATATATATATGTATTTATATGCACATACAGACTATGAAATATATCCTATGCTACAAAAGAGCAAGGACAAAATTGGTAGGGAACGTGTTGCAGTGCTGGCTGCTTTCACTTTCCGGCTGATCCATTACCTGCCTCTAAGTGGGACTCTGCCCCTTTCGGGGGTTCTTGTGCCTGCCGTGTGTCCCCCCTGGGGGATCTACGAGCGAAGCAGTTTAAGTGCTGCCATGAAGAGTGTTCTCGTCCTGATGAAAGGGCAGCTCAGAGTGCGATTCTTAGCAACGTCAGATACTTTTATTTGTCTGGGGAGAGCCAGCGAGTGCCTGGGAAAAAAGGATGCTCATTAGATTTATTGACTAACTGTTGTTTGTGAATTCAGACTCTGAGGATCATCAGGAAGAGAATTTTTACTCAAAGGGCTTTACTTCCAGATGTACATTATTTAGAGCTGAATCCTCTTAACCCCTTTCAGACCCTGCAACATTTTGAACATGATAATAGGCACAATTTAGTTCCTCTGCCCAAGCTGGATGGAGGAATTTACAAAACATTCCTATGAAAGTCCCTGAATAAATGCGGCATACCACACACAAATAGCATGTTAGCCCACAATCACTAAGCAGTGGTACTCCATAAGACTCCTTCCAGCACGGGATCCACCGCTCTCATACCGGTGCGTGCCGGAAGGTGGGCAGCTTCCGGCACACGCCTACGGCACAGAGAGGCCCGACGTGGGACAGTGCAGGAGAGAAGCAGGCCAACAGCTGGGGAGACGTCGGACGTGGTGGCAACAAGCGGCCCAACTCCAACGCTGGCCAGGTCCTCCCCCCGCAGCCACTGGCAGGACAGTGAGGGAGGCGCAAAGCAGGAGAGCGGCGACCATGTATGAATGGAGGAGAGCCGGCAGTAGGTGTGAAAAAGAGCCGCATGTAGCTCGGGTGCCGCAGGTTGCTGACTCCTGGACTAGGGTGACCAGACGTCCTGCTTTTTCCAGGATTGTCCTGGGTTTTTGGGATTGTGTCTCGACGACTTTTTCAAAAGTTTCAAATTGTCACGTTTTTTCACGCCGATCATGAATGCGCGGCTGGAAAGAACCGGTCCTGCACATGCGCTATTGGCTATCTCAAGTCACGTATGCGCTAATGGCCCACGACGATCACAAATACACTTCCGCCAAGAGGAGGTTGCGCATGCGCAGCCGGCAAAGAGCCGAACCGGCGCATGTGCAATCGGTGTGGGTCATTCGCACATGCACGGTCGGCGTGGGCCTTTAATGCATGCGTGAAAGTTGTCCCGGTTTTTAAATGGGAAAAAATGGTCACCCTACTTTAGACGCAATGCCCTCTTTTTTTGGAGCACAGCTGCGGTATATGTAAGAACATTTTCTTACATCAGATGCAGAATATTAGATATACCGCTTCTAATATGGAGGTTTGGGGGGGGAACAAAAGCGGAAAAGAATGACTCACAAAGACGCAGAATGTGATGCATCTCAATATAATCTTTGTACAGTACCATGTATTTCCTCCCCAACTCCTCCTACTGACTCTCCCTAAGGTGCAAGCTGTGGCAAATGGGGTGAAATTATAGCAAATTAAATGCCGTAGGAATAGGGTGAAAATGCCCCGGTTTTGCTACAAAATGGCTTTGATACATAGAACCATTAGAGGTAAATTCTATCTAAGACAAAGTGGTTGTTTGGACATATATGTCATGATATATCGTGATACACTGTCATCAGGTACTGACACCCAAAATACGACCTTATCCATGTTGTGATATCAGGATACACCGGGTCAGCATTTGACAGAATACAAAGTACAACCCATTACATATTGGACCATCAACAAAACAGCACTTAAGAAAAGAGAAAAAACTCATCCATTCTGCTGTTGAATATGCATTTGAATACAATACTAAGAGTAAAAGCTCTTTAACATTGGGAATTATATGATACACTATGTCAGCATTACCATGGGGCCTGGGACATGCATTACAATAAATATATTGTATATATTTTATATATGCAATACAGGGATAAGTTTGTGTGTGTCTGTGTCCATGTACAGTATTACTGTTTATATCATTGTAAGTATCAGCGTGTGCAGGGCCGCTGACAGATTTCCCGGGGTCCAGGACTACAGTTACGTACGTGTCGTCGTCCCCCGTGTTGGCTGTATTGCAAGCTGCCCCCCCCATTTCACACCTCACAAGCCCACTCCATTTCCCCCCCTCTTCCCATGTCTTTCTCCCCCTCCATCTCACTCCCTCTTCATCACTCACCCCCCATCACGCCTCACATGTATTTATCTCCCCTGCTTTCTCACTCTTACTCCCTCTTTTCCTCACTCACTCCCTCCCTCACACCCTCTCCTCTCACTCGCCCCCACCTTCCGTCAATTACCCCACTCTCATACAATCTCCCACCACAATATACATACCAAACCCCCCATTCCATATTAAAAAAAAACCCACTCCCCCCCAATCCATATTAAAATACCCCCACTCCGCCCATTTCATATTAAAAAGACCCCCAGTCCCCCCCCCATTCCATATTAAAAAGTCCCCCACCCCCACAATACATATTAAAACATACCCAACTCCCCAAAATATATATTAAAAAGACCCCCACCCCACCAATACATATTAAAAAGAAACCCACTTGCCCCAATACATATAAAAAGACCTCCACTCCCCCAATACATATTAAAGACCCCTACTCCCCCAATACATATAAAAAGACCCCCACTCCCCTAATACATATAAAAGACCCCCACCTCCCCCCCAATACATATAAAAGACCCCCCAAATAAATATAAGAAAAGTAGACTTACCTTGGGGATGGTCAGGACAGGCCCGGCACTCCATCAGCTGCAGGCCTCCTCACTCAGTGTCCCAAGCTGAGCATCCAAAGTCAGCGCGCACTGGAATCTAAGGCCCAGCTTACTTTCGGAGGGCTGATGTCAGAGGAGCCCACCGTGCGCTCTAGAGGTTGGAAACTCAGCGTGGCACACATAGTGAGGAAGAGGCCTGCATCTGATGGAGAGCCGGGGCTCGGCCGAGTCCGGCAGCCGGGCCTGCCCAGAGGTCAGAGCCAATTTGCAGTGCCGTCTGTCGGGCCCCCCACAGTCACCAGGCTCGGAACACTTATCCCTTCTGTCCCCCCTGTCAGCGGTCCTTAGTGTGTCTGTGTTCACAGTATAAGGGTATCGGCGCTTCTGTTTGTGCATTTGTCAGTGTTTTAGTTCACTGCCACAGGAACCAACAATGCACCACTCTCCATGTTATATGTACCTCTCTGTATGTTGTATACGTCTCTGTATGTTATTATACATCTCTGTATGTTATTATATTGCTCTGCTTGTTATTCTATCTCTCTACATGTCACTATACCTCTCTGTGTGTTATTATATTGCTCTCCATGTTACTATATCTCTATGCATGTCATTATATCTCTACATGTCATTATGTTTCTCTGTTTATTAATGTATCTCTCTGCATGTCATTATCCAGTACTTCTCTGTATGTTATTGTATCTCTCTGCAGGTTATTATACAGTACTTCTCTGTATGTTAATGTATCTCTCTGCATGTCATTATACAGTACTTCTCTGTATGTTATTGTATCTCTCTGCAGGTTATTATACAGTACTTCTCTGTATGTTAATGTATCTCTCTGCATGTCATTATACAGTACTTCTCTGTATGTTATTGTATTTCTCTGCAGGTTATTATACAGTACTTCTCTGTATGTTATTGTATCTCTTTGCATGTCATTATACAGTACTTCTCTGTATGTTAATGTATCTCTCTGCAGGTTATTATACAGTACTTCTCGGTATGTTATTGTATCTCTCTTCATGTCATTATACAGTACTTCTCTGTATGTTATTGTATCTCTCTGCATGTCATTATACAGTACAGTACTTCTCTGTATGTTAATGTATCTCTCTGCATGTCATTATACAGTACAGTACTTCTCTGTATGTTAATGTATCTCTCTGCATGTCATTATACAGTACTTCTCTGTATGTTATTGTATCTCTCTGCAGGTTATTATACAGTACTTCTCTGTATGTTATTGTATCTCTCTGCAGGTTATTATACAGTACTTCTCTGTATGTTATTGTATCTCTCTGCAGGTTATTATACAGTACTTCTCTGTATGTTATTGTATCTCTCTGCAGGTTATTATACAGTACTTCTCTGTATGTTATTGTATCTCTCTGCATGTCATTATACAGTACAGTACTTCTCTGTATGTTAATGTATCTCTCTGCATGTCATTATACAGTACTTCTCTGTATGTTAATGTATCTCTCTGCATGTCATTATACAGTACTTCTCTGTATGTTATTGTATCTCTCTGCAGGTTATTATATCTCTTTGTATGTTATTATATTGCTCTCCATGTTATCTCTCTACATGTTACTATATCACTCTGCATGGAAATATACCACTCTGTATGTTATTACATTGCCCTGCATGTTATTATATCTATCTGCATGCTATATCTCTCTGCATGTCATTATACTTCTCTGTATGTTATTGTATCTCTCTGCATATCATTATACTTCTCTGTATGTTATTATATCCCCCTACAGGTTATTATATCTCTGTATGTTTTATTTCTCTGCACGTTATTATAGAACTCTCTGTATGTCATTATACCCCTCTGCATGTTATATCTCTATGCATGTCATTATACCTCTCAGAATGTTATTATATCTCTCTGCATGTCATTATACCCCTCTGCATGTTATATCTCTCTGCATGTCATTATACCCCTCTGCATGTTATATCTCTCTGCATATCATTATACCCCTCTGCATTTTATATCTCTCTGCATGTCATTATACCCCTCTGCGTGTTATATCTCTCTGCATGTCATTATACCTCTCTGCATGTTATATCTCTCTGCATATCATTATACCTCTCTGCATGTTATATCTCTCTGCATGTCATTATACCCCTCTGCGTGTTATATCTCTCTGCATGTCATTATACCCCTCTGCATGTTATATCTCTCTGCATGTCATTATACCCCTCTGCATGTTATATCTCTCTGCATGTCATTATACCCCTCTGCATGTTATATCTCTCTGCATGTCATTATACCCCTCTGCATGTTATATCTCTCTGCATGTCATTATACCCCTCTGCATGTTATATCTCTCTGCATGTCATTATACCCCTCTGCATGTTATATCTCTCTGCATATCATTATACCCCTCTGCATGTTATATCTCTCTGCATGTCATTATACCCCTCTGCATGTTATATCTCTCTGCATGTCATTATACCCCTCTGCATGTTATATGTCTCTGCATGTTGTTATACCCCTCTGTGTGTTATATCTCTCTGCATGTCATTATACCTCTCAGAATGTTATTATATCTCTCTGCATATCATTATACCCCTCTGCATGTTATATCTCTCTGCATGTCATTATACCCCTCTGCATGTTATATCTCTCTGCATGTTGTTATACCCCTCTGTGTGTTATATCTCTCTGCATGTCATTATACCTCTCAGAATGTTATTATATCTCTCTGCATGTCATTATACCCCTCTGCATGTTATATCTCTCTGCATGTCATTATACCCCTCTGCATGTTATATCTCTCTGCATGTCATTATACCCCTCTGCGTGTTATATCTCTCTGCATATCATTATACCCCTCTGCATGTTATATCTCTCTGCATGTCATTATACCTCTCTGCATGTTACAGTATATCTCTCTGCATGTCATTATACCTGTCTGCATGTTATATCTCTCTGCATGTTATATCTCTCTGCATGTTATATATATTTCTCTGAATGTTATTATATCTATATGCATGTTATTATATTTCTGTGCTTGTCATTACACCTCTCTGTTTGTTATTATTTCTCTGTGCATGTTATTAGATTGCTCTGAATGTCATTATACTTCTCTGCATGTAATTATGTATTAAGAAAATGTTTTGTCAGGAAATAATAGATTGAGATCTACCTCTCATTTTCAGGTATGTCCTGGGCACAGAGTTATGATGAGAATACATTGTTATCATAAAGTATCTCTCAGCATTTTATTCTGACGGAGAACTGCAGTAAATACATTGATCAAATATTGCGCCCTTTTCGGACATCCCTTCCCAGCTATTAGAAAGACACTAAAGACACGGTCTTGAGACTAACAGGCATCGTTACAAACAAAGATACCTGCCTAGCAAGTCAAGATGTGGAGGGATTATACTCCAGTATTATCCATGAAAATGGTTTGAATGACTGGGAATATTATCTGTTGACACATAGCTGTGGGTACAGTGTGCACAATGTATTTACATTAGATCGTCTCAAATATGTTCTAACCCACAACTACAGTATTTCCTTTTAGTGCCAAGTTCTACAACCAGACCCAGGGTACGGCTATGGGTATGGCATGCGCTGCCATGTACGCAAAGCTGTACCTGGGCTGGTGAGAAAGTACCATTGTATTCTCGTAAGCCAATTCTATGTACACAGAGCATATAGATTAATGGCTCAGGTACATAGATGACATCCTGTTCATTTGGAAGGGTTTGGAAACTATGTTTCATGTGTTTGTGGGGAATTTGAACATTGTATTGTATTGTATGTCTTTATTGTATGTCAATGCCCTATATCTAAAACTGACTCTGGATTTCAGTAGCACTTCTCCGACAGGCGTGGGCAAGACCGCTGAAAAAGCTTTCAATTTATGATAATGCTGTGCTTGAGACGACTCGCCCCTGTTCCCAGTCAACTGCTGTATGGCTTCTGCGAGCATCTGAACTCCATCCGTGCTGCGGGAACTGTGGCTGCTCCTGCTAGGACTTCCTGGGGAAGGTGAAAACATAACCATCGGAAGCTCCTGCATGTCAGAAGCGAGACTAGAGGGCTCCATCTTCATGGTATTTCCGGACAGATTATAGGGCACCCGCTATCTAGCGCTCCATGGAACCGTAAGGTGAGAGAACCTCCTTCTTCCGTTAAGACATACCCGCTAGTAACTAGCACTGTGCACCATATTTTTTCTGGGTCTGTTTGGCGGGCTAGGATATGTGCGGCCTGTAGGCCTGGGAACTGCCCCAGTACTATATAGATGTTGTACGAGGAGTGTCGGCGATGACTTGCCCAATGGCGAGCACTTGTTGGGGTGGTGCGTAGCGTCACAAGGCCCAGTCATAGACCTCCCGCCGGAACGGTAATGACATGATCATTGACATCATTTGGTTGTGCTAAATTTGGGCACCGAGGTCTGAAATCTCAGCAGCGCCTGCAAATGTAACCCCCTTTCCCTATGCCTAAGGGAAACCGCAGACGATTATGTGTGCTGCTGTTACCTGTACGCTCACAGGAGGCCTGAGCCACCGCTTCTGGGAGCCCGGGTTGACCTCTATCTCTATAAGTGCAGCACCTGGAAATAGGGCTTGTGTGGTGTTGTAGAGGGGCTGTTGTTGGGGGTAGTAGGGGTGGGTAATAGGGTGGCCATTGGTTGTCAATGTTGCTATATATGCCCTGTTGAGGGCATAGGTAACCAGTGACAATCACTGGATTAAATGGCTATTTTTTTTGTATTGTAATTTGTATAGTATTTTCTTTTATTGCAATGTTTTTGTGTTTAGGCCTCCTGGGTGGATAGCGGGCGAGGTTA
Organism: Ascaphus truei; assembly: GCF_040206685.1. NCBI lineage: Eukaryota > Metazoa > Chordata > Amphibia > Anura > Ascaphidae > Ascaphus > Ascaphus truei. The sequence continues at coordinate 61,841,836 of NC_134491.1, read as the reverse complement.
ACCCCTTGATTACCTTAGCGGTATTAACCACTACGGAAATGAAGGGGTTAACTCCTCCCGCAACCCTACCAGGAGGCCTAAACACCCTCCTCCTTTACCCCCAACAGATCATTTCCTGCAATTTAACCCCTTCATAACCTTAGCGGTTAACCACTAAGGTAATGAAGCTCCTCTGTTATTTTATTGTTATTACCTAGGATTGAAGCAGTGGGTTTCCGGAGCTGAAATTAATGTGGGTCAGCTCTGCAGACACCCGGCTTCAATCCTATGTAGTAAAAATAAATTATACTCCGTCAGATGCAAAACGCGATTCTGATCTCGACACCCTTTAAGGTTCTGATGAATAAATGCGAGCATTTAGCCCGCGATTTGCATCTCGGAGCTTTGTGAATAGCAGTTACTGGCAAAAAAAAAAATTGAGTTACCACTTGGCTTGTCAGAGCAAAAGTGATAACGATTGTTAAAAAGCTGTTTACACGCAATTTTAACATGTTATCGAAGCTTTGTAAAAAGTGCACTTAACAAGCAATAAGTTACTTATCGAAGTTTAGTGAATAGGCCCGTCTGTATGCTATTATAGCTACTGTATATGCATGTTATGATATGTCTGTATATTATTATACCTCTCTGTATGTTTAGGGTGAACAGATGTCCCGGTTTAGTTGGGACAGTCCCATTTTTTTAAGGTCTGTCCCGGTTGCCTGACATTCTTTAAAATGTCCTGTTTTTTTCTGACTGTCCCGGTTTGGAACATCAGAGCAGGGGGGGCAGCAGAGAGCGGAGGATACCGGCAGGGAGGAGAGCAGGAGGAGAGCGGAGGATACCGGCAGGGAGGAGAGCAGGAGGAGAGCGGAGGATACCGGCAGGGAGGAGAGCGGAGGATATCGGCAGGGAGGAGAGCAGGAGGAGAGCGGCAGGGAGGAGAGCAGGAGGAGAGCGGAGGATACCGGCAGGGAGGAGAGCGGAGGATACCGGCAGGGACGAGAGCGGAGGATACCGGCAGGGAGGAGAGCAGGAGGAGAGCGGAGGATACCAGCAGGGAGGAGAGCAGGAGGAGAGTGGAGGATACCGGCAGGGAGGAGAGCAGGAGGAGAGCGGAGGATACCAGCAGGGAGGAGAGCAGGAGGAGAGTGGAGGATACCAGCAGGGAGGAGAGCAGGAGGAGAGTGGAGGATACCGGCAGGGAGGAGAGCAGGAGGAGAGCGGAGGCCGGGTCTGACTGCAACTGCAGAGGGTGGGGGCGGGGTTAGCTTCAGCGGAGCCCCAGAAATAAGACACGGAAGTGAATCAGTGAGAACTTCCGGAGTCTGCTGCCAGTGCCCAAGATGGCTTCCCCCCACCCATGTTCCACGGTGACAAGTAGGGTCCAGAATGGAGAGAGAGACACACGCAGAATAGGGAGAGAGAGACTGCATGGGTGGGGAGAGAGACACAGCCTGGGGGGAGAGAGACAGCATGAGGAGGTGTGGGGGGGGGGGGGAGAGAGAGATAGCATGGGGAGAGACACACACACAGAGAATTGTTAGTGATGTCATTTGTTTTATAAATATATTTTTAATGTGTCCCGGTTTTTACTTTTGTAAATCTGGTCACCCTATTAGTATGTTATTATATTTATCTGCATGTTATCGCAGCATATCTCTCTATATTATTATACCTCTCTGCATGTTATTATATCCCTCTGCATGTCATTACAACTCTCTGTATGCTATTACTGTATATGTTATTAGAGCTCTACCTTTCATTACACCTCTCTGCATGCTCTTATACAGGACCTCTCTGCATGTCATTATACTTCTCTGTATGTTATTACTGTATATAACGCTGCATATAGTTATACTCCTCTGCATATTATATCTATCTTTATGCATGTTATTATATCTCTATGCCTGTTATCGCTTTCTGCCTATTATTACACTGCTCTTCACGATTTTATACTGATCTGCATGTTATTACTTTGCTCTGGTATATGTAGATCAATCCATGGCTCTGCATACTTTGCTAAATAGCATAAATATTCCAATACATTTTGGGAACATTTTAATGAATTTTGCAAAACATTTACAACACTAACAATCTGACTTCATGTTTCTCATTTAACTACTGTATTGTCTTTGTGAAGCGCTGACTACACTTTTGCGCTATATAAATAAAGACATATATACAAGTAAAGCTCTGAGAAATGTATTTTATTTTATGGTTTTTAAAAGTTTTGGAATTGCAAGAGAAATGCAGCTTTTAAGACTTGTGGCACTTAGGGATTTGTTTTTATGAAAGTTGTACATTTTTCCATCTGTTTAGCAAACTTCCCAAATCTTGTTCAGTTTTCTGCACAACGCCAGTTCTGTCGATGTTTCAGTTGAGACATACGCCCTCCCCATGCAATTCAGGGCAGGTAGCAACCCTGGTTTTAGTTATTAGTGTTCTGCACAGACGGAATTAGCTTCCAGTGGCAACAATTTAGATCAATCCACAGCTCCTAAACTCCACTTCATTACAACCAGAGAGGAGAAACAAGGAATTATACATGAAGAAAGTACTTTCATTTATTATTTAAAGCCTTTTCCACCTGAGTGTATCAGCGAAGACATTCCTCTTGCAGATGATAAGAAGTTTCTAGAGGAGAAGAAATCTCATTAGCTTGCTAAACTTAACTCCGCCTCTGCCAGAGGGGCTGAAAATGCATTCGGTTAGCAAAATGACAAATAATAGATATAAACCTATAGAAATGAATTAAATTATTTGCTACACTGGATGTACATTGGAGCTTGTTTGTTCACTGCTGTATATTTGAGGTCACAAAGTAGCTCTGCAGTTGGTACAATTAAATACAGGTATATAGACGTATAATACCGTGGGTGTGGGAATGGTGTTTTCTCCCGCTGGAGCATCATGTGTGACCCTCATATCACCTCTATGCTGACGACACACAAATATACTTTTCAACACCCGACCTTACACCTGCTGTACAAACCAAAGTTTCTGAATGTCTCTCTGCTATATCATCCTGGATGGCCCTCCGCCGCCTTAAACTCAACATGGCTAAAACAGAGCTCCTCATACTTCCTCCCAAACCTTGCCCTACTACCTCCTTCCACATTACTGTTGGAACTACGATCATTCAACCAGCAGCCCAACCACGCTGCCTAGGGGTCACACTCGACTCCTGTCTCACATTCGCCCCTCACATTCAAAACATTTCTAAAACCTGTCGTTTTTTCCTACGCAATATAACAAAGATACGCCCTTTCCTCTGTTGCTCGACTGCTAAAACATTGACTCAGGCCCTCATTCTCTCCCGTCTTGATTACTGTAACCTCCTGCTGTCCGGCCTTCCTGCCTCTCACCTGTCTCCCCTACAATCTATCCTAAACGCTGCTGCCAGAATCACTCTACTCTTTCCTAGATTTTGAGCTAAGAGTTTGCGACGGAGGCGTGGCCACGCCGGCGGTTCAGCCAATGAGGCCGAACCAGCAGCGTGAGGTCAATGCCACGCCCCTGCAAAACCACCGCCATGCCCCCTCCTGCCGCAAACGCTCCCTCTCCCAGGACCGCAGCCTTAGGCACACATGTCATGCATCCCATGCTATTGGCTACAGTATATACTTTTTTTGTTTCCTCTATCTATGCAGTGGAAGAAATACAAAGGACACAGCATACAATTGGTAGTGTAGGACCTGCTGATAGTCATCTTAACCCAGTGATTCCCAACCAGAGTTCCGTGGAACCCTGGGGCTCCTTGAAGCAGTCCCAGGGGTTCCTCCTATGGACCACAGACCCCCCCTGGGGGTGGGTTTTTTTGGTATGTATTTTGTAGGGTGGATTGAGAGAGAGTGGGATAATTGATGGAAGGTAGGGGCGAGTGAGAGAAAAGGTGGGGCAGGAGGGAGGGAGTGAGGAAAAGAGGGAGTAAGAGTGAAACGCAAGGGATAAATACATGCGAGAGGGGAGAGGGGAGAGCTAGTGAGATGGATGGGAGAGAAATACATGGGTAGAGGGTGGGAAATAGAGGTGGCTCGTGAGGTGTGAAATGTTGTGACTGACCCCTGTCAAACCTAATATGTGTCAGCCAGATAGGGGTTCCCCGAGATTTTTCGAAATAATTCAAGGGTTCCTCCAAACAAAAAAGGTTGGAAATCACTGCCTTAACCTGACTTCAGCTTGACATGTTTTGGCCAAAAGATTTAACTAAATCAGTGATGTTCAACTCCAGTCCTCGAGACTCCCCCCGTTCCCCCAACAGGTCAGGTCCTCAGGATGTCCCAGCTTCAGCGCACATGGCTCAATCAGCCACTGATTGAGTCACCTGTGCTGAAGCAGGGATATCCTGAAGACTTGACCTGTTGGAGGTCTTGAGGACTGGAGTTGAACCCCACTGAACTAAATGGCCCATACTTATGAGAAGCAAAAACATATGAAAATGAACCAACTAATACTGTATGTCAAACTGAATGTGCATTGGGGCTTTGATTACTGCTGTATATTTGAGGTCACTTTCCCTGTAGCGCGCCAGTTGGCACAATTACTGTAAATATATAAACATATAATACTGCGGGGCTGGGTTTGGAGGTTGCTAATATGGTGTTTGTGTAATTGTAGATACAGCATCATCCCAATTTCCATTAGTATCCCTTTACTAACAATTTCATAACTAGTAAGGTCCCGTTGCCCAGTTCCTTAAAAAAAAATGTATGCATATATTATTATTATTATTGAGGGGGGGGGGGCATTTATTATTCATTTGTATACAGTACATTTATATTTTTATTTATATTGCACCAAACAATGTGTGCAGCACTTAACAAAATAGACCAGTTTGCAAAACTATCAAATTCTGGACTTTTGCTGCTTGTGTAAATGTAGCAAATACTCACCCAGGTTGTCGCAGATTAGTGCATTAGTAAAGTGGTCTTCAACTTTTTTTTTTTCTCGGGGCACCCAGTGTCTGATTTACAAAAATGCCGCCCTTAGGCACTTAACTGGTGCCGCCCTCATCCTCCAGCACCGTCCAGTTGCCATGGCAATGCAATGTTATGTGACCATGTTGCCACCCACGCATGCGCAATCGCTTGCACCCAAAAAGTTGCTGCCTTTGGCCCGGACCTAATGGGAAGTCTGCCTCGGGGGGCACCCCTAATCACAGTAGTCAGTTGCTGAGGCACACCCGCAACAGGTCAGTCAGTCACAGAAGACAGAGGGGCAGAAAGTCACAGGAGACAGAGGGGCACAGAAAGAATCATAGGAGACACACACCAGGAGAGAACAAATACACACAACCTCGCCTCCCTCCTGCCCATGATGCTTCCTCCTCTTCCTCTGCTTGGCCACACCCCCAGGCTGCTGACACCACCTCCTGATTGGCTGCATTAGCTCCCAGCATCCAATCAGGGTGGAGGAAACTACCCAGCCCCCTAGCATCTGCCCTGCTTGCTCCCTGTTCTTGGGATCAGGGGAATCCCTTCTCATCATCTTGCGGAACCCCAGTTGGGAAGCACTGATTTAGTAATTTGCCACAAAAAATGGTGCTTCAACTTCAAAGTTGATTGAATTTGGCTTACAGGAATGGGTCACAAGGCCCTTGACAGGAGCACTCCCGATGAAACTTTGCTTTTGTTTAATTGTTTTATTTTTTTAGGTTTGAAGCAGGGAGTCTCCGGGGCTGAACTGCATTGATTTAAGCCCCGGGGTCCCCCTGCTTCCCGAGATACTTAACTCGGAAGGAGGTGCCGGTATCTCTCTGCTGTTAAAATGCCCCACGTCACGTGGGACAATAAAAAACCCGTAGAGAAAAGGAAGGTGAAACCACCTAATATCCGAGCGAAACAACGAACATGTCAATTTTAAAACATTCTTAGTTTGGGGCGCTTGTCACAGAAAAGTGTGGCAGCACTTAAGATATAGACCACAAAACAGGAAGAGAAAGACAGCACACCTAAAAACACTCATGCATCACTGTTGACTTAAGAAAAAGTATTCACAAAAATTGCAGCATCTTATGGTGAAATTCAAATGCCTTTTCATTTCAAAGAACAAGGCAATGCCTCAAAATACATTTTGCAGGCCCAAAGATGGCCTTCCACCTGGTAAGTGTATATAGGAAGTGTAAGAGATGTGTGCAGAGGTACATTTAATGGAGACCAATTAGGGTGAAATTAAATCCTGGCTTTATTGCGCCTGTTCCTTTAACAAGGCAAACAATACAAAAAGAAACAAAATAAAGGCCTACTCCACTTTGGAGAATAACTAAACCTTTACTCCAGTCCTTTCTAACAGAGTGGCTAGCTAAGCTGGTTACCACCGTAAACAACCCTTGTGTGCTATGGAAATGTCCATGTCCAGGTATAGAGGTCTTGTCCCCCCATGTCTTGCTGTCAACACACAGTCCTGTGTGCCTGAAGACTCACCTCATTGCAGTGCCTTGTGTGCTGAAGAAAATCTCTGCAGTCCTCCTTCTCCTTATGTCAGCCCAAAGGTGAGCTAAGGAATCTCTCTCCTGTGTCGCACATGAGGCTTTTTCAAGAGCTCTCATTAGTCCAGGTAGAGACTAGTTAATTGAGTGGCTGCAATTAGCTATCTATCTGCTGGATTCTCAGAGCTCTGAGGCAGCTTTATTTAAACAGGGATAAGTCCCTGTTACAGGAAGCTGCAAGGTATGATGTCATAATGCCGCCATATTGGTAGCCCCGACTATCACCTTCTGGGCTGCTACCGGCACCCTCTATGGAAATAAGTATCTCAGAAAGAAGAGGTTCCCCAGAGCTGAAATTAATACGGTTCAGCTCCGGAGACCCCCTGTTTCAAACTTGTTTTTCTTTTAAAACCACTCAAATGTGTCGCCAGGTGTGCCTCTTCACATACTGTATTAACTTTTGCATTGCAGACTTCCACACGCATTTTGCTGAAGGGAACACAAATGTTTTATTTATGGTGAGCAGGACCACAGACGGGTGGAGAGCAGGGATATGTAAGAGAGGGGGGCAATAGCAGCCTCTTCCTGTGCCTTGCTTATGCTGAATGGTGTGGTACCCCACCCCCGCACTCTAGGTTGGCCCAGGTCTAAGCCCCCGGAAGGCTATCGGCAGGCCTGTTGGTGACTTTCTGCATATGCCAGTGAAAAAATATGTAAGTATGTATGTACTGTATATCTTTATTTCTATAGCGAATACATTGTACTCAGGGCTTTAGAAAGACAATATAGTACAGGGACTTATAATACAATAAGTGCAAGAACGTCAGATAATAGGAAATTAAATGCCTGCCCCGGAGAGCTTACAATCTAAGTTGTATGGTGGAATACCTACAGAAACAGCAGATGAGGGAATAAGTGCAGTAGATGGCAGTGCTTGGCAGGAGTGACTGGGACAATAGCTATGAGTCCAGGTTATTGGGATGCTTCATTTAAGAGGGGGATTTTCAGGTTGGTCTTGAAGGTGGGGAGAGAATATGCTTGGTGTATAGTGAGTGTAGCCCCTGTAAGAAATAGCGGGCTACTTATCCTTCTCTTACTGGAGTAAGCCCTGGTAAGGGCAGGCGCCAGTAGTAATCATGGGTTTCCCCCCCTCAACAAGTCCTGCCTTGAGTGATAGAAGTAGGCCCCTGACTGTGGCAGGCCTGAAACAGAGGGGAGGTCCTGCTGACATCATAAGGGGCAGGGCTGTATCTATTTAGTGGGCTGTCCTGTGTGTGTGTCTGTGTCAGTCTGTGGAGTTGGAGTGTCTGGCTGGTTTATCAGAATCTGGAGAGCAGAGTGTCAGTTCTGTATGGTGAGAGAAGAAGTGAGTCTGAGAGTTCGGTTGGAGCAGAGAGAGAGAGATGTCCTGGGAGCTGAGGAGTGAAGTGCTGGTCTGAATTGGAGTAGGACCTAGCCGAGCGGAATGTCTGACCGGAGAAGCCATGCTTAGAGTGAGAACGGTGCTTGGAAGAGATACTCAGAGCCCCTCTGAGTAGAGCGGACAGAACTATAGAGGTGGACCAATGCCCCTCACCCTGATCAGGGTGTGAGGGGAAGAACATCCAGCCTCACCCAGAGGATATACTCTTGGGGTGGGTGCAAGGGGTATTGATGCCTCCTACAGCCCATCCTGCTAGGGTACAACTTGGAGGAGAGGAGAGGAGGGAAGGCCCCTGTATACAATTGGAGTGCACTGCTGATATATGAACTGCTGTGTGCCGCTGTGCATAAGTGCGTTGTATCATTGCTAAAGGACAATAAAGACTTGCTGCTGTTTTATATAAGACTGTGTGAGATTGGAATCTCTCGCCCTGGGACCAGGGCTTTCTCTGGGAAGATTCCAACCTATCCCTTAGGTTTCGCCAGAGAATGGAGGCGCTGCACCACAACCACTGAAAGAATGGAGGCATATACCCCAGAAGCCTGGTCCTGTTATCCCCCACACCAACGCAGGAGACTCAGGCCCTCCTGTTCCAAGCAGGTATGCAACACCATACACATGTAGCCAGCCCTCAACACACCTTAGAGGCACGATCTGTGTGTGTCTGGGGGGGGGAGGGGGAACATGGGCTACATGAGTGTGTGGGAGTGCCACAGATAAGTGAGGGGAAAGGGTTTAAGGCAACAGCGAGCTGTAGAAGTGAAAGGGGTAGAAAGGAGACAGTTATGGGTAGAGCGTAGAAGACGAGCGGGGGCATAGCGAGCGATTAAAGCAGATGATTTATCATTAACAGAGATATCATTAACAAACATGCAAAAAAACAAAAAAAGGTCGTGAAAAGTTTCTCAATCAAAACTTCAACAGATTGAAACATCTCTAGTTAGAACATCCAATGCCACGCTAGCCCTTGTGACATACTGGGTTCGGTTTGAGGACATTGTAAAGATTAACAAGCGCACTTATTTTAATTCCTATATTTATTGTAACCCTTGCTTTATGTTCCTTTAGTTACCATCTCCCCAACGCAAATTCATATTTTTTTTCAATGCTGGCAACTACATTTTTATTGCAATGTTGTTTGCAGGAAGCCCTAAAGAGTAGAAATGTATGAACTTGTCCAAATTCAGGTGGTATATTTTTTTCTTTTTTAATTAAGTTTTCAAACCTTGCAAAACGTTTACTCAAACTTTTTAGCCCAAATTTTGTCAGCAAATCTACATTCACACAACATCCAGACCCAGAAATATGTATTTTGCTAGAGATAGCGCAGAAGCCATATTTGTGTCTGACTGGCACTGACTGTTACGGGGAAAAATGTTTTCGAACTTTGACAAATTATGCACATTTTGTTTTTGCTTGCGAAAAATAGGCAAATTCTGCCTGGTTCACAAATTTGGGCAAAAAGTTGGCACATCTCTACTGAAAAGAGTATTTCAAAGCAAGATAAGACAACATGGTTTTGTGTAAGAAAATATGAATATTGTAATGTTCTTTTCCCTGTAGGAAATCATTCCCCTTATCACCCAAGATAAAAATGGTGCAGCTGTTACATCTCAAAGCAAAAAGTCTCGTAATTGCACTAGGAAGCTGGCTGCATATTAGATTTTCTTGGTTCGGGAACCACACTGGGAATAGCTCCCAAAAACATCCAGTGGATATTTGTGTCTAATAAGTCTCTGGAAGTGAAACGACCCTGAAATTCAGATGCTTCGCAGCTTAGTTGAGAGACTATGGGAAATGCTGAGAGTCTCTGAAATAAATGGTATTGGTTTTTCTTAATGGAGCTCTTCGCCCTTAAACCATGTATGGTATTGTTACCTGCAGAGATTATGGGAAGTGAAGTGGTGTAATGGATGCGGATGTAGCAATGAGATTATTTGCTGTGTACAGCTGATCGGTGCTGCTTTGCCAGGCCTGCCTTAACCCCATGCCTGCCCGCGTTGCCTCTCCAGCGTTAAAACCGCAGTGCCACTGACCTGGAAAAGTCGCATGAAACTGTTATTATTGTTGATGCTGAGTGAGACTGACTCTGAATCTGGGGGACTCGCAAAAAAAAATCAGGAGGAGTTGACATATCTGCTGTAGCCTAAGGTGGTACAGAGTATGCCCAAACAGCCATTAACTGTTCTGCTGCCAGAGGTGCTGCAATGCACTGCGAACCCATCTGGCTTCGTAAAGGTTTAAAGTAACAGTGCCTGCCCCCCAAATGCATTTAGAGCTACAGAAAATGTACTTAGTGGATACGGTGGAAAAGGGATTTGTTGTTAAACCTTGTTAATGGAGTGAGTTAGGTTTCCTATATTAATAGTTATATATTGTTTCCAGAATATAGGAGTTTATACTATAATGCAGCAATTTGACCCATTTTTACATTGGAAATATTTTCTAAAGGTTCTTTTTCTTTGTTTGATAAACTGATGAGGCTTTTATGAACCCTCTCAGGAAGCTGTTTTTAAGGGCTCCGTAGTTGTGAATCCGACAGAAATACCAAAAAACACGTTCAACAGAGTAGCAGTTTCAAATGGTACCACAAAAAAAAACGTTTATGTCGAAAAATGGATTTGTGCACCAAATGTCTGCAATTTACAGATATTAGTCACAAAAACAATATTTCCTGCTTATATGGCTCAGGGAGTAAAGGCACTGACTGTGATAGTAGTGACATTGAGTTTGATTCAGGGGAGCCTGGATCAATTCCCATTATCAGCTCCTTGTGACCTTGGGCAACTCACTTTATCTCCCTGTGCCTCAGGCACCTAAATCATAGATTGTACGCTCACCTGGGCAGGGACTGTGTCTGTAACATTCCTATGTGCTGTGTACTGCGCACTATACTGTAATTGTGAAGCACTTTGAGTCCCATTGGGAGAAAAGCACTATGTGAAATCAAGTTGTTATTGTTATCATTTTCTTGATAAATCCAGAATTGTACCTAATTTAGAGAGATTTTCCCCGGGGGGATTTTGACACATGGCTTTTAGATCTGAGCTGGCATTTATTTTTTTTATAAGAGAAACTTTAAATGTAAAAACATATACACAGCATACGGTATGTGATGCAGACAGGAGTTACTGTATCAAGGCAAATGAGAAGTACTCACTGGAACCTTTTTTTTAATTATTATTATTTTCTGCATGTGGCAAATGATGTTCGTTAATCAGGTTTCTTCAATCTGACATAGATCGTTACCCGAGGAAGTTTTACTCTATTACAGATCCAGGGAATTAACCGAGCAGTGTCCTTCTGAACCTCCCCCCATTTTGAACAGATTTGGGAAGCATATGGGTCTCCGAAGCTGAACCACATTTCATTGGTTCCCGACTCCAAAATACTTACTGAACAAGGTGCCGCCGGTACTTAATGGAGGATTAAAACCCTTGCATCACACAGGCCAGTAGGAAGCTGTAAAGTCAATGCCGAATGATTTAAACCTCCATTTTGTTACCCCACTAGATGTGACTGTACAGGACCCGCCTTTCCCGGTAAGTACAGTTTCTCGGGGAAACAAATTCGGTTCAGCCCCGGAGACTCCATACTTCCTATACATGGGAGAACAGAGCAGACGGAATTGCTCCTTTAACAATGCAGAATTTAATTTAACATGCATGTCATATAACTCCTCCCTAACTCCTCTTGTTACTCCCCTATTAACATGCTCACACACAAAGCAAAATCAAAGTACCTTTATACATGCTGATGTAACCCTGCCTCCCCCCCCCTACCCCAATCACAAATAGGGTCTATTACGGGGGAAACTATGCTGGTTACTTGGAGTGGTGTGGTGCTTTCCTGCTGATACAAAGTAGCCCTGAGTCTCCCGCATGATGGTAGGGGATGTCAGGACAGGCTTCTGGGGTATAAACTGACTCGTACTCACGGTGACAGCACCTCCATCTCTTTCAGTCCCCAGGATAAGGGGAGAAATCCCTGCAGGGGAGTCTCTTTCTCCTTCTTCCTGATAGATCACCGTCTCAGGCAAGAAGTATATTAAACAGGAACACTTTATTCTGTATGCACATGGCACAGTAGTCAATCAGCAGCAAATAGGACCTGTAACTTTAGGATGTCCCTGGACCTACACTCCAAGCCAGCGGGCACCAGGAGCAGTCCTAGCTCTTCCCTTACTCTCTGGTAGAGTAAGGGGAACAGTCTCCCACTGCTCTCCTACGGGAGGGCACACAGTAGGCAGCGCCCGGCACAACTGATCATGGGTAGACTATGCCTCTCTCAAGATAGAAGCAGACTAATTAAATTGAGGAAGTACAACCCCTTAAGTGCAGATCCAGAAGGAAACAGCCCCTTGTCCCTGATTGGACACCAGGCCTGGTTACACTGCATTCTCTGTGACTCACTGAGCTGCAGAGATGTGGAGAAAACTCATGATTACTCCTGGAAAACCTGCCCTTACCAGGGATTACTGCCAGGAGGAGGGCAGACTGATAGTCCAAACCAGCCAGGGCTACACTGAGATGCAGGATAAGTATGTTAATCCCTTCACTGCTTGAGAAGCCCCTACAAATCTCTCCATGGCCTTGCCCCACCTTATCTCTCAGCACTCATCTCTCGCTATACACCTTGCCGTCCTCTTCTCTTCCTGACTGCCACAACCTCACCCCCCCCCCACCCCACAGCCCCCTGTGCCTCCTCTCGATTCCGATCACTTGCTTTACTCGCCCCCCTCCACTGGAACAAGCTCCCCAACCACATTCAATCTGCCCCCTCCCTAACTATCTTCAGTAACCAACTCAAAACTCATCTCTTCTCCATCACATCCCCCGTTAACCTCCTATCCTATCCCCTCCCGCACCCCACCCTCCCCAACGCACATGATCTTCCCTACTCTCACCCCTTCCTACACTTTCCCAAACTCTCTAAAACCCTCCAAAGTGACCCATCTCACCGATCCAATTGCCTCCACTGTCAGACCCATCACCATGCCACCTACAAGACTAAATCCAGAGACCTAACCCCAACCCCTGCCCACTAACCAAGCAAGTTTACTAACTAATGTACAGGGCCCTGGATAAGGGCGCTATATAAATGTTGTTATAAATAAAGGCCCAGACTCGCTAGACTCAGGGCACGCAATGTCACCGAAATCAGGAGCGGACTTATTTGACCTGAGTTGTATGGCGTACTCACTAAACTTATCAGTCTTCCAGCTCTCAGCCGCAGGATGGCGGGCAGGCTCCTCAGAATGTTAACAGAGGTGGAGGATACTGGAGTGGCGAGTGTGTTTCTAGTATGACCCACCCTACACATCAGGGTTCTTCAACCAGTTCTCCAAAGGGGCCAGATCACAAAACATATATAGGAGTAGAAGGGCCACAAGCTTATTGCATTTGGAATTTACAATACATTTAGAGACTTGGGAAAATATAATATTCCAACAGTTATAAGTATGTACAGTACAAAACCTATACCATATATATTTACATTACCTTAACTTCCAAGTGAGTTTGTGAGGAAATTCCACTTTGCTTCTACTCATTTCATACTACAGTAGTTGCTTGAGCATTGTAGAGTGCAAGGAGCCACATCTAGGCCAGTGCTATTTTGATGCATGGGCTAACTGGACTGTAGCCCAGGGCTAAAGAGGAGAAGTCGCTAGTTGTGTATGTATATCCCCTCAAACGTCCCTCCAAATAAATTAGGGAGACATGTCTGTGCTGAAAAAGGAGAACACCTGAGCGATATGCTAATGCATATTTAAAGTATATTTAAAGTATATTTAAATGAGTACCATCCCACACTTCCTAAAACAATTTCCATACCAACTATATAGAGTTGATAATACGCCTAAGGCACAGACCTAATGACCTGGAATGGTATCAGACACAACAGGACTAGAACCAACAACCACTGTTTTTCTAAGCCGCAGCTCTAGCAGTGTAAGCTAAACCATATAGGTATATATATATATATACAGTGCTCGACAAATAATGTTAACCTGTCGCCCGTTGCGAGTGGATTTAGGCAGCTGGCGACCCGTGCTGCAGCTCAATGAATTCCCCTGCTCATGCCAATTTTTTTTTTTTTGAAATAAATAAATAAATAATCCCCCTCCCTGATTGGGTTAAAAAAAAAGTAAAAAAAAATGGCGGCAAATCCTGTGGTCCCGGCGCGCGTGCACAGGGCAAGCAGAGTGTCCTGCCATTTGCGCTGCCTGTTCCCCCCAGCAACCCAGAATCCCCCGCATCCCTCCCCCCCCCCCACGTGGGACGGAGGGGGAAGCCCAAACCAAGCCCCGCGCGCAACCCAGCCCCCCCCCCCTCCGCTCCCCACGTGGGACGGAGGGGGAGCCCAAACCAAGCCCCGCGCGCAACCCAGCCCCCCCCCTCCGCTCCCCACGTGGGACGGAGGGGGAACCCCAAAACAAGCGCCGCGCGCGATCCAGCCCCCACACCCTCCCCCCTCCGCTCCCCACGTGGGACGGAGGGGGAAGCCCAAAACAAGCGCGCGATCCAGCCCCCCGCACCCTCCGCTCCCCACGTGGGACGGAGGGGGAAGTGCAAACCCAGCTTCCCCCGTGCGCGCCTCCTGCTGGGACCTGCTCCTGCTCCTGCTGGGACCTGCTCCTGCTGGGACCTGCTCCTGCTGGGACCTGCTCCTGCTGGGACCTGCTCCTGCTCCTGCTGGGACCTGCTCCTGCTCCTGCTGGGACCTGCTGCTGCTGCTGCTGGGACCTGCTCCTGCTCCTGCTGGGACCTGCTGCTGCTGCTGCTGGGACCTGCTGCTGCTCCTGCTGGGACCTGCTGCTGCTGCTGCTGCTGGGACCTGCTGCTGCTGCTGAGGCCCACGCTGCGCTGTGTGTCCCATGTCTTGGAGAGGGCCCACTGCCGTGCGGAGACCCCACTGCTGCCACGTGTGACCCGGTGAGTGTGTGAGTGACAGACTGAGTGTCTGTGAGTGTGCCTGTGTGCCTGTGTGTCTGTCAGTGTGCCTGTGTGTCTGAGTGTGCCTGTGTGTCTGTGAGTGTGCCTGTCAGTGTGCCTGTGTGTCTGTGAGTGTGTCTGTGAGTGTGCCTGTGTGTCTGTCAGTGTGCCTGTGTGTCTGTCAGTGTGCCTGTGAGTGTGCCTGTGTGCCTGTGTGTCTGTGAGTGTGCCTGTGTGTCTGTGAGTGTGCCTGTGTGTCTGTGAGTGTGCCTGTGTGTCTGTGAGTGTGTCTGTGAGTGTGCCTGTGTGTCTGTCAGTGTGCCTGTGAGTGTGCCTGTGTGCCTGTGTGTCTGTGAGTGTGCCTGTGTGTCTGTGAGTGTGCCTGTGTGTCTGTGAGTGTGCCTGTGTGTCTGTGAGTGTGCCTGTCAGTGTGCCTGTGTGTGTGTGTCTGTCAGTGTGCCTGTGTGTCTGTGAGTGTGCCTGTGTGCCTGTGTGTCTGTGAGTGTGCCTGTGTGCCTGTGAGTGTGTCTGTGAGTGTGCCTGTGTGTCTGTGAGTGTGCCTGTGAGTGTGCCTGTGTGCCTGTGAGTGTGCCTGTGTGTCTGTGAGTGTGCCTGTGTGTCTGTGAGTGTGCCTGTGTGTCTGTGAGTGTGCCTGTGTGTCTGTCAGTGTGCCTATGTGTCTGTGAGTGTGCCTGTGTGTCTGTCAGTGTGCCTGTGTGTCTGTCAGTGTGCCTGTGTGCCTGTGTGTCTGTGAGTGTGCCTGTGTGTCTGTGAGTGTGCCTGTGTGTCTGTCAGTGTGCCTGTGTGTCTGTGAGTGTGCCTGTGTGTCTGTGAGTGTGCCTGTGTGTCTGAGTGTGCCTGTGAGTGTGCCTGTGTGCCTGTGTGTCTGTGAGTGTGCCTGTGTGTCTGAGTGTGCCTGTGTGTCTGTGAGTGTGCCTGTGTGTCTGTGAGTGTGCCTGTGTGTCTGTGAGTGTGCCTGTGTGTCTGTGAGTGTGCCTGTGTGTCTGTGAGTGTGCCTGTGTGTCTGTGAGTGTGCCTGTGTGTCTGTGAGTGTGCCTGTGTGTCTGTGAGTGTGCCTGTCAGTGTGCCTGTGTGTGTGTGTCTGTCAGTGTGCCTGTGTGTCTGTGAGTGTGTCTGTGAGTGTGCCTGTGTGCCTGTGAGTGTGCCTGTGTGTCTGTGAGTGTGCCTGTGTGTCTGTGAGTGTGCCTGTGTGTCTGTGAGTGTGCCTGTGTGTCTGTGAGTGTGCCTGTGTGTCTGTGTGTCTGTCAGTGTGCCTGTGTGTCTGTGAGTGTGCCTGTGTGTCTGTGAGTGTGCCTGTGTGTCTGTCAGTGTGCCTATGTGTCTGTGAGTGTGCCTGTGTGTCTGTCAGTGTGCCTGTGTGTCTGTCAGTGTGCCTGTGTGTCTGTGAGTGTGCCTGTGTGTCTGTGAGTGTGCCTGTGTGTCTGTGAGTGTGCCTGTGAGTGTGCCTGTGTGTCTGTGAGTGTGCCTGTGTGCCTGTGTGTCTGTGAGTGTGCCTGTCAGTGTGCCTGTGTGTCTGTGAGTGTGTCTGTGAGTGTGCCTGTGTGTCTGTCAGTGTGCCTGTGTGTCTGTCAGTGTGCCTGTGAGTGTGCCTGTGTGCCTGTGTGTCTGTGAGTGTGCCTGTGTGTCTGTGAGTGTGCCTGTGTGTCTGTGAGTGTGCCTGTGTGTCTGTGTGTCTGTCAGTGTGCCTGTGTGTCTGTGAGTGTGCCTGTGTGTCTGTCAGTGTGCCTATGTGTCTGTGAGTGTGCCTGTGTGTCTGTCAGTGTGCCTGTGTGTCTGTCAGTGTGCCTGTGTGTCTGTCAGTGTGCCTGTGTGCCTGTGTGCCTGTGTGTCTGTGAGTGTGCTTGTGTGTCTGTGAGTGTGCCTGTGTGTCTGTGAGTGTGCCTGTGTGTCTGTGAGTGTGCCTGTGTGTCTGTCAGTGTGCCTGTGTGTCTGTGAGTGTGCCTGTGTGTCTGTCAGTGTGTCTGTGTGTCTGTCAGTGTGCCTGTGTGTCTGTGAGTGTACCTGTGTGTCTGTGAGTGTGCCTGTGTGTCTGTGAGTGTGCCTGTGTGTCTGTGAGTGTGCCTGTGTGTCTGTGAGTGCGCCTGTGTGTCTGTGAGTGTGCCTGTCAGTGTGCCTGTCAGTGTGCCTGTGTGTGTGTGTGTCTGTCAGTGTGCCTGTGTGTCTGTGAGTGTGCCTGTGAGTGTGCCTGTGTGCCTGTGTGTCTGTGTGTCTGTGAGTGTGCCTGTGTGTCTGTGAGTGTGCCTGTGTGTCTGTGAGTGTGCCTGTGTGTCTGTGAGTGTGTCTGTGTGTCTGTGAGTGTGCCTGTGTGTCTGTCAGTGTGCCTGTGTGTCTGTCTGTCTGTGTGTCTGTGTGTGTGCCTGTCTGTGTGCCTATCTGTGTGTGTGTGTCTGTGTGTGTGTGTCTGTGTGTGTGTGTCTGTGTGTGTGTGTGTGTGTGAGTGAGTGTCTCTGAGTGTGTGTCTGTGAGTCTTCTGCGTGAGTGTGTCTCTGCGTGAGTGTCTGCGTGAGTGTGTCTCTGCGTGTCTGTGAGAGTGAGTGTGTGTCTGTGAGTGTCACCCTCTCCCTATGTCGCCCTCGCCTTCTCCCTGTCGCCCTCGCCCTCTCTCTGTCTTTGTCTCTCATTCTCTCTGTGTGTGTTCTGTGTCTCTCTTTTTCTGTGTGTCTCTCTTTTTCTGTGTGTGTCTCTCTTTTTCTGTGTGTGTCTCTCTTTTTCTGTGTGTGTCTCTCTTTTTCTGTGTGTGTCTCTCTTTTTCTGTGTGTGTCTCTCTTTTTCTGTGTGTGTCTCTCTTTTTCTGTGTGTGTCTCTCTTTTTCTGTGTGTGTCTCTCTCTGTCTGTCTCTCTCTGTCTGTCTCTCTCTGTCTGTCTCTCTATTTCTGTCTCTCTCTATCTGTCTCTCTCTATCTGTCTCTCTGGCCGAGTCCATAGAAGGACAGGCCGCGCTGAGCCTTGCGGACGCTCCGCGCTGAGCCCCTGCATACTCAATGAGGATGCCTTTAGAGGGGGCTCACGCGAGCGTCCGCAGGCGTGCTGAGGCGCTGGAGTTTTCAGCCGACAGCCAAGCTGTTTTTCAGAGCACTGTCGGCTGAAAACATCCAATCAGCGCGGAGCAGCGTCAACGTCACGGCGCCTTGACGTCTCTTTATCTGTCTCTCTCTGTCTCTCTCTCTGTCTCTCTCTCTGTCTCTCTCTCTGTCTCTCTCCCACTCTCTCTCTCTGTCTCTCCCACTCTCTCTCTCTGTCTCTCCCACTCTCTCTCTCTGTCTCTCCCACTCTCTCTCTCTGTCTCTCCCACTCTCTCTCTCTGTCTCTCCCACTCTCTCTCTCTGTCTCTCCCACTCTCTCTCTCTGTCACTCTCTCTCTCTGTCACTCTCTCTCTGTCACTCTCTCTCTCTCTGTCACTCTCTCTCTCTCTGTCACTCTCTCTCTCTCTGTCACTCTCTCTCTCTCTGTCACTCTCTCTCTCTGTCACTCTCTCTCTCTGTCACTCTCTCTCTGTCACTCTCTCTCTCTCTGTCACTCTCTCTCTCTCTGTCACTCTCTCTCTCTCTGTCACTCTCTCTCTCTCTGTCACTCTCTCTCTCTGTCACTCTCTCTCTCTGTCACTCTCTCTCTCTGTCACTCTCTCTCTCTGTCACTCTCTCTCTCTGTCACTCTCTCTCTCTGTCACTCTCTCTCTCTCCCACTCTCTCTCCCTCTCCCACTCTCTCTCTCTCCCACTCTCTCTCTCTCCCACTCTCTCTCTCTCCCACTCTCTCTCTCTCTCACTCTCACTCTCTCTCTCTCCCCCACACACTCTCGCTCTCTCCCCCACACACTCTCACACTATGGATCTGGATATCTTAACTGCCCTATACTGCTTACTTCCAGATCTGACTCAAGCTTCACACGGAAGACATCGAACCCCCCCTAACCCAGAAGACAGGTAACGAACACTTCCCCTCCAATGTATAACATTGCGGGAATGAGGGTACCTGGACTTTGAGGGTCTGCGGATCAGGTAAGATCCCAGACGGGATTGCTGCTTTAAATATTGTGAAGCGGGGGCATCCAGACACTAGTTAAGGGGTGCAGGAAACTAGTCATCCACATCTGGCTTTTTTTTTCTAGATTTGACATTTATACACACACACACACACACACACACACACACACACACACACACACACACCAAGGACTAATTGTAGTATAATGTAATACAATAAATAAACTAATATCAAAAACGAATGTTCTTACTAGGAATTTATTCAATTTATGGCTTTTTTTAAAATGCGTGGCTGGGGCGGGACTACAGGCGGGGTTGGGGGCGGGGTTGGGGGCGGGACTAGGTGGCGAGTAGATTTTTTGGTTCGGCGAGTAGATTTTTGGGTGATTTGTCAAGCACTGTATATATATATATATATATATATATATATAATGTTTGTGTTTGTAGTAATATTTGTAAAATTTCAATAAAAACGTTGAAGGTTGTTTAAAAAAAAAAACAACAACAAAAAACATATTGTATTTATACTTAAATGGAACATTTGTGAGTGGGACCCCCAAATTACATTTGGCTTAGGGGCCCAAAAATATTTAAGACGGCTCTGATCAAGGCCCTATGTGGATCCCAGTTAAAGAGCCCTGCCATACATGATGGGGCCCCTAAACATTTTCATCTGCGTCCCCCAGTTTGCTACCCTCCCCCTGCTTGCGCTCCCTCCCCCCCCCTTACCGTTTTCTGATGTTGCAACGTCATGTGACCCTGCGGCGTCATCTGACGGTGCGTCATCAGATGGCACATCGCCATGGCGACACATTTCTAGAAGCCACTGGAAGCCATACAGAGGCCTCGCGCTCAACCGGCATTTAATTTAAATGCTTTGGGGAAGAGCTCAGGGAATCTGTAAGCGCCGTGCTCCCCCCTTTCCCCCCCTCTGCCCCCCTGAAAATGTCACGCCCCCCAGTTTGCACGCTCCTGATTTAGACTATAGGTCCTTATGATGTACAGGGTACTTCATGGGGCTCTCAAGGTATTACGTCTTTGTGTTACTCCCAGCCAGACAATGAAATAACGGCCGTGAATATTATGCTGTCACCAAATCTCCACCGGTGTTTAGCAGCCACTTACCTCTCTGCCAGGACATCGATCTGCAGGCCCCTTGGCTGCCAAGGTAATTCTCCTAATTTACCTTAAAAAGTCCTAATCTTAACCCTTTATACTAGCGCTAGCATCTACCCTAAAACATTAACCCCTTACCCTAACCCCTTATCCTAACCCCTTATCCTAACCCTTTACCCTAACCCCTTAACCTAACCCCTTAACCTAACCCCTAACCCCTTACCCTAACACCTTACCCTAAACACATTGCTCTAATCCCCTACCCTAAAATCCTAATCCCTTTCCCTTAGCCCCCTACACTAATGGCTAAATTAACCCTTAAATAAACATACCTGGGTGAAGCATACAGCGGCTGAGTGTCCAGCGGCACTGCGGCAGAGGGTCTCTCTGCAGCCGAACACAGCAGAGAGTTGGTCGTGGCGAGACGACCGCAACCAAATATCTGATTCCAATGAAATAGGGCCTTTTGGGAGAGAATAGAGTACAGGGAAATAACGCATTCATTATTGGTCATATCAAAAGCTGGCATTATACCCAGCCACACACTATAATAGGGCTTTTGCCCTATTTCCGTGTCTAGATGAGAGTGCCAGCAAGTTTAGGAATCACTTAAATGCCATAACATTATCTTTTGGACGTCAACATTAACGAAGCTTCGTGTAGGATAATCTTATGCTAGGAGGTTATTCACATATCATTTACATATCATTTACATATCATTTACATATCATTTATATATCATTTGCCCTAACGTTCTCTATAATGCTAGGGCTTCTAACACAGCGTTAACGGTGCATCATTTTCTTTATTGAGTACAGCTTTACCACTACATTATGTTACATGGCTTCGCGGTAGGGGTACTCCAGTCCCCCTGAAGAGGCGAGGTTTGTAGGATATTCCTGCTTCAGCACCGTTGGCTCAATCTGTGACTCAGTCAAAGACTGAGCCACTGATTGAGCCACCTGTGCTGAAGCAGAGATATCCTTAAACCTGACTTGTTGGTAGCTCTTGAGGACTGGCGTTGGCTATCGCTGTTCTAAGCTCCTATATTACTGTTATGAGTCCCTGCTTCAGCACAGGTGGCTTAATCAGTCCCTGCTCCAGCACAGGTGGTTCAATCAGTCCCTGCTTCAGCAAAGGTGGCACAATCAGTTCCTGCTTCAGCGCAGGTGGCTCAGTCAGCATCCCATGCTGTTGACTATGGTGTTTTGTTTCCTCTTCTCTCTGCAGTGGAAGAAATACAATGTACAGTATAAAATTGGTAGTGCAGAACATGCTGATAGGGGCACATTAACTTGGCTGCAGTTTGACATGTGTTGGTAAAAGATTGAACAAAATCATGGGTGCTCAACTACAGTTCTCGAGAGTCTGTCCCAGCTTCAGCACAAGTAGCTCAATAAGTGGCTCAGTCTTCGTCAATCCAGTTAGCCACAGATTGAGCTACCTGTGCTGAAGCAGGAATATCCTGCAAACCTGTTGGTGGGGGGAGGGGGGTGGTACTACAGTTGAGAACCTCTGGCTCAGGCAAACTAAACGCTGTAAGGCTAAGGCCCCGGTATCTCAGCTGTAACGCGCGCCCGCGCTTTTGGCGGCGCGTTCAGCCGATTCCCCGGTCTGCAGCTCACTGCAGGAGGAGAGACCGGGGGGGGGGGGTGTGGTGGAGGAGTGACGGGGGCACGGCCATGACGTCACCCGGCAGGTTCGCCCTCATTGGCTGAACCGCCGGGGGGCGTGGCCTAATCGCTCGACGCGAGTCCTGCTCTCAATTCTATTGAGAGCAGGAGTAGCTCTCGCGCGAGCGTTGCGGCCCCCCCTCGCAGCGGGCCCGGCGCCATTGCGGGGAGGGCTCTCGTGCGCGCAGCGTCCACCACAGCAGACGCTGTAGTAGGCAGCGGGGGCAAGGCCTAAGGCAAAGTGTCCTCATGCTTTTGAGCAAAGCGAATCTCCTTCTGGATACTGTATTTTACTCTGTCTTTTGTCCAAGCTGAATTTCCTGAGGAAATGTTCTCCTGTAGAAGTTCAATTCAACTTGTTTATTGAACGCTCAGCACTTTCCTGTTATTAAGCCGTGAGTGTGGGGAGCGAAGGATTTCCAGGAGCATGCTTAATGCAGCGTGCACATATCGCTGAATGCATTAATGGTGCATTCTGTTCAATAATTATGTTCAGAGTAATTACATTTCACTTTTTATGGGCCAAAGTTTTCTTTGTTTTTAAGGTGTAATGCATTTTAGCTGTTGCTCTAGTCATTGAAATAGTCTCTGTATAGTCCCTCTGTCTCTCTTGTTCATTGTGATTGTCACGTCTCTCTGCCTTTGTCACTAGAGGTGTCTTCATATTGCAAATGTGTTGACATTTTTCTCCTTGCTTTTTAAGTTGCTACATTTTCCCAAAGGTTTCCATTGTTTAGCAAAAGAAATAGCATTTTTTTTCGTCATCTATGCCCCATTTCACTGGGACAGTCTTTTTCCTCTGTCACATGCTGAAACGGTCCTGTTTCTCTCACATTGTTTCCTTCGCCCCTTGTCACTGGAATTGTCCCTTTACTCTTTGACTGTTCTCTGTCTCTGTCACTTCTGCTCCTTCGCACTATGATTGTCCCTTAACGGCCAGGGGTGCGCAAACTTTTTTTTCCCCTGCGCCCCCTGCTTACTCTCCCCCCTCTGCTCACACACTCCCCCTCCCCCCAACTTACCTTGCCTCTAGCGTCATGACATCATGTGACGTCACGGTACCATGGCAACACGGTGTCATGTGACCCCCTCGGCGGCATTTGCCACCACGTTGCCATGGAGACATGTCGCCAGAAGCTGCCGGAGACCAGGTAAGCAAGTGGCAGAGGCCTATCACTCGCCTCGGATTTAATTTAAATGCTTTGGGGAAGGGCACGGGGCCTCTCAAAGCGGCGCGCTCCCCCCAAAACAATCTTGTTCCCCCCAGTTTGCACACCCCTGCCTTAACCTGTACATTGATCCGACAGTAATTACATGAACAGGTGCCGAAAACAGAAATGGTGGTGGTCTCCGTGGGAGCAGTCAGTCCGATTCTACCCCAAGGAAAAAAAGCACGTGCCCATTCCATGCCAGGTACGTCATACGGCCACTGTAAAGTTAGGCTCCTTTTAACAGTGACTGTGCCTTTTCCGTCACTGCCCCTGTCTCAGTTGGAACCTTTAGTTAACATGATTCTTCTATTAGGGGTGAATGGGCCAGATGCCCCATTCACAAACTCAATACAGATCCAGGGCTAACACTGGCTGTGATTCTCCTCCCTAATCTACAACAGGCAGTAACGACTCCAAAAATTCCACTTCAGCAATCGTAGATTTACTACTGCTCTTCAAGCAATTGTTTTCTAATTAAAACTGTATCGGAGCTCGGCGAAAATTAAGCAGGCACAGCAAGGTGTCAGCGTTTGGCTATAATAACAAACCAGGTATGACTTAAATCATACACATATTGTGTGCTATCATGTTCCTGGAGCAATTAACAGATAGCAAAGACTGTGCAGGTTCCATCGCTGGAAGCATATTGATAGATAATCAGCATTTATGTCTCTTTCATTGTAATGATAATTATCCTGATTTATTCTTACATGCTGTATGCTGTACCTTAGCACTGCCAACCAGTGTACATTGAATATTACAGACTCGCTGATTATCTGTCCCTAGAGCTTACAACCTACATTTCTGGAATACAGGGCACTGGGGAGATAAAAATACCTTTCCTATGGCGCAAGGAGCTGGAAGTTAGTTAGATGCAGAATTTTACACACCCCATTATAATATACTGTATGTGCAACTCCTCCTATTGACATTCCCCATATCACAAGGTGAGGAAGACGTGACAAAACTGTAGAAAAGGTATTTATACAATAATTCAAAAATGTAAGATGAATTTGTCTCTGTTTGTACCAGTTTCACACCAAAATTGCATGGCACAGAAACCCTTACGAAAACATCAACTTTTTCAGTGTGGGTTTTTTCTTCTCTCCAAAGACCAGCGGCGTTACCACTTGGTCGCTCCCTCTCCCTCCTTTTTCCTGCTCCCTGACTCGTTCAGTCCTTTAAATGAGGACTTCTGTTCTATAATTAACCTGTAGTGCTGCCTAGCATGTCTCCTACACAGAAACTGAATGACCTTAACTTTTGTCCTTGAAAGTTAGCATGGTAGACTTTGAATTTCATTCGAAAGTTGGAGTTGAACTTTGGAAGGATTTTTCAAACCCAAATGAAATTGGAACATTTGAGCAAGACATCCTCGAATTCGATTTCCTTTCTGTGTTAACCATATGTTCCCTCCCCCTGGAAACTGTAAAGAAACATATCAGAATGCTCCTAGGTGCCTGAAATTACAGCCACGCATCTAATCTTCCTTCTGTGCTGCTCTGGTGTGAACATGCTGTGTACATGACTTATCTCTCCCCTTCAAGGATTCATTCTTTCTGATAAATGTCAAGACTGGCTTCTCAGATGGTAATAGAATAATTGTGTATGCAGAGGTGTGGTTGAGAGAAAGGGCTATTATAGATAAGCAAAGCTAATCAAATTGCTACCCCAACCCTAAATATACAAGTCTGAGTCATATTGTATTATTCTAAGCACCAAGCATGTACTCTGTTGTATGGAGATATAAATAGAAATACGTGCATCAAAGGAAACATGCTCAAAATAGCTTAGAGTTAAATCCACATGTGCCCTTTTATCATAAACACAACAACTGTTACATTGTTGTTACAAAGCAAGGTGCTAATGTATGGAAGATTGTGTTCCATACAGGGGCAAAAACTTCCACACAAAAATGTGCAGGAAACAGGAGGGGTGCAAGTAATCCATGGGTGAGCTCCTCCAAGGTATCGCTAAACTGGAAGTGACTAGACTGGAAGTAATATCACAAGGCTTGGGCAGCAGAGGTACAGTAGTAGTGAGAGCTGAGAATGCCCAGAGAGAGCTGATATCCTGGGCAAGACATATCCTTGTGCATTATTTGGGCTTGCATGTTTGTTTTTACTCTTGTGAGGGGAAAATAATTGGAAGTACCTTTATTCTGATTGCTGGACTATGTTTCTTTTCTTCTCCTAAAATAGCAGTGTCAGTGGCTTATACACTAAAGTTTATTATGGGACTGCAGTATTCTGCAGGGAGTAAGAGTAATATACAGTCTCTGAAAGGAGATACAGCACAGTCTCCCTCTGTGGGTCACTGGACAGGGACTGATGGGGGTATGCTGCAGCAGTTGCTAGGACATTAAACCTCCATCTACTTTACACTGACCAAGCAGTGGAAGGCTTCCAGGGAATAAACACTCCCTCTGCAGTGCACTGTGCAGGCAGTGAGATGACTACAGGTGTTGTAAAGACATACATCCCCCCTACAATACACTGTGCAGGGAGTGGGTGGACTACATGTGAAGACTCCCTCTGCAATACACTGGTCAAAGAGTGCGAAAAATACAGGTACTGGCAGAACATAAACCTCCCTTGGCAGTACTATGGGTAGGGAGCATGCGGGATAAATGTGCTGTTTCTGTCAGGGAAAATACGTGTGGACTCGTGCAATATTTGCAATGACATAAAAACTCTAATTCTAAATGTAAAAATAATAATATATTTTGCGTTTTTTATTTATCTTATTCTTTGCAAATCTGCTTGTGTTAATAGCATTAAGATCTCAAAGCTTTGAGTATGGTTATTTGGAAGATGGTTATCTGATTTCTGCTCCATATGGCAGACGCCTGAACATCAGTATGTTTGTCACTGCAAAAAAAAAAAAAAAATCAAGAGTTATTATACAGTATAATTTTTCCGTAGTGGCTTGAAGTATAAACAGCTGTCGAAGTAACTCTTCCAGTTAATGGAACACCTTCTCTGTATGAGGTTATAAAACTATTCAGTTTGGTGTTAATCAATAACCAGACTTGGAAACCAATTGCTAAAGTAAGGTACAGAGCAAAACAAATGAAAGAGGGATATTTATCAAGGTTTTGTTGGAGAAAAAAATGGAACCCAGCAGCGGCAAAAGACGTGGACCAGATTTAGAGGATTTTTTTTTTATTATTCTGCACCTCTTTGCGGGGCTGCCGTGAGGGGGGAGAGTTGGGGCAAGTGTCCCGGACCCTGCCAGCTAGTCTGGGAAATTGGGCCCGTCCAGAGGTTAGACCAAACTTTTGCGTCCAGTTGCCAGGGCCAGTTTCCTGCTGGGCTCCAGTTCACCCTAGCAGATGCCAGCCCTCACTCTAGTCGCCCCACCAGAAGTTGGGCCCCTCCGGAAGTCTGCATATGGCTGCGGGGCCCCAGCTCAACAGTAACACAGTGCCAGACTCCATTCACTCCCGCGCTCCCCTTCCACACAGTACATTTTTTAGAGGCTTATGGAGGGAGTTCAGTGAGAGATGATAGGAGTTTGAGTGAGAGAGGAGGGGGGCATTGAGTGAGAGGGAGTGGGAAGGGGAGGAGAGAGACTGAGAGGAGGGGGGGGGGGAGAAAGGGAATGGGAGGAGGGAGGAATAAGAGGAGGGGGGATGAGAGATGTGGAGAGAGAGAGAGTGAATTGAGTGAGAGATGGGGTGTTAGAGAGGGAGGGGGAGAGGTGGGGAAGTGAGAAAGAGTGATGAAGAGTGAAGGAAGGGGGAGTAAGAGATGGGGGAGTGCTATAGAGGGTGGAGAGGGAGAGTGAGAGAGAGGGGGATAAATACATGGGGGGGAGGGAGAGGATGAGAGGCGGGAGAGTGAGAAGGGGGAGAGAAATGTAGGGGGTGAGAGCGAGGAGGTGTGTGAGGGAGGAAAAAAAAGGGGGCTTGCAAGACTACTGACGAGGGCCCCCAGTGGAAACTAGTCTGCTGCCTCTTTGTATCAGTATTCTGCTCCTGTCTGGTGTGTATCAGCTTATGATTTAGTTAGGAGATATCGAGAGCAGTTATATGGATCAATAGAAGGAGTTATATGGTGAGATTATATGGAGCAATAGGAAGAGTTATAGGGAGGCATTATATGGACCAATAGGAGGCATTCTATGGAGGGGTTATAAGGAGAGATTATATGGAGTAGTTATAGGGAGCGGTTATCCGGAGCAATAGGAGGAATTATAGGTAGAAGTTATATGGACCAACATGATACATTATAGGGAGGAGTTATAGAGAGCAAAAATAGGAGTTCTGGAGAGGGGTTATATGGAGCAATAAGAGAAGTTATAGGGAGTGTTTTTTTGAGCAATAAGAGGAGTTATATGGTGAGGTTACTGTATATGGAGCAATAGGCATTCTGAGGAGGAGTTCAGTATCGCACATACCTGTAATTGCATCTGTCTTTGCATTTCTATCGCTTTCTTCACATTTGAAACGCATGCAGGGGGTGGGAGGGGGAGTAAACATCCCCAGCTAACAATCTGTGTCAAATGTAAAAACGGTGATTAACGAGCATCTCGCGGCTGATCTGTGGCAGAACTTGCAACAATAACTCTCCCTGCATCCTTTCCTTTGCCTCGATACACAGAACCCTCTGTCCTGGTTCCAGTTTGCTCTCCCCGTAAAGATTTATGATACTGTCAAACCCATATTTAGCATAAAGAACTAATCAAAGGTTAAAAATCGTTGTCTTGTCATGGGTGAAAAATATAAAACTCTTTGTGATTAAAAATGCTTTGCTTTTTTTCCCCCTGTCTGTGGCAGGCGATTTTAATTGCAAATTCATGCATTAATTATACAAGTTTGTATAGTTGGGTACATGAAATAAATATTTTGGATTTGATTAAGCAGAGCATCACTTTATCTGAATGTCATTGTAATTTTTCCATATTGTAATGCTTCAGATTAGAGCATATGGTAATAAGGAGATTAATTGGAAAACCAATTTTCTGGAACAACAATCAAACTTTGCTGATTTATGGCCATAATTAGATGATACTGTTTGTTTTGTCATGCTATAAAAGATATCTTTGATGAGGAGCGGTAATGTCACGCTGTTTTTAACTATCGTCTTCTTCCTCCGAGTCCAGTTTAACCCATAAGTAGCAGCACTGCTTGAGCTTCTGAGAGGTTCTGAAATATTCAGGAAAGGGAGACGCTGAATGTGGCAGGAGAGGGAACAGTGACGGAGGAAAAGCAAGGAATGACAGGAGAGGGGACAGTGACGGAGGAAAAGCAAGGAATGACAGGAGAGGGGACAGTGACAGAGGAAAAGCAAGGAATGACAGGAGAGGGGACACATGACTGCAGTGACGACTCCAGAAAGAGAAGGAGGTTAACGTCAGCTGAAGGTTGTTTTGTTTCAAAGGAATCAGGTGGGATGGGGCTGGGAGCTAGGGGGGCGGTAACAGGAACGTTATAAATTGGGAAACTTGTGTAGGGCGGGCAACTATTTTAGGAAAAACCCTGAAGGAAGAAGTCTCCATCCCATGCTAATTTTAAAGAAATGTATAAATGATTATAAACGATGTTATTTATGTTATGTGAAAGTAATATGCTTATAATGTTGTCACAGAGGCGGGGTGTCCTTCCCAGGTAAGGCATGTGATGGAAAAGGGAATGGTGTTTTGCCCCTAAATGCGTAATGGGAAGGTAGCCGCTGCTACTCCTGCAGCTTTGCCACATGGGTTGTGCCGCTAACCTGTGGTGATTGTGGGGTTACGCGCCCTGGTTGCTTTAGGGTCGGTGACTGGCATTTATGGTGAAAAAAGATTTATGTTTGTGTTGTGCAGCTGGTGATGTTATGTTAATAAATGCGGGGCCTGTTTATATCCCTCGTAAGGTGTCTGTGTTTTATTGGGATTTAGGTCGAACGGCTGTTTTAATATAGTGTAAGGGATCAAGGAACCTAGCAGGCAAGAGCAGTCACTATCAGGGGCAGTGACAAAGGAAAGGGATGAGCATCATTAGAAGGTGCATGAGAGACAGTGACGAGGTATAGCAAGGGACAAAGCAACAGAGAAGAAGCATTACGTAACATTGAAGTACAAAGCGGGGGTCGAGAGGAGGAAAAGTGACTGCCAGTCTAGAGTTGACAGGTGTCCAGTATTGAACCCGACTGTCCTGTATTTGGACACTATTCAGTAACAAAATTGAGGTAAAACTGGACATGTATGTGTATTACCTCTCTGGACACAGTGACCTGACCGGCTTGGGGGGCCGCAGGATTTCCCCCAGCAGGGAGAGAGCAGGGCTGTTGCTAGAGGGCTGGGCAACTGCTACTGGGTAATGCAGCCAATCAGGAGGCGGTGTCAGGAGCTTGAGGGTGGGGCCAAGGAGAGGAGGAAGCAGTGTGGATCGGAGAGCGGAGAGAGGTTTGCGTGTGTGTCTCGAGCGTGCGCCATGTGTGTGTGTGTGTGTCTCGAGCGTTTCACCATTGTATCCAGTATTTTTGGAGAAGGCACCTGCCAACCCTAACTGCCACTCAAGAGAGGAGAGTTAGAGACGGTGGCCATGAGTCTGGAAGTGATTGTTACAGGAAGGAGAAGCATAGTGATACCTAGAACATGAATCACTGTACTGTGGGGATTTTAGTCAACTCCTTCATTACCACAGCCCCTAATGCATTGTTTACCAACCATTTTGTAGTAAAATATCCATGATGTTATTCTGTTTAGATCCATCTCTGTCCCTCTCTCACCTGCAACACAATGTTTCCTGTGTCCCATCTCACCCTTCCTACCGTGGTTTAAAAAGTAGCTAGACGAAGCACCATGTAGATCAACATGGCAGAACCAGCAAGGGTTTGTGTGCTTTGAGTTATACTCCTTGTGAGTTGGAAGCTGGAATTTATTGAGATACTTAGGGGGTCATGCAGTAAGCGGCGGAAAGGCCATATTTATAGCGGGCACGTCGCGTATGGGACGCTATAAAGATGGCGGCGACACTGCCACCCGATGACACATACCGGGGCCTGTAACTCGGGAACCAGGGGGTCCCTTGTCCACAAATCAATGCGGTTCAGCTCAGGGGAACCCCTGCTCCCGCACACTTTTATTAAAAATACATTAATGCTGCTTCATTACCATAGCAGTTAGCCGCAAAGGTAAGGAATGAGTGTTAATTGATATGTGTGTTTTATTCATAGTGTAGATGTGCAGAGGGTCTCCGGAGCTGAACCGCTTTGGTTTTAAGTCCGGGAACCCCCTGCTTCCCGAGATACAGGCCCCTTTATGGGGTGCCGGTATCCCTCTGCTTTGTTTACATTTCGCAGTCATGTGATTGGGACATTTAAATGCAGAGGGATACCGGCACCTGATAAAGGGGTCTGTATCTCGGGAAGCAGGGGGTCCCCTGACCTGAAACCAATGCGGTTCAGCTCAGGAGACCCCCTGCACATGTACACTATGAATAAAATGTATTTTAAAATAATTTTTAATGTGCCGATGTTTGCACAGAGAGAGCGGCGGATCTCTCTGCTGCAGACACATCTCGGCAGGGTTCAGCTTTTCGGCAGCTTGTCGCCAGGCAGCCTGTCTCGCCACAGGTTACTCGCCATTATTTCAAATGGTGGTGGCGCATTCATTCGCCAGGGATTCGGCCCTTCCTGCATACAGCGAGGGCAACACACCAAAAACATGGCGAATTCGAACCCCATGCGAATGCAATTTAACGCTGCTTAGTGCATAGACCCCTTAATCACAGTATATAATGCAGCATTGTTATTTAAACACGAGCTTCTGCTTTAAGGCTCTTGACTGCATTGAAAAGAGTATTTCACTGTTAGAAAACTTCTTTAATCAAAAGTAAATGATGTCAAGATCATTAAGGTCAGTTTGGGCTAATGAATCCTGTAATAAATCACTTATTTCTTAAATGTCAACAGAACCCACGGATCAATTCCTCAATGCCATCTCTGCAAAAGGCAGAAGGATGAAATAGCAATATGATTATTTTTACTATTATGGTTACTTGAGATCATCTTAGCTGGGAAGGGAGAGGAACGTTTTGAATTCACGGTACTGTATATTCATTTCAAATAAATACTTGGTAAGCAACTTGACAATGAATCTTGATCACTAACACTCAGTCACTAATACCAACACTTAATATATTCAGTCACTCAATATTCTCACTCACTATCTAACATCAATAAACATTCAATATACTCGCTCACTATCTAACAAAGGCATACACTCAATATACTCACTCACTATCTCATACTAACAAACATTCAACACACTCACTATCTAATACTAACAAAAATTCAACACACTCACTATCTAAAACTATCAAACACTCAATATACTCTCTCACTCACTATCTAATATTAAAAAACATTCAATACACTCACCATCTAACACTAATAAACACTCAATACACTCACTCACTATCTAATGCTAACACTCAATACCCTCACTCACTATCTAACACTAACAAACACAATACTCTCACGCATTATCTAATGCCAAAGAACACTCGATACACTCAGTATTTAACACTAACACCAACACTCAATACGCTCACTCACTATCTAACACTCAATATCTAATGCTAACAAATACTCAATACACTCACGACAAAAATCACAGTTGGGACACTTACTGCACATCTGTAATGTGGACTTACAACTACAAGTCAAAAGGATATTGAAAGTCTGTTCTTCCAATATCCTGTAGCCTCCGTCTATCTGAAGTAGACTTGTTGTGAGTAAGGGTGGGTGCTCCTACTGGTGTTTTGATTTTATCAGTTATCAGTTTATTACAGCAAATATCAGGTTTTTTTTATCAGGTTTTAGCCCAAATTTTGCTTGGATTCAAAAATGTGTTTCAAGTTTGACTCATATTTCCAAACAAACTTCAGATGTTGCCCCAACGAACATGGCCATTCTAACTAGCGATCTTTTGAAAGCTCGTTTGCAAACCACATATATTTGAAGAACTATTGTGTCCGTCCATTAAATGGCCTCATAGTTTGTGACGCTAACACAACAGACTAGGAGGATACTTCATTGAACTGATGCTTGTATGTTAGTTATACATAGAATTTTTCAGGTACAATAAGGCTGCATCCATACTTGGTGCGAACAAATGGCCGTGTCTCAATGAGGATGGCCATAGTGCACGCATGTGCGGTGCCGACGGCGCGGCTGATTTTTCGTGCAAAAACATCAATTTGTCACGCGAAATCCGGGTCACGTGAGCGGTTCGCCCAATGAGGGCGAACCAGCTTCATGATGTCACGGCCACACCTTCCCATCGCGTCTCCCCCTAGGCCACAAATCGCCACTGCTGAGCCACTCCTTCAACTAATGTACAGCTTTATTACAGTAGCTTAACAGAATAGTGGTTCATGTATCAATGTAGCAGATGTTATGCAGCAGGTGTGTAGCACCCATTGATGCGATGGGTTAATGCAAGCACTATATTTAATACGCATGCTATCACATCCCACTGAGAACAGTGGTAACGCATGCATTATTGCACGTTTTTTCTCTTTAAAACACACGTTGACGGATGCAATAACGTCTGCTACACTTGATTCAAGAAAATGTTGGCACAAACTGGGGCATTTTCATCATGGCTGTATATTTTGCTCCACTTTTGCCCCGTCTGCCCCAGCTTGCTCCATGGTGAGTGTCAGTAGGAGGTGTTAAGGAGGAGTTACATGGTGCACAGATTATAATGAGAAGTATCACATTCTGCGTCTCTGTGCTATTTATTTTCCCTTTAATTTGCCCCCCAATATCCTCTATACCTGATGTGGCATAAGACTAAAATCTGCATCAGATGTAAGAAACTGTTGTTGCATATGCCTCAACTCTGCTCCAAAAAACAGAGCAGTGCAGTCACACACTTTTCTCTATGTTGATACATAGACCGCATAGAGGGCAAACCTCTGTCCTTCCCATGGCTTGCTGGCTTTGCCCTTCTTTAAGCCAGGCTTAGGCTGTGCCAGCTGTGTAATGCAGCCGGCTTAAGCTTCAGGACTGGAAACTCCAAAATGGAGTTGGAATCCTAGAATGTAATATCAAAGGAGGAAGAGGGGGTAGGTGATATTCCTTTCGTGGGATCAACAAGTAGTTGATATGTTACAAGCTTTCCATCCTCTCAGGGTCCTTCATTGGGTTTCATACCCCCTACTTCCTCTCCCACCTTTGTTACTACATGGCAGAATGGTTCAACACTGCTACCCACCCTTCTTTGCAATCCTAGAATGTTTGACCTAGTTTGGGGTTTGCAGGCCTTTCTGGTAGCACAGGGGTTAAACACATTGATGTTTAGGAGGTTGGAGCAGACATGCAGGTATATTTATACTTAAGACGCATTAAACAATAAAGGACTTAAACTGGACGTGCTTTATCTCCCAATCGGCCATTACTTCCATTAAAATCTGCCTCTCACACTGTCCTTTCATACCCGCATCGATCTCTGAAGCTCTCTAAAAAATTACGGCGGCATTTGGGGTCTGATTTAATCAAAACTAAATTGTGCATAGCTATCCCAGGTCACAGCCACCTCATCAAAACGGCAATGAATTCATTATTTGCGGATGCTCTGAATTTTATCCGTTCAATTTTGTGTTTGCGAGCAGGATTATGGAAAGAGATACTGCTACAGTTTATGCTAATATGTACCAATTCTCTTACATTACAGCTGACAACTGAAGTCCCTTTTGTTCAGGAACGGTGCTACTGTATTTGTAAACATAGACACAGAAGCAAAAAAGGACCACTTGGCCCACCCAATCTGCCCATTTCCCTACCTCCTGGAAAACCTCACACCCTATTGGATCTTTGACTTTCTTTTGTAATTAGAATGGCCTTCTGTCTATCCCAAGCATGTTTCAATTCCCGTACTGTTACCCTCAACCACCTCTGTTGGGATGCTATTCCATGTATCCACCACCCTTTCCGTGAAGAAGTACTTTGTCACATGTCCCCCTTAGCCTCCCACCCTCCAGCTTCAGAGAATGAGCTCTTGTTCTAACACTCCTTTTTCTTTGGAGTAGACTTCCCTCCTGTACTTTGTTCCACACTTTTAAATATATAAAAAGGTTCCATCATATCCTCCCCTCCCCCTTCTATCCTATAAACTGTACATATTACGTTCCTGGAGGCTTTCCTTATGCCTAATGCTGTAGATGAGGGTTGGGTAACTCCACTACTCAAGGGTCACCAACACGTTAGATTTTCAGAATTTCTCTGCTTTAGCACAGGTGGCTCAATCAGGCTAAATCAGTGATTGAGCCACCTGTGCTGAAGCAGGGATATCCTGAAAACCTAACCTGTTGGTGGCCCTTAAGGATTGGAGTTGCCCACCCCTGCTGTAAATCATGCACCATGATTAGATTATACGCTCTTCGGAGCAGGGACTCCTCTTCCACAATGTTACATGTACAGTACAGTATGTCTGAAGCACTTATTCCAATTATCTATTATTTGTATTATTTGTTATTGTGAAATGTTGCGTCCCAGCCTTTTTATTTAAAGAAGCAGCAGCATCAGACTCTGGGATGAATGAAAGAGGCTTTTGCTGTTCTCTGAACCTTCTTTTTATTAGGTATTCCACATTCCGGTGTACAACAACGAGTTCCCCCCAGCGTGATGTCTCCAGCCACAAAGTAGCCAGCAATATCTGCATTAGAAAGTTTGCATCCTTTCACTGAAGTTCCACAGACATCCTCATATCACATAGCAGCAACAAGGAGTGCAGAAGGAAACAACCTCATATCACATAGCAGCAACAAGGAGTGCAGAAGGGAACAACCTCATATCACAAAGCAACAACAAGGAGTGCAGAAGGGAACAACCTCATATCACATAGCAGCAACAAGGAGTGCAGAAGGGAATAACCTCATATCACAGAGCAGTAACAAGGAGTGCAGAAGGGAACAACCTCATATCACATAGCAACAACAAGGCGTGCAGAAGGGAACAACCTCATATCACATAGCAACAACAAGGAGTGCAGAAGGGAACAACCTCATATCACATAGCAACAACAAGGAGTGCAGAAAGAAACAACCTCATATCACATAGCAGCAACAAGGCGTGCAGAAGGGAACAACCTCATATCACATAGCAACAACAAGGAGTGCAGAAGGGAACAACCTCATATCACATAGCAACAACAAGGAGTGCAGAAAGAAACAACCTCATATCACATAGCAGCAACAAGGCGTGCAGAAGGGATCAACCTCATATCACATAGCAGCAACAAGGAGTGCAGAAGGGAACAACCTCATATCACATAGCAACAACAAGAAGTGCAGAAGGGAACAACCTCATATCACATAGCAGCAACAAGGAGTGCAGAAGGGAACAACCTCATATCACATAGCAACAACAAGGAGTGCAGAAGGGAACAACCTCATATCACATAGCAACAACAAGGAGTGCAAAAAGAAACAACCTCATATCACATAGCAGCAACAAGGCGTGCAGAAGGAAACAACCTCATATCACATAGCAGCAACAAGGAGTGCAGAAAGAAACAACCTCATATCACATAGCAGCAACAAGGCGTGCAGAAGGGAACAACATCATATCACATAGCAGCAACAAGGCGTGCAGAAGGGAACAACCTCATATCACATAGCAGCAACAAGGAGTGCAGAAGGGAACAACCTCATATCACATAGCAGCAACAAGGCGTGCAGAAGGGAACAACCTCATATCACATAGCAGCAACAAGGAGTGCAGAAAGAAACAACCTCATATCACATAGCAGCAACAAGGAGTGCAGAAGGGAACAACCTCATATCACATAGCAGCAACAAGGAGTGCAGAAAGAAACAACCTCATATCACATAGCAGCAACAAGGAGTGCAGAAGGGAACAACCACATATCACATAGCAGCAACAAGGAGTGCAGAAAGAAACAACCTCATATCACATAGCTGCAACAAGGAGTGCAGAAGGGAACAACCTCATATCACATAGCAGCAACAAGGAGTGCAGAAGGGAACAACCTCATATCACATAGCAGCAACAAGGAGTGCAGAAAGAAACAACCTCATATCACATAGCAGCAACAAGGCGTGCAGAAGGGAACAACCTCATATCACATAGCAACAACAAGGAGTGCAGAAGGGAACAACCTCATATCACATAGCAACAACAAGGAGTGCAGAAGGGAACAACCTCATATCACATAGCAGCAACAAGGAGTGCAGAAGGGAACAACCTCATATCACATAGCAAAAACAAGGAGTGCAGAAGGGAACAACCTCATATCACATAGCAACAACGAGTGCAGAAAGCAACAACCTCATATCACATAGCAGCAACAAGGCGTGCAGAAGGGAACAACCTCATATCACATAGCAGCAACAAGGAGTGCAGAAGGGAACAACCTCATATCACATAGCAGCAACAAGGAATGCAGAAGGGAACAACCTCATATCACATAGCAACAACAAGGAGTGCAGAAGGGAACAACCTCATATCACATAGCAGCAACAAGGAGTGCAGAAGGGAACAACCTCATATCACATAGCAGCAACAAGGAGTGCAGAAAGAAACAACCTCATATCACATAGCAGCAACAATGAGTGCAGAAAGAAACAACCTCATATCACATAGCAGCAACAAGGCGTGCAGAAGGGAACAACCTCATATCACATAGCAGCAACAAGGCGTGCAGAAGGGAACAACCTCATATCACATAGCAGCAACAAGGCGTGCAGAAGGTAACAACCTCATATCACATAGCAGCAACAAGGCATGCAGAAGGGAACAACCTCATATCACATAGCAACAACAAGGAGTGCAGAAGGGAACAACCTCATATCACATAGCAGCAACAAGGCGTGCATAAGGTAACAACCTCATATCACAGCAACAACAAGGCATGCAGAAGGGAACAACCTCATATCACATAGCAGCAACAAGGCGTGCAGAAGGGAACAACCTCATATCACATAGCAGCAACAAGGAGTGCAGAAAGAAACAACCTCATATCACATAGCAGCAACAAGGAGTGCAGAAAGAAACAACCTCATATCACATAGCAGCAACAAGGCGTGCAGAAGGGAACAACCTCATATCACATAGCAGCAACAAGGAGTGCAGAAAGAAACAACCTCATATCACATAGCAGCAACAAGGCGTGCAGAAGGGAACAACATCATATCACATAGCAGCAACAAGGAGTGCAGAAGGGAACAACCTCATATCACATAGCAGCAACAAGGCGTGCAGAAGGGAACAACCTCATATCACATAGCAGCAACAAGGAGTGCAGAAAGAAACAACCTCATATCACATTGCAGCAACAAGGAGTGCAGAAGGGAACAACCTCATATCACATAGCAGCAACAAGGAGTGCAGAAGGGAACAAACTCATATCACATAGCAACAACAAGGAGTGCAGAAGGGAACAACCTCATATCACATAGCAGCAACAAGGCGTGCAGAAGGTAACAACCTCATATCACATAGCAGCAACAAGGCGTGCAGAAGGGAACAACCTCATATCACATAGCAGCAACAAGGCGTGCAGAAGGGAACAACCTCATATCACATAGCAGCAACAAGGAGTGCAGAAAGAAACAACCTCATATCACATAGCAGCAACAAGGAGTGCAGAAGGAAACAACCTCATATCACATAGCAGCAACAAGGCGTGCAGAAGGGAACAACCTCATATCACATAGCAGCAACAAGACGTGCAGAAGGGAACAACCTCATATCACATAGCAGCAACAAGGAGTGCAGAAGGGAACAACCTCATATCACATAGCAGCAACAAGGAGTGCAGAAGGGAACAACCTCATATCACATAGCAGCAACAAGGCGTGCAGAAAGAAACAACCTCATATCACATAGCAGCAACAAGGAGTGCAGAAGGAAACAACCTCATATCACATAGCAGCAACAAGGCGTGCAGAAGGGAACAACCTCATATCACATAGCAGCAACAAGGCGTGCATAAAGAAACAACCTCATATCACATAGCAGCAACAAGGAGTGCAGAAGGGAACAACCTCATATCACATAGCAGCAACAAGGAGTGCAGAAGGGAACAACCTCATATCACATAGCAGCAACAAGGCGTGCAGAAGGGAACAACCTCATATCACATAGCAGCAACAAGGAGTGCAGAAGGGAACAACCTCATATCACATAGCAGCAAGAAGGAGTGCAGAAGGGAACAACCTCATATCACAAAGCAGCAACAAGGAGTGCAGAAGGGAACAACCTCATATCACATAGCAGCAACAAGGAGTGCAGCAGCCCCAGGAAAAGACCCCCCCCCCTTTTATTACTGGTTAATTAGGACAAAACCAATTAAAGTAAACCACACAGTGGAGTTGTCTCCCACAACTTTACACAATTAGCAAACATAATACACTTCACACAACATACAATTTTCTATAGCAAGCCCCAAAATAAACAACAGAACCTATCACAAACATCCCATGCATCCCCTCCCCATACTATGGTATAATCTACCCTGGATGGTAAGTAGGAAGCAAACGCCCTTTTCCTTTAACAGAGACTGCCCCATGGCTGTGTAACATCAAACCGTGTTTAACATTAACTATACCTGCATTATACTAACTGACCTCAGGACACCACATTAAAGGTTAGTAAAGTTTCAGATAAAGGAAACAAAAAAGATTGCTGGGCCCAGTAGCAAAAAATCTCCAATTTATGTACTGTATGTCCCTCCCGAGATATTTTTTTTTTATTTATATATAAAATGTTTTACCAGGAAGTAATACATTGAGAGTTCTCGTTTTCAAGTATGTCCTGGACATAGTTAATATGACAAATAATACATGGTTACAAATACAGTTACATAAAGGAACAGGGTATACACAGTTAGAGAAGATGTATATTATAGGCGTATGTAACAGTTACAGACCAGATTAAAATGTGAGACAGCCTTAGTTTTCAAAGAACTTAAACTGGTGGTGGATGTGAGAGTCTCCGGTAGGTTGTTCCAGTTTTGGGTGCACGGTAAGAGAAGGTGGAGCGGCCGGATACTTTGTTGAGCCTTGGGACCATGAACAGTCTTTTGGAGTCAGATCTCAGATGATAAGTGCTGCGTGTGGTAGGAGTGAGGAGCTTGTTCAGATAGATATGGTCTTAGAATTGAAGACAGTTCTCTAGGTCAGGAGAGTGCAAACTTTTTTCCCTGCGCCCCCCTGCCAGCAGTTCCCCTCTCTCTGCGCCCCACTCACCCCCTCTTACCTCGGCCGCATAACGTCACGTTGCCATGGCAACGCGTCTAAGAAGCCGCCGGAGCTAAGGTAAGTGAGGTTTATAGAGGTCTTTGCTGCTTCTCCGGCACTTAATTTAAGTGCCTTCGGGAAGTGCACGGGGCTTCTGTAAACCCTGCGCCTGCCAGTTTGCACACCGCTGCGCTAGGTGAGCTACAGTAAAGGTGCCTCTCTGTCCATATACAGTAAACAAATACACCACCATGAAGTTTTATTTCACAAGCTGGTTTATACCTCAGTCCTAAAGGCTTCAGGCAGGTTGGCAGGGTGTATGCTCACTTTATGGAGTAACATTTGTATCTAGAGGCACCAAGATGCACAATACATTATTCTGCCTTGATTCCTTCTGATCTCGAAGGTACAGTAATTGAGAAGCAAATACATTTTCTTTACCCTTTTGAAAACGCATACCCTCCTGCTGCCTCTTTCTTAAGACAGACTCTCCAAGAATCCCTGCTGCCTAGGGATAGAACAAGATGGCAGACAGAATAAGGTGAACCTTTAATCCCAGTCTGATAATGTCGCTGCTCCTACTTGGGGAGAGAGAGCCAATACAAAACAAAATAAGACACAGTGGCACTGAATTTGATACATCTCATTATGATGCGTCATATAACTCTTCCTATTGACACATCACATGTATTGTCAACATTATTTTAAAGGTGCAGTTCAGTCAATATCCTGCATGTGTGTTTTTTTTAATAAATCAGTTCTGTAGTAAGAAAAAATACTTTTAGCATTTTCTGTTTTTAAAAAAACAACTTTGAAAGACCAATTTTCTTGTATTCTATTTTAACAGCCATTTGCTAAGGCACTGCCCCTTCATGTCCTGTCACAAGCCCTGGCACACCCCTCTGTCAGCCCTGCCCTCCCTCTTGCACATGTCAGTGCAGGAGTGCTCATGAATATTCATGAGCTTCCACTGAGGGACAGAAGCAGAATATAAACAAATCCCAGCTTTTAATATGTCACCAAATTTTGACCTATCAATACATGGAGAACGAATTGACCTGCAGCTATACAGTTCTTTAGCTAATTAGAGATTGCACACATAAATCTATTGAAGTAAAAAAATAAATGTAAAAAAAAAAAAAAAATACTGAACTGCAGCTTTAAGCCCACGACAGACTTGAAAACGAGAGCTGACTATCAATGTATTTTTTCTGGTAAAATATTTAATAAACAAATAAATAAATGAGAAGCTGGGGTCTATGTATCCAAAACGTGGTCTGCTTTGACTCATTTGCATAAAAAATTAACATTTTTATCTGTCTGAAACACAACATATTTATTATGGGTATTTCAACTAATGTACAATTTGGAGCATCCTGCGCTAGTATTCTGCGGTAAAAGACTTACGACTCCTTTAAGGTGATGGAGAAAAGTACCTAATGCCGGCTGGACCTTTCAAAACACATACAGTAGGCCCACGGAGCCTTAACATTGGTTAATGTAATGTCAACCAAAATTGTTACGTTAATCCCAACGCTTGTGCACTAAAGAGAATAATGTTACAATAACCTGTAGCTGACACTGAAATAACGTACCGATACATTTCTAACGGACGTTAGGCTTACTCGTATACAAACTAGATGCTGGTAAACCGTTACCCTAACATCGCATAAACGCTGTTAAAGTTAGCGCCGAGAAATAACATGACGATAAATAGGTTGCACCAAAACTTGTCGTTATTCCCAGCCAGACCGTGATCATCTGAACATTATTTCATAGAATTCCTTATAATAGAAAGACAAAAGACATGTTAACGGAAAAAGTGGTCCCCTGATATAGTCTTGTGGTTTGGCACTTAGCACTTGCTATTAAAATAGTTGTGTGTCAGACCAAGGTCTATGTTATAAATAATAGAACAT
This sequence comes from Ascaphus truei, assembly GCF_040206685.1. Lineage (NCBI taxonomy): Eukaryota > Metazoa > Chordata > Amphibia > Anura > Ascaphidae > Ascaphus > Ascaphus truei. The sequence goes on along the minus strand of NC_134491.1, from coordinate 61,800,948 downwards.
TAATAAACATTACACGTCTGCAACACGGTACTGCGCTATTTGTCACATTTTCCTAATGCGCGTGTGCATTGTCTTGCTTAACGCATCTCTGCGCGATGAACTACCCCGCGAATGCATTTATCGCTACGCTGCTGCTTGGGGACGGATGTTGTTTTTTGCATGTAATCAGGGTAGTGAAGGGCTTGCCAGCACCTGTCCTCAAGGGCCACCAACAGGCCAGGTATTCAGGATACACCTTCTTAGGCACAGGTGGTTCAATCAGTGGCTCTGTCATTTTGAGCCACCTGTGCTGAAGCAGGGGTATGCTTAAAACCTGACCTGTTGGTGGCCCTTGAGGACTGGAGTTGGACACCCCTCGGTTAGTGGAAACCTGTTAAACTCGGGGAAAATACCGTCCTATTTAGGTAACCTGATGTTATTTCTCCTGATTTAACAGAGTTTAGTGCATCTGGTCCATAAACCTGCCCTGTCATGCAAACGTAACTCCGCCCACACCCTGCCCTAACCCCGCCCACACCCTGCCCTAACCCCGCCCACACCCTGCCCTAACCCCGCCCACACCCTGCCCTAACCCCGCCCACTCACTCTATAAATCCCTCATCTCGTCACAGACATAACCGATAATGGCGTAACTAAGATTAATACATAGAGGCTGCCGGGATCAGGTATATTTATGCCTAAATTTTGCCTTTTAAACAAAGAAACCGCACAGGGCACAAAATATTTGCATAAAAGCGACACGACTCGCCTCTAAAATGAAGCGTTTCAATAGCCTGGACTCATGGCTATTGTCACACACCCACAGTCACTCCGACCACTGATTGCCATCTACAGCGCGTATTCCCTCACATGCTGTCTGTAAGTTTCCCATCATACCACTTGGATTGTAAGCTCTTCGGGGCAGGGATTTCCTTTCCTATTGGCTGATCTTATTTGTTGCATTAATTGTACTATAATTCCCTGTACTGTATTGTCTCTCTTGTAAAGCGCAAAGTACAGATGTGGGCACTATATAAATATGTATACTGTACATACATGCATACAGTACATACATCAGTCCAGTGTGATACAGACTAGACCAGTGTACAGTATGTGATGGGATCAGTGTTGCTCCACCCAGTGTCCACATAGAGTATAACACCTCAATCTGCATGCAAAGTCATTTATCATTATTAATTACAGCAAAGACATTATTAACTACTTCAGTGCCAGAGCGGTACGCTCGGAAAAATGAGTGGTACTTTGATTACTGAAAAAAAGGGTTATGTTTGTGCAACAAGGCTTTGCCACAATAATATAGATGAAGCTCTCAAATGTATTTTGGAGGGGATTTATTCTTCACAAAACCTGCATAGAGAAAAACGATTTACCCTTCTCCTCATCTGTATGTGTATTTTAGCCCAATGTGTCAATACGGAAGTGACTTCAAACAGCGTGCGTTTAAAGATTTTCACATCATCCCAACTGTGCCAGCCCTTTAATCTTGAAATAAGAGGCAAGGTTCTTTGTATTCTGAAAACATGACGCACGCAGCACACACACTAACAACTTTTAAAATTGAATAATATAATCTTGCACCGGCAGAACAGGGAAAAAATCCAGGGAACAGCTCAGAGGCAAAAAAACAAAAGCAGAACACAGCCAGTGAAGGAATATGAAGTCAGAAAATAAGCACACACTGTGCAGAACAGCAATGTCAAAAATATTCTAAGGGAAGCCGAAAAGAGTGCTTGATTGAGTGTACTCAACCCCGGATCTCTTATTATTCTGCTTCTGTTCTTGCTTTGTTTTTTTATGTTGGGTTATTCATATTTATCTATATGGTATCTGAAACAAAGCCCCATATCCATTAAAGGGTGCTATGCTTTAGCACGCTCCAAATGACCATTCAGGGAGTTAAGATGTGCGGAAGTTTAGCATTATGTAGTGAGCGTGGATCACATGCTGTTGTTGGATGTATATATACCTTTATTTTAATTGCGCCATCCATGTACATAGCACTTTACAGCAGTAACACACATGATATAATAGGAATAAGTGCTCTATATATATTAGATATTAGGAAAAGGAGTCCCTGTCTCGCAGAGCTTACAATCTAAGTGGGAAGTAGGGAGAATTTACAGAGTAGAGTGATGGGCATGTTTGTTCTGTAAGAGCGTCTGCAAGGGGTCATGGTAAATGCATAAGACTGTGTCTTCTTGCATGTCCGATAGTGCCAATCCAGCTCTATCGCACGGAAAGCCCTGTTGGTTTAATGGTGCCTTCTGTGCGGTTAGTGCTGGATTGGTGCTATAGAATTGGGGCCAAAGTCCCAATATGATACCTGCAAAGAATTTTTTTTGTAACCCCTGTGCTTTCAAAGGAAGCAGCAACATACAGTTGGCTATACTATGTGCCTTAGGTGCTTTTTGTCAATAAAATGAGATTATATTCTTATAATAAAGGAAAGGGTTCTTTACAGTAAGGACAATAAAAATGTGGAATTCATTACCCATGGAGACTATGATATCAGATACAATAGGGATCTCCAAATCAAGGTTGGGCATCTTTTTAGAAAGGAAAGGTATACAGGGATATACCAAATAAGTAAACATGGGAAGGCTGTTGATCCATGGAGTAATCTCATTATTTAGTCAAGAAGGAATTTAGTTTTCCCCTTATGATATGTTATTGCATAATGTGTCACTGGGGTTTTGTGTTTGCCTTCCTCTGGATCAATATACTGTAAATACAAATATAGGATACGTATCTGACGTCTAAAATTTAGCATAGGTTGAACTTGATGAACATGTATTTTTTCAAGCTCATTTACTTAGTAACTATGTAACTATGCAACTATAATAGTTACAATAGGTCATGCTCTGAAGTTGGAGGTTGGGAAGGTCTTGGGAAATATGAGGAAGTCCTTCACTGAAACAGTAGTGGATGCATAAAAAAGTATCCCAGCAGAGGTGATGGAGGTTAATCCAATAAATAATGCAAAACTACTTCGGATTGACTTGTGGAAGAATACCATATTGGGTCTGTGGTATGCAAAACGTGCCTGCAAAAAATGGTATGTACAGGCTGTGTACACAGACACCATTATATACTCTATAGACATTTATATACAATAATAATTTGGCTTTAAATAAAGAAAAATAGGATCCTTCACTCTCTCTTCCTGTTAGTATTCCAGCCCCATTCCTAATCATTTCATAAACACTATATAGATTTATTTTTATATATATATTTAGCTGAATAAAAAAAAAGGTCTAACTCAGCAAGGTCTGAACCCGATTGCAGAGCTATACTGACAGCGAAGGGGTTAACATGTCACTGTCATTAGCTCAGTTATTGACAGAGCCTGCACAGGACAAGGCCTTGTTCCTCTGTTGCCATGGTTATCATCACGAGGCTATTGCCCCGAGGGACGGGGTATTGTGGCAGATAGAACATTGGCGAGGTACAGTAGCACCCACTCCCCTTCTCCCAAAGGTCCCAGATAAAGTAGAGGCTCATGAAGTCACGGTTGCTGCGAGAAGTGGGGAGCAGTTTGTGATCCTGGGGGGGAGATTAGAGGCAAAGTCAGCAAAATGACCTAACAGCCAGCAGAGGAATCACAGAACTGAGCAAAATTTGTGTCCAATAATACGCCCAGAGATTGTCTAACGGCAGATGCTGTATTAAAAACACCAATGTCTACTACTCTGTCTGAAAGATGCAATCACTAAAGAAACTAAAAAAAACAGGCATGCAAAAAACCTTACAAAATATTCAGCATTCTGTTTTCATTTTTTTTTCTTCTCCTGCATCGTACTTTTGGAATTAATACCAATTTTGGCAGCCAGTTTTCTCTATCCCCAAAACTTTCAAAATTATATCCAAGAATCTCTGCGATGCTGAATCATAAAAAGAAAAAATTGAAAGGGCTAACTGACACGGGTCACGAGACATTAAACCCCTAAACAGCGGAGTCATGATATGCATACAGTAGCTCTGAGTTGCTGCTCAATCTGGCACTCGGGGTGTTAAAAAAAAAAAACTAAAATTCCATTTACTGGAAAAAAAACTTGATTTTTTAAAGAAGTCCTCTATCTATCTATCTGTCTATCTATCTATCTATCTATCTATCTATCTATCTATCTATCTATCTATCTATCTATCTATCTATCTATCTATCTGTCTGTCTGTCTATATATAAAAGCATTTCTCGTTTATCGGTATCATCTATTAATTTTATATATATATATATATATATATATATATATATATATACATACATACATACATACATACATACATACATACATACATACACACACACACACACACACACACACAGAAATAGCCGTGTCAGTCCAGTTGAAGTGTAGAATAAATGAGTTCTGAGTGATGAGAACTCATTTATTCTGCAGTGTGTGTGTATGTGTGTATGTGTATATATATATATATATATATATATATATATATATGTATATATATATATATATATAGTATATATTTACTGATGATTACAGTAAATTCCTAAAAACCGGTAACATTTTAAAGCTGTCTGCAGAACGTTCCTTTTTCGTAGGTTAAGAGGGATTCCCCTCCTTCACCCTGTCCCCATTATAGGTATTTCCTGTGGCGAGAGGCGCAGGAAGATAGCGATATATTTTCTGCAGCCATTTCCGATGAAGGACAGATTAAAGCCGATAATTAATTTCTCCAGTCTCTGGGACGGTCGGCCCGGGTCTGATAAGGGATAGCAATGGAGATAAGCGAGCTGATAATGCCTCCTTTCTTTTGTGTCGGGCTAATAAACCTGTCAACTGGAACCATGCTAGCCAATAAAGCCATTTCACCAAAGATATCAGCACGGGTCACATTTTCATCTTGTCGTTACTGCACAGGTACAGAATTGTCTCTCTCTCTCTCTGAGAACTAAAGTCTGGGGCTTTTTCTTACCTCCGTTCACCACTTCATCCATTCAATGCATTCACCCTTTGGGTGCCCCACGGAGGTAGCCACCACATCATGGGGTGTGGCACTCTAGGGGCACATGATGTAGTGGGTACGTCATGCCCTTTTTGTGCCCGTTTTCCGAGGGAGAAAGGCCCATACCCGTCCCTAGGTTATGTGCCACGCTTAGGCAAGAACTACGAAGGCAACCCAAGTCCCACAAATAATGTCCCACTAGGTGAGAAGCATGGGGGTCTCCGGAGCTGAACCTCGTCAATTTCAGCTCCACAGCTGAACCACCGCCGTGATGTGGCCAATGCTTGGCCGCCGCGCCAAAACACAAAAATCTTGTCTTTTGGCCAAGGTGGTCGTGCATCACGCCTTGTGCGTGCACGCACACACGCCGACTGGGGCTTGCCCCGTAGAGCGCTGTGCTCTGGTGTGTGGCGCGCACGCCGTAGCGCGTGCAACAGCGGCCACTGGGGACATAGCCTTAGAGATAATGGCGAACAGCGAGGTTGCAGACCTGTTTGAGACGTGAAAATGTGCCCAAGTGATATACAGTATTTTTTTATATATATATATCAGATCTGACAACTCTCACTGGTTTTTCTGTGGAGTTAGTTCGTTTTTTTAGCATCAGTGTCTCATAGACTTCAAAGGGGTCTCGCTGATAAAAGGCCGTAATGTACTTTTCCATTAGAATGGCATGTTTCAGCCCTGAACTCCCGTACTGTATCTCACTGATTTCACACCTTGAAATTTGACATCCCTGAAATGTCAGTAGTTTTGCGTTGTCAAATAGACCCCAAATTCTGACTCTGAAATCACTCAGCACACAAGGAAGAAGCAAAGATTTCCTTCTGCCTCCAAACACACGTCAAGATTCAAGTGGCCACGGGTCACGCAACTGTAAATCAGTGGTTAATGGATTTTGAACTACCTGCACGGACCCTCTGTACAATTTTTTATTTGCTTTTAATTTGTATTGATTTTCTCTCTTCTGCTTCAATCTCCCGGGTGTCAGCGGGTTAGAGAGAGCTCCGTATTTCTGCAGGAAAAACTTTAGAACACAATGTCCCCGCTTTGATATAATCGAGTCCTTGTCAGGTCTCCGAACTCATCCCAGAGAGCGCCTGCAATTTTTTAGGGGAGAATTCAGCATGTTCTTGCATGATATGTTATTGCATAATGTGTCACTGGGGTTTTGTGTTTGCCTTCCTCTGGATCAGTATACTGTAAATACAAATATAGGATAAGTATCTGACGTCTAAAATTTAGCATAGGTTGAACTTGATGAACATGTATTTTTTCAAGCTCATTTACTTAGTAACTATGTAACTATGCAACTATAATAGTTACAATAGGTCATGCTCTGAAGACCTCCGCTGTGTTAATCCTTATGGGCAATTAGTCTACTGCGTTTTTGCCCTGGGGAAGCTGTGATCCGGCTGCATTCAGCTGCAGTTTCCTTGGGGCAAACTGCTAAATGATAGTGACTACATCTGTACATTATATATTTATTATGATATATGATATAAATATTTTTTCAGTTTTTCTTTGTGCTATGGCCCCTCCGGGAAATCGCGAACCTGAGTCATTACATGATCGTGACATCGTTTAACCCAGAAACGCATGAGGAGAAGTTCTCTTCCATTTCCCTGCGTTTCAGATCTGCGCTGCTGTCTCCAGGCCCGTGCCTAGGCGGTAAGCGGCAACCAAATTGCCACTGGTGCTCCATTGCCATAACTACTGGCTGCAGGGTGAGTCGCCGCAGGCCACCTCCGACGCACAGGACACTCAATGTGGCTGCCAGCTGGCAGTACACATTTCAACATTTTCTGCTGCTGGTGGCCACGCTATGTCCTGCGTGTAGGAGCTTCCCTGCGGCTGGGAGAGGTGCTGAGGACATGCTGCGGGGGAGGTGCCCTGCGGCTGGGAGAGGTGCTGAGGACATGCTGTGGTGGAGGTGCCCTGCGGCTGGGAGAGGTGCTGAGGACATGCTGTGGTGGAGGTGCCCTGCGGCTGGGAGAGGCGCTGAGGACATGCTGTGGTGGAGGTACCCTGCGGCTGGGAGAGGCGCTGAAGACATGCTGTGGTGGAGGTGCCCTGCGGCTGGGAGAGGCGCTGAAGACATGCTGTGGTGGAGGTGCCCTGCGGCTGGGAGAGGTGCTGAGGACATGCTGTGGTGGAGGTGCCCTGCGGCTGGGAGAGGCGCTGAAGACATGCTGTGGTGGAGGTGCCCTGCGGCTGGGAGAGGCGCTGAAGATATGCTGTGGTGGAGGTGCCCTGCGGCTGGGAGAGGCGCTGAGGACATGCTGTGGTGGAGGTGCCCTGTGGCTGGGAGAGGCGCTGAAGACATGCTGTGGTGGAGGTGCCCTGCGGCTGGGAGAGGCGCTGAAGACATGCTGTGGTGGAGGTGCCCTGCGGCTGGGAGAGGTGCTGAGGACATGCTGTGGTGGAGGTGCCCTGCGGCTGGGAGAGGTGCTGAAGACATGCTGTGGTGGAGGTGCCCTGCGGCTGGGAGAGGCGCTGAAGACATGCTGTGGTGGAGGCGCCCTGCGGCTGGGAGAGGTGCTGAAGACATGCTGTGGTGGAGGTGCCCTGTGGCTGGGAGAGGCGCTGAGGACATGCTGTGGTGGAGGTGCCCTGTGGCTGGGAGAGGTGCTGAGGACATGCTGTGGTGGAGGTGCCCTGCGGCTGGGAGAGGTGCTGAGGACATGCTGTGGTGGAGGTGCCATGTGGCTGGGAGAGGCGCTGAAGACATGCTGTGGTGGAGGTGCCCTGCGGCTTGGAGAGGCGCTGAAGACATGCTGTGGTGGAGGTGCCCTGCGACTGGGAGAGGCGCTGAGGACATGCTGTGGTGGAGGTGCCCTGCGGCTGGGAGAGGCGCTGAAGACATACTGTGGTGGAGGTGCCCTGTGGCTGGGAGAGGCGCTGAAGACATGCTGTGGTGGAGTGTGAGGAATCAGGGATCGCGGCGCCCGCGCCCTGGTTCCTCTGCTGATATATTCCCTCCTGCTGCCGTGGCGCGCACCTCTCGCCAGCGCCACTCACCTCCGTCGGTTCTGGGGGTTCCCCATCGTCCTCGGCGTCCCCAGTTTCCAGCAGTACCTCACGCGGCCGCCATGTTGCTCGGGCGCGCGCCTGAACAGCGCGCGCCGGGCGAAGTTAATTTATTCACTGCTCTGGCAGTGAAGACCCGCCCCCAATACAGAAATATGATCTCCTGTCAAGACAAGAGTCCTCACCTGCCTGCCAATCAAGGGAACCTATCCAGGATGGCTCCACGCAGTCCTCCAGGTCTGCCTTCACTTCTGATTGGTCAGCCACACTTTATAATGCCAGTCCTTCCTATCATTCATTGCTCGACATAGTTTTCACTTGGATTACTACTCTGGCGTTTTCTCTCTCATTCACTCAGGTTACGACTTGGCTTGGCGGACGTCTCTCTCTGGCTCTAGACCCCTGCTTGGACAAACGACCTTCCAGAATTCTCCAATCCCAGACCTTGGCTAACGGCAACGACAACGGCATTTCTACACCGGTACCGGCAAGTATTGCTAGCGAAATACACCTGGCCTGGCAACGCCAAAATCACCACACTCCGGACACGCTCCCTTTGCTGCGGGTGCGTGCTTCTATACGTTCCTCACCTCAGTGAAAGGAACGGGTCTGGTCTGCGAGCAGCACCGGCGTAACATGGAGGTGCCCTGTGGCTGGGAGAGGCGCTGAAGACATGCTGTGGTGGAGGTGCCCTGCGGCTGGGAGAGGCGCTGAAGACATGCTGTGGTGGAGGTGCCCTGTGGCTGGGAGAGGTGCTGAAGACATGCTGTGGTGGAGGTGCCCTGTGGCTGGGAGAGGTGCTGAGGACATGCTGTGGTGGAGGTGCCCTGCGGCTGGGAGAGGCGCTGAAGACATGCTGTGGTGGAGGTGGCCTGGGGCTGGGAGAGGCGCTGAAGACATGCTGTGGTGGAGGTGCCCTGCGGCTGGGAGAGGCACTGAAGACATGCTGTGGTGGAGGTGCCCTGCGGCTGGGAGAGGTGCTGAGGACATGCTGTGGTGGAGGTGCCCTGCGGCTGGGAGAGGCGCTGAAGACATGCTGTGGTGGAGGTGCCCTGTGGCTGGGAGAGGCGCTGAAGACATGCTGTGGTGGAGGTGCCCTGTGGCTGGGAGAGGCGCTGAAGACATGCTGTGGTGGAGGTGCCCTGTGGCTGGGATAGGTGCTGAGGACATGCTGTGGTGGAGGTGCCCTGCGGCTGGGAGAGGTGCTGAGGACATGCTGTGGTGGAGGTGCCCTGCGGCTGGGAGAGGCGCTGAGGACACGCTGTGGTGGAGGTGCCCTGCGGCTGGGAGAGGCGCTGAGGACATGCTGTGGTGGAGGAGCCCTGCGGCTGGGAGAGGCGCTGAAGACATGCTGTGGTGGAGGTGCCCTGCGGCTGGGAGAGGCGCTGAAGACATGCTGTGGTGGAGGTGCCCTGTGGCTGGGAGAGGCGCTGAAGACATGCTGTGGTGGAGGTGCCCTGTGGCTGGGAGAGGCGCTGAAGACATGCTGTGGTGGAGGTGCCCTGCGGCTGGGAGAGGCGCTGAAGACATGCTGTGGTGGAGGTGCCCTGTGGCTGGGAGAGGTGCTGAAGACATGCTGTGGTGGAGGTGCCCTGTGGCTGGGAGAGGTGCTGAGGACATGCTGTGGTGGAGGTGCCCTGCGGCTGGCAGAGGTGCTGAAGACATGCTGTGGTGGAGGTGCCCTGCGGCTGGGAGAGGCGCTGAGGACACGCTGTGGTGGAGGTGCCCTGCGGCTGGGAGAGGCGCTGAGGACATGCTGTGGTGGAGGTGCCCTGCGGCTGGGAGAGGCGCTGAAGACATGCTCTGGTGGAGGTGCCCTGCGGCTGGGAGAGGCGTTGAAGACATGCTGTGGTGGAGGTGCCCTGTGGCTGGGAGAGGCGCTGAAGACATGCTGTGGTGGAGGTGCCCTGCGGCTGGGAGAGGCGCTGAAGACATGCTGTGGTGGAGGTGCCCTGCGGCTGGGAGAGGCGCTGAAGACATGCTGTGGTGGAGGTGCCCTGCGGCTGGGAGAGGCGCTGAAGACATGCTGTGGTGGAGGTGCCCTGCGGCTGGGAGAGGTGCTGAAGACATGCTGTGGTGGAGGTGCCCTGCGGCTGGGAGAGGCGCTGAGGACATGCTGTGGTGGAGGTGCCCTGTGGCTGGGAGAGGTGCTGAGGACATGCTGTGGTGGAGGTGCCCTGCGGCTGGGAGAGGTGTTTAGGACATGCTGTGGTGGAGGTGCCCTGTGGCTGGGAGAGGCGCTGAAGACATGCTGTGGTGGAGGTGCCCTGTGGCTGGGAGAGGCGCTGAAGACATGCTGTGGTGGAGGTGCCCTGTGGCTGGGAGAGGCGCTGAAGACATGCTGTGGTGGAGGTGCCCTGCGGCTGGGAGAGGCGCTGAAGACATGCTGTGGTGGAGGTGCCCTGTGGCTGGGAGAGGCGCTGAAGACATGCTGTGGTGGAGGTGCCCTGTGGCTGGGAGAGGCGCTGAAGACATGCTGTGGTGGAGGTGCCCTGCGGCTGGGAGAGGCGCTGAAGACATGCTGTGGTGGAGGTGCCCTGCAGCTGGGAGAGGCGCTGAAGACATGCTGTGGTGGAGGTGCCCTGCGGCTGGGAGAGGCGCTGAAGACATGCTGTGGTGGAGGTGCCCTGCGGCTGGGAGAGGTGCTGAGGACATGCTGTGGTGGAGGTACCCTGTGGCTGGGAGAGGCGCTGAAGACATGCTGTGGTGGAGGTGCCCTGCGGCTGGGAGAGGCGCTGAAGACATGCTGTGGTGGAGGTGCCCTGCGGCTGGGAGAGGCGCTGAAGACATGCTGTGGTGGAGGTGCCCTGCGGCTAGGAGAGGCGCTGAAGACATGCTGTGGTGGAGGTGCCCTGCGGCTGGGAGAGGCGCTGAAGACATGCTGTGGTGGAGGTGCCCTGTGGCTGGGAGAGGTGCTGAGGACATGCTGTGGTGGAGGTGCCCTGCGGCTGGGAGAGGCGCTGAAGACATGCTGTGGTGGAGGTGCCCTGCGGCTGGGAGAGGCACTGAAGACATGCTGTGGTGGAGGTGCTCTGCGGCTGGGAGAGGTGCTGAGGACATGCTGTGGTGGAGGTGTCCTGCGGCTGGGAGAGGTGCTGAGGAAATGCTGTGGTGGAGGTGCCCTGCGGCTGGGAGAGGTGCTGAGGACATGCTGTAGTGGAGGTGCCCTGCGGCTGGGAGAGGTGCTGAGGACATGCTGTGGTGGAGGTGCCCTGCAGCTGGGAGAGGTGCTAAGGACAAGCTGCGGCGAGGTGCCCTGTGGCTGGGAGAGGCACTGACATACTGTGGCAGAGGTGCCTGGCTAGGAGAGGTGCAGAGGACATCCTGCAGTGGCGATACCCCATGGCTTGGAGAGGTGCTGAGGACATGCTGCGGCTTAGGATCATGACTGGGAGAGCCACTGAGGACATGCTGCAGTGGAGATGCCCGGCTGGGAGAGGCGCTGAGGACATACCGTGGTGATGGTGCCCTGCGCCTTGGAGAGGTGCTGAGGATATGCTGCTTCCGGTGATACTTACCTCCGTAGGGGGTGCCGGTATCTCCTGATCAGGTTTAAATGTCCTGCTTCACACAGGCCAATACGAAGCCATGACATCATCCCTTGCGGTTTCCTATTGGCCCTTGTAACCGAGAGCTTTAAACGTGAGCACGAAATACCGGCACTCCCTATGTAGCTAAGTATCTCGGGAGCAGGTGGTCCCTGGAGCTGAAATTGACGAGATTCACAAATCGTCATAAATCGCATACTGCACAGGGGGGAGGGATAGGCTTCAGTCACAGATACATTCCAGGATGCACAGTTTATAAGTAAAAAAAAACCTTTCATGCTTTATGCATTGTAACATCGCCGGAAGAAGAGATCAGTGTATCTCGAAAGCTCGCACAAGTAAATGCATTTCGTTAGTCACAGAACGGTATCGTCTATTCGTTTTTTATTTTATTATATATTGATAGATGTATATAGAAAGATATATAGACATATATAAATATATTATAGAAATCATATATATTTCATATATTCCTACACATATATAATGCATCTTTGCTGACCTCTCAAGCTGTGAAAGGGTTATCTAGTTTTTTCGCCGTTTCACTGTATTTATTTATTTATTTTACCCGTGCGCCTGATCAGCTTACGCCCGGTGCATACACTACAAGATAGAATGCCTTTAAGGGTAGTAGATTGGTAGAATAGACTCCCAACAGAGGTGGTAGGGGGCTGACACAGCAAGGTAATTCAAACATAGAAAGGACGGTGTTCTTAATACGAAAGAAAGCCAGATATCAAATAATCTGAGAATTTTCAGCAGATGGGAAAAAGGGCAGACTGGGTGGAACAAGAGGTTCTTATCTGCAGTCAAATTCGATGTTTCCAATAGAGAAAGACTGATATACAGTTCTCAAAGGAACCGCTCTGGAGAGAAGCAGGGTCTGCACACGTCCAGCCATGACATAAATTGAAAGAGACAGAATTACCATTGATACAAATTAAAAACAAATAAAAAAGGAACACAAGCCGGGTACTGGGATTTCAAACTCTATTACGGGCTGATTTAGTGAGCAGTGACCGGGAGAATGTTTCCACTGGGGAAGGACCTCCTTCCAACTCCCCCACTGCTCTCCTGCCTGCAAAAGCTCCAGTCGGTCAATAAGCCATTTAATTTAATGGGAAACTTTATTGACAGCTTGCAGAATGCCGTTCCAAAACGGTGCAGCTGCGGAGAGCAGATAAAACCTGACACTTCGCTTCACTGCTTTAAAATAAGGTGCTGTGGATTGCATCTTTAACCCACGATGTGAACCCGCGTGCATTGCACGGCACACGTGAGTCATGAGGGTCAGACGCGGTTCTTTTGGAAGGGTGAGCTCAGTTAGGCAACATTCACTCATATCCAGCAAATTCAATAAGGTTTTTTAGGCAAATACATCATATGAGCTTGACAAGAAATGTATATATCAGTTATTATATTTTCAGCAAGCAACTCCCTTGCTACCTCTTATGATGATTCCATCTATTGCTCCAACTAACTGTGCCCCATATAACCGCTCGACTCATTTTTCTCGATATAATCGTTCCCTATAACTCCTCCTATTGCTCCATATAACCGATACCCATAACTCCTCCTCTTGCTCTATATAACCGCTCCCTATAACTCCTATTGCTCAATATAACTGCTGCCTATAACTTCTCCTATTGCTCTATATAACCACTCTATATAACTCCTCTTATTGCTCCCTATAAATTCTCCTTATATCTCCTCTTATTGCCCCATATAATGCCTCCCCCAAACTCCTCCTATTGAGGCACACGGCCATAGTAGGTAATAATAACTACCCATTGCACTGCTAGAGCAGGGAGCGGAGCACTGCTGGTCCTTTAGCAGCAAAACGACATTGTACATTATAAGATGGAAGGATGGCAATGCCTCTCTAAGCATCAGAATTACTACAGAAGGGACACCCGCTTGGTATATGGCCCCCTTGGTATCTGTTTTGACTCTACGATAGCTGCTAGTGTTTGATTGTGAGCTTTGAGTCCCAGTGCAGCCGCTCTGCAGTGTTCTGAGCGCTGTGCAGATGCAGAGAGACATTGTCAGAGCGGCAGTGAGCATCTAACTCTCCAGGGGAGCATCTTGTATAACAGAAGACTCCCCACTAGCGTCTCTATGGCAACGGCGTGAGTCTCACTGATGGAACTTGTATTTTAAATGTCATACACACCACTGAGTTATAAAAAAAGTGTCTTGCAGTTGGCGATGTTGTAGCATCTGTGCCATGTAATTTATATGTGTATCAAAAAGAAATGAGAGGCGGCGTGAGGCTGGACGTGGGGCCATTTCAGAGTCGTTCCGACTTCCAACAACTAACCTGTATTCTATTGCGAGTATTGGCAAGGGGCATGACTGGGTGTACTGTGTGAGTGGGTTTGTGTGTGCGTGGATATGATCGTGTGTGCATATGTGTGTGGGTATGACTGTGTCTGTGGAGGAGGGGGCATGACTGTGTTATTTTTTAATAGGGGGGCTAATTGTGTATTATATGTGTGTGAGCAGGCATGACTAAGTGTGTGGTGGGAAGGGCAAGACGGTGTATCTGTGTCTATGCTTATGTAGCCCCTTTTCCCTATGCCTAAGGAAACTACGCAGGTGACTATATCTGCTATACCTGTTGCTCACAGGAGGCCTAAGCTTCCACCACTGGGACCAGGGAGAAGAACATAGTTCGAAAATAGTGCTCTAGTGACAAGATATGTAATAAACAATGATTTCTTGATTGAAGGTGGTAGGCTGGGTTAAGGTATATAAATGAGTGAGGTATATATGGGTGAGCATATGTGTCTGACACCTGAATAAATGTCCTGGTGAGTGTGGGTAATGGAGATATATGAGCCCCACCCCCTCACTGCCAATGTGGACTGGTACTGACAACCTGCTTTGAACACCAATAAAATACCTCTAAGTACTGTATAAGGTACAAACTCACGTGACCTTGCCCATTGTGCCTTCTGGAATGCGTGCTTCTGCCAGTAGAGAGAAGTTCAGGTAGCCACGAATGTAGAAGTGCAGCGCACAGAAAAGAAACTGGATCCACGGGACAGCAGCAGTATAATAAAATAAAATCCTTTATTGAAAAGTCATGGTGCAGACAGGAATGGGTGCAGGAAAAAAGCCTCTGTCTCTAACGCGTTTCACGCCTGTGTGGCGCTTCGTCGGAGAGTACAGGTAGGTGTGCCATACTCGCCCTCTTATAGTGGTCCCAATTTGCTAGATTTGCAAATCGCCGTGAAAATCAAAAACCGGAAGTGACGCGGCTGTCTCGATAAACCGGAAATGACACAGAGGTGGTAGGGGGCTGACACAGCAAGGTAATTCAAACATTGAAATTGCGGTGTTCTTAATACGAAAGAAAGTCAAATATCAAACAGTCTGAGGTTTTACAGCAGATGGGAAAAAGGGCTGACTGGGTGGGACAAGAGGTTCTTATCTGGCACAGACAGACAGGCCTTCTTGATATTCAGACACAGACAGAGACAGACACACACAGACAGACAGAGACAGACAGACACACACACACACACACAGACAGACAAGCAGACAGACACACACAGACACACAGACAGACACACACAGGTAGACAGACACACACAGATAGACAGACACACACAAATAGACAGACAGACACACAGACAAGCAGACAGATACAGACAGACACAGACAGTCAGACAGACAGACACACACACAGGTTGACAGAGACACAGACAGGTTGACACACACAGGCTGACACACACAGGTTGACAGACACACACAGACAGACAGACACACAGAAAGACAGACACACACAGACAGAAACACAGAAAGACAGGCACAGACAGACACAAATGCCAGGCATGAAATAGAGGATAAGTCTGGTCCCACAAAGTGGGGCCTCCAATAATCCCTTCACTCCTGACGTGTCCGATCCGCCTTGTGAAGTGCGTGCTCCAGCTGGAGGGTCTCACACAATGTCTGTAGAGCCCTGGCCTGGTCCCAGGCTGCAGGGAAACACGTGGCCATCCGATCACCGGTGCAATAGTACTACTGTGTACTAAGGGGAAGCGTCCCTATGCTGGGGCCTTCCCTGCAATACTCAGGCTGGGGTGACTCAGGGCCAAGCTGGGGTCTATGGGGCAAGTTTTGGCCTAGTCCAGGGAAGCACTGCCCCCTGGACACTACCTTCCCTGTTGCCCTCCTTTCGACTGACGCACGGTCCGTTTGCACGCCAAAGCTATATTCTCCTCCCTGCATCTGCCCCTGAGGATGCTGGGACATGTAGTCCCACTATAGTGTCCTGCGGAGCCGCTAAGATGGCCACCACAACTACCGACTCACTGCGCATGTGCATTACACATGCACAACATTCCAAGATGGCCGCCGGAGCAGCTTCCCGATCATGCAGGGGTCCAGCACCTAGCCACCAGCTCCCCCGCACCTATGGCAGGAGAAAGGGGGTCTCAGCTACATGCTCCCCCTGGTGGAGAATCCAACGACCCCGCTTGAGAACAACATACTACACAGATTTTATATAATGAAAAATGCATATCAACATATACAACTTACTATGTACAATAGGCATCTAAACCATATTTAACACAGTGAGCATGGTTGTTATGGATGAAAACCATCTCCGAGACAGCTGCTGAGACTCATACTGAGGTGCCCCGAACGAATCATACGCCAGTCTCGTTGGAGGGCGTCTCACTCTTTGACTCCTGGGAATCTCTTCTCGACGTCTTCTTGCGTGGAGAGGCTACCATCAGCTTGAGGCCCTGGCCTCTCATAAGGAGTGAATCTGAAGCTATATAGTCTCTATTGGGGATGAAACTCGGACTCTTTGGGTCGAGTTGTTGGCTTGTTGAAGGGAGGGTGCATGGGGCACTGGCCCATTACCCATTACTTCTTTGGGTGGTGCCCACCAGTCTCCATTTGTGTTGGCAGAGGTTCCTTTCAAAGGATCCTGAATATTTTCTGCTACTACATCCGGAGTTTCACTGGACTCCTCTGACTCCCTTGCTGGCACTTCTGAAGCTGGTTCAGGTTCACTTTCCCCCACGTGAGGAATAGGTAGCAAGTGATTTTGATGCCAGACCCTTACCCTTCCATCAGCATCTCGGATACGGTATACAGGGAGGCGACTCCACCTCGAAGGGAGCTTCTCACCAGTGGTCCACTAACTTATGCTTTCCTGGTATTCCTACATTTCTCAGGAGAACTGCATCTCCAGGTTGAAGTTCCCAATAGTGGCCTTATGGTCATACCTCCGCTTGTTATTTTCGTGGATCCTGGCGGTGGCTTTCTCGACCAGCTGATATGCTCTATGGAGGTTATTCTGGAGCCGTCTCACATACTTGTAGTGTGTCATATTCGGTACCACATCATTAGATACTGCCAGGTGAATATCCACAGGTAGTCGCGCCTCTCTGCCAAACATAATGAAATAGGGTTTGTACCCAGTGAATTCTGTCTGGTGCAATTGTATGCATGCACTAGTGGCTCAACATGCTTGCTCCAGCTGGCCTTCTCGGAGCCCTTCAGAGTGCCTAGCATATATAGGAGGGTTTGGTTGAACCTTTCCGGCAGGGTGTCACCTTCATGGTGGTAGGGAGTTGTGCGAGACTTCTCGATATTGAGTAAGTTCAGAAGCTCCTTGACCAACTTGCTCTCGAAGTCTCTCTCTTGATCGGAGTGCATCCGATTAGGCAACCCGTAATGGATTAAGTACTTTTCCCAGAGTACTTTGGCTACGGTGAGCACTTTCTGGTCCTTGGGGGAAACGCTTGACCGTATTGGGTGCAGTGATCAGTCACTACCAGGACGATCCCGATGCCCTTTGAGTCTGCCTTGATGCAGAGGAACTCCATGCAGACTAGGTTCATGAGACCAGAGCTCTTTAAGTGGCTCATTGGGGCTGCGCGTGTGGGCAGTGTTTTCCACTGTATGCATAGCAGACACTACCGGCAATGGCGCTCCACTGATTCCCGTGTCTTGGGCCAGAAGAACCGGTCTCTTACTAAGCCACAGGTTTTGTCCACTCCCAGGTGTACACTGGCGACACACTTTATTCGAGCTTGGCTAGTCCCACGAATTCGGGTATACCCGGGTGTATTGAGGTTTGTGACAGTTTTCTGCCCGAGTGCATTGAGTTATTTTCCAGGCAGGGATTGAAGCATTTTATTCCCGCTGGCTGCAATACTGCACAGTATATATATATATACTGCATTACAATTCATGAATTTATGCCATCTGGTAGACACGCGAAGCATTGCAGCCTATTAAATCCTAATCATTATCATTTAACAGATCAGCCGCCCATCAGCCAGGCATGAACCCAGGCTGGGAAGGCAAATGCAACGGGGCTTGTCAGAGGTGAGGAGTGGCGCATTCCAGGTATCTGCCAGGTACATACCGGGTATTTGCTCGAATAAAGTGTGTCGGTGCAGTAAGTGATCATTATGCAGAGATCGTAGGACAGTGTACTGCAAGCTTCTGGGCAGGAGGAGTTGTTTCCTATCGGGATGGTTATGATAGGGCACAACCCAGTAGAGATGGCCACGATCCATGCGGAACTTGCCCCAGTCCCTCATGATAACAGCGACCGTGTCAGTAGGAGCACGATTCACTAAGGCGGAGTTGTTCTCCTGGATGGTCCATGTATGGCTCTGGCCACTGGGTCTTGCATCACTATTTCTTTCCACCGCATGATGGTATTCTGCGTCATGGACATGCCTTCTGGATGGCAGTATGCTGCAGGAAGAGCCTTTGACTGGCAACCCAATGAGTCCGCCACTCAGAGTTCTGGGAAAGCGATCTTATCTTCCACTATCGCCGCAGTTGTCACATTGCCCGAATCCCAGGTCCATGGATTTCTTCCTCATGGCCATCGTTTTACTCAGTCCAGGCCTTATGATAGACAGACACACAGACAGACAGAGACAGACACACATAGACAGAAACAGACACACAGACAGACAGACACAGACAGACAGAGACAGACACACACAGACAGAAACAGACACACAGACAGACAGACACAGACAGACACACACAGACAGACACAGACACAGACAGACAGACACAGACAGACAGAGACACACACACAGACAGACAGACACACAGACACAGACAGGTTGACAGACACACAGACAGACAGACACAGACACACACAGGCAGACACAGACAGATTGACAGACAGACAGACACAGACAGACACACACAGGCAAACAGACAGACACAGGCAGACAGACACACAGAAAGACAGACACAAAGACAGAGACACACAGAAAGACAGGCACAGACAGACACACATACACAGACACACAGACCGACAGACAGACACACAGACACACAGACCGACAGATACAGACAGACAGACACACAGGCGGACACACACACACAGACCGACACACACACACAGACAGACACCGACAGACACAGATAGACAGACACACAGAGACACACACAGGCAGACAGCCAAACACACAGACACTGACAGACATAGACAGACACAGACAGACAGATACAGACAGACAAACACAGACAGACAGGCACAGACACACAGACACAGACACACACACAGAGACACACACAGGCAGACAGTGAGACACACAGACACAGACAGACAGACACAGTCAGACAGACATAGACAGACAGACAGACAGGCACAGACAGGCACAGACTGACAGACACAGACAGGCACAGACAGACAGGCACAGACAGACACAGACAGACAGGCACAGACAGACACAGACAGACAGACACACACACAGACAGACACAGACACAGACAGACACACAGACACACACATAGACAGACACACACACAGACTAGGAATTTACATTTAGTATAATTATAGAAGTGCAAATAGCTAAAACGGGGGGTGGGTGCCGAGCACACGCGTTCTTAATCAAACTTCTTTGCGTTTTGTTATGCTCTCAATATAAATTGCACTCAAATTATACTTGTGTAGAACACGTGGACACTCCGTTTATTTTATGTTAACTCTGCATATTTGTATTTTCTTCACTAATTTAGGATTAATAGTTTTAATCACTGCGCATTCGATTGTATTTTTGTGCGCGTCAAAGTTTTTTCTATATACCTCAAATTAAAAACCCTGGGGGAGCGATTGCACAGAGAAAAAGAACAAAGAGGGCAGAGGCAAAGGAAAGAAAAGAAAAGCGGGGGATGCAAAATGGAACGGAGACCAGGACGGGTAACAGAGATTGTATTGTGAGGTTCTAGATTAACCCCTTCTGTTCATCCCAGATTACTATGTCATTTGGGAGTAGATTTGTGCCAATATCTTAAAAAGTTGTCACCCAAAAAAATTCCAAACGTTCCGATTGCTTAGAAATGACCAAAATGGTTGACGGAATTGATCACATTTGCCAATCTTGCCAGAATTACACTACAGTAAATGTTGCCAAATGTATTTAAAAAGGCAGTAAATCTCAGTATACAAAGGATACGTGCCGAATGACTACGAATGCTTGGCAACATTTGGCAACACTTGCTGACCTACGCTTAAAGTTTCATGCAAAAAAGGCACATTTTGCTCAGTTCTCAAACTTTGGCAAACATTTCACACATCTATTATGTTTGGGAGCGTAAGTGCAGCAAATTATGCAAAAGGTGGCAGATAGCTAGTTTGTGATTAAAAACCAGTAAAAGCAAACATACAGAACCTTCATGTGCAATCCTATAAGTGGCATTTTGCTTTTTATGTGTCCTTTCAATAGGTCTCAGTAGAACATTTTGAAGGGCGAATATCATGATTTGTGCTTTTAAGACCCTTAAACCCATTTAAAGCCCTAGGAAGCTCTGTGGTATAAAGAAGATTAACCAGTTGTGTCACTCTTTTAGTGTTAACAAGGGATCTTTTCAGGCAAAAAAAATCTCTTATTTTCTCTCCATAAAAGCTTTTTATGCGTAAGTCCCATTCAGATTGATGTGTGCAAGGTTGTGTGTGGTTTTTTTTTTTTTGCTGTTCTTGAATAGAATGCATTCAATTTTGTCATTTTATTTGCAGAAAGGGAAATGCACTTATGGCAATTTCAAACTGTACCATTTAAAACCCAATCAATTCTTCTTTCATAAGTGATGTCTTCACGGCCTTGTTAACCCATTTCTACTGTTACAGAGAGCAGGGCATACGTAGGTGCATAGACATAGCACATTCTAGGGGCATGGCCCCATTACTTAGTGGGTTTGGGTAAATTAACAAATTTCATGGCAGGCCTCTTTAACACTGAAGGGGTTAAAAACAAACAGCATGGGGTTTACCAATGTTAACAGCCAGATAATTTCAGACCTTTTTTTTCCACGGTGTCTGCTCAATAGAATTTTTCTTCCCACTACACTGAGCTGACAAAGCATTTCTGGTGACAGTAGATTGTCATGAATATCACATCCCCATCATAAATAATGAGCCAGCACAGCTTAATAAAATATTCATAAGCATTCCCTGATTGTCTCAAATCAGCCTTTAAACACATTTAGTGCTATTAGGGTAAACAAATTGCTAAGGTTTGTGAAACAACTCATCAGGTTAACCATGCATTCACTCACAACTGTAGGGTCAGCATTAGTGGGAAGGCAAAATATCTTTGTTCACCTTATGCAAATGTGGACATGTCTGAAAGATTCAAAGAAAGCTACAATACCATATGAAAATGCCAAGCTAGGTTTAAAGGAGCAATCCAAGCCTTTTATTTTATTTATTTTTTACTTTTTTTTAAATTATTTTTACAGTGGATTGCAGCCGTGGGTCTCCAGAGCTGATTCCCAACTCTGGGGACACCCCGCTTCCAGAGATACAGACCGCCTTAGTAGGTTCCAGTAGCCGCTCCGACTGAGCTAGCTGGGCTTTAATGTTTTTAAAGCTCCCCCATCACATGGGCCAATAGGAAGCTGCACAATGACGTCACAGCTTCCTATTGGCCCGCAGGGCGCGGGAGCTTCGAACAGCAGCCAGTACATGATCCCTGGTAGTCGAGCAGAGCGGCTACCAGCACCTACTATGGAGGTAAGTATCTACAGATGCAGGGGGTCCCAGGAGCTGAACCCCATTTGACCACCTGCTTCAATCATATATATAAAAATAAAAACATTTTGCAAAAAAAAAATGTGGCGGCTTCGATTGCCGCTTTAACGTCTTGTAACGGCATCCTTGTTCTTCCTAGTAGTGATGGGGTTAAAGGCCATCTGTACCTTTTAATGCTATGTTAACTGATGTTAACCTAACAACTCATATCCACTGAAGTGTGTTACGGTTAACGCAGAGAATTCCCGTTACTTTAGTTAGGTTGCACCTAAACTTGGCGTTACTCACATTGAGACCTTGAAATAGGGCTTCAACATGGACTAGATGGGAGTAACGTCACGGTTAGCCATGAGGTCACTAACATAGCGTTATTTCCTTCTCCTCTCTCAACTTTAGTGACATCTATTTCACGGTCTAGATCAGGGGTGCGCAAACTTTTCCCCGTGCGCACCCCTGCCAGCACTCGTCTGCGGCTCGCATCCCCCCCCCCTCCTGCTCGCCCCGGCGTCAAATGATGCGCGGTCATGTGACGTCACGTTGCCATGGTAACTTGATGTCATGTGGCCCCGCTGTGTCATTTGACGCCGGGTTACCATGATTATGCGTCGCTGGATACAGTAGTAAGGTAAGTGTGTTATAAAGGCCTTGCGCGGTCCCCCGGCATTTCATTTAAATGCCTTGGGGGAGAGCGCGGGGCCTCTATAACTGCTGCACCCCCCTCCCAGAAAATCTTGCCCCCACCCCCCCAGTTTGCGCACCCCTCGTCTAGATCAGAGTAATGTAAGGGCATAACGTCATGTTATTGGAAGAAAACCCAACATTATGCTACAATACCGTGTCATTAGCCTGTGCTAATGAGATGTACAACAGCCATTTTTATTTGCATATAATTAGCTTTATAGATACACATTAATCTCAGGGGAAAAAATGTCTGATCCTGATTTAGGTCACGTTATGAGCTTTGACTTAACTGAGCTGTGTGGGTCTGGACTTTTGGGGTAGATCCTCAGAAAAGCGCTAAATAAGGGGTAAATAATGTTATGTTACCTAATTAGGTAACAGACTTTATTTTACCTTCATTTAACGGGGATCATCAAAGCTAATTATATACATACATAAAGTCTGCTAGCAAAATTACCATTGTTACGTTACCTGCGTTTTCTGATAGACTGCACATGCGCAACATTAAGGAGCGTTATTAAGGTAGCGTTATCAACACTGATTTTCATCTGTGTAACCAAAAGCTAATGCAAATCTTGTTATAATATTAGAAATGTACCATTTTTACATGTATTCATTTTTTCACTTAACTATATGGTATATAATAATTACTGTATAAAGTATGGGTGTACCATAATGTTTATCCATACATATCTCAATATTAATTAATATTTAGTTTATATTAAAATACAATTAAAATTTAGGAAGGGTGTCCATCCTTCATATTTTTTTTTTAAATGTACATGAATATAAATTAAATATTACTTAAAGCTGCAGCCCAAGCAACATCCTACATGTGTGTTCTTTTTAATAAATCAGTTCTGTACTATGAAAATATACTTGTAGCATTTTTATATTTATTTGTAAACAACTCTGAAAGACATTTTTAATGTATTATAATGTAACAAGCATTTTTGGTTTTGCTCATAGGCTATTTCCAGAAATAACACACTGACAGTCAGGGTCTAGATGTGAGCAACGGCAGCTTTTGGAAGGTGTTAAATATCGTTGCCTTATTCCCATGCGCTAACAGTAACAGAGGTCAGAGGATCTCCAGGGTTAGGTAAATGACTCATTACCATATTATTTGCATATGAGTAAAGCCTGCGGTCCAATAAAATGTAAGGGTCCGTTATTTTTAAAGAAAATGCCAGGACATCGTAGCGCTAAGCCCCTTTTGGGATACTCGTTACGGATATGGATACGTTAAATTGAGATAATGGAACGTTAAAAAATTAGCAACCTTTAGAGGATCTACCCTTATAGAGCTTGTAAGGACAAGGAGGGAGGATAGAGAAGCGGGGGGTGGGGCATTGTCTGTGCAAACGCCTCTTCAGCACTTAGTGATATCACAGAAAATAAGAAATACTTATAGCGTATATACTTTTTCTACAAATAATGTGTTGATCACCCAAAATTAACCCATTAAACATGCCATTTGAATCTATGCAAAAGAAAATTAAAATGATTGTGATATCCTTATATATATCACACTTGAGGGTTAATTTACCATAGTCCCTTCTAGCAAGCAAAGAGGTTTCAAAGTTGTGCTTATAGTGTATTTGCCCTGCAATAGGCTCGAAACATTATGCTGGACAAATAGATTGCCTGAAAGGTTATCTCAGCCAGTGTTTTTGTACACCCTAACATGCTGCCCCCTCCTTCCATGCTAATTGTTGTAGATGTGCAGACACAAGAGTTCTCATGATGGATTTGAATTCACGTCTTCTGGGTTACTTTCTCCTGTCCTGTGGGGCAGTGTTTGGGTACAGCCAATTACTGTCTGCAGTATGGGGGCTCTTCCACCAGCGCGTTGCTAAAGGCGGCATCGGATTTTCAATTAACCTTGGATCACTCTTAGCCGGATAAAGAGTCTGATCAAAGAGCTGACTAACGACGTGCTAATGGTTATGGAAATGCAGGCCACGTCTTGAAAAGTTCTCAACTCAGAGCGAGTCAGCTTTGTTACTGCAAGGACATGGGGACATCTAATTTAAAAAAGCCTATGTTGTAATTGGCATGTAGATGATGGTCTACAGTATGTTGTTTTGATTTAAAGCTGCATGAAACCGAACATCTCTGTAGGTTTTTTAGGTGCCCTTTACTTCCGTCTGTTCCAGACTCTCCAGCACTGAAGGTGTTAATACCCCACGAGCTGAAATACAAAACTAACTAAAAAAACTCTCTACCAGCGCTTGATCCAAGTGATGAACTAATTGATGTGATAACAACAATTGTGTGATTACAATGTGATTACATACACTGGCGACACACTTTATTCGAGCTCGGCTAGTTCCACGAATTCGGGTATACCCGGGTGTATTGAGGTTTGTGACTGTTTTCTGCCCGAGTGCATTGGGTTATTTTCTAGGCAGGGATTGAAGCATTTTATTCCCGCTGGCTGCAATACTGCACAGTATATATATATATACTGCATTACAATTCATGAATTTATGCCATCTGGTAGACACGCGAAGCATTGCAGCCTATTAAATCCTAATCATTATCATTTAACAGATCAGCCGCCCGTCAGCCAGGCATGAACCCAGGCTGGGAAGGCAAACGCAACGGGGCTTGTCAGAGGTGAGAAGCGGCGCATTTCAGGTATCTGCCAGGTACATACTGGGTATTTGCTCGAATAAAGTGTGTCGGTGCAGTATGCAGCCAAGGGGGCAATAAACAATAGATTGTTCCAATCCAATACCAAAAAATACAAATACAAAGAATGTCCCCGGCGCAAAGTGTGGTGATGATAATTACAGTACCATATCAAAAGACAGTCCTGGTTGAAAAGTCAGTCCTGATGGTAGAAAGTTTCATCAACAATTTGAGGTAGATTTTCCTCTGGGCGTAGTCTCTTTACAATGTCTGCAAATACAGATAGAGAAAAAACACCATTGCGCAGTATACAGACTCAATTGCCCCAACCTGAAGAGGAAAATCCCTACTTACAGGATATTCTCTTGTTCATTCGGAGGAGAGAATCTGTTCTTTGGCTCTCTTCCTCCACCTTGATCTCCTACGGACCCCTCGTGGTTTCTAAGGTGGCTCTCTTCAACTCGGTCTTTGTTGTCCCAGGAGCAGCATACACCGCAACAGCCATGGTTGGAGAAAATTGAAAGACAGCCTAGTGTACTCCGCAAATTTTATTTAACAATATTAAAAAGCAGCAATGTTACACTCACATTTTGCGAGGGCAAACATGCCGCTCAAGAATGCCGTCCGCAGCTTGTGTTCTCACAGTGGTGTGTTGTTCCACGAGGTCGCGCGCCGAGCCTAGTACAGTGCACGTCGCCAGCCGTCACCTGTGTTGCATCTCGTGGTGTGGGGAGAACTCCGGGCGCTGCGCTACTGACGTCATCGGTCGGCGCGCGACCTCGTGGAACAACACACCACTGTGAGGACACAAGCTGCGGACGGCATTCTTGAGCGGCATGTTTGCCCTCGCAAAATGTGAGTGTAACATTGCTGCTTTTTAATATTGTTAAATAAAATTTGCGGAGTACACTAGGCTGTCTTTCAATTTTCTCCAACCATGGCTGTTGCGGTGTATGCTGCTCCTGGGACAACAAAGACCGAGTTGAAGAGAGCCACCTTAGAAACCACGAGGGGTCCGTAGGAGATCAAGGTGGAGGAAGAGAGCCAAAGAACAGATTCTCTCCTCCGAATGAACAAGAGAATATCCTGTAAGTAGGGATTTTCCTCTTCAGGTTGGGGCAATTGAGTCTGTATACTGCGCAATGGTGTTTTTTCTCTATCTGTATTTGCAGACATTGTAAAGAGACTACGTCCAGAGGAAAATCTACCTCAAATTGTTGATGAAACTTTCTACCATCAGGACTGACTTTTCAACCAGGACTGTCTTTTGATATGGTACTGTAATTATCATCACCACACTTTGCGCCGGGGACATTCTTTGTATTTGTACCCCACGAGCTGAATTGGATTTAACCCAACCGTGTATGCTCAGTGCAGGCCAGGCAGGGCTGTCCCTCCTTGGGAATGAGACCTCTCCCCTGTATACTGTGAATATAGACCCTTGCCAGAGCTGTCTTGTTGATTAGATGTGCGGAGCTAGTGTGACTCATAGTATTAACCAAGAGGAGATTATTTCTGTTACATCTATTATATGGAAACCCTGCGTTCTGAATGGAAAACATGTGCCCTCTGTCATTTGATCAGAGCAGCTGTCAGTAACTACATGCCTATTATCAGCACCATGGACAGTTCCATGTTTGAGCCTTGCTTTCAGCACTTTGGCCAGCGATCATCTTTTCTGTATCTCCTCAGGGGCCTACGTATCAAATCAAGTTTGAAGCAAAAATTGTACATTTTTATCCTGACTCAATATGCCAAAGTACTGTGCTCCTATTTTGCCCTGTGTGCACCTTCTTGCAATTTTGGGAGTGTCAGAATAAAGAGTTAAGGAGGACTTACATGAAACATATATAAAAGGATTCTGATGATTATTATTAACATTTATTTGTAAAGCGCCTACATATTCTGCACCGCAGTACCGGGAGGGGAGGGGGGTGGCGGAGGTTACAGAGTGACATAAATTACATAGACAGAATTACATACAAATAAGGACAAACATGCACAAACATATACAGAAGGTAATGAGGGACCTGCTCGTGAGCATTTACAATCTAGAGGGAATAAGGGGAATGTGAGCAAAAACATGAAGTGGTGTGTCAAAACACGCTTTGCATTGATTCATAGACCGTCTTGCCTCCAGCGTAGCTGTACATTCTATACTTAAGTACAGTAATTAAAGCAATGATATTGTGTAGCCTTTAGACTGTGCCTATTCCCTATAGATTTCTCCATGGTACATTGCTGTACCATGGAGCCTGTTGGTCTAACCCAGGGGTGGCAAGTCCAGTCCTCAAGGGCCATTAACAGGCCAAGTATTGGGGATATCCCTGCTTCGCAGAGGTGGTTCAATCAGTGGCTCAGTCATTTTGACTGAGCCACAGATTGAGCCACCTGTGATGAAGTAGGGATATCCTTAAAATCTGACCTGTTGGTGGTCCTTGAGGACTAGAGTTGGCCACCCCTGGTCTAACCTGTAGCCCATTGCCTGCAAGAAGTTACTGTCAATGAAAGTCACCCTATGCTTGTATCAAACCCTTCTTCACATAGCATCTGTTTTGTTTGTTTGTTTTTCTATTTAAGCCCTAACCCTCTGCCAGCTTACTCCAGGTAATAGTGTGATAACCATCCAGTCCTGGGTTTGTGTTCTCATTTGCTGGTCTGTGAGCAACTGTGTTATAACAGAGTAAGGTCTGAAGAAATGACCAGTCTGGATCATTATCACACTGATTTAAAATGCTATTACCTTCCTTTATCAAATTCCATTGTCCTTTACTTCCCTCAGGATGCAGTCTACTCATATCATTCAACATCTTATCATCTTTCACTACATCAAATAGGCAGGTAATAGATTTAAATTAACCCCTTTGCTGCTAGATAGGCAGCAGAAATGTTAAATGCATTTAGTGTAGAACCTTATTGCGCCTTATTTTTTTTTTTTTTTGTGACTCCCTTAAATGACATTGAGCAATTTCTGACATCCACATCTTGGAAAGGGGCTGGCTACCATGATATATCTTTCCCAGCTCAGACAGGCGACATCTTTAAGTCTGAATGATGCAGTGAGTACACACTACAGTTTTGTGCATTACCATTGATTTGTCCCTGTGTTAAGGGATTGAGATGGATGACATTCGTGCTAGGGAAAGAGATTGGGTGGACCTCATCAGGACAGATAAAAAACACAATCCCTTCTTCCTTCTTTATAATGCCGGCTTTGATTTAGTAAACTGTACTAAGACTTTTGTTTTTTAAGAGCTGGAAGCGCTCCAAAATGTATTTTAGCGGCCTCTCTGCCAATACAATGAGAAATTGAGTCTTTTTATAGTCATTACCCAATCAGAGAGAGTCTCTAACTCGATCTGAGTATCATCTCTTAAGGCCAGCAGTAAACAAAAGTTAGCTGAAGAACTTAACTCCTTGGTAGCCGGAGAATGCTGAAAGCCATTGCTAGGTGAAAGTAGCAGAGCCATCAAACGGCTGCTGATCGAGGATCTGAACAGAGTACTTCATAAATGGCTAAAGAGGCCCTTTCACACTGTGATCACTTGTGAAATCCTCCAATTGTATACTTTGCAGAAATAACTGACATGAAATAATATTATTCGAATATTAAAAGCCCTTTGCTACAAGAGGTGCCAGCGACAGCTTAATTATAGTTTGATAAGATCGGCTTTAAGAAAAGACTATTAGTGTTAAGTGGACGATAGCTCTTTATTTCTATTTGTAGCAATGTTTTTGCTGTTGCAAATGATGATGGACTTACATTTTCTTTGGATTTCACTGTTTTTTTAGAGTGAATAAATGCCAAGAGTTTGCTTGTGACTTCTGAATGTACCTGCGTGTTGTTTTATTTAAGACCTGCTTTATTACTCAGCACTAAACCCTGTATCATCCGACTGCTTTTCTCAGTTATTTATGGCCGCTTTAGAGGTTGTACAGTATGTGTTGAATGTGCTGAGGTATTTGTTTTGGCACTATTTGGGAAATCCTCCCTAACTCCTCCTATTGCTCCCTATAAACTCCTCCTATTCCTCCATTTAACCGTTCCCTATAACTCTTCCTATTGCTCCATATACCCGCTCCCTATAACTCCTCCTATTGCACCATATAACCGCTCCCTATAACTCTTCCTATTGCTCCATATAACCCCTCCCTATAACTCCTCCTATTGCTCCATGTAACCACTGCCTATAACTCCTACTGCTCCATGTAACCACTCCCTATAACTAACTCCTCCTATTACTCTATATAAACGCTCCCCATAACTCCTCCTATTCCTCCATATAACCACTCCCTGTAACTCCTAGTATTGCTCCACATAACCACATCCTATAACTCCTACGGATCCATATAATCTCTCCCTATATCTCCTCCTATTGCTTCATATAACCATTTCCTATAACTCCTACTGCTCCATATAAACGCTCACTATAAGTCCTCCTATAGCTCCACATAACCACTCCCTATTACTCCTGGTATTGCTCCATATAATCACTTCCTATAACCCCTACTGCTCCATATAATCTCTCCATATATCTCCCCCTATTGCCCCATAAAACCGCTCCCTATAACTTATCCTATTGCCCCATGTTACTCTTTAACTCCTGTTTCTCCTTACACCACACCCTATCACTCCTCCATAACTCCTCCTATTGCACCATATATTTGCCCCTTATAACTCCCCAATTCACCCTGTTGTCTGTTGCTCCATATACTTATTCCTTCCTAACTCCCCTTTCTTGTCTCTACCCCCCCCCCCCCCCCAAGAAATCACATGCAGATGTGCACAGGGAGAAGATAGGATCAAATTACCCTGATATATTCAGAGATGCAGGATAAAAAAAACTGCCTCTTCTACAGTAGCATCCTTTTAATCTCAAAATTGCCTTGGTCCACAAACCAGTTACCGAATCCTTGCATTAGTCTGTGTAAGATGGTGTTTCTGTATCTGTAAATACCTCCTGTATTGATCAGTGTTCTGCAGCAGCGGGGACATTGAAACACACCTACACGCTAAGAAATATTTCCTCCCCGCTCATCTTTACCTTTTCATAGTGCCGCTTGCTATAAGCGGGGGCCTTGGTTTGGAAGACAGATACAATCTGTTGCTCAGGCAGACACCTCATCCTTTACGGAAATTCCTGGTTTCTACACCCAGAAGATTATTACCTCCGCATTAAGCTGCGTGACATATGAAAGATGTAGCAAGGGAGACAGGACAAGCTGTCAGAAAAGCTTGCTCCTGTTTTTGCCTTTTTGATTTATTGTCATTGTTGCTGCAGTTTCGTTCCTCCGTGTGTTGCAGACCTGTCTGAGACATGTGAATGCGCTCACAAGTGATATTTATATTTGCTGTACACAGTACTTTGGAGGTATTAATTCCACCTTTTTTACCCACCATAATTTATTTAATGTGTGGTTGAAACCTACCCCAGCTCCAAATTGTAAAGCCAGTATAACCAGCCTTAGGCTGCGCTTGTAGTGACGGCGATGAGACGCTGAGGTCACGCTACGTCGCTGGAAAAATCAAACTGAAGTCATTTCCAGCGATCGCGACCAATCCGTCGCTCCGTCGTGCCGCTCCTACTATAAGCGCACGCGACGGCTTCAATACATTTGTTTTGAAGTGACGTCACGTCGCTGTCACCGGCACTATAAGCGCGGCCTTACACTGAGACCCAAAAGGTTGAAACAGCTGGCTTTGAGTGGGTTTACTGGCTATGCACTTTAACCCAAGCAGTGCTCACAGGGCTGCAGACAGATTTCTCAGGGCCCAGGACTGGGGTTACGATGCCCCCCACCCCCTGTGTCAGCAGTCCTGCGAGCCCCCCCATTTCACACCTCGAGAGCCGTCTCCTCTATTCCCCCCACCCTTCCCATGTATTTCTCTCCCCTCTGTCTCATTCTTACCTCCTTTTCTTCACTCACTGTCCCCTCACGCCCTCTCTCCTCTCACCCCCCCCCCCCTCCATCAATTACCCCACTCTCATTCCCGCCCACCCCTCTGGCCCCACACACACAATACTCCCCACAAAATACATACCAAAAAAACCCACCCCCCTAAATTAAAAAACAAAAACCTAACCCCAAATACAAAAAACTTTCCTACCCCCCAAATACATACAAACCCCCACCCCATAAATGCATGCAAAAAAATACTCCCCCAAATACATACAAAAAATACCACACCCCCAAATACATACAACAAAAACCACCTCCCAAATACATACACCCACCCCCCACGTCCCAAATAAGTACAAAAAATAACCACCCCCCAAATACATACAACCCCTCGAATCCCTAAATACATACAAAAAGAAACTCTTGACCCCCAAAATACATACAAACCCCCCCACCCGAAATACATACAAAAAAACACTCCCAAATAGATACAACCGCCCCCATCCTCAAATACATACAAAAAAAACAGCCCCAAATACTGTACATACAAAAAGCTCCCGCCCCTAAATACATACAAAATAAATCTCCTCCCCACAAATGCATACAAAAACACACCCCACCCCCAAATACATACAAAAAACACCCCCAAATATATACAAACAAAAAACACCCCCCAAATACATTTTCAAAAAACCACTCCCCCCAAATACATATAAACTCCCCACCACCCCACCAAATACATTAAAAAAAAACACTCAAATACATACAAAGAAAAGCACCCTCCAAATAAATACAAAATACAGACTTACTTACTGTACCTTGGTTATGGTCTCAGACCCATGTCTCCCCCAGCTGCTGCTGGCCTCTTGTCGGACTTCTCCCGCTCCCATGCTTTGCGGGCGTGCCTCCCTCACTCTCCCGCGCCGAGCCTCTAACGCGACGCGCACCAGGTCTCTTTCTCATGCCGATGCTTCCAGCGCACAATGACACTCGACGCTCGGTGTAGGACAGTGGAGAGAGCCGGGGCCCCGTGGCAATGTGAGGACCGGCAGCTGGACAACTTCCAATGCCGGACAGCCGGCCGGGTCCCCCAAACCCAATGGCCCAGGACACTTGTCCTGGCTTTCCCCCCCCCATGCTTATAGGGCCCCATGTTAAAATTAATTTGAAGCAAAAGGTTACACTGTGCTCATTTGCATGGCATTTCCAGAACCCCTAGTGCAGGGTTTGTCACTTTTTTACCCACTATAACTTATTTAGAAAAATATATGTGTAAAAAAATACCTGTATTTTTCGGTCTATAACTGCTGTGGCGATTTCAATGAGGCATCACTGAAGGCCGGTTAATGTGGTCGTGCTGTTCTCATTTAACCCTTGCAGTGCATTTATGACGTACCTGACAAAGCATGGGTCCTGGCCCGCAGGAGGCCCTTATAATGTAACATGTACATCAAAGTCACTTGTGTAAGGAATCCACTACTGGCTTTGACTATAGCCGTGCAGACCTGTGCAGTTACAAGCTTCCTCTGGCAATCTATGGCACAGGTGCTGCCTCTCATTGCAGCTTCTGCCCTGTGCTCTTTCATTGGAGGAATTCTCACACACCCTCCTCCTGTGATTGGATCTCCGCCCTTTATATTCTAGGCGTTGGCTCTGAACCAGCGCCGAGCATAACTATTCCTACCTCTATATTACTGTCTCTGCCACAAACCACCCCAGGCCTCTCTCCTAGCGTTCTTACCTTCCAAGTTCCTGAGTATCCAGAGGCCTGGTCCTGGACGTCTGTGCTGAAGCGTTGTTGCCAGCACTGGCCTGCTGCTATCTCCTTGCAGTGGCCTACCCCGGACGTCTGTGCTGAAGCGTTGATGCCAGCACTGGTAACTGCTGCATTCCCTCCTAGCAGTGGCTACCCTTCCTGTCCAGTGGCCTGCCGCTATTCTCCTGTAGTGGCCTATCCTGGACGCCTGTGCTGAAGCGTTGATGCCAGCACTGGTAACTGCTGCATTCCCTCCTAGCAGTGGCTACCCTTCCTGTCCAGTGGCCTGCCGCTATTCTCCTGTAGTGGCCTATCCTGGACGCCTGTGCTGAACCGTTAATGCCAGCACTGGTAACTGCTGCATTACCTCCTAGCAGTGGCTACCCTTCCTGTCCTGCGGCCTGCTGCTATTCTCCTGCAGTGGCCTATCCTGGATGCCTGTGCTGAAGCGTTGATGCCAGCACTCGTAACTGCTGCATTCCCTCCTAGCAGTGGCTACCCTTCCTTTCCTGCGGCCTGCTGCGATCCTCTTGCAGTGGCCTGCCTTGGACTTCTGCGCTGAAGCGTTGGTTCTTCCCGACGCTGCCCTGCGGTGAACTTCGGCCAGCCTGCTGTCTCCTCCTGCTGAGATCGGCGTCATGGGCCGAGGCCGCTCCTCGCGCAGAAGCCGCTCACGCTCCTAAGCTGAAGCGGGGCACTCCTGATTTCCTGTTGCCGAACTCCTGCTTCATTAACGACGATGCTGCCTTCTCCAATCCTGACCCTGCGATGTACAACTACGAACT
This sequence comes from Ascaphus truei, assembly GCF_040206685.1. Lineage (NCBI taxonomy): Eukaryota > Metazoa > Chordata > Amphibia > Anura > Ascaphidae > Ascaphus > Ascaphus truei. The sequence continues at coordinate 61,767,618 of NC_134491.1, read as the reverse complement.
GCGCACTCCGGATCAGTCTGCGTGGACTAAGGTCGGTGATTATATAACCCCACCTCAGCCCCGCGGTCCGGTCCCGGTTTGTGGTGAGCATCGGCGTAACAGTATGCTCGGCCCAAAACCGGACCGCGCCATGGCGGGGGTTGGTAAATGTTTAACTGTACCTATGTCCCAGGCTGCGGACCAGTCCCTGTTTGAAAAACAGTATCTGTTTGAAAGACTGCCTCCACCTAATCTTGCCTGTATGTATGAAGGGTTAACCTCTGCAGAAAGACTAACTCGTAAAGAAATACTTACAAGGTCTCAGGAATGTAGAGAGGTGAAGAAGATGTTACAAGCCCAGTACTCTCAACTACTCCTTCTTATGTCTACTCCAGGTCTGGAAACTGCGGTTTTTGGGTACCGACTCAGGCCATAGACACCACCCTTAAATTATTCCTGGAATTTGACAAGAACATAAGTGAGCGTGAACCTCTACTTGCTGCCCACGCGCAGAATATTCGCAAACCCTTTTCTGTCAGTCCTGTTGCTAAACCTGTGGGGGTACCTCCCTCTCCTAAGAATGGTCAAACCATTTCTCTGTCGCTGCCCGCTAAGGAAGAAGCTGCCACGCTCCCTAATCCTGAGTTAACCTCCCTAAATTCTGTCCCTGAGGTTATTTCGGTCTTAACCCCTGCTAGTCAGGCTTATGCGTCCCCCACTGTAAATCCCTGCAGTCCCCAGGTCAGTGTGTCTTCCCTAGCACCAGAGAATGAATCCTGTTTGCCCTCTTTTCCTAAACCAAAAATTCTAAGCTCTGTTTCCGAGGTTTTTTCTGTATTAACCCCTGCTAGTCTGCTCTGTGAGGTCCCTACTGCTAACCCTAGTATTCCGCAGTCTAATGATAGGGGGTTCTGCCTCTTGCCCTAGGGACCTATGACCCCACTCTTGGAGACTAGCTTCTATTTCTCTGATTCTCAGGTACAGAGTAATTTAACCCTTGGGGTTTTTCCTATGTTAACCCCTGCAGGTCAGCCCTGTGAACCTTCCTTGGTAGATCCCTTTAGTTCGTCAGTCAGGGACACCTCCTTAGCCTCAGAGGATCAACCCCTTTTGTCCTCTGACTCGGCTAAAATTCTCGGGGCTATGCCCCCTGAACTTTCGGCAATAATACTGGCTCCAGTAAAAAGTATTCTGGAGCCGTTTGTTTCTCTAAACCTGTTCGCAGAATCCCTACTCCTAGGTATTTCACTCATCCCGTCTGCCACTCAGAGAGCTGAGACCCCTGCTTCTGAGCATAGACCCCTTTTCGTGGAATCTGTTGTCGTTTCTGATGTCCAAGACACTCTTTCCCAAATACCCACTTCAGAGGCCAGCACAGTCGTGGTTGCCCCACTTGCACTGTCTGAGTTCTCCTTTTCTCAAATCCTAGGGTTTAAAGCGAACAGTACATATTATGCTCCTTTCCAAGTGACCCCTACTGAGATCAGCGTATCTGCTGTTGCTCCCTCAGTACCATTAAAGTTAGGGCCCTTCTTTTTGAAGGATCAGGCTTTCAAGTTTGAGACTCCCTTTATCCCTGACTTTGTAAATCTGCAGTCCCTTCTCACTGTAGTTAAAAGTTCTCCAGCAGCCGCTGAGTTAAGCTTTGCCGCTGCCAAATCTTCTGTTATAGAAGCAACCTTGCCTAGCTTACTTCTGTCTGTCCTATCTGTGATGCCTATCACCTTTACTAAAATTTCGGTTTTGCAAGGTATTTCTCCTATTAAATCTGTGATACCTGCAATTCCTTTAATCAGTTCCAAAACCCCTGTCACTAAGTCTCCCATGGAGTCTGATGCCCTCACTAGGGATTCTCAGGGACCCAATTCTGTAACAAGCAAGATGTCCCTTGTGTCTGTTGGAGCGTTTACCCCAGTTTCTCTCACGGATCATGCCACAGCCTCCGGGATGATTAAAAATGACTTTAAGTCTGGGATGCCCATTCCTGTAATAATACTGTTTCACGCTGATTCGCCCACAGTATTCGGGGTATCCACTACTGACTGTATGTCTACTACCACGAACTCAGGGGTATCGCATTTGGAACTTTCCCTTTTTTCAGAAGATCCCGTCTTTAAAATGGACTTATTTTTCTCTGTGTCTTCCACAATACTTGGGGTACTTGCTATTGACTGTCCTGTCCCAAAACTAGGGTTACCTCTCAAAAAGGTGCCTGGAGCTACCGATGTTAAAAACCCTATGTTTAAAACAGTAACAATTTGCATTGCTTCTCCCACAGTATCATGTGAGACCTGGGTACCTGGGACCTCCACTCCGAAGCCAAGCTCTAGTTCTCTGTCTTATTTCTCTGTGTTGGAGGCACCCAGCTTTAACCCCAAGACTTTTTTCTCTAAGGTTGATGCACCGCTTAACCGCCTGCCTTGTTTTTTTGGATAAAATCTGTTTTCTCACCTTTCAAACAGACTCCTTACTCGCAGGTCTCTGTGCGGTGCCCAAAGTGCCCGTTCTGTATGGCAATTGGCCTCTCCCTAAGACGAAGACACCCTTACTGGACCTCGTCGCTTTACCTGAAGCGTCCGTTCCTGTTCTCTATGGGTCCACTATGGGTATAGACATGCTTATTATGTCCTTCGCCAAGGCCACAATTTCGGATTTGATTCTCTCTAAAGATCACAAACCAAAGGAAGCGGATCCTTCTTCTACTGCCAGTACCATGAGTTGCATACACACTGCTACAGACTCTCGCAAATTGCTTGGGATAGCAACCCTGCTTGGTATCAAAAGTACCGCTGCTATAGTGTGTAGTGAACCCTCCCGCCCCATTCCCTTGCTAACCACCACCTGGAATTCCTTGGAAGCTAAAGACTCTCACAACTTCCTCTGTGCTGATTTCACCAAATTTTCGTTGTATTCCAGGGGGAGCATGGAGGGAAATAGAACAAAAGAACAATCTAAGTGTAGACAATTTTTTGATAAGTAAAATTAAAACTAAATGTCTTGTCTTGGCTCGTATGTTGTGTCTACTTACAAGATGTAAGTTGTTTTCAAGCGGTTTAGACACACAATGGTCTCTGCTAGGTTAGATGTTCTCCACTCTGTAAAGCGGTCTCCAACTGTCAGCTCAGCAACCAAGTGTATGTGAAGAAAAAGATACCATAGTGCAGACCAATACAATGATAAAACTAAACTTTATGATTTAAAATGAACACTTACAATAAAAACGAATATAATGTGCATTGTTCACAATCTTATGTGATCAGGGGGAGAAGAGTATGTTAGCTTCAGGCTCACCCGCCTCTTCCGATGGAATCCGATACGATCAGCCTCTCTCTGCGATGCTGTGTCTCTGGTGGTGGACTGTGTGACCCAGGCTGTATCTTCCCGTGGGCTGTAGTACTCCCCTTTAGCTGCTGCACATCAGTGCTGCGCTTGGAGCTGCCCTTCGGGTGGATGATCTCGCCTCTCTCACCGCCGGTACGTCACTTCCGCTTTGTTCACCAAAGACATTGCCTTCTCTGAAGGTCCCTCTGCCATTTTTGTCCGACAATCTGTGTCCTGTGTCCCGTACTCTTGGACTATTACTATGCACCGGACACCTGGCTACTGCCCAACTGATGTTCCCATTCCGGAGCCCTCAGGTCCCATTGTTCATTTACCAAGAACTGCAGTACCACCGCTGTCTTTCATGGCACTCGCCAATGTACATCTGGATTGTGGACCTAATTCTCGCCGGAGACACTTCAGGAACAACTCAATGTCTCCCAAACCTATGAATGGTCCTGTTCACCCAGGCTTCTCACTCAGTGGTGGGGGTACTGTAAGGAATCCCAACAAACTATGGGCTTTCAACGCCACCTCTCGCCTAAGGAGGTTTAGGAACAATTCCATGTCCCCCAAATCTGTGATGGATCTTGTTCGTCCGGAGGCCTCACCTGAAGGCAGGGGTACTGTAAGGAATCCACTACTGGCTTTGACTATAGCCGTGCAGACCTGTGCAGTTACAAGCTTCCTCTGGCAATCTATGGCACAGGTGCTGCCTCTCATTGCAGCTTCTGCCCTGTGCTCTTTCATTGGAGGAATTCTCACACACCCTCCTCCTGTGATTGGATCTCCGCCCTTTATATTCTAGGCGTTGGCTCTGAACCAGCGCCGAGCATAACTATTCCTACCTCTATGTTACTGTCTCTGCCACAAACCACCCCAGGCCTCTCTCCTAGCGTTCTTACCTTCCAAGTTCCTGAGTATCCAGAGGCCTGGTCCTGGACGTCTGTGCTGAAGTGTTGTTGCCAGCACTGGCCTGCTGCTATCTCCTTGCAGTGGCCTACCCCGGACGTCTGTGCTGAAGCGTTGATGCCAGCACTGGTAACTGCTGCATTCCCTCCTAGCAGTGGCTACCCTTCCTGTCCAGTGGCCTGCCGCTATTCTCCTGTAGTGGCCTATCCTGGACGCCTGTGCTGAAGCGTTGATGCCAGCACTGGTAACTGCTGCATTCCCTCCTAGCAGTGGCTACCCTTCCTGTCCTGCGGCCTGCTGCTATTCTCCTGCAGTGGCCTATCCTGGACGCCTGTGCTGAAGCGTTGATGCCAGCACTCGTAACTGCTGCATTCCCTCCTAGCAGTGGCTACCCTTCCTTTCCAGCGGCCTGCTGCGATCCTCTTGCAGTGGCCTGCCTTGGACTTCTGCGCTGAAGCGTTGGTTCTTCCCGACGCTGCCCTGCGGTGAACTTCGGCCAGCCTGCTGTCTCCTCCTGCTGAGATCGGCGTCATGGGCCGAGGCCGCTCCTCGCGCAGAAGCCACCCCCGCGCTCACGCTCCTAAGCTGAAGCGGGGCACTCCTGATTTCCTGTTGCCGAACTCCTGCTTCATTAACGACGATGTTGCCTTCTCCAATCCTGACCCTGCGATGTACGACTACGAACTGCGCACTCCGGATCAGTCTGCGTGGACTAAGGTCGGTGATTATATAACCCCACCTCAGCCCCGCGGTCCGGTCCCAGTTTGTGGTGAGCATCGGCGTAACAACTTGGTCGTTCTCCAGGAGGTGAGCCGGCTGACTGCTCCAACAGAGCGAGCGGAGCCCACAACTCTTTCTATAATTAACCCTCTAACTTAGAAACATATACATTGATGGTAGATAAGAACTACTCTTAGGGATGTGGCCTGCAGACAGAATAGAGTTGACTATGGAAGCAATTGGTTTGGTGATGGCTGGGGCACAAAGTCCTAGGAACTTAGATTGCAGTAAGTCAGGTTCAAAGTCCGGGGTAAGCAAACTTTTGGTGCTGAACCCCCCTGCCTGCTCTCCCCCAGTGCTCACGCCCTCCCCTTACCCTTGTGCTGGAGTCATTTGAAGCTGCGTTGCCATGGCGATGCATCCCCCGAAGCCGGCTGAATCAAGGTAAGTGAGTTGCAGAGGTCTCGTGCGGCCCCCTAGCATTTAATTTAAATGCCTTGGGGAAGAGCACTGGGCCTCTGTAACCGCCGCACCCCCCAAAAAACATCTCGCACACCCCCCCCCCAGTTTGCGCACGCTTGGTCTACCTGAGATGTGTTATAATGTGTAGACATTGCGTCATTTTAGTGACTCTTCTTTTCCCAACCTCTAGTTTATTTATGAGCTTCTACAGGTGGAGTAGACAGCACTCACTTGTTATATATAGGAAATGCAGGGTGCCAACGGGACCGGGAGGACCCAAATTCCCCCCCAAAATACTAATCAATAACGGTGGAGTCCCAGCACTCTCTGACTAAGAGAAATGGTGACACTATGGGCTATGCCAATAGAATAGTAAATTTAATGTGAATACAAGATAATGCTTGGAGTGATACGGCGAAAAGCAAACACACTAATAATGCATATAAATAATGGGGTGCTAAACACAGGGACAAGGGGTAACAAAAGACACGGAAAATGGGGGGGCGAGAAACAAAACTAACAGGGGGAGGGTAATCAGGGGGGCAACGTTTCGGGGAGAGACCCCTTCCTCAGGCTCGTTCCCTCAGGTCTGAAAAGACCACGAGGTTCTTCCCTTGACCCTTTACACCCCAGTGACCAAAGCAGCACTCAAAACATACAAAGCAAATGCAGAATACAATGCTCAAACAGGCACAGTCCTGAGTGCACCACAGTAAATGTAGTAAGGAAATCAAACCATCCGGTATAATGACCAAGTCTCTCTTCCTCCCTGGCGTGCCTGCGCCGTATCACTCCAAGCATTATCTTGTATTCACATTATATTTACTATTCTATTGGCATATCCCATAGTGTCACCATTTCTCTTAGTCAGAGAGTGCTGGGACTCCACCGTTATTGTCTAGTTTATTTATGTCCTTTTGGAAATATAGGTGCAGACTTACTAAGTGGTGCTATTGCATAAGACACCTTCCAGTCCCATTCAATTTTGTCATATACAAAACAGCAGGGATTTGCATGGGGAACAAAAAGAAAAAGAGAAAAATGAACCCCCCCATAACAGTGCCCTCCTGAGTTACCATTTATTATTAGTATACATTATTAATCATTTATCAAAAATAGATATCACTGGATAGCAAGAATACTAATACTAAAAAATCACACAATAAAATCACTGTGCCAAACTTTCAGATTAATAATCCGCCCCTCCTATAATATATGTATATCTTTATGTAATAGGGGAAAGTACGCTGGTGTACTTGTAGAAAAGAGAAATCCCTTAGTGGTGCAATACACCTTGTAGAAATGATTGAATTTAAAACTTCAAACTTTAATAGGCACGGTTTTAAAATAAAGGTGAATATATAAGAGAAAAAACGATCAAACAGTGTTGATAATATATACAGTGAAAATAGGATTGTATTCCATCCTATTTTCACTGTATATATTATCGACACTATTTGATTGTTTTTGTGATATATTCGCCTTTATTTTAAAACCGTGCCTATTGAAGTTTTAAATTCAGTCATTTCTACAAGATGTATTGTCCCACTAGGGGATTTCTCTTTCCTACAAGTACACCAGCGTACTTTTCCCCTATTGTTCTAATTACCTCCCAGGTAGCACACACCTATGTACATATCTATATGAACTGATCAAGTTTGTGAGAGGTCATCTTCTATATCTTTATGAATATAGCACCCACAATGTATTCAGTGTTTTACAATGATAACACAGTACTGGGAATTATAATACAGTCAGCACAAAAAAGTCAGACAACAGGAAAGTTAATCTAAGGGGTATGTAGGGAAACTTACAGAGGTAGCAGGTGAGGGAATAAGTGCAGCAGATGACAATACAGTACTTGGTCGGAGTGACTGAGGGATCATAGCCATGAGCAGTGGTGGATTTCCCATTACGCCCAATAGGCCCGGGCGGGAAATCTGGGGGCGGCAAATTTCCCTTTTTTGTTTGTTTTCCCATATACAGAGGCCCCGCTCTCTTCCTCACTGATTCCCAGGGGAGAGCGTGGGGCCTCTTTAAGTTTTCTCCTTCGTGCCGCCCTCCTCCTTCTTCAGCGTTGCGGCATCAAATGATGCTGCGATGTCACATGATGTGGCATTGGCACAACAACGTGATGTCAAATGGCACCTCAACATCTCACGTTGCCATGGCACCACAACACCATGTGACATCACGGTGTCATTTGACGCTGCAAAGCTGCGACTGAGTCACTGATTGAGCCACCTGTGCTGAAGCAGGGAAATCCTGAAAACCTGACCTGTTGGTGGCCCTTGAGGACTGGAGTTGGCCTCTCATGTGCTAAAGGGACCGCCAGTGCAATAATGTAGGATGCAATTTTGCAATGACCTGACCAGTGCATATAGCAGCAAATGGATAGAATGGAAGATATAACCTGGCCTTTTTCTGACACGTATCCTATAATTTAAGCCTTTGAAATGTGATCCACTGTGCGTGGCAAAAAGGCCTATTGATTTAAATGGGTTTGCTCCAGCAGAGTTACGGGTCAGTTTAAGTGTAGAGCATCAGTACTTGGTACTGTAATATTTCTCTGATCTGCTTGATACTGTATGTGATTCAACGCAATGCATTCTCCAGGTCTCTTAAAGAGACACCTGGCAACAGATACTAAGACAGTGCTTTTCAATCTGCGTTCCAAGGAACAATGAGTTCCCACAGAAGATGCAGCGGCCGTTATCCGAACATTTCACGATTTGTATTCCTGGGCACACCCAGGTCGTGCCGCATGATTTCTTCAAATTTCCCGCGTTAAGACGCGTGTTTACTAGTGTTTTTACCAGTGCCGGCACTGGCACGTTGCTGGATTGGGATAGGTGTGACTGGTGTGATTGGCGGCATTCACGGCAGCGTTCACGGAAGAATAACGAGTGAATGCCGCGTGGAATACAGCAGAGTTCACGAAAACGGCCCCGTGAAATGTTCGGACAACGGCTGCTGCATCTGTATATATATATATAGAATACAATGCACAGCCGGCACACCATTTGCAAGTAAATAAGTTTTGGTGCTTATCCCATAAAGCAATAACAGACCATACGATACCGGTTGCAACACAACATATATATATATATATAATAGAATAAATGAGCTCAAAGGTATTAGGTGATACCTTTTTTATTTGGACAATTTATGTCATAGGACAAGCTTTCAAGAGTTCTCCTCTCTTCTTCAGGTCTACAATACTGATTATCAAAGGAAAATGCCTAAAACAGTGTTTGGGAGAACAGGGGGAGGGGGAACAGAGATGTACTGTAGATAAGGTAGGGTGAAAAAGTGTTTGAAGACATGGAAGGGTGACAAGGAACAGCATGGAGGGGAAGGGGATGATGTGGGGGGGGAAGAAGGTGTGGATAAGAAGAGAGACAGGCAGGATGATTACAAACAACTGTTAGTGTGTGAGAAACCCCATATCCGCACTAAGTCCTTTTGTTTACATGTCAAAGAGTCTTATCATTCAGAGTTCAAATGTTTTCTGTTCTTGGGTGCATTTAAACATTCCATTGAGGATTTTCATTTTTAAATCATTTATGGAATGATCTGGTTGGGAGAAATGATGTCCCACTGGTGTGTGTGTGTATATATATGTATATACTTATATATATATATACTTTTTGAACTTAAGAACTCAACAGCGACTTTAGAATACATTAAGTTGAAGTGGCTAAAAAAAATACACAAACGTCTTAACTTGCAATGGCAAAAAATCATAAAACAGCTTAGTTGGTGCTAACCCCTACGTGATGTGAACACATCATCAATAACCAAACATGGAATTTAAAAATAAAATGTAGCACACCTAAGTGACTCACTATAGTTGAGTCTTAATACTACTGACAAAAACAAGGAACTATGATGTATATATGTATATCTTTATTTATATAGCAACCATAGTGCTTTACAAAGATAATACAATACAGGGAATTAGAATACAATAAGCGCAAGAGACAGCAGGGAGGGAATAAGTGCAGTAGGTGGCAGTGCTTGGTCACCATGGTTGGTAGGAGTGACTATGGGACAATAGCCATGAGTCCAGGCTATTGTAGTGCTTCATTTAAGAGGTGGGTTTTCAGGTTTGTCGTGAAGGTGGTGGGAGAAGGTGCTTGATGTATATGGGATCAAATGTACCCCCAGAATATGTCAACATTCTCATAACACACTTTGAAACGAAAATTGTATACAGGGACCCTGACCATGCTGTACTGCCTACAATGGTGAGGTATATTGATGATGTGTTCATGGAAGGGCAGCATGTAGTCCATAGTTGGTTTTGTCGACAGACTAAACACTCAATACAAGACAATCAGATCTATATTACGAGTGGACTTTACTTTTATCAATTTTTGGGATGCTATTGTTAAAGAAAACAAAAAAGTAACCAACAACTTTCTCAAACCAAAATTACTGACAGTAACAACTTGTTACTAGCCAGCAGTTTCAATCATCGTACCTTGATTAATACTAAATTACCATTAGGCCAGTTCTTTTAGAGTGAAAAGGTTTGAATCCTAGTATCCTACATACCAGATTTGATCAGGTGGCAAAAAGATTTAGAAACAAGAGAAAAGTGATGCGTCCAAATTGGTCAAAGTTCCTCAATAATATATGTAAATAATACTGGATAGCAATGGACAGTCCATGAATGATATGGCAATTATCAGGTGCGGGCTAGGAGTCTAGTGGGGTCCACATGACCACCACAGTTGAAACACCATAACAGCCCCCCCTAGTAACCAATATAAAATGAACAGAGGCACTGGTAAACATATGCATATATGTAGGGGCGCTCTGGCCCTGTTACCTTAGTGCTTGCAGGACTTCCAGATATCCAGGGCGTGCAGTTCATCCAGATAGATAGCCAGCAGGAAGATAGGTGAAGATGCGTTGCACTGCCTCAATTTCCAACTCCCAATGAGACCGGAAAAAATACAAAGTGAGCACTCAGCTGAATAACAGGTCAGGTTTATTGCAGGGTGGTGCAGCAGGGGAACAGCAAAGCCACACGAACGCACCTACGCGTTTCGTGCACGAGGCACTTTATCAAGGTGACAAACAAGTATAAAACTGCGTGATTTATATGAGTATAAATCACGCAGTTTTATACTTGTTTGTCACCTTGATAAAGTGCCTCGTGCACGAAACGCGTAGGTGCGTTCGTGTGGCTTTGCTGTTCCCCTGCTGCACCACCCTGCAATAAACCTGACCTGTTATTCAGCTGAGTGCTCACTTTGTATTTTTTCCGGTCTCATTGGGAGTTGGAAATTGAGGCAGTGCAACGCATCTTCACCTATCTTCCTGCTGGCAAAAAGATTTACCCAGAGAGGGTATAGTAGGACCACTATCTGCAGATATGTGGAGAAGGTGAGGGTTATACTGTACAAAGAAGTGAACTACTACGGTTTAAGCAAATTATTGCAGACGACCAACAGGGTCCCTTTTGTAGCCAGATATACGTTTACATCTATGTATATTAAAAGATCTGTAATAAGGCATTGGAAGATTTTTCAAAGTGACCGTATGTTATGCAGTTTGCTGAAGCCTCCTCCTCTCTTCTCTTATTGCAGGGGTAATAACTTAAATGCTAATCTGGTGATGGAAGATAGACCTGAGAAGGGTGACACCCAAACATATCTTACTCTTACTGCTAAACAAATGGAGTATGTACCCTTGCTTGGGATGTGAACACTGCAATTCAGTGGCCCAAGGACATCCTATGACTGCAAGATATATCAAATACATAACTTTTACATGGGCAATTTGGACTTTGGGGCCCCTGTGCTAAGATCTATGTGGGCAATTCCTCGATCATGACCAATCTATACAGAGAAGTAATGGACTCCTTATAATATACACTATTTAAGCACAGCTTGGAGCACTCTCTACCTGCTCTCAACACAGAATGCATAAATAATTCTCTTTTCTGTGCTGTCAGTATAACATTTAGATCTCCCACACTGTCTTTATTCTGTACTATTTATACTGTCAGTCTTACGCTGTGCTTGACATGTAAATGCATAATGCAACCCTAAATCTTTTAGCTTTAATACAGTAACACGATTTCAAACACATGCAAACAAGATATGTTATATATTATTCAGTTTTTAAGACAGATGCCCTAAAAGACTAATTTTCACCAAAATATTTAACCCCTTTGTTACTTATCAGGGCCAGGAATGCATTGAAATGTTAAAAACCTTTCACTTTTAATTGTTGTTAAAATGCATTTGCAGATATAAATGATAAAGGTGATGTATTTGAAGATGAGTTGCTTTTTGATGCGGTGCAAGGATTTTTTACACTGGCATCAAATAATATAAAACTTGTTATTTTAGTATTTTCTGTCTGAGATTAAGGCTACCACAGACCAGGTGGGTTTTATATATGCAAATAGAAAGGTAATCAGTGACAGTAACAGAAACAAACCTTGATACATCCCATTATCACTTTTTGCACTTATCAACTCCTCTTCTAGCTGCTCCTATAACCACTCGATATAACTCGTGCCCTATCTGCTGCTATAATCTCTCCCTTTATCCCGCCTTTTAACAGCTCCTAAAACCGCTCCCTAAAACTCTTCCCCAACTGCTCCTATAACCACTCGGTGTAACTCCTCCTTTAACTGCTCTTATTAGTGCTCCCAATAGCTTCTCTTCTTACTGCTCCCTATAGCTCCTCCCCTAACTGCTCATATAATTGTACTATAAAACTCCTCCCTTACTACTCCTATAACCTCTCAGTATAACTTCTCCCTTAACTACTCCTATAACCGCTTCCTATAGCTTCTCTTCTTACTGCTCCCTATAGCTCCTCCCCTAACTGTGCCTATAATCACTCCCTATAACACTTTACTGTTCCTATAATGGCTCCCTATAACTCCTCCCCAAACTGCTCCAATAACCGCTCAGTATAACTCCTCCCTTAACAGCTCCTATAACCACTTCCTGTACTGTAGCTGCTCTTCTTACTGCTCCTATAATCGCTCTCTATAGTCCCTCCCCTAACTGCTCCTATATTCGCTCCCTATAACTCCTCCCTAAACTGCTCCTATAACCACGCAGTATAACTCCTACCTTAACTGCTCCTATTCTCCCTATAACTCCTCTCATATCTGATTCCATAACTGCTCCCTATACCTCCTCCCCGAACTGCTCAAATAACTGCTCCCTGTAACTCCTCCCCTAACTGATCCTATAACTTTTCCCTGTAACTCCTCCCCTAACTGATCCTATAACTTTTCTCTGTAATTCCTCCCCTAACTGATCCTATAACTTTTCTCTGTAACTCCTCCCCTAACTGATCCTATAACTTTTCTCTGTAACTCCTCCCCTAACTGATCCTATAACTTTTCCCTGTAACTACTCCCCTAACTGATCCTATAACTTTTCCCTGTAACTCCTCCCCTAACTGATCCTATAACTTTTCTCTGTAACTCCTCCCCTAACTGATCCTATAACTTTTCTCTGTAACTCCTCCCCTAACTGATCCTATAACTTTTCCCTGTAACTCCTCCCCTAACTGATCCTATAACTTTTCTCTGTAACTTCTCCCCTAACTGCACTTAAAACCTCTTTTCAAACTGGAGCAATTCCAGACATAAATCTTTTATTTTTAATTTTTTTACAAAACTCACATTTCTTACTATATATATTTTTTTTTAAAACAGCCTCTGATTAAAAATTACTTTGCACCAGTATTGTTCCAAAAAACTAGTGGACATTTTACTAATGAAGATTATGCCCAGGATGAAAATGGGAAAAGAAAAATAATTGGTGAGTTGCAAACCCTAAAATTAAAAACAGCTCTGTTCTTGCTAACAATTATTCTCCTGATTTAATGTCATATTTTGAAGCCAAAAAAGTCTAATTTTTCTGTTCCCTGCCGGCTTCAATTCACTTGTTATTTTGACACTGATGATTGTAGCCTTGAGGTTTTTCATTATACTTGTCTTTTGTACAAATGCATCAGTCTGAAATAACCAGTCACACTGTTATGTGTGATTATTGGAAGATTATTAACCCTTAGCAGCAGCAGCGATGCACTGCAGGCCACACAGAACATCCAAGCTTTGAAAGACAAAGTTGCAGGACTCTCCAAAAGGTATTCTTTTGTTTTACAGGTTGCCTATAGATTTCATTGTCCTTTCTGAACCCAAGCTTCATTGTTTAGGTTGCCTATAGATTTCATTGTCCGTTCTGAACCCACGCTTCATTGTACAGGTTGCCTATAGATTTTATTGTCCATTCTGAGCACACGCTTCATTGTACAGATTGCCTATGGATGTTATTTTCTGTTCTGAATACACGAGTCATTGTATAGGTTGCCATTAGATTTAATTGTCCGTTCTGAACATGCTTCATTGTACATGTTGCCTATAGATTTCAGTCTGTTCCGAAAACGCTTCAATGTACTGGTTGCCTATAGATTTCATTGCCCATTTTGAGTATATGCTTCACTGCACAGGTTGTCTATAAATTTAATTGTGCTTTCTGAGCACACGCTTCATTATATAGGTTGCCAGAGATTTAATTGTTTATTCTGAACATTGTGACGGTGAGGAGGTAACCAGGCTCTTAAACAAAGGTTAAGCCCCTTTGGTTACCTCTGATCCATGTTTTGGGGTTCAAGCTCTTGAGCCTAACTGTTGTACTTGCATAAACTGTAATTGTGCGACAATAAAGAATTGTTCTGTTTTTGCCTTTCCAGGGATGCCAGCAAGTAGGGATTGCTAGGGTGTGAATTTCAAGGGGGGGTTTGCGGAGAAAGTGTTGTTAGAATGTGTCTAGGTAGTCGTGGTCCAGAGTTGCTGGATACCCCAAAAATTTACACGAGAATCATGCTTGATTCCCAGATTCATATAGGCACATTGACCCGGCAATATCTCCCCTTGAAAACGCTTGCGCGACTCACCGCTTGGGTTCCCTGCTTCAGCACAGCCCAGAAAGGTAAATGGTGCAAAGGGATGAAAAGTGTCCTTGTAACTATAAGGGGTCCCTAGGTTAAGGGGGATACCCAGTAACTTCTCAGATCACCCACAACCTATATAGGGGTTCATGGGTTCTCCAACTATAGATAAGGTTGTGAGGGGATTTTTAAAGTCCAGTCCAAGTCCATTGTATAGTGTGTGGGGAATAAAGGCTAATAGAAAATAAAGTCCAGCTTTTTATACTATTCCCCATACCCAGAGACTTAGGACATGTAAATGTATATTTTTATTAACATTTGTGTTTGGTATAAAATGTACTGTTGTGCACGGTATTATGAGCTGGGACTTTCAGGACCAATGTTCTGACAGACTACAGGGCTACCAACTTGGTGCCAGTAAGTCTGTTCAGACATGAAATCCACAGAGGATGCCTGAGGTGTGAAGACCATTTGGGCAGGATGGAAGGGTTCAAGTACCCACGTCCTGGGATCAATGGAAGTCCTACGGACTACCATTTGCCCCACCAGACTTGGAGGAGCCTAACCCAGCGGGGTGGCATCTGAATAGCAAGTGGCTAAGGTGGCAAACTTGCGCATGTCCCTTGGCTGATTCAGAATCCCCGCTTTCCCGGCTTCACAGGACTGGCATCACTCTGATTGGCTGGTAAGAAAGTTCCCACGCGGTGATTGGCTGTAGTATTTTGTGCATAAACTCCAAAATACTATAAGAAAACCTCTCAGCCAATCACCCGACAGATTCTCAAGTGCCAAAACAGCGGCAAGGTTTTTGAATGTGGAAAAAGATGCCTCTCCGCGAATAGCAGAGCTCTGGCTTGAGAAAAACCAACCAATATTTTCTAAGTCCTACTTTTTGCGGCCAAGTTCTGAGAATTGAACGTAGCGGTCGCAGCTGGGATTTCAAGCCAATTTTAGTTCCAGGACGTTTGGAGCTAAGTCCCGGTCAAGCAAAAGCAAGTCCTCCGGACAGAAGAGAGCGGTGGTGCCTGGAACTTCATGCTGATTTGGGTTCCAGAACATTTTGGGCTAAGTCCCGATCAACTAAAGACTCTTGTTTTAAGTACCATTTAGCTAGGAAAGTCTAGTTTTTTACCCCAGGTCCCTAGTAAGTGTGTCTCTTCTTATGTAGTTTGTGTATCATTGTGTGAATGCCTTTTCCTGCGAATAAATTTACTATTTATTTCACTTTACCTGTTTTGCTCATTGTATGATCCTGGTATAAAGGTGTGAATGCCTGGTCTCCCGTGACAAACATACTTCACTAAACTGGTTGCCTCTAGATTTGATTGTCAGTTGTGAGCTTACGCTCTAAATATTAATTTAGAAGGATGTGTGTGTGTGTGTGTGTGTGTATCTGTGACACAGGGGTACGCTGTGTCTGTAGAAAGGTTGTACTGGGTTTTAATTGTATGTGTATGGTAGAAGATTGAGGGGTATATTCAAAAACTCAGAGACCGTGCGATCTGACACTGTTGAAGTCAATGGGGCTCCTGTGGCAGACTGCATGGATCGGCGATCTTGCAACTTTTAGAATCTGCCCCTATGTGTGTGTATGTTGGGAAGAAGTAGTATGTACACTATGTGTGTGTATTGGGGAGATGTAGAGTTATATGTGTATATTTTAGGAGGTATATGAGCTTATTCTATATTAGCCCGAAGCGGACGATCCTGGCATTTCGACCGAATAATAATCTCCATAGAGTGTGTGTGTTGTGAAAGAGTACCATGCACATGTGTGCATTGGGAAAGAGTACTGTGTGTAAGTGTGTGTGTTTGGTAGGTCTAGAGTTTGTGTGTGTTGCAGAGGAATAGCATGTGAATGTGTGTGTTAAGAAGGAGTAGTGTGTATGCATTGGGGAACAGTAGGCTGAGTATATGACAGTGCAATTTTCGGCATTGTTATCAGGGCTGACTGACAGGGGGGATAGCTGGGACTGCTGTACCGGGAAAGGCCCCCCTGGCGGCGACTCAACAGTTTATGCCCTGCTCCTCCACCTCCAGGCCGAGGCCTTCCTTCTGCGTGCCCATCGGTGGGTCAAATGAAGTGGCCCTCCCCTTCACTGGCTGCGGCACACCTGGTTCCTACTTCCCCGGCAATCCTTCTGTGGGCCTCCACTGTACCCATTGACAGGCCTGCAGGTCCTTCATTCCTCTTGCATCGACCTCCCTTTTGTGGGCCTCCTGCAGGCCAATCCAAGGGCCCCAGGTAAGCCCACATGCCTCTGTCCACTGTGATCCTTGACCCCCAGGCCCAAATACTCCCTTATATCCCCCCAGGCACATTACCCAATTATATGCCCTCCAGGCCCATTTTCTCATAATACCCCTCCCAGGCCCATTAACTTCTTATACCCCCCCCCCCCAGCCCATTAATTCCTTATACCCCCAGGCCATTAATTACTTATACCCTCCCACAGGCCCATTACCCCCATTATAACCCCGAGGCACATTATGCCCTTATATCCCCCCCAAGTCCATTATCCCCTTATACTCACCCAAGGGCCATTGTCCCCTTATACTCCCCTGGGCCCATTACCTCCTTATCCCCCCTGCCTCCCACCCCCATGCTGCTCATACCTGCTTCTTCCTACCGCCTTAGCCACCCCCCAGGTCCAGACCTTCTCCTCCCCTCCAGTGTCCCCCTCCCCTCAGTGTACCAAGGTGGGGGGCGTCCTGCTTCTTTTATTTGTCCGGAGCCTAATGATGTCTGTTGGTGGCCCTGATTGTTATCAATATGACAGTAAAAGCTGGGGCAGTGTTATCACTATTTCCGTCCGTACAATCATGAATGACTCCATATAGGGAGATTGAGAGCCACTGCTGTAGATAATGTTAATTGGCATTGATTTTCAAATGACCATGGCTCAACCTTTTCACCACATCATCTCTCTACAATTGACCTTTTCTTTACATACAGTAGACCTGCATTTAAATGGCATGGTGTAAATAGAACCACTACATGCTCCAAAAGGAGTTCCCAAGGTCAGGTCTCCATGTAATTGTGGGTTGCTTCAGTAGACTGTGGCAAGTTGAGATAATGGCACAGGTTGTCAGTGGTTGGTTGATTGATTGGAAGTTTTAGGGTGAAGGGAATCTGGGGTTAATCCCAAAAGGTCAGCAGCCCCTCAGTGCCCCGGCTTTCTCAGCCTTAGCTGGTGGTATTCAGAGTTATTGACTTCGGTTCATGATTGGGTGTTATAGGCTTCCAGTGTATCAGAGTTGAATCAGGTATAGAATGGGTTGACACAGAATACCTTTCAAAGCCTGAAAATTCAACTACACCCTGTCATTGCCGCCTAAAATACTTTGCTACTACTGTATAATCCTAAACTATGAAACATAGAATTTGATGGTAGATAAGATTAGGACCCGTTGTCAAAGCTCAAAACATATTTGATTCTTGGCTGTATTTCATTTTATATTTTGATTAGCCCTATGTCTATACCAAGCCTGGTTGAATTCTCTTACCGCAGTAGCCTCTTCTACCACCTCTGTTTGAGGGATATTCCACAAATCCACCACCCTTTTCTTGAATAAGTACTGCCTCACATGTGCCCCCGAGCTTCCCACCATCCAGCTTCAGAGCAAGACCTATTGTGTGAGCCCTTCTCTTACTCTGAAATATCCTGTATGCTTTCCCCATTGAAGTCTGTTTGTGTTACAGCTCTCCCACTCCCTGCTTTGCATTACACTGCAAGCATATTTTACAGTTGTTAAAGAGTGTTAAATACATCACTCGCACAAAGCAAAGCAGGAGAAGGTACACAGGTATGAATAATTTACAGGGACACAGCTTTGCATGGCTCCTTACATTAACGTCGCCTGCGAGCTGCCTTTGAACAGCAGAGGAGGAGAGAGAGGGGACATTAAAATGAAACAGACTGAAGCCATTACTGACAATTCACAGTCAGAGAGGTTTGCATGGAACACCCCACAGTGACAGTGCTGGATATCAAGGTGTCTGCCGATGGGATACTCTGCCAAGGATCATTTCTATCTTGGCTAAGGAGACAGAGGAAACAAAAGTACATGTTTGCTTTGCTGCTGTTAGTCAGTGAGATCACTCCAGGGCCATCTTAAATTATCCCCTGTATATATCACACACATCATACATTATATGCTATGCTGTATGCTATTCTGCTATACTTATGCATATACAATATATAATATATTATATATATATATATATATATATATATATATATATAATATATATTATATATATAATTAAACAGACATATTGTATATTAAATGCTATTCTGCTGTACATATATAAATACATACATACCCTACAGTACGTTTGGTTGCTGATCCAGCCCTGTAAAGTCAGTGTATTAGTAAGATTCATGACATGTATGCATACAACACAAAAGGGAACTCTACCGCTGTTGTATTTAAATGTGTTTATTGTGTTGAGCTGGGAGGGCTGTTGGCCAATAACATTTTCATGGCAAACAGTAGATTTTTATTGTGGAAAGCCATTAGTATGAGCTTCCGCCCATTAAAGTGGATGAGCATCAGCTGATAGCAGCTATGTGTAGATCTGCAAAACCTTGCATGCCTTGGGGTTTATAGTGATGCTCTTTTTACATCTTGGCTCGGGTTGTACACCAGAAGCCTATAACATTGTCCTAGGTGCCCCAAAGCTCTTTTGAGCAACGCTTTGTATATGAGCCATTATGTCTTGTACGACAGCCCCTCTCTCTTTAATGCGAGTGTTCAGTTAGGCGTATGGCGAGTGGTTTAACGGACAAAGCTTTTCACAGCCCCTGGGCAGGGAAGCGTCTACAACCAAACTGGATAATATTAACTTTGTGCAGCTACCTATGGGGTGGATGTTATCCTTGGTGCCATGAGAAAGGAAAATAGGTATTATCATTAGTCTAACTGAGAAGAGCCATTCAGAAGACTTCCTTAGAGGGTGGGTGTTGGGTTATGGAAGCCACTGTGACAGAAATGCTGTACACTTTCGGCGCCGTTTGGGCGATCCAATAGGACACTAGCAAACTGTCCAATCTGTCTCTTTATTTTAAATGATGTTGTCTATAAAGGTATAGACACAAGGTTATCCTAAATAAGGAAGCAATAGGATCAAATTGGGTCTGAGGTTTTAAAATAGGTAGGAAAATGTGCAAACTGGTGGGGGTAGGGTGGTGGGGTAGTGGTGGTAGGGTGGAGCCACATGGTTCTTCTGTCAAATTCTATGGCCAAGATCCACTCCATTGTCAGGGCTCGTAACATGACATTACCTGAAACAAGAATGGACATTATGTTCCCTGAGGTTATTGTGTATCCTCAAAGCTAATTATATGCAAAAGCACTGGCCATTCTACATCTCATTAGCATAGGCTTAATGTCACATTATTCTAGCATAACCTTGCGTTCATTTCCAATAATGTGAGGTTAAGTAAAATAAGAATGTCTTAGCGTCTCTCCTATCCCGACCCTGAAATACGTCTTAATCTGATGCGGAGAGAAAGAGGGCACAGGAGAGAGAACTAAGGTTGAAGATAATGCTGTTGGTTAACACATGCTTTACTGTGGCCGTACACCCAAACAGACGCTGTAAAAAGCTTATTTCAGGGTCTGGATGTGAGTAATGCCAAGTTTAGGTATGAAGTGAACTATATCTTTGAGTTACTCCCACCCAGACCCTGAAATAGATCTTTAACTCAAGTTAAGGAAGAGAGGGGAGGGAAAAAACACAGGAGATAGTGCTATGTTAGTTAAACCACGGGGGCTCAACTCTAGTCCTCAAGAACATCCAACACGTCAGATTTTAAGCATATCCCAGTTTCAGCACAGGTGGCACAATCAGTGGCTCACTCAAAGACTGAGCCACTGTTTGAGCCACCTGTTCTGAAGCTGGGATATCCTGAAAACCTGATTTGTTGGGGGGTTTTGATGACTGGAGTTAAGCACCACTGAGTGAAACCATACTTAACTGTAGTGTTACACCCATTCAGACCCTATAAAAGCCCTATGTTATGGTATGTGAGTAACGCCATCCTTTACGTATGACCTAACATAATGTTAAATCCCCGCGTTCGTCTCTTTTCCATCTCGTTATACTTAATGTCCGTACAAATGAATGCTGCACTATTTAAACTTGGTTAATGTTACATTAGTCCCTTTAGTGGATAAGCACTGCTATTAACATGACATTGATTTATCTTAAAGTGACATTAAATCGCCTAACGAAGCTTAGTGTATCTGGGCCTTAGCGTCAGTTTAACGCCATTTCACTTGATAGATATAGACCCCTGACAGGACAGGGGGTCAAAACTGGATAGAAAGATGGTTATCGTTTGAAAAGTTGTTCGTCCATGGGCAATGACACCTTCACATTTTCCCTGCCCACAAAGTCAGTATTTCCAACTTTGCTCAGAAGCTGAAGCTGGGAACTGGATTCCATACTCTGCTCTCCATTCTAAGTCTGGGTGCTCAAAAAGGATTCCACCGACGATACATTATTAACTCCTTTGTTGCCAACAGGGTGTAATTAAAAACGAACTGCTCTTCTACTGCATCATTGGAAGATCTGCAAAAGCAGAAGATGCATGAAAATAAAGCAGACATCTCGCCTTGTATTCCCTGCACAATATTCTCAGAGGATTCCTCTGCATTCTACAAGCATCAAACCCAACACAATATTGATATCGGTGAATGGTGTACGAGTGACAGAGAACTAAATTAGCTTTGCTAGTTCATGTCTCCTACACTGATAAAAACCTGATACAGCCGCTAATGTTATTTTATTCTCAGGCAATCATTTTTACCAGTGGATAATTTATCTTTTTCAGACTGAACTGTATCTAGATCACCTTGTGGCACATATATTTTTCAGCGTGTGGTCCTCACATTTTGGCATCAATATATGCTTGCTGTAGTTAATATATCCATTTCTCCATGGACTCTATCACAATCGATAGGCAGCCCTATTATTTTGGAGCGTGATGGAGGGATTTGCCTGTAATGCAGTGGTATGTTTCAATTTCAGTGAGTAATGCACTTAATGATATAGCACTAGATGACTGTACACAGTTAGAACCATCCACTGCAGCTATAAATCTATTATGTTGTTCAGTGTGGTTCTTTCCAAATGTTTATGATCATTAAAAGTTACAGCTGCCAATATCCTGCTTCTGATTGACACAAAAGAGAGAAACCAGGCTAGATTTTCTGGATGCGGGAGGAGAAGAGCAGTCGGATTAATTGAGTACAGTTGATAATAAAAATTCCGCTTATACCGACTATTGACTAATCAATATTCCTTAAGAAGTAGAATTTAGAGGCAGAGATGCAGCCCTCTCTGGGCTGGAACCCTAAAGGCACTTTAAATTATCCACTGCAGTGAGAGGGACCTTGCGGTCATTATTTCAGTTGGCCTTAAAGTAAGCGCTTTTATTAACCGCTTCACCGCCAGAGGCACCTAGCAATGTGTTGCGGGTCCCTCCGCCAGAGTCGGGGGTTAAATATGCATGTGATGTAAAGGGTGTGTTATGTCGGGCATTACCCATCAACTAAATAATGTAAGATGTTATGCTTGTTAACCCCTCCAGGACCAGAGGGGTCTGCATTGCTGGCCCCTGCTGCGGCCCTCCAGGGGTTAATCCAGCTCGTGAAAGCTGTTGGGAATCGGAGCTTCACAATCTAGTTTGTGGAAAGAACAGTTGCTTTATTCTCGCTGCCAGCTCCTACGCGTCTGTAAAAATCTATTTTGAAATGCACAGTAGCTTGACCTTTAGTTACTACACTTCAATTGTAATTACTGTGCTAGGGGTGGACCTCTTGCTCTGCATTAAGAGCACCTTGTCTGCATCATTTGCATGAGATTAAAATACGCCAGTGTATTGTAAATTTAACACAGCTATAGTGCATGTGGCCGATTACAGGAAGGCCAGTTGTAAATTGTGTTTGGCAAATGCAGGCAAGATTAATCATTCATATTTTAATGTTTGATGGCACTGACAGTATGTTCAAGGCTGTACTTATTTTTTTTAAAGGGTAGATTCACAAATCTCCATTAAGTCAGCGCTCATAACGGACGCTATGTTCCCTGACAACATGGCATGCTCAAAGCTAATTAAATGCAGAAAACAACGCCCGTACTATATCTCATTAGCGCTAATTATATGCACAAAGCAACGCCCGTACTATATCTCATTAGCGCTAATTATATGCACAAAGCAACGCCCGTACTATATCTCATTAGCATAGGCTTAATGTCACATTATTGTAGCAAAAGGTTTTGTTATCTTCCAATATAGTGACGTTATACCCAGACCCGTCTTAAGAATTGTTGGGGCCCCTGGGCTAAGTGTAAATTGGGGTTCCCACCCACAAAGGTCACATTTAAATACAAATGCAGTATGTTTTTATTGAACAACTTTAAAAACTTTTATGGACATTCTGCAAATATTATGGCAAACACACATTTGATTTACCTACGTCATCAAATTCGATTGTATCTAATTCGATTGTCTACAAAGAAAGTGTTTATATGTTGGTTGAAGCATAGGGTGACCAGACCGGACAATCCGTTTTTGTTTTTTTACTTTGTTCCAGGTGCTGACTTTTAAAAAATGTCTCTTTTTTTTCTTGTCGACCACACTTGCACAATTGGCACACACGCAGCTGGCAAGTGCCGATCGCGTATTTTCACAAGCGGCTGGTAAGTGCCAATCACGGGGGCGCTGTCGGCAAGTTGCCAGCCACTCGTGCGTATGCACGATGGGCCTTTGCCGTTCGCACATGTGCGGTCGGCGCTAAACATTCGCACATGCGCTGTGGGCACTTGCCGTTAGTGCATGAGCAGCTGGCCTCGCCATTCGCACATGAGCAGTTCGCATTTGCACATGC
Source organism: Ascaphus truei (assembly GCF_040206685.1). Classification (NCBI taxonomy): domain Eukaryota; kingdom Metazoa; phylum Chordata; class Amphibia; order Anura; family Ascaphidae; genus Ascaphus; species Ascaphus truei. The sequence goes on along the minus strand of NC_134491.1, from coordinate 61,744,386 downwards.
GCGAAATTTGTCTCGGTGGGTCCCGGGAAAAATATGGTCACCCTATATGAAGTAGCAACTGTGGATCTCAATCTTAATACATTTCAACTTTGAAAAGATTGTCCCCTACGCAATTCGTAAATTAATTTCAATTTTCGGTAATTTTGACTCTAGTTTGTCATGCTGTAATAGGTTTTTTTTTTTGTTCATTTAGTCTTCAAATACATTTTTGACAAATCGATTAAACTACCTATTCCATAAATTGTAGAAACATCATCATTTGAATAAAAATGTGTATAAAAAGTTAGGCTATATAAAATTAAAAGCAATATACTGTTGTAATCACACCAAAAAACTAAATTTAAATGATAATTACATTTGCTGCATTCAGTTAGAACTACAAATTTAAAATAACATTTTGGGCCATGGTTTTTGTGGAGTCTCCAAAAAGTTGGGGACCCTTGAAAAGTCCGGACAGTCCCTGGGCCGGACTTTGAACTTCTGAGGCCCTAAGCTATGTCAAGTTTATAAAAGGCCCCGAAATGAGAAATATATTTATTATTCTGACTGAGGGGACCATTGAAAATATAAACGTGATTCTGAAAGGAATTAAAGCAATATACAACCATTGTTATATACGAAGATGACGGTGTAAAGCTAAAATGAAGTGTTTTGCACAATTTTTCTGTCGTTATTTTTGGAGAGCAAAGTCATTGATGTATTCAAATGATAAGCTACAAAGTCACTTTCGATGCACATGATGCTTAGGGTCATATTTGAACAAAAAAATTCCATATTTATAGTGAATCTTTTTTTCCCATATCTTCTTTATTTATCATTTGATTGTAAAACTTGAAATGCCTTAATTTGTTTCTATTTTTGAGGATCCCCATATGGTGAGGCCCTAAACTGTAGCTTATTTATTTTATGTGTAAGCCCAGCACAGGCTATATATAGCCCAGTTAGCCAATGCCTTAAAATGGCCCCGACTATGCCAGTCTTAGCGTTACTCCTATCCAGATGCTGATAAGGACCTTTTTCTGAAGTGGACAGAGAGAGGGAGATGGAAATAATGCCACGTTATTCAAATCATGTCTAACTTTGAAGCTACACCAATCCACGCCTTGTAAAAGGCTATTTCAGTGTCTGGATGTGAGTAACGCCAAGTTTAGTTAGAACCATACTAACATAATGTAATTTAACGGACTTTAGTGGATATGGCTTAACGTTATGGCATTGAAGATGCACTGTTGGTGTTAACGGGATGTTATGGAGCTTTGCAGATCGAGGCCTAAGAGGAACAGGTGAAGCCCAGTTCACCTTCTTGTGACATTGGGCAAGTCACTTTATCTCCCTGTGACTCATGCAACAGATTAGGCTGTAAACTCTTCAGGACAGGCACTCATTGTGCCCGCAAAATGCTATGTTCAGTGCTGCAAACACTGTCAGTGTCCTATGAGGGGGAAAAAAAAAACATATTTATGCATTGCATGAAGGCGTTGAATTGCGATGGAAAATTTCACGCACTGTTTGATTAAATCGATCAATGTTCAATTCCCCTAAAAAGTTCATCAGTTTTTTGTTTTTTTCCCCGTTACAGAAAATCCTTTTTAATTGTATAAAAAAAATCATTTTGCAAATGGTATTGAGCAAACGTCATTTCAAATAAATTGTCTCCTTTATCATTTCTTTTTGACTCGTGCTGGGAAAGAGGATTGGGGATTTCATTAGAAACGCTCTAATTCTCCCTTCTCTTCAAGAAGAATCCAACAAATGTAGGTCCTTACTCCAAAAAAGCATGAAAGGGTTTTCCCTTTGTGTAGGAAGATCTCAGCTCCATTTACATGGTGACACTTTCACGGCATATTGGAAAAGGGCCGCAGCGCCCTAACCTTTTTTTAACTCCGGTGTAGAGATGAGTGAAACCTATTAGCCACATTCTGGACATGTGGGACTAATTTAGTGAAGATATGAAATTTCGGTAGAAATGATCAACCACTAATATCTTACTTATAGCCTTATTCTATATACGCTGAAGGGGTCATTTGTGAGTTGGAACGTTTTCATCTGAAAATTCACATTGTAGTCAATGGGGATTTTGAGCCCAAAATAGTATGCGTGTGCAGAATAACATTCTCAGAGAGCACCATTGACTCCAACGTTTGCGTACCTTTTTGAAAATGGTTGGCAAGTTTTGGCCAATGTCTGGGAACATATTGGTCAATATTTCAATGTTGTGAATGTCGGCCATTTTCACAATACTAAATAAATACTAAATAAATAGAGTGCAAATGAGTATTTGCTCCAACATTTCACACAAACTGTGCTATAACATTTACAAATTAAACTCAGACAGTCACACATCTCGACTCCCCTGTTATCTCCCACATGTAGCAGTAATGGAAAGGGGTGGCATAGATGTATGACAGGGAAAAGGAAGAGTCACAACAAGGAGAACCATGGACAGACACAGAGAAATTAAAATTAACCAGTGTCTCTTCTCAACAATGTGTGAAGGTCAATAAGAGTAGTTGGGGAGGAATTACACAATGCATATATTATATGGGGTGTAGCAAATTGTGTCTCTGCATCAACCTTTCTTGTTGGGAAAAAAACTCCAAGGTCCTGAGTGGCATAAACTGGCTAACGATCTATGTCAAATGTAAGAAATTTGCTTAACGAGTTTATTATTCAATCCAACTTTTAATTAATTCATTACATAACCCTCCATCTGCGTAATACAAACACTGTTGCAAACTAAGCCAGCTCTGGTTTCAGAGCTTTCTATAATCTTATTTAGTAAGGTATGGTGGGTAAAAAAAATTACACAAGCCTTACACCATACAGCAAATACAAATATCACTTGTGAACACATTCACAAGTCTCAGACAGATCTGCTACCCTGCTTTTCCCCATTATCTCTTAGCATACAGTGTTTACACTGCAGCTAGGGATTCTGGGAAATGACATGCAAATTAGCATATAGTTTGCCACATTTTGCTTCAAACGCATTTTAACATGGAGCCCTGTAAGCTTATGCATGCCGCATTACACAGCTTTTGAGCACAGCTGTGTATAATGCGGCAAGCATAAGCTTACAGGGGTCCATGTTAAAATGCGTTTGAAGCAAGAGATGACGCTGTGTGCTCATTTGCATCTCATTCCCAGAATCCCTGGCTGCAGTGGAAGCACTGTATGCTAGGACAGGGGTGCACAAACTTCTTGAGCTGCGGCCCCCTTCCCGGGAGTCGCAGCGTTGGCACCCCCCCTCTCCCAATGGCTCAGCGTCAAATGACATAGCAGGTCATGTGATGTCACGTCACGTGACCCCATGATGTTGTTTGATGTGCGTTGCCATGGTGATGTGTGACGTCACATGACCCCACGCCATGGCTGGCAGCAGGTAAGTGAGTTACAGAGGCCTCACGCCTCCCCCGGCATTTAATTTAATTGCCGGGGGAGGAGAGCGGGGCCTCTGTAACCGCCGCGCCCCCTAGAAATTAACACCCGCCCCCCCCCCCCCGGTTTGCGCACCGCTGTGCTAGGAGACAATGGTGAAAAGCAGGGTAGCAGACCAGTCTGAGACATGTGAATGTGCTCACACGTGATATTTCATTTGCAATAATCTTATAATTATTATAATTAAGTACTGAACATGCACCATAATAATGGGCTGTAAGATAAGACAATAACACATGCTTCATACTACTGTATTTCACACCAAACGACAATCTAATAGGCTTGGAAATTCCAAAGCAGGACTGGCTAAGCCTAACTCTAGTAATAACAGGACGCGTCGTTTGTAGATTCAAAGATTCATTTCAATCACTAGAAGAAAGGGTAAATGTAAATTTTCATTGTATTTGCCACAGGCTCATCACAGATGAATACTGTAACCAGATGACATGTGGGAAATGATACATTTTCCAACAGTGCTGACATTTAAAATGCATGTCAGATCCTGGAAGGATTACACAAGATAATATGTGCTGTCTGTTCACTTTCTAGATTTCTAAGAATTTCTGAAGAGTGAAGGTAATTTATTTTTCTGAAAATTACGCCTGGAAGAGCCATTTAGCGTTTTTGAAATCCTGTGCACCTGGGGATCTAACCTCACTTTCATATCATAGTGTCAGGCTTGTCGTGCGATATCTAGTGACAATTTTTCAGCTTTCACAATATCTCTGAAAAGTATTTTTTTTTTATCGTTTTGCTAACGTTTCGCCTTTCGACGCGCTGCCGTTTGCTGTAAGTCACCATGGACACAACATCTTATTCAAGCAAAAATCCCACACATTTCGCCCAATTTACAGAAAAATGTATTTAAATAGCCATCTACCCCAGTTCCATTCTCTGCAGTAGGCCAAGGGCAGCGATTTGTGGGTGTGCCGGTAGGGGGCTGCCAGTCTGCATTAATACAGGTCAAGCCCGGTTGGCTGCCTCTAGAAACCGTATGTCAAGGACTGAAGTGTCAGCTCTTGTGTCTAGGTGTGCGCCCTAATGTATTCTCCTGTATTTCTGTTCCCATGTTACGGTTCCCTGCGGGAATGTAAGTTCGGGGTGCCAGGTATAGTTAGGATCCCTGTTAGGAAATAGCTGCAAGACAGGGACTGTGGGAGCAGGAGATTAAGGCTGGGTATTAGGGAGCAACTAGGGATAAAAGGTGTATTAAGTGTTGCTGACAGGGGTAGCTGCTAGTACTGCTATGTTACCCACAAATAGTGTATAATTTGTGGGTACCCATCTGTACTTAAGGATGGGGTGGGCTATGGATGTCCAATGTAAGTCTATGGGGAATCTGTGCTCTGCGACCTGGCTATATTTCCAGGCAATGTTAAAGTAGAGTAAAAAAGTGACCTGTTTTGAGGCTTTTCGTGTTCCCAGCGTTCTAGAGACATGAAACTTCGGGAGTGTAAGTTTTAGGTGGGATATTTGGGTCGATGTGTATTCCTTTTGTTTGTAGGAGTTCGGGTGACAAAGTTACCGGAGACCCAGTTATTCTCCCAGACGTGCAGGCAGGATTTGCATGTACACAAGGTGAATTACACCGGGGCTCTCCAGTTCCCCAGGAATCCTGGTTTTCGAGCCCAGGTATCCCAGACCCATTTCCCTCGCAGGTATAAGGTTCCCCAAGGTCTATACTTTATTAAAGTATGTTTTAAGTTTTATACTGTATGTATAAATGCCTATGCCAGGCCTGCACAACTCCCGTCCTCGAGGGCCGCAAACAGGCCAGGTTTTCAGGATATCCCTGCTTCAGCATAGCTGGCTCAGTATGACGGAGCCACTAATTGAGCCAGCTGTGCTGAAGTAGGGATATCCTGAAAACCTGACCTGTTTGCGGCCCTCGAGGACTGGAGTTGTGCCGGCCTGGTCTATGCAGTCAGCCTGGGCATTTACATAGGTGCCAGGATGTCTGCATAGACATTGAAGTTCAAAGGAGGAAGGAGGTCCAGAGAACAGGGGGCACCCCAGTGGGGCCCCTTTGTAATTGCCAGACCTGATGGAGCCTGCCCAGCGGGTGGGATATGAAGCTGCTGCTGCTGCTGCTGCTGCTGCTGCTGCTGCTGCTGCTGCTGCTGCTGCTGCTGCTGCTTATGGGCGCGTTTCCCATTGGCTGATTCATATTTCCCACCCACCCATTTTTTCAAGCCGGCTTGGCACGCCCCCGCCTCTGACATCAGCAGCAAGATGAGCCCCCGCTCTGATTGGCTGGTGGGAAAAGTTCCCATGCTCTGATTGGCCACTAGTCCTTCTTCCATGTTAGGCATAGGACACCGGTCTATGTAAGGGGCTGTCCCAATCAGAGCCCACTCTCTCTTAGTCTTCCAGACTTACAGGTAACCTTGGAACTTGGTCCAGTGACGCGCTGGCAGCTGTTCCCTGCTGTTTTGCTTGCAATAGCAAAGCACTAGGCATTGAGGTGCGAGGGAATCCTAGCTGAGGACAAGTTCTGAGGAATAATGTTACTTGTCCCAGGTTTATTCCAGTGACGTGGAGCGGACAGGGTAAGCCTTTGCTGAAGCAGGCACCCTGCACCTAGTTGAGGCTAGTTTTCAACCCCAGACCCCCAGTAAGTGTGTATTCTGTCTGTATTTTATATTTCATTGTGTGTATGCGGGTTTACCCGAATAAACCTCATTTTATTCCACCATCTTGTTTTGCCTAGTGAATGATCCCAGAAAAATATAAATGTGTTTAAAGTCCTGGTCTCGCGTGACAGTGGCTGGCTAATTTCTTTTGCATTTGAATATTTGCGAATGTTGCCAACTTTTCACTAGCACCGAAAGACCAATGTTTCTAATTTTCCCAAACTGGTGTAAAAGTTTCATAAACCTCTACCCTTTGCTACCAGGGGACGCATCACTGATACCTGAAATATGGCACAACCTTAGCAACAGAAGTTAAAAAAATTTTTGCTAAATGTTGTTATTTTATTAGGGGACAGTGAAAGAAATGACAAAAGTTTGCTCTTTTAAGAACAATACGAAACATGCTTCTGTGTGTAAAATTCACAAAGATTTTGTCGGAGTGATCCACGATAAACATAAGGCTAGGTCCCCGCTGCCTGCTGCAGTGCCCGCTATGGCAGGCGCTGCAGGGACAATAACCGCCCCTAATGGGGCCGGGGCCGCTAACTACATTTCCCACCACGTGCAAACAAATTTCCCAGAAGACAGGAAATCTGTGCTCACGACTCGCGACGGAGCGCTGGCCAGGCCCCCGCGGTTCAGCCAATGAGGGCTAACCTGCCGGGTGACGTGATTGCCGAGCTCCCAGGCACGTTCCCAACATCTTTCCCCTTGCAGCTCACTGCAGACCAGGGAACTTAACTGCCCGCGCTGCAAGCCTGACACGCACTCGTGCAGCGGTGACACCGGGGCCTCAGCCTAACACATCCAAGATTCCTGGGCCCATGACTGAAGTCCAGACAGGGGCCCACGTGTTGTTAAAATGTAGGGGGTGGTTTGTAGTTGGTTTGTCAAGTGTAAGAGGGGGTGGTTGCCGGCCTCTCAAGACGTCCTGTAACACACCATTCTGGCAGGGCTGCTGATGGTGAGGGAGGGGGGGAGAGCTGGGTCAACTGCCCGGTCGGTGCGGGGCACCAGGCCGGCTGGTGATAGAAGTTGAGCCTAGCCAGAGGTCAGGCCCAACTTCTGCATCTGGCTGCCAGGCCTCTGATTGCCACCACGCCACACTTCTCCCGAACTGCTGCAGGCGTCTCTCCCCCAGCCGGGCCTGCCTCTACCATGTTGGGCCTCCCTCTCCCACAACTGTGTGCCAGAAGCTGTGCCTGCCCCCCGAAGTCCCTCCCAACTTCCGGAGCAGCCCCTGGTAAGTCTGTCTGTGTGTATTGTGTGTATGGGGAGGGGGGGTATTATTGTGTATTGTGGGTGGGGGAATTATTGTGTATGTATTGAGGGGAGTTCATTATTATTGGGGTAATTATTGTGGGGGTATTGTGGGTGGGGAATTATATCGGTATTGGGAGGCAAGTGTGTAGAATTGTGTGTATGTAGTTGGGGGAAATGAGTGAGGATTGAGCGAGCGGGATTGAGTGAGAGGGGAGATGGGTTACAGTGTGAGAGGAGAGAGAGGATGTAATAGAGGGAGTGAGGAAGAGTGAGAGAGGGGGAAGGCGGGGGACAGAGAGAGGGGGAGGTGTGGGAATGAGAGACGAAGAGTGAGCAGGGAGAGGGGGTGAATAGAGGGGGTGAGAGCGAGGAAGTGTGAAAGAGCGGGTCTTGCAAGGCCACTGAGACAGGGGGGGCGGTGAAAACTCTACTCATGAGGCCCCGAGAAAGCTGTTAACGGCCCTGTCATCCAAGCCCAACTTCCTGGATTGTCAGGGCCTACCTCCACCACCGTGCTCTTCATCCCTGTCAGTGACCCTGATCACATCTTGGCTCGGGCTTGGCTCTTTGGCTCATGATTGGACTGGAAGGAAGGTGTCCTGTTACTGGCCCTACTGTCAGGAATCTGCATATCTACGTTGGCATTTCCTCTATCCTGAGCAAAGAGTTGGTGTCCTCAAAGTGGGTTGCTATGAGAACCGGTAATTTCACATATCACAAAGCTCCCTGATTCCTTGTTTACAGGACTCTCTGGTAATGGCTCTTATAGCTTTTTGCTTAAGATAAAGAGGTCTCTCCAGCAAGCTGAAGAGCTCCCATCTCAAAAAGAACACTTCACACATGTTTACCAAGCCTGAAACAAAAGGTGTTTTGCAGCTGCCGTTCAATACACAGATATTTTCCCTTTAACCTTTCTGGTGCCAGAAGGACCAGCAAAGTATTGCTTTGTAGTGTGTTGCCGAAGCCTTTAGGACAGAATGTGAAAGCAGGCGAAAATCAATCTGACCACTTTCCTATAAACAACTGTGAAACCTTAGACCCTGGTCGATCCTTTGGTTACTGTCATATTTAGGATCACCTTGTGTCTATTCCAAACAATGATGAATTCCATTACTGCCTCTACCATTTCTGTTGAGAGTAGAGATGTGCAAAGTTTAGCAAAAGTTCACAATCTGAGACATTGCCCAGTTCGTACAAAATAAAGTCCAAAAAAATTACAAATTTTTGGCCCAACAAATTGCAGGGGCACACATGACCAATTTGCAGGTCAGATTGGTCACATAAACAATTTATTTTTTAATGCAATTGTTGAAAAAATTAAACATTGCTAAATGTCATGATTTTTGCCAAATGTTTAAAAAGTTAAATTTCATGCATTTTTTGCATCAAAAAACGTCCTATGAAATCTCTGAAAAATGTGCAAAAATAATGTGAATGGGAAAAGGCTATTTCGCTCATTGGGAGGCTAATCCATGAACCATCCACCCTTTCAATTAAGACGTTCTTGCTCACATCTTCCCTGAGCATCCCACCCTCAGAGCCTGACCTCTTGTTCTAGTACTCCCGCTTCACTCCTGCATCTTTTTAAATACCCTTCGTCACGGAAGACCTTGATCACAGGGATCAAGGAACAAAACAGGACAAAGCAGTTCAATAAAGATTTTTTTATTCAAGCCGGAGCCTGCAAGCACAACCCAAAAACACAAATTAGAGTTATACTCACTAAAACAGGGCATGAGGGGGGAATCTTAGCTGACGAGGTGGTGAGCAGCCAGGGCTTGCTTCCACTTTCCCATAAGGTCCAATTTGCGGCAGAACACTTTCAAATGTCCTGCTGAAAAGTCCTGCTCTCTGCTTCTCTGGCAATTCACAGTCCCATAGCACAAATCACTTTCAAATTTTCCACTTGGATAGACTCTCAGTCTAGTTTTCAGGTATCTCCGGCACAGTTTTCTCCGCGACAGGATCAGAATGAACTTTGGAGTGCTGATAAGTTTCCCCATATCTAGCTTACCTGCTAGCATAGGAAAGTATGGTAGAGTGTCTGATGACCAATCTCAACGCGGATGCTCCTCATGGACCAATCAAAAGACGAGAGCTCGTCTAGATCGGCCAATCAGGGTTGGGGGTCGACTTAGAGAGTTAAAGGGCTTGTGGAAGGGAATACAAATTGGCCAATGGGAGCAGCGCCTACCAGAGGAACTCGATACCGGCTTCACCCGGATATCCCAATATCAGCAGTTACTCATTGGATGGCAATGTCACTTATTGGATGGCAGTGTCACTTATTGGATGGCATTCAGGGCCGTCAACAGAAACACTTTAAGCAGGCCCCCTCCACCCCCCGTGTTGGCGGTATTGCGAACCGCCACCCCATTACAAACCTCACGAGCCCCCTCTCTTTCCCCCACCTCTTCCCATGTATTTCTCTCCCTTCCGTCTCACCCATTCTCACTCTCCTGCCTCGCATGTATTTCTCTCCCCTGCGTCTCACTCTTACTCCCTCTTTTCCTCACTCACCTCTCCCTCCGTCAATAACCCCACGCTCACTCATTCCCTCCCCATCACACAATTCTCCCCACAAGATATATACCAAAAAACTTCCCACCCCAATGCAAAAAAACTTCCCACCCCCAAAAATATACAAAAAAAATCCCCACCCCCCAAATATATACAACTTCCCCCACCCCCCCGCCCAAATGCATACAAAAAACCCACCTATCCAATAAATATAGCAAAACTACATATAACCCCCCATACATACATACATATATATTTATATATATATATTGTTGCAGGACGGCCTCGCGGCAGGGTCAGTAAGACGCTGAGACACTGTGTAAAGCTTAACTGTAGTGGTTTATTGTCTAGCAGACAAATAAGCATCAGGTGCACTGTCCCTTTAAGGAAACCAAATAATAAAAAAAACACCTATTCCCATTAGGGAAACTAACTAGACTTCACTCCAGCCCTTCCTAGCGGGCAGTCAGCTAAGCTGGTTATCCACCCAAAACATATACTATGTATTCAAAGATCAAAATCAGAAAGTCTCTTATCTGTAATTGGGGTCCCAGCTAGTCCCAGCAGCAGAGCTTCTTGAAGGGCTGGGGAACCAGAACAGCCCTCCTAGCTGGGAGAAGCCTCTCTACCCTCCTGGGGAAAAACTAGTTCAGTTTGTGCAGGCTACTTCCTGCCTTTTAAACCCTCGGTCTCTCTGGAGTCCTTCCTGCTTAATTAGCTACAGGTGCATGCCTCTCCAGGAGGAGTTTAACAGCTTGTATGCTGGTAGCAATATATATATATATATTGTTTTTTTTATCGTGTGTGTGTGTGTGTGTGCGTGCATGCGTGCGTGCGTGTGTGCGTGTGTGTGTGTGTGTGTGTATGTGTGTGTGTGTGTGTAAAAATGCACTAATATACATGAGTATGTAAGCTAACCCGTGAGTGTGGAGGCATATAGTCAGCCTCCAATCACTCAGACCGGCCGGTCAAATAACATGGAGGTTCAGACAGACCTAACTATAAGGTATATACATAGAAATTTAAGTCAATTTATGACAAACAGTGAAAATGTGCGCAGATTGATACAATCAAAGGCAATAAGTACTTGTACACAAAGCCAAAAACGATAGGCAGTGGTATATCCTCTAATGAGAAAACCTAAGATACTTAGCATGTCTAATGTGAACAATCCTTAGTCAGAGATCAGCTGGTAATGAGATAATGAGGATACAGCGCCCACACTGCATGCGCTCCGTCGTAACCAGGACACATAAAAAAACAACCCTCCCCAATACATATAAAAAATACCCCAACCCATATAAAAATACCCCTATGCCCCCCGATACATATAAAAATTCCCCCAAGCCCCCGATACATATAAAAACTCGCCCAAGCCCCTCAATACATATAACAAAACCCTCAAGCCCCCCAATACATATTCAAAAATGCCCCCAGGCTCCCCCAGTACATATAACAATACCCCCAAGCCCCCCAATACATATAAAAATACAGACTTACCTTGGGTCAGGCCAGGCCCGGTGTCTGCGGGTGTCCTCTGGCTGGTGGTGTCCAGCCGGCCAGCACTGCAAATTTCCCCCAACTTGTGGCCGGGCCCTGCTGCCGATCACGGCCAGACCCTGACCTGCAGGACCTTTCCTCTCTCTGTCCCACGCTGCCGAGCTTCCACTGCCGGAAGCTGGGCCAAGCTTACGTCCGGCGCACTGACGTCAGTGCTCGGCGGCGTGGGACAGAGAGAGGAAAGTTCCTGCAGGCAGCTGAGAGTTGGGGCCTGGCTGCGACCGGCAGCAGGGCCTGGCCAGAGGTCGGGGGAAATTTGCAGCACCGGCCGTCCGGGCTCCCCCCCCCCCCAACCAGCGGGACACCAGCCCTGGCTAACCCCCCATCTTGGCGGCACTGATGGCAGTGTCACTCATTGGAAGGCAGTGTCACTCATTGGAAGGCAGTGTCATTTATTCGAAGGCAGTATCAGTCATTGGAAGGCAGTGCCACTCATTGGAAAGCAGTTACTCATTCATAGGCAGTGTCACTTATTGGAAGGCAGTTACTCAGTAGATGGCAGTGTCACTCATTGGATGGCAGTGTCACTTATTGGATAGCAGTGTCACTCATTTGAAAGCAGTTTCAATCATTTAAAATGTAGATAGCAGTAACACTCATTGGAAGACGGTGTCACTTATTGGATGGAAGTGTCACTCACTGGAAGGCAATGTCACTCATTGCAGAGCAGTGTCATTCAAATGCAAGGCAATTTCACTCATCAGAAGTGACTCACCCATGAGAAGGCAGTGTCACTCACTTAGGGCAGTTTTACCAATTAGAATCGAGTCCTTCTCATTGGAGTCTTACTTACCTGGAGACACTCATCTATGTCACTTCACAGATACAAAGTATGCCTATTAATATTCTGAGTAATATTTCCTATGTGGGGACAGTACTACTGTATGTAGGAACAAGAGCAACAATAGCAGGACAGGCTCAGTCTTGCCTTGTTATATTGGATTTGTCATATGGGTGGACTGTCTGGGACCCTGCAGTGAAGGGCAGTATGTGATTAATTTAGGCTGCCCTACTAAGCACTAACTGTATCTAAACAAGAAGCATTGCTCCCAAAGGTACGCTGCCAGTCTCTCAGCATCCTCAAGCACTTAATCAGACCAACATGAACTATTGTCCCAGGAAAACAAAAGAACATTAGTTCTGGACTGCATCACACTGTAATAAAACTACTAATAAAATCTTTAAAGTAGCTCATTTATCTGCAGTCAAGATAGAGGTTTGGCCTGTTAGTGCATTGGAAACCCTGCTTCAGCCTCCTTTCAATTTGGCTACAGACTAGAGTTAGATAGATGAACATACTCTATAGAAAACTAGTACCGTATTTCCTCAATTCTAAGATGCACTTTCTTTCACATATTAACCATTTCTGAACTCGGGATGCGTCTTACAATCGATGTCATTGAAAAAACGGTATGGTTCTTGTACCAATACAGCCGCTAATGCGAGGCAACTAAAGATCACGTGATCTCCTACATTGCAGAATGACGTTCCTAGAACGCGAAGCTGCCAACCCTAGCGCGGCTCCCGTAGTGCTGAGCAGGAGGCTGCTGTTGTTCTATGATGGACTCAAGGTGCCTTCATTTAAGTTTTCATTGCCTACACATGTGCATAAAAGGTATCCCTAATTATCACTTAAAATGTCATCAAGAAGATGTCACTATGATGCAGCATTGAAAGTAAGTAAAAACGTATTTTCTGTACATTTAATGTAGTGTTTCTTTTTCCCCCCTGAGAATTGTTATTAAATCAATGGTGCGTCTTACAATCAATGGCGTCTTAAAATCGAGGAAATGCGGTAATTGACAGCAGATTCGGACCACTTGTCCCACCCAGTGTGCCTCATCTCCCTAAAATGTTGTGAAGCTTCAATCCATTGTTATTTCCTTGACTTTTCTCTGTAATTATAATATAGCCCTTGTGTATATCACAAGCAATTTTGAATTCCTATAATGTACCACCCTAAACCACCTTTGCTGTGATGCTCTTCCATGCATCTAATAATAATAGTCACTAGTATTATAAGTGTAGTTTTTATTTGATGGATTGCTGCTGTATCTCTGGGTTCCTGCTTCCTGTCCCAGAATCCCATGCTTGTCTAATCCTCTCTGTTTACTGGATCCTTCTCCCAAGTGAGGACAGTGACATCATCAGACTGGAATTAAAGCTTCACCCAATTATATCTACCATGTTATTCTATCCCAGACAGTATGGAATTTGTTTCCAGGCTTTTCTCCCACTTTCGATGGTCCATATATTGTACATTTAGGAGGGAGGCTGCAGGAATGTGGATGTATCCATTTTCAGAAGGAGAGGAAAACAAGAGTTCAGTAGAAGGTTTTGGATAAATAATATTACAGCAAAAAATACAAATATTGGAAGATTCCACATGATGCATGTATCGAAAAAATAAGGTTATAGTCAATTCAAATTGATAATGTTGTTATTAATGGTGATAATATACTGTACATTATTAATAGTAATATGATAGTGATTAGTCAAAAAGATGGTAGTTTTTTATTATTATTATGCTTTTAATAAATAATTGACAGCAAGTGACTGCAGCTTTAATAAAAAAAAACCACTGGGAACTTACAGCTGAGAAATACATATGTATTACATTTACCAACAGGGGAAATAGTATTGTGGTTTCGTGGGATCACAAGTAATCAATGCTTTAAAATGAGACTCCAAATCAGCAGAAAGTTACAATGTACAAGATCAATAAGTTTATTCTCCAGAAAAAGCTATTACTGACATCTTAATGTGCTCTAAATGCAGAGGCCTTTTTGTGAAATGCCACATGCAGCATAGGAAAAGTCTCTCCCAACCAAATCAATGCAGTTTAATCAAAGGTCTCAAAGCAATGCAGTGAGCTGGAGCTGATACAATGTAACAAAACAGAACTCAGGAGACAGGAAAACACAGGTTGGGAGTGTTATTGTGTTCATGCATATGTGCACAGGCTCAAGCATGCGTGCGCGCACACACACACACACACACACACACACACACACACACATATATATATATACTGTCACGGCCCCTTTTATTCTCCAACATCTCCGATTTTGTTTGGGTATTTTTTCCGAATGACACGCACTTCACCGCGTTCATGCCGTGACAGCGCTAATACAATGCACTAGGATAAAGGCGGCCGCGGCAAAAATACCGGAACATGCCGCATCAAATACTGCATCTGCCCGCGGTTTTCAGAGTTGCGCCGATACAGCCGCACAAGGATAAAGGCGGCCGCCCCTGTATATATATATATGTATGTAAGTAGCCCCGCTCCTCGCTCACCTCCGTGGCGCATAGTGGGAGGTTGCAGGACAGTCGGGGGCCGCTGGAGCTCTGGGGCAGACTGAGGATACAGGCGGCGGCCATGTTGATTTTCACGCATGAGCAGTGTAGACATTGCGCATGCACAGAGGCTACAGTGTTGCGGTGGCCATTAGAAAAGGCTCCGCACGGGACTAAATGTGGCTTGCCACGGGGGGCCCGATAGCCAATAGGGCTCCAGGAGAGGAATAGATACATTTGAAGCGCTAGGCGCCTCGCGGTCAGTCGGAGCATGGACGCAGGAAGAGAAGGTAGAATCCAGGGAGCAGTACAAAGTAGAAACTAGGTCCTGAAAGGGTGCTTCTAAAGTTCCAAGGAGTAATCATAAATAATATCCAATAGTGATTCTTAATTCCAGTATAACAAGCAGAACAGATAGTGTATATGTAAGAGTGTAAAGTCCTTTATATAGCCCAATGTTGTGTGGTGTGCAGGTGGTAACTCAATCCCCTGACCGAAATCGAGGAGCCCGAAAGACAACAGTGGTGGATGATCGTAGGATCCTTTCCTTGGTAAAGAAAAACCCCTTCAAAACATCCAGCCAAGTGAAGAACACTCTCGAGGAGGTAGGCATATCATTATCCAAGTCTACCATAAAGAGAAGACATCCCGAGAGCAAATACAGAGGGTTCACCACAAGGTGCAAACCATTCATAAGCCTCAAGAATAGAAAGGCCAGATTAGACTTTGCCAAACAATATCTAAAAAAGCCAACCCAGTTCTGGAACAGCATTCTTTGGACAGATCAACCTGTACCAGAATGATGGGAAGAAAAAAGTATGGAGAAGGCTTGGAACAGTTCATGATCTGAAGCATACCACATAATCTGTAAAACACGGTGGAGGCAGTGTGATGGCATGGGCATGCATGACTTAGAATGGCACTTGGTCACTAGTGCTTATTGATGATGTGACAGAAGACCGAAGCAGCTGAATGAATTCTGAAGTGTATAGGGATACATTGTCTGGTCAGATTCAGCCAAATTCAGCTAAGTTGATTGGACGGCGCTTCACTTTACAGATGGACAATGACCCAAAACATACTGCGAAAGCAACCCAGGAGTTTTTTAATTCAAAGAAGTGGAATATTCTGCAATGGCCGAGTCAATTACCTCATCTCAACCCGATCAAGCATGCATTTCACTTGCTGAAGAC
Source organism: Ascaphus truei (assembly GCF_040206685.1). Classification (NCBI taxonomy): domain Eukaryota; kingdom Metazoa; phylum Chordata; class Amphibia; order Anura; family Ascaphidae; genus Ascaphus; species Ascaphus truei. The sequence goes on along the minus strand of NC_134491.1, from coordinate 61,728,479 downwards.
AAAACTTAAGGCAGAAAGACCCACGAACAAACAACAACTGAAGACAGCTGCAGTAAAGGCCCGGTAAAGCATCACAAAGGAGGAAACCCAGCGTTTGGTGATGTCCATGCGTTCCAGACTTCAAGCAGTCATTGCCTGCAAAGGATTCTCGACAAAGTATTACAAATGAACATTTTATTTATGATTGTGTTAATTTGTCCAATTACATTTGAGCCCCTGAAATAAGGGGACTGTGCATGAAAATGGTTGCAATCCCTAAACGTTTCATACGATATTTTTGTTCAACCCCTTGAATTAAAGCTGAAAGTCTGCACTTCTATTGCATCTCAGTTGTTTCATTTCAAATCCATTGTGGTGGCGTACAGAGCCCAAATTATGAAAATTGTTTCAGTGTTCAATTATTTCCGGACCTAACTGTACAAACGCACACACAGACACGTGTACTGGGCTGAAGGAGTGGCTCAGTGAGTAAAGGCACTCTCTCCGAGTTTGAAGCAGAGCAGCCCGGTTGTAATCCTGGTGTCAGCTCCTTGTGACCTTGGACAAGTCATTTTATCTCCCTGTTCCTCAAGGACCAAAAAATTGCGTATATTTACTGCGCACACGGTTAGTGCTATACAAGAAAAAAATATTATTATACATACAGTGATACCCATAGGGTAGAATGACTCAGATCCATATATTCAATTTGCATACTGCAGAGGTTTTCAAACATGAAACTAAATTGTCACCTACAGTAAATAATAATTTCCGTACTGTTTAGACTCACACGCTCTGCAAAGAGATTACTTTTCAGGTGATATTGCCATTTACCACTGACAAACTCCATTCTTGCCCTTTAATGAATAGGCCCTGATGGGCCAGTGTAAACTTTTCTTTGCGCTGATACACCGACCGCCATGGGGTCTTCAGGGGCACAGAGGCAGCTGTCATCTGACCCATTAGTGCTGGATTTCATTTATTATTCCATGAATATATAAGTGAGGCCCTGATGGGGGCAAAGAGACGCCTTCTCTCTGAGCAGCATCAGGAACCACATTCAAGGATCAATACAGATGAGGTGTTGACCCTAAATAATTGGGAAGTTCCTCTTCCGTATCACCCAGATAGCGAATGGGGGGGAGCGGGGTTAACTCCTTCAGTGCTTCTGCTGGCCCCTCTGGGGCATTCAAAGGGTTAGACACCAATACTGGACATGTTTTTCAAAGCTTCTTGTAAGTAACATTTCAGATTCAAATGTATATTTTTAGATACACATACATATATACATACATATACACATACTGTAGATACGTGTGTGTGTGTGTGTGTGTGTGTGTGTGTGTGTGTGTGTGTGTGTGTGTGTGTGTGTGCGCGCACACACGTATTTAGATATACATATATTTAAATATAGTAAAGAAGTCAGGGCACACAATAATAATCCAAAAGATTGGAGTGGGTGCTGCTGCTGCTGCTGCTGCTAACGTACTAAACTACTATGTAGAAGCATCTTGAAAAAGGTTCCATTGGGAAGCCAAAACGTTGATCTAGTAAAGACACATTTATTGTATCATTTTGTGTGCCTGATTTTTGAACCCTTCTATATTTAAATATAGATATATGTAGTGTGCAAATAAAATGAGAAAAATGGGACATTGCATTAAGATGCATCTGTACGTGAGTGCGTTTGCATCGAGGTATATGTATATGTGTACACATATTTATTTATATATGTATGTATGGATAGGCCTCAAGATAGGTACGTAGGTAGATATAGTGGATAGGTTTATAGATACAGATGTAGCTACATGTACAGTAACCGTTATTACCTTCATTAACGCAGGATAACATGCACATTTCCATTTTCGATGGCACTTCTGGTAAAACTTGCGGTAATAACAGGATTACGTTAACGGGTGCAATAATGTCTGCTACGTCTATACTGTATATGAATATAGATACAGATGGACACAGAGCGATACACTAGATACAATAGTCCACAGAGACGTGCACTCACCAATACTTGAAGATTTATTGCAGCTCAATCAATGTTTCAACTCGGTCAGGGCCTTTATCAAGAAATGGAAAGAAAAAGTTGCATGGTGCTCTAAACAAAAATCACAGCAAGCAATAATGGTAACTTTGAATGTACAGCGGATTACCCCTCCAAAGAAGGCAAAATATTAGGCTAGGATATTAGATTACACCTATATACCTGTTGGATGTGTTACTGGAAAATAAAGTCCCACATGCAATGAGGTAAGGACAGTATACACCTGCCGGTGTCCAGCATTAGTACAACATCATGGTAATAACATGGGGTAACAGACAAAATCCTTGCAGCCACTTGTGGAAAAGGAGAGTAAAAAGGGCTCATTTAAGAGTGTAACTCACGCAATTGTAGAGCCTGGTATATCACTTCTCCTGGGGTGTACCGTGCCTCCGTTGATGTGGATGAACAGGAACAGAGAGAGAAAAAAACGAAGCACTGGTTCCACTGAAGTAAAAGTTAACACAGAGGTGCGTTCCCACAATAAAAGTTTAATGGATCAAAAGTACAAAAACAGAACACCTACGCGTTTTTGTACTTTTGATCCATTAAACTTTTATTGTGGGAACGCACCTCTGTGTTAACTTTTACTTCAGTGGAACCAGTGCTTCGTTTTTTTCTCTCTCTGTTCCTTTATCAAGAAACAAAGATGAACAAAACTAAGTGACTATTTAGTATACCCCAGAAAAGACACCAATAACACCTGCACTGTGCAGTGCTCTGCCCACTGTTACAGTAAGTGACATCACTGAGAACTGGGAATATTCACAGTCTAGGTTCGTCAGTGATTCAAATCCTCCCCTCGAGTGATGTCACCAAAATAGCAGCCAATCATGTCTGTGAAACAACGGATAAATAATAGCACCGTAGAGTGCAAAATAGTAAGAAAATAAGAAAAACACGCAGCACAACACTCAAAATGGGACTATGTACAAACAGTAAAGTAAAGTCCTTATGCGATAAAAATATCCACAAAGAATATGGAGGCATAATATAAGTAGCGGTACTGTCCTATTTTGATGAACAAGTATTGGAGATGCCATTTGCTGTAGCCAAGACATATAATAGCGTAGGTCTATAAGTCACCTAAATTGTATGTACCGGAGACAAGCGAAATTGGCTGATCTACAGTAGGTTCGTAAACTCCACACCACGGAGGGCTCCATAAGTATGTCAATATTCCTAAGTAATAATTTTAAGTATTTAATCCATCCCTTGGTTGATGTCGTCATATATAAAAGTTCATAGAAGTAATGAAGTATTAAATAAGTAGAACTGCAGCAATCCATCCAATTAACAGGAAAGCAGTGATACCGACCGTTCAGTATTACAATTAGAGATGGGCGAATCCGCTGAAATCGTTTCCCGGATTTTCGCTGGTGTTACTCCCATAATCCATTTCGTGGGGTAAAATCCGTAAATGGATATGGGCGGTTTCAATCCACACAGATTCATCAAACTCCACCATTGGATACAACCCGTGGACGGATTTGTAGAATCCAATCCGTGGATTCAGCTATCTGTTGGAGCAGAATACGCCAACGGATTGCTGAATCCACGGCTTGGATTCTACAAATCCGTCCACGGGTTGCGGAATCCGCGGGGTATTGGTAAAAATAATAAAAAATCCACAAAACACGAATCAACCTTTTTGACATTGATCTGCTGAAATTCGTGGACCAAAAGAACCGGACGTTCTGCTGTGGATCCAAATGAGCAAAAAGAAATTCGTCCATCTCTAATTATAACACAGTATGGCTGTAAGATAAAAACAAATGGGAGTCAAATCAAGCGACCAAAAGCCAATGAGCGTTCGCAGACCAGAGAGTCAATATGTACTGAAGTCAATATGTAATCACTGGACATTTTGTCTGAAATAGCTAGTGAGCCATAAATTGGAAGTCCCACTCAACTAAAAGTAGACTTTAGAGGTATAGTCACAGAGTGGTCATAATTCACTGAATTGATTGCTGTAGTAGACCAAAGCGGAATATCTGTAGTTAAACAAGCCAAACAACAGGTTCATGAGAATTGTACCTGTATACAAAATCCCTGCAAGCTCTAACCCCAACACCCACTATATCATATCATACAGTGGTGTGAAAAAGAAAGTACACCCTCTTTGAATTCTATGGTTTTACATATCAGGATAATAATAACAATAATCTGTTCCTTAGCAGGTCTTAAAATTAGGTAAAAACAACCTCAGATGAACAACAACACATGACATATTACACCGTGTCATGATTTAGTTAACAAAAATAAAGCCAAAATGGAGAAGCTGTGTGAAAAACTAAGTACACCCTTACTGCTTCCATAGGAATTAAGATGCTAAGTAGCAGTTTGCTGGTCTGGAGCATTCAGGTGTGTGCATTCAGGTGTGTGTTAACACAATGCCAAGGAGGAAAGACATCAGCAATGATCTTAGAGAAGCAATTTTTGCAGCCCATCAATCTGGGAAAGGTTATAAGGCCATTTCCAAACAATTTAAAGTCCATCATTCTACAGTGAGAAAGATTATTCAAAAGTGGAAAACATTCAAGACAGTTGCCAATCTTCCCAGGAGTGGACGTCCCAGCAAATTCACCCCAAGGTCTGGCTGTGCAATGCTCAGAGAAATTGCAAAAAACACAAGATTTACACCTCAGACTCTACAGGCCTCAGTTAGCATGTTAAATGTTAAAGTTCATGACAGTACAATTAGAAAAAGACTGAACAAGTATGGTTTGTTTGGAAGGGTTGCCAAGAGAAAGCCTCTTCTCTCTAAAAAGAACATGGCAGCATGGCTTAGGTTTGCAAAGTTGCATCTGAATAAACCACAAGACATCTGGAACAATGTCCTTTGGACAGACGAGACCAAAGTGGAGATGTTTGGCCATAATGAACAGCGCCACGTTTGGCGAAAACCAAACACAGCATATTAGCACAAACACCTTAGTCCAACTGTCAAGCACGGTGGTGGAGGGGTGATGATTTGGGCTTGTTTTGCAGCCACAGGCCCTGGGAACCTTGCAGTCATTGAGTCGACCATGAACTCCTCTGTACTGTATACCAAACTATTCTAGAGTCAAATGTGAGGCCATCTGTCCGACAGCTAAAGCTTGGCCGAAATTGGGTCACGCAACAGGACAATGATCCCAAGCACACCAGCAAATCTTCAACAGAATGGCTGAAAAAGAAAAGAATCAAGGTGTTGCAATGGCCCAGTCAAAATCCAGACCTCAACCCGATTGAAATGCTGTGGCGGGACCTTAAGAGAGCTGTGCATAAACAAATGCCCGCAAACCTCAATGAACTGAAGCAACGTTGTAAAGAAGAATGGGCCAAAATTTCTCCACAACGATGTGAGAGACTGATAGTCATACAGAAAACGATTACTCCAAGTTATTGCTGCTAAAGGTGGTTCTACAAGCTATTGATTTATAAGGTATACTTAGTTTTTCACACATAGCGTCTCCATTTTGGCTTTATTTTTGTTAAATAAATCATGACACAGTGTAATATGTCATGTGCTGTTGTTCATCTGAGGTTGTATTTACACAATTTTAAGACCTGCTAAGGAACAGATGATTGTTATTATGTCCTGATATGTAAAACCATAGAATTCAAAGAGGGTGTTCTTTACAAGTCTGGGAACAATACCCAGTTGGACGAAGACATAGACATCAGAGCCAGGATATCAACATGGAAGAATTGAGTGCATAGGCTTGGGTGTGACCCGGCCCCCGGATTTACCGGAGACAACCATGTCACATCCCAAATGCCAGGGTTAAAAAAGGGTTAAAAAGAAAGCCACCCTATAGAAACCTGAGGCTGATTACTATAAAGTGATGTGAGAGTGCCGATGGTACCCTGTCAGTGATAACAGATATCAGATTGTGTAACAGAGCAAGCTTTTAGAGAAAAACTGCATAATTTTGAAATGTATTAAAGTGTCCAGAGAGTATATCCAGTAGCACTCATGTTGCAGCAATCTTCTAGAAAGGTTACACCCGTGTAGTGATGGATTAACCATCTCAATGGGCATATATATCAAAGGGATAGCACTTTGTGTCCAGACTCTAATGTTGTGTGGCTGGTTGATCAGAGGACCTTTTCTTGTGGGCTTCACATATAGAGTAGCAATGATCTCCGTAAAGGTACAGTCAGTTCTACTAATGTAGTAGAGGCCACAGGGACATTTGAGCATGTAAATGATAGATTTACTATAACAAGTGTCTGTTGCATCTTATATTTGTATCCCTGGTTTGGTAGCGTAAAATTCTGTCCAGTAATGACTCCTTGGCAAGTACAGTAACACAGTTTAAAGGAAATTGAGGAATAAAAAAATGTGGGGGAATAAAGCCTGTCACGGGAGACCAGAACTTTTAACACCGTAACCACCGAGATCACTATCACCAGACAGGACACAATAATTGAATAAACGAAAGTTTACTCTGGCAAGCCAGCGAACACACAAAATACATAAACACAGTGAAACACTCACCAACTGGGGGCCTGGGGCAAGAAACTAGCCTCAACTAGGTGCAGGTGCAGGCTTCAGTTGGCTTGCCCTGGGCGTGTCCTTCCTACCGTCATACAAGCCACCTGTCTGGCCAACACAATTAACATACACAGAGACAAGGGACTGCAATCCCCAATCAAAAGTAGCTCAATACTACTTGCAAACTTCTTGTGAACGATTCAAAGTAAATTTATTGTCGAGAAACAGCAACAACGTTTCAGGTCCGAAATGGACCTTTCTTCAGATGCATATAATACATTGAAGCTCACTTATATAGCCAAGATTTGGCACCATCAATTAATCAACCGGAAGTTGATTTAATAAATGAAAATACATCATAATATACTAAACAAGTCTATTAGATCAATAAAAGAGCATAATAATGTTACATACATTTATAAAGTGTATACCAAAACATAACCAACCCTAATCGTGGCTCTTTAGGAAGACCTTCAATAAGATCTACAACAAGATCCTTACATTTTTACAAGCCATCAACCTGGAAGTGGCGGTAATGACCTGCATCGGGAAATGCAATTGAATGCAAATTCAGCAACCAAATGTCGCAAAGTGCAGGTCTACATCCAGTCTCAGCGCCGCTGCAGCCCAGCAGTGAAGACTAGACATGCTACGCACCATGAAATGCAAGGAAATGTCATGTGATCCAGATCTGCACCAAGAGACACGGACACCAAATAATGCATGATATTTATAACTAACACTAATCAAAAGTGACAGTGGCTAATAACCAAGCCCTTAATGAATACACATATAATAAAGTCTCTGCAATAACAATGTAAATTAAAAAATGATCAAACCACATTATTTGTTCATATAAACATAAAAGAAGCATCTGCCAACCATCTAAATATCTATACACAAGATTGAATAGAAACCTTAACCAACATTAAACTCCAAATGATATCCTACAGTATCATCCCAGCAGATTAGAATAGAGTAGAATGAAAAGGGAATTAATACAGAGAGAGAGCAGCTGGCACACTGGATCGTTCATACCTCTACTGTATGTCTAATAGTATCGCAAGTGAAAATCCGCCTGCTCTCTCTCTGCAGCAGGCACTCCTCCCTGTCGCCCCCTCTCTTGAGGGGACAAACAAAGTCTATAACCTGGAATTAGAGCTGACTCCCATTGTCTGACAACATGGCAGTTTAAAGGGTGTTCCTTCATTTTTTGGTGTGCCTCTCAGATTTTATGTTTGTGTTCACTCAATTTATTTTTGATTGGACAGAAAGTCTTGCCAACATAGGCTTGGCCACATGGGCACTAAAGTAGATGAACTACAAATGATGTACTGCACCGACACACTTTATTCGAGCAAATACCCGGTATGTACCTGGCAGATACCTGGAATGCGCCGCTCCTCACCTCTGACAAGCCCCGTTGCATTTGCCTTCCCAGCCTGGGTTCATGCCTGGCTGACGGGCGGCTGATCTGTTAAATGATAATGATTAGGATTTAATAGGCTGCAATGCTTCGCGTGTCTACCAGATGGCATAAATTCATGAATTGTAATGCAGTATATATATATATATATACTGTGCAGTATTGCAGCCAGCGGGAATAAAATGCTTCAATCCCTGCCGGAAAATAACTCAATGCACTCGGGCAGAAAACAGTCACAAACCTCAATACACCCGGGTATACCCGAATTCGTGGGACTAGCCGAGCTCGAATAAAGTGTGTCGCCAGTGTATCACAAGTATAAAATGCATTGATTTTCAAAAACAATCCTGGTCCTAGGATGACTAAATACCTGCCCCTTTGCCACAGAATTACAACGGGTGCAGTGTAGGCACGAGACAGTGCCACATTTCCTTGCTGATAGATAAATATGGGGGTGAGGTGGAAGAAAATACACACAGAGTGCACCGGGGATTACTATAAACCCAATAATAAAATGGATGTATAACCTTAATATAAAATAAAATCCTTCCAAAACAGGATATTGGTAATTAAAATATTTTATTCTTAATAAGGGCTCTGAATGACCACACAGATAACAGAAACAAGACAAGCGGTTCCAACTCCGCTATAGTGCTCTAGTGTACACACTCACAATGCATACACGAATAACTTACATACATTAAACATATATATAGACCGTCTGGTCTCAGAATCCACCCAACATGCAATGATAATCCAAATATTGATAGAATTCCAAAGTTGGGCGAAAAGGCTGAAATGAGGGAGACAGGCACTCACCACAGAGGCGCGAGCTGGAGCTTAACTGTCCAGACAGCCCAACTTTGGAATTTTTCTTCTGTTTTCTTCGGGTCTCCTATCGGGAGTCCCCATTTAGGAGCGTTTTGCGGAGGTGCTCCTACATACTCAACTGCAAGGGGAGACTGACTTCTAAAGAAGACCAGTGACAGCCCAAGCGCGGAAAGCTTACCGTATATGTTTTTCATGGGGGTGACGTGGTCAGTGTGGACCAAAGTCTCACGCAGATTGTTCCCCCATTTAAATGAGAAAAGAGTCCGTTTTTTTAGATATTCCTCTTAGTTTTGGATCGCTAGCCAAAATTTTCCAGTGTCGTAACAGACTGTTTCTAACAAAGTTAGATGCAGTCATATAAGTGGATACAACTGTAATCCTTTTAACATTTTCACTATGTTCCTAGTCTTGTTGTCTCGCAACAGTACTCTATCCATGGACTTTATTTTATATATATGGCTATCCAAAATGTTATCAGGGTAACCTCTGGTGGAAAATGTATCGGCCATTTCTGTCACATGAGCTGACTCAACTGAAGATTTCTCACCAACCCTGGGGGATGAAAACTGTTATATCCTAGAAGATTATTACAGTCAGTTGATTTAACATAAATATCACCGTATTATATGATCAACTTTAATAACTCTAACATTCAAGAAGTGTATTTATTTATAATCTTCTGCAAGTGTACATTTAATAGTGGGATATTTAATGTTCAGACAGTTAATAAAATCCATCAAAGACTGCATTAAACCCCTCCATAGCATGAAATTATCATCAATATGCCACCTCTATAGGGTACAATGTTGCACAAAGTAGTCCTCACGATAAACATACAGTACAATGTTCAAAATCATGCATAAAAATATTTTCATACTCCAATGCCACATTGGACTCCATGGTGGTACTCAGGCATTGCTGATACTACTTATCTTCAAATCAAAAATCATTTTTCATTAGTACCATTTCCAAAGATTAATATAGAAGTCAGTCTTATTTTTTTTTATATAAATCTCTATCCAAAAGTTTTTGGACTGCAAACAGACTTTCATGGTGTGGAATAGCGGTATAAAGACTTTCTATGTCTAATATTACTAAAAGTGTGTCATTGGTGATATCACCCACTCCATACAAGATGTTTAAGAAGCGCGTGGTATCCCGGACAAATTATTCCATCTGTACAATGTAGGGTCTCAATAAATTATCCACGTAGATGGCAAGCAGTTCAAAGATGGCGTTAGAAGCTGCTAATATAGGTCTCCATGGTGGCTTCTCTGGGCTTTTGTGAATTTTTGGTATAACATACAAAACTGAGCATATTTGGTTGTTTATTCATCAGTATAGCCACTGTCTTTGGATCAATAGTCTTTTGTTCCAAAGCATTAGCCAAACACATATCAATCTCAGATTTAATTTTAACAGTGGGATCACCAATCAATGGTTGATAATGTTTAATTCTTGATAATTGTCTATTTATTTCTGCCCGATAGTCATTCAGATTCCAAATGATCAGAGCCCCTCCTTTCTCCACAGGTTTGAAGACTATGGAGGTATCTTTACCAATGTAAGTATCATTTTATCACGCAGAGAGAAATTTGACTAATGAGGTTGCTTAACCCAATTATATATATATATCAAAGTCATGTTTAACCAAATTAGCACACGTCTCAATTATATTATTACTCCCTTCTGGTATAGATTTACTTTTTTTCTTGAACTTTTTATTCATCTGTATCTGTTCACTAGATGTGGAGATTCCCTCTCACACTCTACATTAATAATATTGTTAAGATTTGCAGGGGCATGGTTTACCTCAGAGCCTCAGTATGCCTCAAGCGTGAAAACATCAGGATCCAGAAGGTGTAGTCGTATCTGTAGGATTGAATAAAACACGTAATTCCAGCAATCAAATTAATTTAAACAGATCAATGTCACTTTGAAACCGTTCCCCATTATTTGTGGGTACAAATGTTAATCCCCTTTCAAGTACCTGTAGTTCTCTCAAGTACCTGTAGTTCAATGGGAGAAAGTACGTAAAGAAATGTTATATATTAATGTCTTTGGGACCGAGTGGTTCTCATTGATCTTTTTCTTCAGTATCCCCTTGATACACCCTTCGTCTTGGCCCATTAGTGATAAATGACCTGAGCATATCTAAAAAAGAGTCCAATGTTCTTGATTCTTGTATTATCTGAAGTACAATGCTTTGGCCAAAGGGTTAAACTAAATGACCCCTTTTCAAGAGAATATATAGGTATTGCACTGTGTATTTTTGTCACATTGGAAGTAGCTTTGGGCATCTTTGTTTGTTTTTTATCTGAAGTAGGGACAGCCATCCTGATGATGTAGCTGGGTCTCCCCATCTTTGCTGATATTGTCCTTAATGCAATTGTCGTCCTTGTCTGGGTTGATGTTATCTGGACCGACCAGTGTTATCATAGACAAGACCATTTTGAAAGTCCAATGTGTCCCATCTGAATTCTTTCAGCTTGCCCTGTTCCAGTTCATCTCTGTATTCTGTGATCACCATCTCAATCTCACGTTTAAGAGTGACAATTTTCAAAGTGTCAAGTGTAGTTGTCAGGATTTCTTCAATCTTAGCAATCTCACTCTTCGCAGTATTTGTTTCGCTGTGGAGACTCTTGATGGTCAGCAGCATGAGGTCCATTAAACATTTGTTCAGAATTCATTCCCATTGCTGGCAGAGCTCTTTATTTTGACTGCATAGAGTAGTTCTAAATTTGAACTGCAGTCCTTTTGGGATCCTTTCATTCCGGCAATACTTTGCCAGGTTTGAAGAATGGAGTCGATAGTTGGTGAGTTTCTTAAGGAGAAGTTCCAATCTTTTAGTTGAGCTTCCTAGGATCTCCTTAGAGATATTAAAATGACAAACCGAGAGGAGAAAGAATTCAGGTGCTATTGTAAAAATGTATGTAAAACCCCATTTCCCCTGGCCTTAATGCAACAGTTCCAAGCAATTGGGGAATGAAATGGGAAATGTAAAAAATATGGGGGACCAAGCCATCTGTGTGGCAAACACAACTAACATACGCAGAGACAAGGGACAGCCATCCCCACGCAAACGTAGTCACTGCTTACCTAGTTACATAGTAACATCTTGTGAATGATTCAAGGTACATTTGTTGTAGAGAAACAGAAGAAACAGTAACAATGTTTCAGGTCCTAAATGGACCTTTCTTCAGGGCTGTCAAAAATGCAGGCCATGGGCTGCATGAGGCTCACAAGGTGTCCCCATGTGGCTCGTGGCCATTTTGCCGACAGTCTCTGTGCTCGAACCAGGGGGGAGAGCTGGTAAAACTGTCCCAGCACCAGCCGCGACCTCCCGGGACTGGTAGTTGCATCCGGCTGCCGGGCCTTCTCTCCCCCTGCTGTCCTGCTCTCCCTTCCGCTTATCCTCCTCTTCCCCCGCCATAAGTAGAGCCTGCACGGCACCAGAGGCTCCCCTCCAGGTGAGGTGTGAGAGTGGAGTATTGTGTGGGGTTTTGTGTGCTTTTTTATGGGGGAGGGTGGATTTGTGGGGGAGAGGAGTTTTGTGGGGGTATTGGGAGGGTAAGGTTTTTATGTGGGTATTGTGGGGGAGGCAGGTTTAGTGGTCTTGTGGGGATAGGGGAGTTTTGTGCAGGCTTTGTAGGGGAGTGAGGGGTATTGTTGGGAAGTATTGCGTGTGTGTGTGTCTATTGTGGGGGACAGGCAGCTGTGTGTGTATTGTGGGGGGCGGGGGGGAGAGTGTGTGTATTGTGGGGGAGGGGGGTATTGTGTGTGTATTGTGGGGGAGGGGGGTATTGTGTGTGTATTGTGTGTGTGGGGAGTTTGGGGGGTGTATGTGTATTGTGAGGGTGGGGAAAAGAGAAGAGATGGTGTTAGAGAGGGAAAGAGTGTCAGAGATGTTGAGAAAAAGAGTGAGTTTGTGGGAGTGAGTGTGTCAGAGAGAGAGTGAGTTAGAGAGAGAGATAGTGAGTCAGAGAGAGAGCGTGTCAGAGAGAGAGTGAGTCAGAGAGAGAGAGTCAGAAAAAGAGAGCATCAGAGAGAGAGTCATTGTAACGGGTGCTAACTACAAACCAGACGGAACCGCAAGGCTGAGGTGGGGATGTTAGTGTAAACCGACCTCCAGCCGCAAGAGCACGTCTGGAGTGCAGAGTGATAGTCGTATAGCCAGGTCAGGGTTGGAGAAGTGAGGATAGTCATAATACTCGCCAACAGGACAAGGCAACAGATGCTTGGGGTAAGCACTATGTTCAGGAACGAATAATTATGCTCAGCCAATTTGCCAGAGGGCTGGCTGAGCATATAAAGGGCAGATGACCAATGAGCAGCTAGCAAGCAGTTGCCAGAGATTAGCATGAAACTTCCACTCGTAAGCAGGCGCCCAATGGTATAGCGGAGGCGGAGTGAGCCGCAGGTACATGTAATCCTGGGTTAGTGTGGAGTTAGGGATTAACCCCTCGTGTGCTCTTCGTGACACAGCGCCAGTGCGCGGTTTCCTGCGGGTGTGATGCGTCACCCGTGTCGTCATGGGACATGACCTGGGGGCGCAGCCCTAGCCCGGACCTGGAGGTATCCCCCTGTCTGATGATATGGTGCCTGAGGGTAGCTTCTCTGGTCTGTGGCACGTCACCTGTGTCGTCATGGGACCTGTCGCGGGTCGGGCCTAGCACCGATCCTCACAGTCACAGACTCCCTCCCCCTTTCTCAAGGCCACATTCTTGGATTCAGTTTAGAGCAGATGTGGCCAAATCCAGTCCTCAAGGGCCACCAACAGGTCAGGTTTTAAGGATATCCCTGCTTCAGCACAGGTGGCTCAATAAGTGGCTCAGTCGTTGAGCTGGGGGCCCAATGCTTCCCATCCTGGAGTGAGGTCGGAGTGGCAACAGCTGCTTTACAATGAGCACTATTCTGTAGCATCCCCTCCATCTGCTGGAAAAGCCAGACATACAGAAAGCGTGTTCTCTGTGGGGAACTGTACTGCAGATGCAACGACAATTATTTTAAGAAAGGGAAGGGGGGAAAAGCATTACACGTCTTTTCAAAATAAATAATAATGAGTGTGCTAGGAAGAAAAAAAGGAAAGCTAAGTGCTATGTAAGAAGTGATCTGCGTTAGTCTCCCGCGGTTTAATTAACAAAAGGTTCCATAAAAGCAGTGATCATGTTGTTATACTTATTATGCTGGCATTAAACTTTGATTTTGAATAAAACAACAAGAAAATGGGGTATCAAATACTAAATGCAGAAGTACAGCTCAAAATAAGGTTCAGCTAACCACTCTGGCAGAGGAAGGGTTAAGCAAAATGTAACGGATTTTCTGACCTGGCCTGACCCACCCAATCTCATATTGGCCCCTGTGGTCTAACCAGTCCCCATTACATGGTCGTGTCTGGTGGTGCACCTTTTGGCAACAGGACTCCTGAGTCTCCCACATGATGTTGTGTGGGGATTGCCAACCCAGACAGGCAGCTGAGGTAGTGTTAGTGAGTCCTACCTATATCCAGTGCAGCGCCTCCATCTCATCAGGATCCCTGCGTCCGCATGGGAATGATTCTGATAAGGAACTCCTCCGTGGTGCCATCATATGTAGAGTAAGGTCAGACTCACACATGAAGATGTCCTGAATCAAGGTTTCTTTGTTGTGGCTTATGGTGCGGGCCAACTGCCCCATACAGTGAGTTATTGTCAGGAATCGGCGTTCTCCTCGCTCCCCACACAGAGCACTCCCTCCCCGCAGGGAGCCCCTGGACACACAAAACAATCCTGCCTTACCGGCCTCCACGGCTCCTCGCCCTTACCGCCGTCGCGGGATCACTCCCCTCGGCGATTCCTCTGCTCAGCACCGGGCGCGCCCACACCCTCCTGCACGCACACCTGCACCATCCACTGGCTCGGTTCACACGCGTACACGAGTTACGGAGCACTCTCAGTCTGCACACTCTTATTCCCGTCCCCCGGACCTCAGGCTCCGCTCCCGCACACTGCACGGGCATACTCAGGATACTAACAAGACTCACCTGGCCTGTTATGCCTGCACCAATCTGCAGTGTCTCCCTGTAGCTCTTCCTGTCCCGCCTCCGTTCCTAATTGGACCTTCCTGCTTTATCTAGCTCCTCTCTGCTCTCAGTCTTTGCTCGACATAGTCTCTGTATGGAAGTACTTCAGGATTCTCTCAGTGTTTTCACAGGTTCTGACGCGGCTCGTACGACTACCCCCTCTGGCTCTCGATCTCGGCACTCCTTGGACAACGCTCACTCTGGTAACCCCTTGAACACGGCTTGGACAACGACCTATCTCCACACTCCACTCCCTGACTTCGGCGAGGCATCCTTCACTCTATCTCTACAACCGGTACCGGCAAGTATTGTCTACCTTACTACACCTGGCCTGGCAACGCTTCATACCACACTCCGGACACGCTCCCTTTGCTGCGGGTGCGTGTATTACCACTTCCCCCTTCAGCTCAGGGGACGGGTCTGGTCTGCGGGCATCACCGGTGTAACAGTTATCTAGCCACACATCTTGCTGTGTTATCCTTTCAAAGGTATGCCCTCCCAATAGAGTGGGATCCCCTCTCCCCTCAGGGAGATCACCCCTGTGCCAGGTCCCTGGACACAGTATGGCGTTGACAGCTTGATGCTGATTAATATAGAATGGGGCCACTAGTTACAGCACTAATGGGCCTCTTTCTCCCAAGTCTCAACGCAGACTTGCTCCTTACTCCAACACACTAACTTTGAGCAGTGCTGTGCCTTATATATCTGAGGAGGCAGGCACATCTCTGATGTCACTAACGGTGGACTCAGAGTATGTAGCCACTCCCCTCCATACATAGGGCACCTCACCAGGGTGTGAGGGCAAACCTCCATGATTACTGCTGGCATCCCTGCAACTTACCAGGTTTACTGCCAGCAGGAGAGAAAACTGCAGACCATTTTACAGCATGGCTAGATTCTCCCCCTGGTGAATCCCAACGGCCCGTCTGGGACCTAAATTTGTGTACCTTCTCCGGGAAACACTGTAAAATGCAAACATAATCAGTTACAACATTATTAAGTTCACAGTAATTGCATCACACAGAGCACTCTCTGACCAGCAGGGGCACTAACTCGCGCAACATCTGTCCTGTTCCTCCTAATAATAGAGACGGGGATCGGGTTTCTTAACTTCCCGACCACCCATATCCAGGACCATTACGCTATACTCGCGCGGTAACCCACTCTCAGGCCTATACACTGCTTTGTCCATATAAATGCTTCGCCCTATGCTCCACACTCGCATGAGTTGAGCAATTCTTTCTTCCGCCTTGCGCCCAGTAATAGCACCACCTCGGTTTACCATATATTGTTCAATGGTTTCCCGCAACCACCTGTCCCTGTTATCCTCTATCTCCTGCATGAGGTGTTCAGGGACATAAGGATATTCCAACCCATGGGAATTCTTGTATTTCGTAATGATGGCCCTCTCCGCCCTACTGGCCCAGATCAACCTCGTGTTGCCCGCCTTTCCCGGTAACACCCATGATAGGGGCTCATTCGGTTCTACCAGATCCGTCAATTTACTGGGACCCATAGGTTCTATGATATCGTGACGGATCTGGTACCACCGTTCTTGTAATGCCTTTATCCGTTCCTCTTCAGTGAACTCCCCACGGGCCCAAAAATAGTCAACTACACCTTCCTTTTCTAGTAGAAACCTAGTGCGGTCGAGCCATGCCTCGTAACCCTCGAATAAGGGGGCCCACCACCGGGTCTCCCTAATCTCTTCTGGGGCAGACTCTATCGAATCCCCCTCCTCCGGTTCCCCCCAAAAGGACACCCCGGATGTCCCGGTAGACCGGGAATTAGGCCGCCCCACCCTCTTGGGCCTAGTTGTGAGGGTCATGCTCACTATGCTAGGGCAATCGCTGGATACAGACACTTCCCGCGAATACCCCCCACCCACCAACCCGTCATCGGAAGTGAAACTTTCCAGTCGCTCCCCAGTCCGTTCTTCGGAGGTGCCCTGGGACCCTCCAGACATTTCCAAACTTGAAGAGGACCCACGGGAAAACGTGACCGGTACTGGGGCTTTAACTAGGGCATGGGGCTGGGCATAAGGGCGGACGGTTGGTATCCGCGGGGTTCCGACCCGCTCTCTACCACTACATTGTCCGGAGTTGCCGCAACGGCTCTCCGTTGGTCGGGTCTCACCGCTCTCGACTTTTCTCAATGTCTGCCAGCTCTTCTTTGGTCCGGGCGATCGGGAAGCACTGACTGATCGGTGAGGCGCGGTCATCTCTCCGGTTGCTCCGCCACGCCCACCGGAAGTGACGTCCTCTACGGTGCTAGATGCTCCCTCATCTTGGGTTGGGTCCCTGTGGATGGACGTTTACAGAGGTACACACTTGGAGTCGTTTATAATGTGAAATTATAATAAGGCTTTATTGTGCCTTTTCCTTTTCATCAGGAAATTCATCCAAACAAGGGGGGGGAACAAAGCTTCTAATCACTTGGGAGTATTTCTAGTGAAATCCTTGCAATCAGTTCACATCTCCATTAGTTAAGCTTCTCCCAGCCCAATCACATAACATGAAAATAAGCAGATATAAGCAGTCTCTTAATACTGAAAGTCTTATCTGTTTCTTGGAGGGAAAATCTTCACTGTCCCTGCTTCAGCTCCCTTGTCTCCAGGGTTGGTCAGCATACAGGTTTAGAAGTTTTCCCTGTGTCTTTAAAATCAGCTCTGTGGTGCAGAGCTTAAGACTGGTCAGCTCCAGAGATCTGGGTTTCTTTTGGTCACTCTCTCCTGTGACTCAAGAACCTCTGCTCTGTCTCCACAGGTCAGCTCACACATGAGCAAAGGAGGAGAGACTTCCTGTCTCAAAGGCAGGCTTTTTCTACTACCTGTACTCAGTCAGGTGGTGCTAGTTAATTTTCTACCAGCAGTTAACCACCACACTGCTGGATTAGAGGCACCTTTGTGAACAGGGATAAGTCCCCTGTTACAGTCCCCAAGCGGGACCTCTTCCTCCAGCACGACATCCGGAAGTTCCGCTTGTCTCTGTCGCACCGCCTGGGCCTGACACCGCCCGTCCTCCGTCGATGTCACCTTCGGAGCCTGGTAGGAACAAGGACTGCTCTTACCACTCCGTGGAGTTGGTGTGGATCGACCCTCGCCACTGGAACCGCCGGCCCACGGAACCGGGGGACTCCGTCTCTCCGTCTTCCGCGGCACTGGTGATACTCGACTCTTCTCACCGACAACTCCGGTAAGTGGCACTTTCCTCCCATTACCGCCACAGGAGTTTGTTGGTTGCCGGGTCACCACTGCAGAAGACGCCACGGTTCCTCATCAGAGGAATCCAATCCCGTCTTGCTTGGGGGCACCCCCCGGGGTGACCGCCGCTTAGGTTCTCGGCCGGCACAACGGCTGATAGTCGCTTTTTCCTCGGGCTCGGTTTTGGCAACCGGCCCAATCCCCATTCTCCGGGATCCGCAGCTTCCCTCCAGAGCGTGCCGGGGAGCTCTGCCGATAGCATGGCCGCATCTCCCACTACCTCGACGGCCTGGATTGGCACAAACGTAGGAATAGGCCACATGTATTGGAGGCCACATTGCGGGCAGCGGGCAGCGTGCAGCTGTACCCACTGTGCCACCAGGTAGTCTGCACTGTAAGCAAAGACATGCCACCGTCTCAGTGCCCGCCACCCGGATCACCAGGAAGCCTCCTGGGGCCGAGTAGGGTTGGGTAGACACCATAGCACTTTCTTCCTGCTTATAGGCCATAGTCACGGTGGGAGGCACTCGCAGCAGTGGTCTGAGCAGCGTACCGGTTCCTCGTGACTGACGAGCAGGGGTTGAGTTGCCAACCACTCCCTTGACTAGCTCCACCCTCATCTGGCAAAGCTGGAAACCACCCCCACTGGTGGAGATTAGGGGAGGGTCCCACAATTTTATAGGATGTCCCGGGATTAGTGCTGCACTTTTCACAGTCCTGGGGGGCGCGGCTTCAGGTTTCGCGCCACCACCCCCCGAGCACCACTCCTTATTTGGCGCCATCCCCGGCCAAGTTCTCTCAGTCTCTTTGTCTTTTCCTCCACCGGCAGCACTAATTACAGGAACTACTTTCTGTAAGGGCGCGGCCGGCTCACCAGCTCCTCGCTCTGCTGAATCCGTTCCCACTGGGCATAATTGGAAACCACTCCCCCTGGTTGAGATTAGGGGCAGGTCCCACAGGTTGATTGGGTGACCCAGCACTGGGGCTGAGTTAGTCATTGTCCATGAGGGTGCGGCTGCAGCTTTCGCGCCATACCCCCCATCAAGGTGGGGTTTTCCTGTTGGCGCCACTCCTGGCCAACTCTCTGTAAGTCCAGTATCTGCAGAATTTTCTGCACTTGATCCACGTGGTCTCCCAGGGAAGCGGGAGCCGCCATTTTGGTTTGCACTGTCAGTCTCTTTGACGATTGAGGTAGCGTTTAACTGTTTGTATGCCGACTGACAGGCAACTTCATCATATTCTCCACATATCACTGTAATGTCCTCCTCAATGTCCTCAGGGGTAGTACCCCTAGGTCCCAGACAGGACAAAAATGGCGCAGCCACAGCTTTCGCGCCACTCCACAACAGGCTTGCCAAAGTCACATCATAAGCTTGCTCTTCAGCGGAACGCACACCACATGCGCTCCCTCCATCTGTCTCCGTCCGCCATTTTGGACCTTCCGCATCGCCCGGATCTTCCAGTCTTGCGGTCGCCATTTGGTTGCTGTATTTGCGGTTATTGTACGTGGAGCTCCTCTCTGCGGGGCAGCCGCCACACCGGTACAATAAAGATTACCTTGATGCACCACCTTGTGTACCTAATGTAGGCTGGACTCGTGTTTGCACTACCTCAGGCTAGGCTCACTCTTTCTGTGTCTGCTGTATCTCCTTCCTCCCAGTCTGTGCTCCCTTCGGTAAGTGATCTGGAATGGGCTAGAGTACTCTGGCTCTTCCATGCAGTACTTGGGCGTCTACCTACTGTTGGCTAGCCTAGCGCAGACCCTCTCCAGAATTCCTGACCTCGTTAACAGGCTATCCCTTCAGGCATCCTACCACTAGCACTACCGCAAGGTGACTAGGACAGCAGTAGCCCCTCTCCAAACCTCCAAATCCTCTCAGGCCCCTAGGTCATCCCTGCGAGCTGACAATACTCCATCAGCCCCCTGACTACCCCTAGGTCCGTCCCAACACAGCACAAAGTGGCAGCATACACTCTCCCTGTTTCCTAGTGTGCCTAGAAAAAGCCTGTCCTGTTGACAGGTCTCTCAGCAGCGCCTCCAAATGTAACGGATTTTCTGACCTGGCTTGACCCACCCAATCTCATTTTGGCCCCTGTGGTCTAACCAGTCCCCATTACATGGTCGTGTCTGGTGGTGCACCTGTTGGCAACAGGACTCCTGAGTCTCCCGCATGATGTTGTGTGGGGATTGCCAACCCAGACAGGCAGCTGAGGTAGTGTGCGTGAGTCCTACCTATATCCAGTGCAGCGCCTCCACCTCATCAGGATCCCTGTGTCCGCATGGGAATGATTCTGATAAGGAACTCCTCCGTGGTGCCATCATATGTAGAGTAAGGTCAGACTCACACATGAAGATGTCCTGAATCAAGGTTTCTTTGTTGTGGCTTACGGTGCGGGCCAACTGCAGAGTTATCTAGCCACACATCTTGCTGTGTTATCCTTTCAAAGGTACGCCCTCCCAATAGAGTGGGATCCCCTCTCCCCTCAGGGAGATCACCCCTGTGCCAGGTCCCTGGACACAGTATGGCGTTGACAGCTTGATGCTGATTAATATAGAATGGGGCCACTATTTACAGCACTAGTGGGCCTCTTTCTCCCAAGTCTCAACGCAGACTTGCTCCTTACTCCAACACACTAACTTTGAGCAGTTCTGTGCCTTATATATCTCAGGAGGCAGGCACATCTCTGATGTCACTAACGGTGGACTCAGAGTATGTAGCCACTCCCCTCCATACATAGGGCACCTCACCAGGGTGTGAGGGCAAACCTCCATGATTACTGCTGGCATCCCTGTAATTTACCAGGTTTACTGCCAGCAGGAGAGAAAACTGCAGACCATTTTACAGCATGGCTACAAAAATATCAGAGGGAGTTCATTTGTTTCCAACAGATAAAGGAACCAAAATGATCAATTTCCACAGGGGCTCTTTTTTAAAGTGAATATAGGTATTATATGTATTAACGTTTTCTTTGGTGCACTGCAATTTTTTGTAACCTTTTCTGTGCCATGTTGACGTATCTGGTTGGGTTATGGGCAAATTCTCGTTTTCTAGGGGGTGGTCTGGCTGAGCGGACCACCCGATTGGAACAGAAGTGGAGCTCTCCCCACTACTGTTTCCTGTATCCGAGCACCAGGAGCGATCCCATGACGTGGAAGTGCCAGGGAGCCTGTGCCACAGACCCTCGGCACTGAAAAGGCTAAATAATTTTTGACTTTCAATATCAGGAGCTTGTTAATCTGGATGATTTACATCAAGACTAGGGCCACCGACAGGGGGGAGGGGCGGAGAGGTGGGACAAGTGTCCCCTGGGACTCTGTGGGGGGCATAGCCAAGCGATGACAAAAGTTCAGCCCACCGGACCAACTTTAGCGATCACGCTCGCCGGGGGTCTCTTTACCACGGAGCCTGAGCACCTCTCCACTGTGGGGCTCTCCTTAACCCCCGCCCCCCAGCCATCTAAGATTTCTCCCCCATTCAGCTACCCGGACCCATGTCCAACACTCTACCTGAGCCTCGGAAAAGCTTCCGGCAGGCCTGGCACAAACTAGGGGGGGTTTGACGCTAAGATAAAAGGAAACTTGAGTGTGTGTAAGTGAAAGAATATGATACATCCCATATTAATGTGTCTATCTATACACATACGGGTATATCAATATATACTTACATATATGAATGGAAGAACGAAAACACAAAGCACACCAGGGGTAAGTATTATCAAAATATATTTATATGTCACATGCAGCTTCCAAAACGTACAATTCTTAAAATAACATGAAGCTCCATGAAGAACAGTGAGTCTCGTGGTGCGTTGATGGAATTCATCAGAGACCGGGTGCACCAGGTCCCCGGACTGATGGTCGAGACCCAGAGCTTCCAGGAGCGTCTATGCATAACAACGCGGTGACATACACTGATGGAACCCTGATGCGTTTCGCGCGTAAAGCATATGGACATCTACCGAGAGATGTACTAAGAGTTTGTGCATCTGAGACTATCTTGTTTGTTTTACATATATGAATATATATATATTTGTATATGTTTATACATACAGATGAAGTCAACATTACTGCTGTCCGTAATGCATCAATGTTGGGAAAAAAACAATCTTGTATGCACATCAACATTTGTTTCAATGGTGCCGCGTCAAATCTTAAATTATGCAATAAAGTTGGTTACAAATGTATATACACACAAACACAAACAACATAAATATAAATATATGTATATATATATATATATATATATATATATATATATATATATACTGTGTGTATATATACATACATACTGTACACATATACATATACACACACACACATACAGCTTGCGATATAGGAAACAGTAGATACAAAGCATCCGGATATATTGCTGCTACAAGACGTAAAATACAAATGTCTAAAAAAAGAAACAATAAAATAGTCTTTAAGATTAAATATTCATAATATTTTTCCCATAAAATGCACAGTTCCCTGTCAGAAATTGATATACACAATCTAATTTATTTTATTTATTTTTTGGGGGGGGGGTGGTTGGCACAGAGAAATTAGATGTTTGCCCCAAAGACAGTTAAAGTATATTATAACATTTACGAAGTGACCCTTCCACCAGGATATAGCTGCCTCCTGCCCCCTCCAATCAACCTTTATGTCCCTTCTATGTCTCTAGGTGTGGAAGGCAGTAAATAATTGATGACCCGCCCCCCGACGTTATTGGAATATTTTAACTGTAGGTTTTGCGCTCCCTCTTGTGCCATTAACTGAATCCTTCTTTTGTTTCACCGCTAACGAGGCGGCCTGCCGCTCAGTGTCAGCGAAATTATCTTCCCCGCTCACTCCCCGTGCTGCAAATTACCTCCTCTGGAAAGAAAAAGTTCACTTTTCGTGCCATTATTTGTATGTGTGTGTAGGTAGCGTAATTATGTGCTAAATCGTCTGGTTTGCAGCTGGAACATGCCCCATGTAAAGCAGAAACGGGCAAAATGAGAAACGGCTCGGTCCGGGAGTAGGGAATTTCACTGCGCCATCTTTAAAAATCCCAGGTGCATTTCACGCTCTCTTTACATAAATAATTAGTTACTATGTAACTATGTAACTATAATAAACGCTGTCTGTGTCACAGGGTTCTACGACGGATTGCGGTGCAGTGAAGGGGTTAAAGCCCCATTTGTACTTCTATAAGTTGCTGTACGTTTTCTTTCCCAAGTACATCCTGATAACACAGTTTTCATTCAGAAATCTGCAGCAGAAAGGTACAATTATATTTAGCATACAGCCTTCATATGTCTTCTGCGTCATTGAAGTGGATAGTTCATCTAGGGCCATGTTTCCTAAGCGGTGTTCCACCGTCCCTGCTGAAAGACACTTTTACAGCCTATTCACTTGAATGTGATGTAAGAGGCCATTTTTACCAAGGGGCTTTTTCTATCTACGACGAAGGATCAACGGGGAATTTTGGATGAAAAGTGCCCGATTGGCTGCTTCAGAGGACTTAGAACAGGGGTAGCCAACTCCAGTCCTCAAGGGCTCCCAACAGGTCAGGTTTTCCGGATATCAGGATATCCACTGATTACGCCACCTGTGCTGAAGCAGGGATTTCCTGAAAACCTGACCTGTTAGTAGCTCTTGAGGACTGGAGTTGGCCTACCCCTGCTTTAGAATAAGCCCCTTAGTCAATATGGCCCCTTCTTGAGTAGCACTGCTTAGTAAACATGGGCACGTCTTACTGCTTTGCAATCTGTTGATAGCCCCCGCAGCACTGAAACTGAGAATTACTCCGGCATCCCATTAAAATAACTCGCCGCGCCAGGTGACCCTCTCACTGCATCAACAACGTCCTCTGAAATTCATAACACAAAGACATCTTGTCATCTTTCAATTCCCCCCGCGCAGAAGAGATAGTCCTGGCAAATATGTTTCCAGCTGAACGACACTTACTTACATTTCCATTCTCGGGCCCCGTAAAGGCGAGATTAAATGACACGCCATTTGTGAAAGAAAAAAAAAACACACAAACAAAACCATTTCTCCTATCACAGACTCTGAACTCCGAGGAAAAATTGTCTCTCTTGGTCGTATAATTCAAGAATTATCTGCAGCGGGATAAAAAACGCTGCGCAGTCTGGACGTGTAGCTGATGACAGCTAAAAGAATCCATAACTCTGCCCTCCCCTTTATCGCTCATTGTGAGCGATCACGTGGGAGAATAAAAGGAAACAAATAAATGATTTCCAAATTCGGCCTTGTTTTTTCTTCGTTGGGCTATTGTTCACCGTGATTCACGGGGCGGCTTCAGATAGACGCCGTTCTTGCGTTGACTAGCGTATACCGCGCTGGCAGCCCTATTACAATGCTTATGTGGCAATCTGTCTTCTCCCAACCTTGCTTAAATTCTGCCTTTTCCAACCCGTGGTGTAGATTTGTTTTTTTTTAACCGCGTGAAGGGCTGGAGGGGTTAATCCCGGCGGATCCTCCGCAGACGGAACTGATCGGAGGTTTACCGACGTTATAGAAAAAAAGGGCGCTTCAAAATATAAAAAGTAGTGTTACTCTAGTGGAAACCACAGTTCTCTTGCCAGGTGTGGCAGGCCTCTCTGGCAGCAAAAGGGTTAAACACCGCGACACTCTCGGTCTCTAGGGACACGTCAGTTGTCGAAGAAAAAAAAAACGGCACTGATTTTCAGTAAATCCTATTTAAAAGCACTTTCATCTCATAATTCAGTTAGTGTTGAGCATGTAAGGAGCACTTAGCAGAGAAATTAGGGGAAGCTGCATCCTAATTTGTTCCAGTAAATAATATACATTCTGTTTTGGCATTCACTGATTGAATACTGTAGGGTATCTGAATTATAATTAGCCTTTTTAGCACAATATTGTGTGTGTGTGTGTGTGTGTGTGTGTGTGTGTGTGTGTGTGTGTGTGTGTGTGTGTGTGTGTGTGTGTGTGTGTGTGTGTGTGTGTGTGTGTGTGTGTGTGTGTGTGTGTATATATGTGTATATATATATATATATATATATATATATATATGTGTATATAGATATATATATATATATATATATATATATATATATATATATATATATATATATATATATATGTGTGTGTATATATATAAAATATCCCTTACCTAATGCAAAAGGGAACAGACGTCTGTGAGGACAGTGATAGGATTTAACCCTTTCAGTGACCC
This sequence comes from Ascaphus truei, assembly GCF_040206685.1. Classification (NCBI taxonomy): domain Eukaryota; kingdom Metazoa; phylum Chordata; class Amphibia; order Anura; family Ascaphidae; genus Ascaphus; species Ascaphus truei. The sequence goes on along the minus strand of NC_134491.1, from coordinate 61,703,260 downwards.
TTTGACGTACCGACCACGTGAAATGGTCACGCGAAACCGCGATCACAGAATCGCGCCCCAGGAGAGGTCGGCGTGATGACGAATTGCCGGAGAGGCTGTGGTACTCTGGTGCCGGGGGCTCCTCCAGCACACAAAGGGTTAATGCCGTGTACATTTGATGGGGGGAAAGACATGTGCTTGTGTGTATATTTGTAATTTATTCACAGATGATAGTGTATGCGTCACTTAACAAATCAGACTGGGTAAAAAAACTTATCCTGACTTTGAACACACTGGTACCCTATAACATTTTAGGAGCAATTGATGCTGATATTTTAGAACACACAGACTACAATATAACATGACAGTAAATGTTCGAAACAACACTGCCATTGCAGAAAGAAGAGATAAAGAAAGGTTTTATCTGTATTTTATTGATGGAGAAACTCAGAAGAGTCTATTTTTCAAGACAAATACATAATGGTGAAGGGGTTAACCAGTCTCACTAATAAAGGTTCAGCCCATATGGTTACCCCTGATCCGTGTGTTGGGGTCCTAGAGTGCCAGCTTTTGGACCCAGATATCCTAAATGCATTACTGTGACTGTGTGCAAATTATGCGACATTAAAGATTTCTGTGTGTTTTGCCTTTCCAGGGATGCTGGGACCGGGAGATTTCTAGGCTGTAAGTTTCAGGGTGGGGGTGAGAAAGTCTTTACAGAACGTGTCTATGTATCGGGGTTCCAGAGTTATGGGATACCCCAGGAATTGGATCCGGGAATCGAGTGAGATTATCGGATCCAGCCAAGCACATTGCTCCGGGCAAACTCTGACTCTGAAAGCGCTATTACGACTCACCGCCAGGATTCCTGCTGCAGCATCTTCCAGACAAGGTAACCGGGCATGAAGGGGTTAATGTATACCTGCGATCACCCACGGGGTCCCTAGTAGACAGAGGGGTCCCTAGTATAAAGAGTGATATGTCATGTAATAGGGTAAGGGAGAGAAGGGAAAAGCCCCCGCATCAGGTTAGTTAGTACATATTTGTAGCAATAATTAATAAAGTTAATGGTGCAAATAGGGATAAGGTATATAAGCCACCCGAAAAAAGAAGAAAAGAGACCCCAATGAATGCACTCGTATACTGTAAATGTATATGGTGAATGATTGAGAGGATTAAAAACCTTTTAATGATCAATGATAATAAAGAAAGAAGAAAATAATTACAGATGAACATAGAAGACGGAGATTGAAAATAAAAGAAAGAAGATTTTTTTTTTACCTGATGCTGGTCTTCACGGTGGATGGCGTTGGTTTGCGGGAGATGACGTCCCGGTACGAGAGCTTCTATATACGCCAGGATTCGGAGGGTGAAGACTTCTAAAGGTAAGAGAAATATTGAATGTATGTAAGTCTTTTTCAGGTTTTCTCATTGTATTTATTTATTTTTATATTTGTGATTGCCCATTGACTGATAATGTATTAATCTGTGCCCCTACAAATAAATACAGTGACAGCCAATGCATTTTTTGGCAAATGCTTGTTTTCTATTGATTGTTATTTTTTCGATTTCTTTTTATTGTTTGAATTAAATTGTTTTGAATTTGGATGGTTTGTTTTTAGTACTTTTTAGGATTGGTTAGCGTTTTAAATTAATTATTTGTTTTGTTGGCTACTGGTTTAAATTATTTGTTTTGTAGGCTTCTTGTTTTATTTATTTGATTGGTTGGCTACTGGTTTTATTTATTTATTTAATTGATTGGTTGGATATATGTTTATTTATTTGTATTCTTACGTTTTAGAATAACATATTTGTAATTCTTTTGCTGTTTTACTGATAGATTAATGTAATTGATGTGTAGTTGAGGCTTTTTAGTTCTTTTATTGTTGGGGTGTTTAGGTGATTGTGTATTTCTTTAATTATTCTGTATTTCTGCTCTTAATTATTTTTATTAAGTTGACCATTGAGTGATATAGTGGCTTATCATGCCCATATTATATGGGTATGTTATACCACTGTACCAATCAATGGTTACAGGGTGGGTATAGTGGGTCCGGGGTGGGTGGTTAGGCGTCCCGGGAGGGTAGCGGGGTACGGTGGTTAACCCCTTAATTACTATATCGGTTATTAACTGCTAAGGTGATTAAGGGGTTAAGGGCAATTAGATTGTATTTTGTCTTGTATTCTTGCTGGCATCGGAGGACATGGACCTGCAGTATGCTGACGAGGATGCCCTTCATGATGGCAGGGGTAAGTTGAACATTTTATTTACTTTATTAATGCTGGCTGGCTAATGTTTGATTTTATAATGGGCAAATGCCCTATTATAAATATCTGGATAATTGTAATTTTGACCATTATTATACTGTATGTGTTTGGGGGGGTTGTTGGGGGTAGAGGAGAAGGGTGAAGTTGGCATTTGGCCCTTGGTGTTTATACCTACCGGGTGGGTAGTGGGAGGGGTTATTAACTGTTAAGGAAATGAAGGGGTTAACTCCACCCGCAACCCCCCCCAGCAAGGCCTAAACACCCACCAAGGGCCAAATACCATCTTCACCCACCCCCGCTACCCACAATAACATGGCAGTTGTAGTTAACCCCTTCATTGCCTTAGCGGTTAGCCACTAAGGTAATGAAGTTGCCTGTAAATACATTTTTATTGCTTGGGATTCATGCCGGGGATCTCCTGTGCTGATATTAATGGGTATCAGCTCTGGAGACTCCCGGCATCAATCCGATGCAGGAAAAAAGCATTTTTTTTCTATGTCCTCTCTCGCTGCCTTATCGGCAGCTTCTTGCCACCTTCCCGCCTATTTTTCCTGCCGGGAGGATTTGGAGAGGAAATCTCCATTCTAGAGCCTCGATTATCCCCGATAACCTACTCAAGGCTACTACAAATGCGAGAACCTGCCAATAAGTGGCTTATCGTGACTCACCTGGTTTTTTTTTTTTAATTTTGAGGAAAAAAAGGGCAATAAAAGCTTTTATTGGCCACTTATCGAGGCTTACTGAATAGCAGGAGAATGTTTTGGTGAAAAGGCATTGATAAGTGGCTTATCGAGGCTTATAGCATAGGCCCCATAGAGAGATACAATCCCTGAGTTGGATCCAGAAGCAGAGGAATTCCCTTTGATTTCCGGAGGACTGAATGACAAAACAGAAGATGAGAAAGGTGTAGACCGCTCTGAGTATCACCATAGTGTAGGGCAAGCTGAGCTAGAGCTACTGAGATTCCATACGCCCCATAAACAGTATGGGGAGGTAACAGTGGCAACACAAGTGTACTCACCACGTCCCAGAAGGCAAATCATGACCACAAACTAGTGTTCTTGTGATTAGTGAGAAGTTATATAGTCCTCAAATAGGCAAAGGACCGCTTTATACTGATTGCTACCTTACTGCAATGTGTAAGGCATGGCCTACAGTGTTTTCTCATCTTATGAGGGCACTACAAATAAGACTGTAAGCTTTGTTCTGATGTTTAAGGTTGTGTATAAAGTGTCATGTATACATGAGATAGATATATAGTGTATAATATATGTAGACACTATATAGAAATTAACCCTGTAATAATCAATTTCCTGGATCTTACAAGTACTAAAAAATCAGATGGCACCCTTGAGACCACTACGTTTCGGAAATGACAGTTACTAACAACTATCTCCAGGCAGATAGCCATCATCCGAATCCTCTGGTTAAAGGTATCCCAGTGGGTCAGTATCTCCATCTGAGACGTAATGGTTCAACTGAAAGTGAGTTCAAACATCAAATAGGCCTAATGCAAAAAAAGATTCCTGGCACGCGGTTATAGTAGAAAGCTCTTGAAAAGAGCTTATAATAGAGCTCTAAGTACATCTAAAGATACTCTCCTACAAACCACCAATACCAATGCACAACTTCAGGAACACAATATCAGATTTGTTGGTACATATAATGAGAATGAGATGAGAGCAAGCATACAAAAACATGGGCACATCCTGCTCAATGATCAGGACTTAACAAGCATCCTTAACCCATACCTGTCTATGGTGTGAAAACGAGTTAAAAATATTAAAGGTCATGTGGTACATAGCCATTTCTGCAACAACAAAAAAACAACAGAACACAAGTAACTGGTGCACAAACCAGACAAAAGGATCGATTAGATGTGGATCATGTAAAGTTTGTAAATATATGTCAACAAGTAAGAAATTCAGCAACTTGAACAATTAAAAAACATTTACGTATGATCAGGTCATTAACTGCAAGTCTTTAGGAGTGATCTACCTAGCAACATGCCAATATGGCATAGGAAAGACCCGGAGACAACGGAGACGATGGGTCCCTCAGCATGTGGGATCAATTAGAAATGCACTAAACACACCAATATCCAAACATGTACAGGAACAACACTAAGGCAATACTAAGGTACTGTCTTTTCAAGGAATTGATCATCGTATGCCAAGAATAAGAAGGGGCACCTGGGGCAAGATGTTGCTTCAATGGGAAGTCAAGTGGATTTTTAAACTACATACGTTATCAGCGAATGGACTTAATGAGAGTTTCATGTACTCTCCTTTTATTGGCTGATCTAAAATTACATTTACTTTAGTAAGAATTAACTGCAAGAAGAGTCTTTCCAACGGGTCTTTTTCAATATAATTGATCCGATTGTTAATGCTAAGATATAAATATCAACACTGTGTCTATATCGATTATCACTATCCTTTTGCACAGTTCTGTATTCTCTGCATCACAGTGTACTTCAGGGTTGTTTGCTCTTGTAACATGTTACAATTCCAATACTGTATGTACTTGCAATCAGCGTGGTTTGTATCGCTGTATATAACCTGATATGTACAGCTTAACATGAGAACAAGACACTGCATGGATAGAAATACAACTATCCTGTTTTGCAACATGTGTATCCATTTGTGGTCTCGCACCACTGACTCCCTTCACAAGTGAAAACGAGTCTAGCGTCCCTAGTTACCAAGGTAAACTAGGGAACTCCATAAAAGACTCCTCCATCCCCACTGACGCAACCCCGAAAGAAGCCGCTGTGAAGGCGAAACGATCATAGGGCAGCGTCATTACATCACGCATCGCATTGGACGCAAGTTTCAGGGTCCGGTATTACCGGGGAGAATTGTCAGCGTACCTGCAGGACGCCCTCTCCCCCTGGTATCCGGCCGTTCCACAGTTAGGGATCGGCTGGTAGTCCTTTCGACTGGTCCCATGCGCTAAGTTGTCTGTGGGTTTCTTTAGGTAGATACTCATACAGTATGCACTTGCTGCACCCGGGACTTTAGATGTCAGCAGTAATGCTCAGTGTTAGGTTTACCGTTAGGCCCTGGCCTTAGGCTGCGTCCATGCTGCCGAAGACCACGTGGAGACGTGCGTGCATGTGATGTTACCCGCGTTTAGCGGGAGCGGTTTTTGGCCAGGCTAGACATGCCGTTGTGGTCTTGTCTATGGTTGACTCACAGAGCTGGTCCGCCCTCATTGAGCAAACCGCTCACGTGACCCAGCCGTCGCGCCAAAGAATCAGATTGAACAGATTCCTCACGCACCGCGCGCCCCCTCCTGCTGTCGCACGTGCGCGGTCTATGGGCTCGATCATTGTCTTGCAGGGGGGCACAAACAGTTTCCCCTGCACCCCCCTGTCGGATGTCCTCCTCCCCTGCGCACCCCCCTCCCTCCTCCTTCTTTTTTTTATTTATTTATAAAAAATGTTTTACCAGGAAGTAATACATTGAGAGATACCTCTCGTTTTCAAGTATGTCCTGGGCACAGAGTTATAAAAAATACATGGTTACGATAAAAGAACAGAGGTTATACAGGTAATTCATAGACATTTCATGGACAGATAAAGTTGGAAAATTGGGTACAGGGGATAAAGGGCGTATGTGTTTCAGAAAGAAATAGAGCAACTCCAACATCACTTTAACATCAACTAACATCAGCGAACGGCAGCAAACGGCTCACGCCTTTTGGCTGCCCTTCGGCTGCGCCAAAGGCTGTGCGCCTTTGGAACAACGCAGATGTACGCTGGGTGGGTGAGGTTGAATCTGGTGCGTCTGTGAACAAAAAGATCTTTTCTTTGTCCCCTTGGCTCATTAACATTCCAGTGGGTGGGGTTGCCGATTCAACAAAGAACAAGCACATGTTAACCCTTAGCACGCTGGTCCTGTGCAGAGGGGAGCAGTTCTTGGGTGGCCCTCATCAGGCTATGCGCCTTTGGAGCCTTGATTGCCGGCGTCTGGGCATCATGACGTCACGTTGCCATAGCAACATGACGTCACATGACCCCGCAGCGTCATGTGACGCCACGTTGCCATGGCGACGCGTCTGCTGTTTGCAGAGGCCTTGGCCGCTTGCCCGGAACTTAATTTAAGTGCCTACGGGAAGCGTGCAGGGCCTCTGTAAACCCCACGTCCCCCGTCGGCAATCTTGCGCCCCCCCTTGGGGGTCATGCCCCCCAGTTTGCGCACCGCTGCCTTAAGGCATTTGGATCGCGCTGTGTGCGCCTCTGCGCGGTCTTCAGCAGCATGGACACCATCTTAGGCCGTGTTTATTGTGCCGGCGACGGCACCCGAAAACAAATGCATTGCCACCGCCGCGTGCGCTTATAGTAAGCCGTCGCGAAAACTGGTAGTCGGCAATATTTAATTTTTCAAGGGCTGTCGCCTCATGTGACAGCCCCTGAACAAATCAAAAGCCAGGAAACCCGCGCCGCCACCGCCGCACAACAAAATATAACTTTCGCCTGTGGCGACAGCGACGGGTGATGTCGCCATCGACGCCATCGACGGCACTATACGCACGGCCTTAGGCCGGCAGATTTTTCCTGCGTCATGAGTCACAGACAGTCATCCTGGATTGGAGGAGATGGCTGAATGGGCGGGGCTACAAGCAACTGCACAGCGTGGGAACAATGTTTCAATTCACCCCTCTCTCTTCCTCACTCCCTCTCTTACACCCCCACAAGAATAAAAATTTTAAAAAACAGCCCCCAAAAACATATATACAACCCCCTACCCCCCAACTACATACAAAAAAAAACACCCCCCAAATACATATATACAACCCCCCAAATACATACTGTACAAAAAAAACACACCCTAAATACATTTTTAAAAAACACCCCCCCCAACGATATACAACCAGGGCCACCGACAGGGGGGACAGCCGTAGTCGGTGTCCCGGGCCCCGTGAGTCAGGGAGCCCAGGCCCCGTGCCGGCCAAGTGTCACTGTCGGTGCCCTTGTGTGTCACAAAAAAACTCTGACACGCTTGGTTTATTGAAGCTAGGAGAGGAGAGCCAATGAGAGCCTTCCTCGTGGGCTCAGCTGATATACGCCACGGCACAGGCGGGAGAAACATGTTTGAAATTTCCTGCCTGTGCAGCTGCTTATTCAAACTACACAAAGGTAAATACTTAACTGTACTGTATTTCCCTGTACTGATGTGTGTGTACCCTGTGTTTGTCTCTGTAGTGTCTGTGTCCATGTTAAAGTGTTTGTTTGTTTGTGTGTGTGTCACTGTGAGTGATCCCTTCAACTTCTCCCCTTCCCTCTCCTGTGACCTGCGCCTTTAAACTCCGCAGAGATACCGGAGGTCAAAATGAATGGGATTCAGCTCCAGAGACCCCCTTCTTCAAACATGAAACGAAAAAAATTATAAATATATATATTTTTTTAAGTTAACCCGTATTGCTGCTCTGAAATTGGAAAAAGAAAAGAGCTTGTTCAAATCTATGCTGGATAGATGGAAGTTAGATTTCCCAGAATTAGTCAGCTCTGACACTTTTCTAAATGGTATTTAAAAAAAAAACATCATGCAGTTGAATCTGCAGATTTCATGGAGATACAGTACAATTTAGTTTCATACGCAGAGCTTCATATCACCAAGATTATTTGCTACATTTCAGATTGATGCTTACAAAATATCTCCAAAATGTAAGGGAAGTAACACGGTTTGTATTTGGAATGGGGAAAGGTTAAAACATTTTGGTTTCAAGAACGGGATATGTTAAAGACTTACTAAATTGTAAGACAGATCTGTCCTTTGTGTGTCTTTTGTTTGGTGACGATGGAGATCTGGGCCAAGTGACAAATATTCCTATCAATTATTAGATGCCGTGCTCCTTGTCGCTCAGAAATATATACTCACGAGTTAGCAAAAAAACCATCCTAACACTACTGCCCTGCTAAAAAAAAATGAGCCATTCTCTACCATGTCAATGGAGAGACTCAAGGCGATGTTACACATAAAACGTCTGGAAAATCCTACTGTTTATGGGAAATAGTTTATTGTAACCTTAGACACGCAGAAAAGAACGGTCTTTTTTCGGGGACAGAGTATTATATATTAAAACAAATTAGAGATGGGGGTAAACTAAGCGGATTAAGGGAACATGAGATGAAATTAATAAACACACAATCCCAGCGAGCTCTAACCCAAGAACCCACCACATCATATATATATATATATATATATATATATATATATATATATATATATATGTATATCAAAAGGAGTGCTACTGAGCGTGGCCAAATGTATTCAACAAAAAACAAAAATACCCAATGCTACATTGTCGCGGTCGGCGTAACCTGCCTTCCTTAATAAAGGAGGAGCCCGGCTGGATGCCCCAGAAACCATATGGTTTGGGCTGAGAGTGTCAGCTCTTGGGTCTAATATTGTACCTTACTGTGTTGCCTGTAATTTTGTTTCTCTGTTATACTGTCCCCCATAGGGTTATAAACTAGGAACTGTGTATTTGGGGTTAACTGTGTAAGCCCAGTGGGCCAGTTAATGCATTATCTGTGTATTCCCTTTGCCTTATGGGCCTGCAACTGCCTGTGTCAGCTTGGAAGTGGATTGCCTTGTATGGGTGGCCTCTTATGAGAAATAGCTGCAGGGCAGGGACGCCTGGAACATGAGGGGAAAGGGGGGGAATATTTTAACCTGTCTTGCCTGCCAGCAAGGTATTCTTAGCTGGTGTCTTAGAGAAGAGAAGGTTAGAACCCCACATGATAGGTGCAGATGGTGGAGTGCAAGCTCTTGTGTGTACATGTTGGTTCTCTGTGTTTTAAAACTGCAATGCATTGTGTTTGTCCTGTGATTTTAACCCAGGTTGGTGACAAAAGGCAGTTTGAATTAGCATGTGAATTACATGTGGATTAGCATTTCAATGCCCCAGCTCAGATAGGGATTCCAAGCCCCAAATCTCCCCAATTTATTTCCCTTGTAAGTATAAGGTTCCCCAAAGTATATTCTGTAAGGAAGTGTACTTTATATTGTGTTTTAATGTTTACTACTGTATAAGGTTCTATACAGAAAGCACAGGCATATGGAAGATGCTAGCTAGTTTGCATAGATTCTATAGTTCAGAGAGGAGAGGAATGGCAGAGAGGGGAAAACCATTTGGTGAGCAGGATGTTCAGATTAGGATGTCTTTGTTTTACTAGACACCGCGGAGCCAGGGAAAAAACGGCCCTGGATGTCAAAACTGATAAGCAAGGTTTCTATTGGCAAGTTTTGAATTTATCCCTCCTATCAGGGAATACGTAATTTCAATCCCTGCTTTAATTGGCTATTACACTCCTCAATGATTTAGATAGGAATTCAGCCTATATAAGAGCGTGCAGTAAAAGCAGCTCTCTCTCTTTTTCCTGTTGGAGATCTGAAGACAAGCAGCTGCTGGCGGGCCTCTCAAATCGTGCTTCTGTGAAAGAGCTATTCACACATGGAAGCATGGGGAGGCCTAGCCAGCAGTCTGGATTTCGGTCCAGGAGCCCAGAACCAAGGTCCTATCAAGGTAAGCCTTTGCTGAACAGGCGCCTTGCAACTAGGAAAGGGTAGATCTCTTCCCCATACCCCAGTAAGTGTGTATATTCTCTGTTTCTTGTATTTTTGTGTGTTTCCGAGGTCTTGTCCGAATAAACCGCAATTTATTTTACTGCCTGTTTTGCCTTGTGACTGATCCCTTAAATATAAATGTGTATTTGGCCTGCGCTCCCGTCACATACATCCAATATGACAAAATACATACTGTAGTTAAAAACTTGAATGTTAGTATTCTCAGTAAGGGTGTTTATTAATTTTAATTTTGAACTGGTATCAGTTGTTTGGAGGTTAGTGGCCCCTCCTCCCAGGGTTTAAGCTCACCCCACCCCACCCCATTTTTTAAGTAGCAGGTTTTTCCATGTTCCTGTGCAGGACAGGTCTATTAAGACCATTCGCCCTTCACTGCAGAGGTAAATGAGAATTTTCACAGGTAGTGTTAGGACCTGCATACTGGTCATGCCGTAAAGTGGCTGCAGAATTATAACGCTTTGGCCAAAGGGTTTAACTAAATGACCCTTATTAATTAGAATACTAACATTGAAGTATTTAACTATGTATTTTGTCACATTGGATGTAGCATTGGGTATTTTTGTCTTTTGTTGTAAACATGAGATGAAAGTCAATATATCTTTTTATGATTGATTGATGGGAGTTATTTGTGTTATGTATACTGATTATATTAGTGTAAAAGTTATAATTACCAATAAAGTCGCAATTGCTAGAGATATTATTTGCTCTTAGTTCTGTACTCTGGAGGTCTGTATGAGGTTTGGCAAAATCCTTTCTGGGTTTTCAGATTCCGGTTCGGGATTTTGCTCTTGCTCGCCCTCTGTGGCCGAACCGTACATTTTTGTCTTTGGCAACTGTCTTTAAAAGTACAGCCCTGTGAGCAAGAAGTTACCGAGCAAAGTTCCAGTTTCCTGCTGTGTTCATACTTATTGTCTTTCACGTTACCAGATCCGGCTCATGTACCTCGACTATCCTTGTCTTCAGCCCGCCCCGACCACTGCAAGTACCTCGACTATCCCTGTCTTCAGCCTGCCTCGACCTCTGCATCCACACCGACTTCGCAACACTGCTGCCAGCCCTGACCTTCGGCTTACGACTCACTACACTATCAGGACACTGTCCCTCGGCTCAGGTCGGTTCTTTCACCTTCCTACCTCAGCCCTGCGGGTCCGCTTCCTGCTTGAGATGAGCATCATTATAGTCTAGCGGTCATAAATAATGTTCAGTAGATAGATCTTTTTTGTTACTTTATATGTACTTGTTATCTTATATGTATTTTCTCTTATAAACAATATATGTTTACCACTTTGGAAATGAAAAATGCAACAGCAAAAGTTAATGGGAGGTGGGGTTAGGGAGAATTTGGCTGTACAAGCACTTGCTGATCACACTGTGACATCCCACACAAGGGACGAACCAGATTAAATCAAACCCCTCCCAAGTATAGTAAAAAAGTGACTATTTCTATTTTCACTTACCAGGTCTCTCTAGATATTCTCTGTGTCCACCAGTGCAGGAAGACCCACTACCTCAGCCGTTGCTCTATAGGGGAGAGATACAGGGGAGCAGGTGCTCCCCCTCCTGTCTTCCTCACCTGGACAGCATGGTCAGACAGCATTGCATTGTATCACTTGCCCAGATGTGACCCCTCCGGATGATGTCCCAGTTTCCTATTGGCCCCGGAGGGTGTGGGTGCTTTGAAAATTGGCCATTACATGATCCCTGTTCATGATCTCTGCTAGCCTAGCGGAACAGCTACTGGCACCCGCTACGGACGTAAGTATCTCTGGAAGCAGGGGGTCCCTGTACCTGAAATTAATGGGTCTCATTTCCAGGGACCCCCTGCTTCAATACTGTGTTAAAAAGCAAAATTTTTTTTTAAAATGCCCGCTTGGATTGCAGCTTTAAGGCGGCAGACCAAGCAATATATGTGTGTGTTTTATTTAATAAATCAGTTCTGTACTATGAGAAAACACTAGTAGCATTTTTTTTAAACAAATCTGAATTACATTTTTTATGTATTATAATGTAACAAGTATTTTTTTGTTTCTATAGCAACCATTTACAAAGTCACATCCCATTCATCTTCTGAAACAGGCTCTGGTACACCCTTTTTGAGCCCTGCCCTCTCTCTAGCAGTGCACTAATTGTATCTAGTGACTGCCTTGTCACATAATCTTCCCCACTGTACTTTGCATCTTTGGTCCACTTCTGCTGCACTGACGGCAATTATGTGAATCCCCAAGCCGAATCTTCGCTGATCGTTCACAGGAGAACGGATCGATCAGTAACTTAGCTAATTACTTATCATTGTGTGGATTGTATTGATGCACATATTAAAGGGAAAAAACACAGCTTGAACTACTTTAAAAGATTCTTTCTTGATGTGACGTTGTTAGACTTAGCACTGCAGCAATATACTGAGCAATGCATAGAATGGTTATATGCATAATGCTGTTGCCATGTAGTCCTTATCAAAGCCTTTCCAATCCTATGATTGTATAATACAATAGATATGTAACAGGGTCTTATCCCTGTTGAAGAAACGATCTCTAAAATCCAGCAGGGATCTGGTTAAGTGCAGCAGGCAATTAACCAGACTCCACCTGGCCAATTAAGTCTGTAAGAAAAGCCTCATGTGAGACACAGAGGACCCAGGAACCTGCCAGAGACTGACATGGAGGGCAACCTGCTTAAGGTACCTCCTGCGACTTTGGGGTGATAGGCTGGTAATGGGAATATCTCTCCAGTCCTGTATATAGGGTCTGGGGAAGTAAGTTAGCCCTTACAAAGGGATAGGAGTTTGTTATTTTGTTGTTTTTGTATGCTTTGCCTGGATGAAGGAACAGGTGCAATAAAGCCAAGAAATCATTTCACCAAATCGGTCTCCATTATATGTACCTCTGCACACGTCTCTTACATATGGTGTCAGATTTTGGGATGAGAGGTGGCCCTTGAATTTCAATGGGGTCCCGGAGACTGCATGTGATTTTTTTTATTTTTGACTGCATACAGTTCCTGCAAACAGCCTGAGCAACAAAGCAAAGAATCAGTGCAGAAGTGACCAGATTTAAAGGACTTCACATCCAGGCAGAAAAGCTACAAATGCACTGGAGAAAGCCACAACGCCACAGTTTGACTGGGAGGACTGTGACAGACAGTGACCCCCACAAGGGACTGATGCTGTGACCAGAGTCTACCCGCCACTGGTTAAAGAAAAGAAAGAAAAAAACATGAGATTTTAAAATGGCCGCCCAGGTGAAGTCAAATACAGACTGCAAGAATGGGGAATAAAATGTGTTCCTTGTGTAAAGAGCCCAGCCACACGGAGCAGTGTCCCTTCAGACCTTATTCGGATGATGAGGATGAACCCTATGTGGCCCCAGAAAAAGGGCAGCAGCCAGAGGAATATTTTTTCAACGAGCCAAAAACCTGCAGCAGCCAGCAATGCGCTGTGGTCACAAGGAAGGTGTAGATGTTTTTCTCAGCAAGTGCACATCCTGTATCACAAGAAAGTCCAGGTGGATTCTGGGGCTCAATTAGAGTTAAAACTCACTGTATATGTTGGTGTTTCTCTCTCTGCTGCTGCTGCTGCTGCTGCTGCTGCTGCTGCTGCTGCTGCTGCTGCTGCTGGAAGGTTAGGATCCTCCGGTCTGCAGTCTGCTGATATGGCACAAAAATAGGTAAAGTTTGCATCGCACCACCAAAACAAAAACGAGGTAGCAAGGGTAACTCCAAAATTAGTTTATTTTACCTAAACAGGCCAGTTTTTGCCTCTTTTTTTATGGTCAAATAAACTAATTTTGGTGTTACCCTCTCTACCTCGTTTTTGTTTTGGTGGTGTGACGCAAACTTTACCTATTTTCTCATCCAGTATCACTAATGAGAAAGAATGTGTGCACAGTACTGCTGATGTCTCAGAATCTGCAAAAGTAAAGAAGAAAAAGTCTACAGAGATGCCAGTGAGAGCTATGAACTCTGCAAGCAAAGTCTTCCCACCTGTAGGACTACCAGCTGGGGTTCTAGCGAATACAGTGAAAACAGCTGCAATAGCGCCTCCCGAGGTCAGGAAGAAAAATACACTTGAGAGCCCCAAAATGGAGGACAACATGTGGCGTTCCTGTCATGAACCCTACCCCACGGAAGAGTGACCCTTCCCGTCCTATGAGGATAAGGATGAAGATATCTCTTATGGGGAACCCAAACCGATTCACACCCACAAAACACCCCAAGAATGGTGGAGGTGCCTAAACTCGGTATGCACCGAACAAATAGGTCTCTATGACCCTGAATATTCCTGCCAGCTAACGCAACTGCAAGAAAAGTCTGGCGGATACAGTGAAACTGCTGAGGTTTCAAATAAAGACCCCAGCATCCCTGATGGGGCGGAGTCGTCCAAAACAAAAAGGCAGAAAAAGAAAAGCTGTGCTTCACTTACCGTGGAAGGAACAGTGCAGATCTCGCGGAGAAAAAGGAGGTCTGAGATGTCCTGCAGCCTAGATAAAATGGAGGATCCATCATATCACAGAATATCCAGAGGGCCCAAGGCAGAAGTCGTGTACCCCAAAGAAGTGGGTAAATAACTACAAGGAGGCCCTGAATATTATAGAGACTGTAAGAAGAGAAAATAAAAGACTGAAAAGATGAAAAGTTAGAAGCATTGGAGCAATGCACACAAGCAGAGCATCTACTGCACAACCAACTGCAAGGTCTGCGTACGCACCTACAGATTTCCAAAGAGAAGCAACGATCTCTGCTAGAAGTAAATATGCAGACTGCTAAAGAAGTACATGTGCTGCAGGAACGTTTAAAAACCAAGTATGTCCTTGCAGAACAGCATGAGGAAGTGAAGGCTACCCTGAGCATCACCAGAGCATCGCTGGAGGCCAAGCTTAGAGGCCAGGTGACTGTGTATGAGAGGGAGCACGAGAAGGTCCAGAAACTAGAGTAAGAGATGGAGAAGCAGGGCGGTTGCTCCATCCCCAAAAGTCAGTACGCCCATGAGAAACAGGCATGGAAATCACAAGCAGCAGCGACCCTGGCGATGAAATCTGCAGAGCTCCAAAATATGAAGCAAGCTCAGTGCGAGCACAGTGAAGAGATGAAGGCCCTGAGAGGTGAATTGCAGGATGCACTCAAGAACGTGGGATGTCTCGCTGATGAGTTGAACTTGCAGCAAAGCCTAGAAGTGGAAGGTCTAAAGCTGGCAGCTAAACACACATACCTGCAACTTGCAGCTCTGCAGATGCAGATTGCTGAGCTTAAGATACAGCTCACCAAAAGGAAGAGAGTGAAGAGGTGCCCGTTCGCCAAGTGGACAGCCTGACACTGCGCTATGAGGCCAAGATGGCTGATGACCGCAAATTGCTTGACAATGAGAGGGCCCAGCTGGAGCTGGACAACATCCGGGAGGAGCCCCGGCAGGAGCAGATCAAAAATAGAGAAAAGGAAACGGATTTAAGCCTTGCTTTGAGTCAACTGGGAGATGTGGAATCGCAACTCAATTCCAAAGAAGCTGAACTAGCAACTGCATTGAGTGGGAAAAGAAGTGCAGAAGAACAGCTTCAAGAGATGAAAACTCAAATAGCTATTCTTGAACGCTCTTTAAGTGATACCATGAAATGGCACGAGTCAATGGTAGTAGAAATAGATTCCGAACATCAGACAGAATTCAAAAGTAAGCTGGCAAAGGCTTTGCAAGACCTGAGCAAGGGTTACAAGGAATGGACATTTAGTGCTAAATTGGAGTCCATGGAAAAGATACAAGAGAAAGCTATTTGCGTAAACCCTCTGCGACTGTCGTCATACAGTCTGCCTACAAAGAGAGGATCGCCCGACGTATGTTAGCCCTTACAAAGGGATAGGAGTTTGTTATTTTGTTGTTTCTGTATGTTTTGCCTGGATAAAGGAACAGGCTCAATAAAGCCAAATTATAATTTCACCCAAATCGGTCTCCATTAAAGGTACCTCTGCACACGTCTCTTACAAGACAGAGGAATATCTGCTTTGCGTATTAATCCCTTTATTTCCTGGTAATAACAGGTTTGCAGATTTTCTAAACCAGGCGAATTGTTAGCTCTTGACCTACTGAATTTTTTATATGTGTGATACCTGCGGTGGAAGAGGGTCATCGTATTGAAGAACAACTGATTTGTCTTCCTGACTGAGGATGACCTTGACTTTTGCTAGTGAAGGTGAATGTGATGAACATTTTCCATTATAGGAGAAGGAGCGGGTCAGTGAGTAAAGACACTGACTGGCACTGAGTTTGAAGCAGGGGAACCTGGTTCAATTCCCGGTGTCGGCGCCTTGTGACCTTGGGTAGGTCACTTTATTTCCCTGTGCTTCAGGCACCAAAAACATAGATTGTAAGCTCCACGGGGCAGGGACCTGTGCCTGCAAAATGTCTCTGTAAAGCGCTACATAAAACTAGCAGCGTTGTACAAGAACATGCTATTATGATATTATTATTAAGTCTGCAGGAGCAGTGGATGTATAAAAGGGCGATTCTCAGTATTAAAAGGGTGATCCCATTGAAGTCTAAGGAAGTCACTGAGAAGTGTCAGTGGGTGATCCTGACTTACAAGAGTTATACCGCTGAATGTTATAAGGGAATACACGTGTGTAAATGCGTTATCTTGACTTTTCAGATATTGATCCAGTGGAAGTCCCTGTACACGGGCGACCCTGACATTTTACAGGCATGAAACCATTGGAGCGTTTGGCTGCAAGCAACCAATGTGTTTACAAGTGTTTTGGTATAAAGTTTGTGGGGGTATCATTTGATCCGTGTAAGAGGGTCATCCAATTACATTTTTTTAGGAACAACTGATGTGTCTTCCTGACTGAGGCTGACCTTGACTTTTGCTAGTGAAGGTGAATGTGATGAACATTTTCCATTCAAGTCAATGTTGGCCAATGATTGATAATGATTGATTGATAATGATTTGAGCAAGAGGTTTATTCTGACTTTGAAGAGGCTGGTAGTAAACCCTGAGAATTTTTCATGTACGTAATGACTGAAGTGAGTCTGACTTTTAGGAGAGTGATAGTACTCTATAGGTGAGCTGATACGTATACGAAGACTTACAAGACATTGATACTATTGAAGTCTGTGCGTGCAACGGATGTGCGTGTAAAGATTATTTTGACTTAAAAGGCACTTATGCTACTGAAGTCTATGGGAGCAACTCATACTATGGAAATGGTGACTATGACTATTCAGAGGTTAATCCCATTAGAGTCTTTATGGAGATTTGTCATGTATAAGAAGTGACCCTGACTTTCTCTGTTGAAGTTGACTTTGCAGTGTGTACTATGACATCCTTACAATGAGGGTGATGTGACAGCTAAGTCTCTCCTGTTTATACCCTGCCTTTTCTCTTCAACCTCTTGGGACCTTCTAATTGGACCATATTAGTCATTGCAGTGCCAGGATTCTTAGTTGCTGTAGCGACCATTCCCCCAAACACTGATGTTCTGTTGCACATGGAAGGCAGAAGTCCCTTATGACATTAAATAACATATGCACGATTAAAGTAATGCAGTGCCTGCAGTGAAGGGGTAAAAACAGGAGCCCTACATTTACTGTGAATCCACATTTTGGTATGTTCCCCCCATGTACATAGTAACCCCATAGAGATCTTAACATTAAGACTCCCAATTTACTATGCAGTGCTATGCCAGAAGACTTTGCCTGCTCTGGAAAACACCTTAAACCCCCATTCAAGCGAATAGGCCACAGTCTTCCAGCTCCGGAAAGTGTCTTATAGTAGCACTAATTAGTAAACATGAGCCATTGCAGGCCCCTCTGGCAGTGAAGGGGTTAGGTTTCCCATTGCCTAATCCTTTTGAAGGCAGAATTTCTACCCGTAGCGTCTAAACGAGAAGGAGCCTGTCGAATCCATTCCGCGGTGGCTTTGCATCTGCTGAGCTGTTTAAAATCAATTTCCCGCAATGGGAATTTGGTTTCAAACCCCAGGCTACCTGATCAGCAATGCACCAAGGTGAGCCATTATTAATACAGTCCCGAAGGTGAAATCAGCGCAGAGTCGTATTGGTTATTCGATAATTGCTGAGTGGTGAGATAATTATGCAAAACACATTTCCGATAACCCCCATCGTTGCTGGAGGCACCTCCGAAAGCAAACGAATCCTGTAATGGGTTCATAAAAGCGAACATGCAGAATTGTATATTGATACTGAGCATCTCTATACTTTGTTGTGTCAACAGAGCTCCTTCCACTTAATGGAATGTAGCTTTGGCTGTGACCGTACATTTTTCCCTGTCATTGTCACTGTCTCCGTGCTGCTTTTTACCAGGATTGACCCTTGTCTCTGGCTCTTGTATCCTCTCTTTGTGGCCTCATTCATTTGTCACTCTTCGCTGTGTCTGTCCCAAGGCCTCTGTCCTTTCTGCTCCTTGTCACTGTGGCTGTCTCTTTTCTCTATAAGCAGAACGGTGAAAATACTAGGCGCTACTGCGCATACGAATAATAACGTGTTATTCAAGTGACAAAATGATACACAATATTGTAGTGATAAATATGTGGCTTTATATAATTAATAATGTGATAAGTGCACAGTGAAAAATATATAATAAATATTGCAACTCTCTGCTCGAAGTCACTGGTAGGGACTGTACGCGTAGGCCCCTATAGATTCACAATTTCTGCAATACTCCAGGAGCAGCATAGGATAGATACATAAAGAAAAAAAGAGAAAAACCCAACTAAGTGCAAGTGTTTTCAATTCAGTGACTTGATGTGAATCTTGGCTTGTGTTCTGCTACTTACAATGAAGTAGGTAAATTAGTCCGTATCACAAACATGGCAATCTTTCTGTAATATCATAAAGTTGGTACCTCAGGAAAAAAGAAGAACAAAGACCATTGTGCAGCTCATATATAAAATTCATTTATGTATAAAAAATGTAAGAAATGCACTTACAATGTGTGCAAATTTTAAAAGCATATTTAATCAGGTAGTGTTAGGACCTGTTAATGGTCATGCCTTGATGTGGCTCGCAGGCTTATAACACTTTGGCCAAAGGGTTTAACTAAATGACCCTTTTTCAAGACAATATATAGGTATTGCACTGTGTATTTTTGTCGTAATGGATGTACAGTAGTATTGGGCTTTTTTGTCTTTGGTTGTATACATTTGGCCACGCTCAGTAGCACTCCTTTTTAATACTTATATACATACAGTGTGTGTGTGTGTGTGTGTGTGTGTGTGTGTGTGTGTGTGTGTGTGTGTGTGTGTGTGTGTGTGTGTGTGTGTGTGTGTGTGTGTGTGTGTGTGTGTGTGTGTGTGTGTGTGTGTGTGTACGAGAAGAAAGAAGTATCCCAACTATAGCACTCTAGCGTACAAAAGTATCAAATTTATTAAGTACATCACAGAAAACGAATAACAATGAAAAATGTTCACAGTGTCCCTGAAACCGAAATTTCAGCTGAAAGACCTCACTCATTACTTAATGAAAACTGCTATTGTAAATTAAGGGCAAGCTATATACTAACGCAAAAAAATGCACTAATATACATGAGTATGTAAGCTAACCCGTGAGTGTGGAGGCATATAGTCAGCCTCCTATCACTCAGACCGGCCGGTCAAATAACATGGAGGTTCAGACAGACCTAACTATAAGGTATATAAGGTATATAACAAGAGAAATATATATTCACTTTGTGGTGGGTGGGGGAGTTTGAGCTTGCTCGGTATCTGTGTTAATATAAGGTATATACATACAAATTTAAGTCAATTTATGACAAACAGTGAAAATGTGCGCAGATTGATACAATCAAAGGCAATAAGTACTTGTACACAAAGCCAAAAACGATAGGCAGTGGTATATCCTCTAATGAGAAAACATAAGATACTTAGCATAAGTCTAATGTGGACAATCCTTAGTCAGAGATCAGCAGTAATGAGATAATGAGGATACAGCGCCCACACTGCATGCGCTCCGTCGTAACCAGGAGCACCACCGTTATCTTCACAGCGAAGAGTGGTAAGATCAGGGAACCGCGGCACACACAAAGCGACAAGCCCCGACACGCACGTTTCGCCACCTGCTTCGTCCGGGGTCTTTACGTTAGTGCTGATTATGGCTATCTTTGTAGTCGCAGTTGCCGTGACGTGGAAGGATTCAGTGATATGAGAGCGCCGGAACCAGCACAAAGGGGAGGAGTGGCTGGAGCAAGGCAGATGAAATATACCTAAATAGAAAATAAAGGTATTAAGTAACTAAATACACTGCACCATTATGCCAGATGATATAATTATCTACGTGCAGAGGGAAGATCAGACACACTCTCAATATAAACAAACCAAATCAGAGCATGCCAGCCAGCACAGTTAAGGCATACCACAATACTACAGATGCTCAAATGTAAAGATATTCTGGCAAAAATGTAGACTAAGTTAGGCGGTTTAAAATGAACTGAGATCCCCGTGTTGCTTGGGACAACCGCAGGATTGTTAAAGGAACATCGCATACCCCATATAGTCATTCATACCTGAGGGCAGCAATGTTCCTAATTTATCCAATCCAGCGGCACTCACGCTGCAGAAGCAGCCTTTCCAGGTCTACGCGAATCCCTAAGGATACCTGGTCAATATATATATATATATAATATGGTGGGTTTGGGAGTTTCTTGAGCTTGCTGGTATTTTGTGTGTTTATTAACTTTTATTTTCAGCTGGTCTCAGCTGTTTGGAGGTTAGTGGCCCCTCCTCCTCAGGGTTTAAGCTCGCCCCTCTCTACTTTCAAAGTTAGCAGGTCTTTTTCATGTAACTGGGTTTGGACAGATCCAATGTGATTATTCTCCCTCCAAATAGAGGTACATGAGAATTTTAATCAGGTATTGTTAGGACCTGTTAATGGTCATGCCTTGATGTGGCTTGCAGGCTTATAACGCTTTGGCCAAAAGGTTTAACAAAATGACCCTTTTTCAAAAGAATATATACGTATTTCATTGTGTATTTTTGTCATATTGGATGTAGCATTTGGCTTTTTTGTCTTTTGTTGCAAATTTTAAAAGCATATGACACAATCAGTGTACAGATAGCTCAGCGTCACGTTATTCTCACCGCCACCGCTCCCTTATGTGCCGTCTGTCCCGATGCTGGATCCCCAGCAGTCTCGGTCGGTCCCTTGTGCTCTCCAGTGCCTCTCCAGACGTCTCCTCTCTGCCTCTCCTTGCCTGCTTATGATAGGTTTCGGCGCTTGCTGGCATTTCCCTGGGTCCCGATACGTCACTTCCAGGTTTGATGTCACATCCGGTTGCGGACTTTTAGTAGAATAACGCACTGCGCCATGGTCCTTGTTCTTCTTTTTTCCTGACGTACCAGCTTCATGATATTACAGAAAGATTGCCACATTTGTGATATGCACTCTATGGGGAGCCGAGAAGTTGGAACCTAGTCAGGAATAAAAGAAGAACAAAAGATCGAAAGAGAGGGAAATACATTAAAAATCATTATCATAAATATGAGCACAAACAAAGTGAAAATACAGGCATACCCCGCTTTAAGGACACTCACTTTAAGTACACTCGCGAGTAAGTACATATCGCCCAATAGGCAAACGGCAGCTCACGCATGCGCCTGTCAGCACGTCCTGAACAGAAATACCAGCTCCCTACCTGTACCGAAGCTGTGCGCAAGCGGGGAGACTATAGAGCCTGTTACAAATGCGTTATTTACATCAGTTATGCACATATATGATGATTGCAGTACAGTACATGCATCAATAAGTGGAAAAAGTTAGTGCTTCACTTTAAGTACATTTTCGCTTTACATACATGCTCCGGTCCCATTGCGTACATTAATGCGGGGTATGCCTGTATTCACCATCAAGGTCAGA
The DNA here is from genome assembly GCF_040206685.1 of Ascaphus truei. Lineage (NCBI taxonomy): Eukaryota > Metazoa > Chordata > Amphibia > Anura > Ascaphidae > Ascaphus > Ascaphus truei. The sequence goes on along the minus strand of NC_134491.1, from coordinate 61,681,571 downwards.
AAACACCCGTAAGAGATACAGGGTATGGTAGACAGGATCATAAAAATGATAGGATCATAAAAATGATAGGATAATTTCTGAGAGAAATTAGCAACATCATACTCATGGATACAACCAAGCAAATGATGTCCAGGTAGGTCAGGAAAAAAGATACAAAAGGGAAAAGGCAAGGATGAATAAAACCCGTTCACCCCCCAAAAAGTTCAAGATAGGAGTAATCTAGATAGAAGAGACAGCACAAGAAGTGAATTGTCCCCTATTAACACAGTTCCATGTAGATCAGATCATTTTTAGGGGCAGAGGGGTATTGCACTTCATGGGAGACGGGGAACCGGTTTCTTCCGCTGCTCGAGAAGGGGGCAAGATCCAAAAGAGGCAGAACATCAGAGGAAAGAGGGGCAGAAGAAAAAGAGAAAGACAGAGGACCGAAAAGGTTAACCAAATAGGTTAATAATGGAATATGATGTACGTTAGCCAATTTCAATGATTGATGCCACTATATTAACTACTGAGTGGTAGTTGGAGCCACACTCCTGACGAAGTTTGCAAAAATGAAACGCGTAGAGTGTGAATCTTGCCAGACACTCCCAGCAGCAGTAAGGAGCATTATTCTACCAAAAGTCCGCAACCGGATGTGACATCAAACCCGGAAGTGACATATCGGGACCCAGGGAGACATCAGCAAGCGCAGAATACTATCGTAAGCAGGCAAGGAGAGGCAGAGAGGAGATGCCTGGAGAGGCACTGGGGAGCACAAGGGACCGACCGAGACTGCTGGGGATCCAGCACCGGGACAGATGGCACATAAGGGAATGGTGGCGGTGAGAATAACGTGACGCTGAGCTATCTATACACTGATTGTGTCATATGCTTTTAAAATTTGCACACCCGTAAGTGCATTTCTTAACATTTTTAGACATAAATGAATTTTATATACAAGCTGCACAATGGTCCTTGTTCTTTTTTTCTGAGGTACCAACTTCATGATATTACAGAAAGATTGCCACGTTTGTTATATGCACTAAATGGCCTACTACATTGTAATTAGTCAGAACACAAGAGCCAAGTCACTGAATTGAAAACACTTGCACTTAGTTGTGTTTGTCTCTTTTTTTTCTTTATGCATCTATCCGATGCTGCTCCTGGAGTATTGCAGAAATTGTGTCTCTTTTCTCTGTCACTTTTTGCTTTGCCTCTCTCCATCTGTCATGGTCACCTCTTCTTATTCTCACCCCTGGCTGCACCTCATCCCTTGACCCTGTCCCTTCTGCTTCTTCTCACCATCACCACGTCTTTTCCCTCTGTCATTGGCCCCCTGTCCTTCCGTCCCTATCACCTCTTCTCCCTCACAGTCACTTCTCCTCTGTCACCTCTCTCAGCCTTCTATTTTACTGTGACTCGGTTTTTCCATCCGTTCCTCTATATCAGTGATTTTCAATCGGGGTTCCGCGAGCATCCCTCAGGGGTTTCGCGACCGCCTGGGGGGGAGAGCTGGGACAACGCTCCCATTCTGTCCCAGGCCCGGCGGCGCGGCGGCACCCCACATAGCAGTGACCTGGCGGCTCCCGAGCTAAGCAGCAGCCGCCTGGTCACTGCTATCCTTCCTCTCCCTTCCAGCGCCAGAAGTCGCGTCAACTTCCAGCTGGCAGGAGGGGAGAGGAAATATCAGGCAAGAGAGCGCTAGCGCCGGAAGCTCACTTAAAGTGAGAGAGGTGTGTGTGTGTGTCTGTGAGAGTTTCAGTGTCTGTGAGAGTTTCAGTGACAGTAAGAGTGTAAGTGTCTGTGAGTCAGATAGGGGGAGAGGGAGAGGGAGTGTAAGGGGATAGTGTGAGGGGGGAGAGAGACAGGAGCAACAGGGGAGGGATAGATGGAGGCGACGGGGGTGGAAAGAAATGTATGAAGTGTTGGGTTCCCCAGAATCTCAAATCAAATTCTGGGGTTCCCTAACCAATAAAAGGTTGAAAAACACTGGTCTATATTAATTTCTTCACAGTACAGAAGAGTTAACCTGTTCCCTTCCAGTGGGACATACAATATGTTAGGAAGAGGTTAAAATACAAAAGATTAACCATGCTGATGCACAAAGCAGGAATTGGTCTGAAAGATTTAACTGCCAATAACAGCTATAGAATTCAGGAGTTAAGGATTTTCCTGCCAGTGAAGAGACTTTAAGAGCGCTGGGTCCATCAGCCAATAAATTAATAGACTCATGCCATCAGGAATTCATCTATTCTTGATTAAAAGGACTGCAATCATTGTTTGCTGAGATCGATACTTGAAGCCTGAGGAAAGATTAAATAGAACTGGTGGATTTATCTGGGAAGGGACAGTTAAGGACAATGCAGTAGGTGGAGCTTCTGTAGGATTTTGGATAGCCCTCTGCTTCCCACTTTCACCTCTAAAATAAAGTTCTCATAGGTGCGTTAGTCCTGGAGAAGTGACACTTCAATACAGGTTGTGACCATATTCTGACCTCTCAACTGTCACTGACCTTCTGTCTAATTTGGAGTGTCACTGAGTTTTAGCCCCAGCATCTCAGAGACTTCAATGCAATTCACCTTTCCGCTCAAATACCCTTATTCTTTTAGTCTAGAACCGCTAAATATCACTGATTTCTGTCCTTGGAGGTGACATTTCTGCATATTAGTGGCTCATCCCAATAGTTCACCATAGATTTAGTTTATACACAGGGCTATTGAAACCCCATAAGCCTCTTCTTTAGCTGTTCTTTGCACTAAAAATATAGGGGCAGATTCATCAAACTCCGATCCGTGGTATGGCACCAGATCAGGCCTTAACTTCCATTGACTTGAATGGTTGTTAACACCAAGCTGATGAATCCCGACGGTAGAGTTTGATTCCCTCATTAATAAAGCGCCCCAAGGCGGGAAACGCGTCAGAGGATTCAACTGCTGTTTTTTAGCTTTGGCTATTATGCCTAATAAATGAATATATTTTTTTTACCTGCCTCCAGCCTAATTCTCACAATCGCAGTGCTCATTCCTTTTTCTCTGCTCCGATTCCCTCGTTAGCAAGGACCAAGGCGAGTTATATTTTATATTACTGAGCCAAAAACTGCCATTTTAGTGGAACAATTCTTATTTCAAAGTGATATCCTGACTATTATTAATAATATTATCATGGCAGCCTGTATGCAAGTTGATTTTCGTCTGACTGTTTAAATTGGCGGTACAGTAACTGCCATTTGCTTCCTGCGCGCCTATACAGCAATGATGCAACAATGACCTAGAGAAAACCTATTGTAGCATGAACAATTAGAGAATCTTTTACATGTACAAATTAACACAAAGCAGAAGTAGCAGCAGATGAAAGATCAAAGGGACCCCAGGCTGTGCAAGGGTTGCAATTACTGCATATTATTTTATTATTTTTGTATCATTCCATTAATTAATGTAACATTTGTCAGCCGATGTAACGTCTCGTTCCCTCCAAGGCATGTTCTTTGCAGGTGGATGGGTCCTTTGCCAGCTTCGTGAAGATTCAGTAATGCTCGCTGCTTTATACGATGGAGGCTCTTAACTATAACTTTGCATACTCGCTTCACAGCGTACCATGATGACGAGTCATTGACATTGCTATGTTTAATGGTCCATGTCTCCCACATCTGATGCATCTTGTATTTAATTGTTCGGATTAATTGGACTGTTGGAACAGTTGGCCGTTGTGCAACTCTCTTATCCAATGTCCCCTAGAACATTCAGAGATAACCCAGGACCCCTGTAACCTCATTGGGTTGGTAGTGAGAGAGGCGGTGCTTTGCAACGTGTTGATGACCCCACTGGCAGCAATGGAGATAAAAAAGAGTGGTACTTTGGTTAAATGCATGGAGCACAATCCTTTTAAAGAGGCTGAGAAGTGTTCTCTAGACACCATTTGCCACTGCTTAGGAGAACACTATAAAAGGTAGCATTACTTTTAGTGGAACTATTGGACAGGTAAGGTTGACAGTTGTCCCATAGTTTTTTTGAATTGTCCTAATTCCAAGTAATTAGGACAATCCAAAATATCTATTCTAGGACTCAACACTTCCCAAATATGTTGGCTATTTTTTATACAACTTTGTTATTCAAAATTACTGGGATTTGTAATGCTCACGTTTTGATCAAACGTTACATTTCAGAAATACAAAACGTTTGCTGTTTCCTGCACAGATCTACAGAAGATGGTTCAAACGTCACCATATAAGTATTTGTAAAAATGCCTTGACACTTTTAACACTTCAATGGTAAGTTAAAGCGTCTGGGGTTTTTTTACAATCTTTATCCAATGTCCTTTGCCAATCATAAAAGCCACAGGTAAATTGTTAGCTTTGCTCCATCCTGTCTTTGCAAATTAATGATGAAGCCGTCATTCATCAGACATAGTTACATAGTTACGTAGTTACATAATGACATAGTTACATAATTACATAGTAGATGAGGTTGAAAAAAGACGTATGTCCATCAAGTTCAACGTTAAATTTAGACAGATACTTTATCCTATATTTGTACTTACAGTTTATTGATCCAGAGGAATGCAAACAAAAAACCTAATTATCCAATGATGTCTCATAATGGGAAAAAATACATTCTTTCCTGACTCTAATAAAGGCAATCAGATTACTCCCGGGATCAACATCCTTCCCATACATATACATAATAGTGAGAGTCAGCACTCCTAAGGTCAATAATGAAACAAATATCATAGAGGTGCAGGGAACATCGAGGGACCCCTACATCCCTCACAAAACGTGTGTGTGTGTATCTATCTATTTATATATCAACAAAAGAATGCCTGCAACAGACCCAATGATAAGAAGGTACCAAAATCAGTGAATGTAAACTATCAATATCAAGCTACTGACGGTGCTTGGGACAGAATAATATGAACAACTAGAGAGAACGTATCCCACAGTGTCCCACTAGTTGTTCATATTATTCTGTCCCAAGCACCGTCAGTAGCTTGATATTGATAGTTTACATTCACTGATTTTGGTACCTTCTTATCATTGGGTCTGTTGCATGCATTCTTTTGTGCTTTTGCTGCAGGTCTATAGTAAATGACTTATTCTCACCCACTTGCCTTTTCTATCTTTATTTGAGTGCGGGTTCCCTCCTTTTTTAGCAAACATCCTTCCCATATTGACTTCTTTGGTATATCCCTGTATACGTTCCTTTCCAAAAAGATGATCAGGAAGCGCAATGTCATGTAAAAAACAGAAGAAAATTCCCTGATGGTGCAGTATTGTGATTGATATGTGATAAATATCAAGGTGCAGTGTGCTGGATACTCACAAGTGTAGAGTGAGCAATGTTCCCATAAAGGTTTCTTTATGTGTGTCAGCCCGTTGGACCGTCAGACAGGTAAGTGGAATGGTAAGTGCTGGAGACCTTAAGTGAATAATAAACGGACATAGTGCAGACTGTACAAAATATCTTTAAAAGTAAGTATATGTGCAATACACTCACATGGTTTTAAAAGGTAACAAGCGTTTAGATCACACAGGTTGGATCTCAGCAATGAATGAGCTGTTCTCTGTCCCCCCTCTGCCTCGGCAGGCGTGCGTGTCACCGGTGCGTCTCACCCTAACCGGAAACCGGAAGTGACGTCATCTGCTCTGGGGGACGCCGATCCTGTGGGAGTTTTTCTCATCAGCTTCACTCTACGCGTTTCTCCGTATTGCGGTTTCTTCAGGAGTGTATGGCTGACATGCTCTAGGAGGATTTTATACGCTATGCTCAGATCCCATTGGTGGGCAATTAAGTATGGTAATCCAAATCACTAATTAGGGCAGGGATTACAGGTGTAAACAGGCAATATTTGTACAACTCATATCAATTATGAGTATAAACAGACATAAAAGTTATAAGACTCATATCATACATATATGAGTCTTCCAAAAGAATTTTAATAAAATGAACTTAAAATTAACGATATACACATATTAGTTAAAATGGTTAAAATAATTAAAATAAATTAAATTAACCGCTACAACATGATTAACCCCTAAATAAACTGAGCTAGTCATATAATAGCAGACATGGTGATGTAGTTTATCTAGTGGAGAAAAGACAGGCAGGTTAGAATCATTCACAGAAAAGGTTTTATGTCGAACTCAAGATTTAAACCTTGGGGGGAAATGGTTTTTAGCTCGAATATCCAGAATGATTCCCTCTTGATTAAATTTAAGTCTCTATTGCCCCCCCTCCAATGGGGCAAAACTTGCTCTATGGCTTTGAATGAGAAGCTGGCAGGATTGGAGCTATGTGTCAATAAAAAATGGTTCGAAACACTGTGGGTTGTGAGTTTGCGTTTTATATTACCCAGATGTTCTAATATGCGCGTTCTAAGCGGGCGTATGGTCTTCCCAATGTATTGTAAGCCACACTCACATTCCGCAAGGTAAATGACATGACTGGATCTACAGTTCAAATGCTGTTTAATTTTATAAGATTTCTGTGTTACATTAGATTTGAAACATAAATAATAAACTTAAATGATACTTAATTGCCCACCAATGGGATCTGAGCATAGCGTATAAAATCCTCCTAGAGCATGTCAGCCATACACTCCTGAAGAAACCGCAATACGGAGAAACGCGTAGAGTGAGGCTGATGAGAAAAACTCCCACAGGATCGGCGTCCCCCAGAGCAGATGACGTCACTTCCGGTTTCCGGTTAGGGTGAGACGCACCGGTGACACGCACGCCTGCCGAGGCAGAGGGGGGACAGAGAACAGCTCATTCATTGCTGAGATCCAACCTGTGTGATCTAAACGCTTGTTACCTTTTAAAACCATGTGAGTGTATTGCACATATACTTACTTTTAAAGATATTTTGTACAGTCTGCACTATGTCCGTTTATTATTCACTTAAGGTCTCCAGCACTTACCATTCCACTTACCTGTCTGACGGTCCAACGGGCTGACACACATAAAGAAACCTTTATGGGAACATTGCTCACTCTACACTTGTGAGTATCCAGCACACTGCACCTTGATATTTATCACATATCAATCACAATACTGCACCATCAGGGAATTTTCTTCTGTTTTTTACATGACATTGCGCTTCCTGATGATCTTCACTTCTTCACTGTCCACGGGATCGAGAGAACGACCCCACACTGGGTTAAGCAGCATTAATTCATGTTTGTATAAGTATCACATTTTTTCACATCTGTGTTTATAATTTTGGAGCGCCACTTTTTGATATATTTGCCTGCCACTTTCCAAAAAGATGTCCACCCTTTTTTGGAAGATATCTATTGTATTTATTTATTTATAAAATGTTTTACCAGGAAGTAATACATTGAGAGTTACCTGTCGTTTTCAAGTATGTCCTGGGCACAGAGTTATGGTGACAGATACATGGTTACAAATACATTGTTACATTAGGTGAAGAGGGTTATATATTATATATGAAGATATGGCATAAACAGTTAAAGATAAAATAAGTTATAGGCGTATTTAACAGTTACAGACCACATTAAAATGTGAGACAGCTTTAGTTTTGAAAGAACTTAGACTGGTGGTGGCTGTGAGAGTCGCAGGTAGATAGTTCCAGTTTTGGGGTGCACGGTAAGAGAAGGCAAAGCGGACGGATATTTTGTTGAACCTTTGGACCATTAAAAGTCCCTTGGAGTCAGATCTCCAATGATAAGTGCTGCGTGTGGTAGGGGCGAGGAGCTTGTTCAGATACGGGGATAGCTTGCTCGGTCTTCATGGGTACAAGATAAACAGATAAACATAAGTAGCTGATCTGCTTGAATTTAGTGTTCCCGGTGAAAAGCAACACAGATCTTTTGCAAGATACAAAAGACAATTGCTTTAAGGAGGATTGAGTCTTTCTAAGAAACAATTGCACTGCTAAGTTGTTTCAAAAATTATTTTATGACCGACCCCGTTAAACTGCCCCTTTAAGGTCACATTAGCCGGGAGGGCTGTTAAGGATCTGGGAGGTTGTCTCTTTATTTAGTGGTTTTCCTTCTTTAAATATCTCCAGGGCCTGTCATACCCAATTTGTAAGCTGGCCATTGATTTTCTCAAATAGCATTTGCTATGCATTTGTTTTTTTCTTTTCCGTTTTTTTTTTTATCCTCTGAGGTTATTTCTTTGATGTAAAGCATCCTTCCCGTAAGAGCACGATGCATTTGGTGAATAACTATCTCCTGATTCCATTAGGAGCCAAGGGGAAATCAGTGACTCGTTAACCTGGCCTCGGAGGTTAACTAATGAAAGACCAATGAGTTTGTGTCTGCTGAAATAAGGTGGAACAAATTAGTTTTCTGTAATCAGAGTAGTTATCTGCAGCACGTGTGCAGGGTATTATAAATTGATGCTCTATGGCAGAGAAAGAATTGCACATTGCCTGGATCAATAGCTCAATTAATACAGTATGTTTTACTATGTAGAATTCTTATTTGTGTTACATTTTGGGGGGTCCAAAACTTGGTCATGTTCCATTCCACAATAAATTCTAAAGGGGGCCCCAATGATTTTATTTGGGTTGGGCAGTTTAGAAAGATTGGGAACCACTGTTCATAGTAATATAATGGCAAATAAATGTGCAATATATATATTTTATCTTAACTGAATACAATTATTAATTGTAGTGCTGTGTCATAATATATTCTGATGTACTGCTCCAGCACTGAATCTTAATTTAAGTTGTCTTGGAATATACTGTCTATTTGTAGAGATTCTAATGAGGTTAGTGGTAAAGGTCACAACGCTGTGAGATGTGGCAATGTATCATCTTTAGATTGGTCTACAGAAGGTATCACAGTTTTCTCGAAAGGGTCTAGGTGAGCTCATTCCCCAACAACATCAATGTATCATTTGCAGTGTTGGTGCAATAAAAAGATATCATATTTTACTTTAAGGAAGCTAAGTACAGACCAAGTTGGAATGAGACTCATTGTTCTATGCTTCCAGCTCTTAATGTTCACAGCCTTCCAAGAATATATTGGTCCATCTGTTATCTGTCGTGTTGGCAGAGTCTTCCTCCTCTTACCATTTGTTTCTCTCCATCTCGTTAATGAGCTTGTCCTCTGGCGTCGTCATCCCTGCCGTTGCTGTCTCTTGTTCTGTAGAAATACAGAGAGGTGTCAGTGTATGCAGTACTGCATAGTATGGGTATTGGGATTGCAGGTCATTGTAAGGTCATCTTCATCATTAGGAATCCATTCAATCATCGTTATTGCGAGAAGGAACTTGTATTATTTGGGAGTCTCGTTCATTTGCAGTCTTATTTGTTGGAAGGCAGTCTCACTTAGATAAGACGAGTCTCAAACTTCTTGGAATGCAGTCCCCCTTATTAAAAGTGAGTTTCACTCATTGGAAAGCAGTTCTATTCATTTGGAGTCAATCTCGTTGGATGAAAGATTCACCCACTGGAAGGCAATCTCATTAAGAAGTGTCTTACTCATAACAAAGCAGTCTCACAAATTAGGAACCAGTCTTATTCGTTAGAAAGCAGACTCCCTCATTAGAAATGAGTTTTATTCATAAGGGAGGCATTCTCGCTCATTAGGAAGACTGTCTCACTAATTAGGAATGAGTCTTAACCATTAGGGATACAGTCTCACTCATTAGGAACAAGTCTCACTATTTGAAAGACAGTCTTGCTCATTATGAATGAGTCTTGCTCATAGGGGAATACAGTCTCACTCATTGCAAGGAAGTCTCACTCATTGGATAGCAGTCTCACTCATTGGGATGGCAGTCTCCCTCATAAGGGATTCTCTGTCCTTCGAAGGTTGTCTCTTTATTTGGAGCCAGTAATTAGTGTTGAACATAGGCATTTGTATTGTAGTTGCCCAGTATGGATTGGGGATGGGTTCGAGCAGTGCAGTGGTTGTCGAGTGGAAGGGAGGGATTCATTGTCGAGCGGGAGGGGGGAGTGGAGTTATCAAGTGGGACAGTCATGACCCTGCCCTGCATCACTCATTAGAAAGCAGTCTCACTCATTAGAAGTGAGTCTCACTCAATGAAAGGTATGCTCAATCATTTGGACTCAATCAAACTGTTTTAGCCGTAGCATCTGTAGACTTCAACACAACCTCACTTTTTGATCTGAAATGTTTACTTTAAAATACTCTTCTGTTGTGTGAATCAAGAAATCATTGATTTCAATCTGTGTGATGATAGCTGAGAGGTGTTTTTTTTTTAATTTGATCACTTGGGAATTGAGAATATTGAATCGAACACATTTACCCATTAAATATACTTTGCAGTATGCAAAGTATATTCAAATGATCCAAATTAGCATATATCCCAACTACCTCATGTGTGCTCAGTCTTGTGCACACATATCTCTCCACATGTTGTATAAACGTATGGTGGTGGAGGAGGTATATAAATCACTCGGCCCTCTAGTAAAAATGGACATTTACTCTCCCTTTATTTCTCTCTCCTGGCAAAATTAGATCAAAAATTTTATTTTAGACTTTATCATTTTTGGGGAGGCAATACCTCACAAACTTTTGTGAAAGTTCAAAGTTTTCAAAAAAGGAGTCACTTTTGCCATATTCTAAAAAGTTATACAGGCGATCCTCGGTTATCCAACGGAATCCGTTCTGGAAGTAGCGCTGGATAGTGAAACCGTTGTAAAGTGAGTCCCGTGTTAATCAGTGGCGGTGAGTGCTGGATAACGCATTCCGGCGTCGAAAAACGTCCATTAGGGTTGCATTGTAAAGCATTGGATATGCCATTCATTGTAAAGTGAAACGTTGGATAACGAGGACTACCTGTACAGCTGTAGTTGTGCTGCCTTGTTTTCTGCTTGAATATTTTCATCTAAATACTGTATATGTGAAGATACTACAAATGTCACTCCGGAATGGGGGTAGCAGGCACATTCTGGATTCTATCTAACAGATCTTACATCCTATTGTTTAGGTGCCGGGATCACACAGAGAATAAGTAACGTGTTGAAGGTCACAAGATGCTCACTACTGCTGTGCAAATGTCTTCTCACGCTGCTTTAGAAAATAGTTAGCAAAATTGTTTACATTTTGTGTTATTGCATGTTTTTTTCACAAAAAAATTCACATTGCTCCGAAACGCACGAAAACACATTAAGGTGCAACATTTTCACCACATTAACGCAACATTTTACTAATTTCGCCAGCATTTCTAGCAAAAATGGTAATAAATGTGACCTTGCACATTGACTTGGCAAACTTTGTTTGATGAAACTTTACAGTTTTTGAAAACATTTTCATTATCTATTTCCGGTGAATTTCACTTGGTTCGCAAACGACAGTGAACATTTTGCACATCTCTTTTTCTGACACTGGAGTTCAAGCTCAGTTAAAGGGCAGAACCGTTTCTATGTGCTTTGGGACATACTGTAAACATGTGAGTCCCAGCTATAAAAATAATTTATCCTCACGATTCCCCTTTTGACCTGGGATAAATCATGAGTTAGAAGAGCAAAGTGGGAAATGTATTCCATGTGAGCAGAGACCCTTCTTTGCTACTTTCAGCTCTTTATTCCAGTTGGCTGTCAGTGGAATGTTTCGAGTTGAATCTCCCATCGCCTGTCTCCTTATGTTATTGGTTAAAACTCAAAACCATCAACCACTTTACATCCTCAGACATATTTACTATATATACATTTCAGTGACGTGCTCAGATTTATAAACGCAGTACTGTAGGTATGATGAATCTTTTTATCAGCTGGGATTTATGTCCGCTGCTGTTGAATAAATGTATATGTTTAGGATTGATTAAATGCTTCTGGTTCGTTAAGCCCTCAGGCTGGGAGAGCTAAAATCAGCACGCTTTACAGCAATTAAAACGTGACCTGAACATCTCAACATTACGCTGATGAATGTATGAAATTCTGTCCTTCCTGGATACATTGGAGAGATTATTATTTTTTTTCCCTTACCACGTTTAATTGAATTAATTCAGATTTTAATTTCCTTCATAAGAAGAGAGGGATGAGAGGCTGGCTCACCTGTCTGGGTTTTCATGCTGCCGAAGAGAGATGGATCTCACTGGCGTAACGCTCTGGGTATAAATCACAGCTCTACGCAAGGAGAAACTGCCAAGAAATTGTAGGGATCAGATGGAAACCTTTTTTCCCCGTATGATAAAATACCTCCAGAGAGCAAATCTGTTTTTCCTCCACCCCTTGATAATACGTTCAGTATCTTTCAACTCCAAGATGCTTTAAGTTATAGCCCAGAAACCTTGCCATACACCTGTGGGGGTCTCATTTAAGCCCTCTAGCAGCAAAGGGTATGCTAGGGCATCCTGTCTCTGTCCAGCTTGTGAAAAACAGTGGCCTTCCCTTTCCTCTGTCACTGTCCCATAATGCTTCCTAACTCGTTGCGTTAAGGGGCGAGGGGGTGCCTTTTTAAACCTTTCATTATGTCATGCCAGAGGGGGGTAATACTATGGACAGAGTGCAAGGAAGTGGGACTGGCAGCTTTAAAAAGAACCACAGAACAAAACCCAGTCTATTGGCAACATCTGTTCTTTTAACCAGGGGACCCAGTGCTGGTAAAGAGATTCATCTGGCAAGTAAGACTTGTTCTTAGTGAGTGAGGCTGCCTTCCAATGAATGACACTCGCTTCTCATGAGCAACACTGCTTTCCGATGAGTGATACTTCTAATAAGTGAGAAGGCCTTCTGTTGAGTAAAACTCACTACTAATGAGTGAGGCTGACTTCTAATAATGATACTACTAATGAGTGACGCTGACTTCTAATAATGATACTCAGTTGAAGTGAGTATCATTATTAGAAATCAGCATCACTCATTAGTTAACAAGTTAGGCTGCCTTCTGGTGCGTGAGGCTGCATTCCAATGAGCGAGATTCACTTCTCATGAGCGACACTTGGTCCTAATGAGTGAGGCTGGCTTCTGATGAGTGATACTCACTTCTAATAAGTGAGAATGCCTTCTATAGCATGAAACTCACTAATAATGAGTGAGGCTGACTTCTTTTAAATTATACTCACTTCAACTGAGCAAAAAAGCCTTACAATGAGTAATATGACTAATGCTGCCTTCTGGTAAGTGACACTCGCTTCTCACAAATGAAGCTGCCTTCTTGTGACTAACACTCACTTCTCATGAGTGAGGCTGCCTTTGGGTGAGTGGCACTCCCTTATCATGAGTGAGGCTGCCTTCGGGTGAGTGACACTCACTTGTCATGAGTGAGGCTGCCTTCCAATGAGCGAGACTCAGTGAGTAAGATCACCATCGCCTGGCAGCAAAGGGGTTAGTCTAGGGGTCCAAACTACCTGCCTGTGCCTCCAAATGAATGTCGCCCCCAGGGCAACATAAACGTTTTTATATTGTTATTTCCAATATGAGTTTGTTGTTCTCTGGCGGGAACTGATTTATATGAAATGTTATTAGTTGCAACCTCCTAATCTCTTTGTAATAATTCATATAGCGCAGATTACAGCCTTGGACCACTGCCCAGCTCTGCACAAATCCTATTTATGGATTAAAGGATTTCAGCCGCCGTTTCAGCCCCCGGCTCTGAATGGCTCCTAATTCCGTATGACACTTTACCACTGTCATGCGGACCCTATTTATTAACCCTTTGAAGGATGAAGTTGCTATGACATGCATGGCGGCCGCCTCTGCTACTGAAAACCATAAAGGTCCAGTCTCATGTGGGATCAATGGGAATTAATAGCGGTGGCGTAACAGGTTAAATCTTGAGGTGAGTAAAAAATAATCAGATAACTATTAGCATTGCCCAATTATTTCTGTAAGATTTATTTTTAGTGGGCACTAAAGGAGTAGGGTTACCATCACTATCTCTGAGGTGTATTGATTCCTTTGTACAGTATTGGCAAACTTAAAGTTCCACCACTTCTTACTTTAACCATCACTCCGCCCTATGGACGGTTCTGTTATGCCACGGGTCCAACTGATGTACCAGGTACGTCATAGTAAAAATCTAGTTGTCTACGGCAGGGGTGGCCAACTAAGCCATTGATTGAGCCACCTGTGCTGAAGCAGGGATTTCCTGAAAACCTGACCTGTTGGTGGCCCTTGAGGACTGGAGTTGGCCGCCCCTGGTTTACGGGATCATAAAGCAGACCACTCAAATGCAGCAGCTGTCCCAATCGAAACCGAAATGGAGACCTCTCCACTTGCTTTTTCTTCACCCGGGCCGTAGGGTTGCCTGGTGTCCAGTATTGGGCCGGACTGTCCCGTATTTGGACACACTGTTAAGTAAAAAATTAGAGGTAATACTGGACATGTATATGTCCGGTATTACCTCTCTGTAGTGACCAGACTATCTTGGTGGGCTGTGGGAAGGGAGAGAGCAGGGCTGCTAGGGGGGCTGGGCAGTTTCCTCCATCATGATTGGCTGCTGCTGGGTAATGCAGCCTATCAGGAGGTGGTCTCAGGAGCCTGTGTGTGGGGCCATGGAGAGGAGGAAGCAGCATGGAGCAGGAAGAGGTGTGTGTGCGCCTCTCGAATGTGTGTGTCTTAAGCACGTGCATGTGTGTCTCGAGCGCGTCGCACCTTTCACCATTGTGTCCAGTATTTTTGGAGAAACAATCTGGCAACTGTACCCCGGGAGGTGGAGTGGGGCGAAAGTTACGTGAACGCTGCTGAAGTGATCACATTACCACAGATACAAGAGTGCAGTGTGGTGTCGCCCTCCAGCTGTGAAAAGGTTAAAGAAGAATCTGATTCAAGAAGGCTGTCTGTCTTAGGCCCTGCTAAAGCCACTTCCCCGTGCTAGCGAAGATCTGACTCCCTTTCATCTGAATGGAGTTCATCTCTTTCCAGCACTGCGAATACAGCTTCACATCTAGTGGATGAGAACCTATTTATTACTGTATTAATAAAGCAGACACTACTCCAAGATGGTGTATAAGAAAGACCTTTGCTCTTTCAATCAAACACAGTATCACTCGTTTCTAATGGCGCATTTTTTATATTTTTGCTGCGGCTAAGATGCCTTTAAAGTAGCAATCCAAGCTCCTTTCTGTTTTTTAATTCTTATTTTTTTTTACCCAGGATTGAAGCAGGACGTCTCCGGAGCTGAACCCCGTTAATTTCAGCTCCGGGGACCACCCGCTTCTGGAGATACTTACTGGACTTTAAAGTTTATACTGTAGCTCCCGCGTCACACAGGCCAATAGGAAACCTGATGACATCGCAACTTCCTATTGGCCCAGGCAGGGCACGGGAGCTTCGAACAGCGGCCATTATGTGAACCCTGGTAGCCGAGCAGAGCGGCTACCAGCACCTCCTACGAATATAAGTATCTCCAGAAGCAGGGGGTGCCCAGAGCTGAAAGTAATGGGGTTCAGCTCCGGAGACCCCCTGCTTTAATCCTGGGTAAAACATTTTTTTTAATTAAAAAAAAAAGAACTTGGATTGCCGCTTTAAAAAGTAGTGGGACAGCGCTGGTTTTTAAGACATGCTGCGCATTGGACCAAAGCTGAATGTGAGAGTAAAAAATAACAAATTGCAGAGGTGCTCCGAGATCATAAATACAAAGTAGTAGTCCTGTGTATAACCCGGAACCATCACAATTCATCCCGTGTTTCCTGACTCGTACGTTGCTGTCTCACTCCGATTCAGTGCTGTGCAAAGGAACACTTGTTTTCCCAGCACAGAGCACATTTCCTGCGGTAAAACCATGAATAAATGTAATAAATGCGCAGGGTGGAACACAATGGAGAGGTTTGGACACACTCCGATGAGAGGTATTAAAATACTATACAATGCTATTACCCGTGAACATAACATTGTTTGAAAGGGAAGATAAATTCTGTGCGGTTGTTTTCCCGGCATTAAAACAGACGGGAGTTTCTGCTCTGATTAGTACATAGTAAAATCCTATCTTACAAGATGGTAAGTAAGAAAGTTATCAAGAAATCCTATGGGTCCTGCGAGAAAGTGTAAAGCACAGTAATAAGTCCCACTGTATGTATTAATGTCATTCATACTGCTGGAATTACATGGGGCAATAACGTCTCCCCAACCACTCTCTATATTTACTCTTCTTACTGCTCCATTAACTGCTCCCTATAACTCCCTAACTGTTCCTACAACTCCTCCCCTAACTGCTCCCTATAACTCCTCCCCTAACTGCTCCCTATAACTCCCTAACTGTTCCTACAACTCCTCCCCTAACTGCTACCTATAACTCCCTAACTGTTCCTACAACTCCTCCCCTAACTGCTCCCTATAACTCCACCTCTAACCACTCCAATAACCACTCTCTATATTTACTCTTCTTACTGCTCCATTAACTGCTCCTATAACTCCATAACTGCTCCCTATAAACGCACCCTATAACTCCTCCCCTAACTGCTCCCTATAACTCCACCTCTAACTGCTCCATTAACTGCTGCCCATAACTCCCTAACTGTTCCTACAACACCTCCCCTAACTGCTCCCTATAACTCCACCTCTAACTGCTCCTATAACGCTGCCTATAACTCCCTAACTGTTCCTACAACTCCTCCCCTAACTGCTCCCTATAACTCCACCTCTAACTGCTCCTATAACTCCTCCCCTAACTGCTCCATATAACTCCTCCCCTAACTGTTCCTACAACTCCTCCCCTAACTGCTCCCTATAACTCCACCTCTAACTGCTCCTATAACTCCACCTCTAACTGTTCCTACAACTCCTCCCCTAACTGCTCCCTATAACTCCACCTCTAACTGCTCCCTATAACTCCACCTCTAACCACTCCAATAACCACTCTCTATGTTTACTCCTCTTACTCCTCCCCTAACTGCTGCCTATAACTCCCTAACTGTTCCTACAACTCCTCCCCTAACTGCTCCCTATAACTCCTCCCCTAACTGCTCCCTATAACTCCTCCCCTAACTGCTCCCTATAACGCCACCTCTAACTGCTCCTATAACTCCTCCCCTAACTGCTCCCTATAACTCCACCTCTAACTGCTCCTATAACTCCTCCCCTAACTGCTCCCTATAACTCCACCTCTAACTGCTCCTATAACTCCTCCCCTAACTGCTCCCTATAACTCCACCTCTAACTGCTCCTATAACTCCCGCACTAAATGCTCCTATAACCACTCCCATAACCATCCCTATAAACGCACCCTATAACTCCTCTCCTAACTGCTCCTATCAGGGCCGCCGACAGGGGGGGACAGTTGGGACTCCTGTCCCAGGCCGGTGATGGCAGGATTTACGGGGGGAGGGGGGCGCACCTTTAATTTATCCTCGACCACAAGATTTTCTGGTCCTAACTCCTCCTTAATGGCACCAGTGGCGGATTTAAAAATACAGCGCCCTTAGGCACTTACCTAATGCTGCCATCCTCCTCCAGCGTCATTTGACGCTGCGCTGTCCTGTCGGAACGCCGTGTGACGTCATGTTGTTGGCCACGCATGCACGATCGGCGCTTGACGGGCGCATGGTGTGATCTGCGTGGCTGGCAAGTGCCGAACCCACATGCGCACGAGTGGCTGGCGAGCACCGATCACACATGCGAGGGCGGAAAGCGCCAATGTATGCCGCCCCAAAATTTTGCCGACCTGGGCCTATAATGCCTAATAGAAAATCCGCCACTGCCTACAACCACATTAAACTCTGGCTGCAAATAGGGTCAATATAGGAGTTCGAATAGAATATAGAGTTTGTTAGGAAGAAGGAAGTAGATATCAAAGATGGGTACATTCACTCATGTTTTCGTTCTAAAAAAAAATGTCATGTTTTGATTTTGGCAACATTTCATTTTTTATTATTGTATTATTATTATTATTATTATTTGTTATCAAATTATGAAATAAAACTGAAAATAAGCAGACAAATGCTAAAATAGCATAATACAACATGAAAAATGCTTGCAAGAAAGTACAACCTCAAATAACAATACTAAAATTAATATGTGTAGAAAACTTTAAATTATTTTTAAAAAAACATATTGTGGAAAACACCTAAAGATTGCCTTGTGTTCTGAGACCAAAATAATGTTGGGGTTTTGCTTGTTAAAACCTTTAGGGGTTTTGGATTTGGTTATAGAATTTAAAGTTCTGCTAGGTTCTGCTTTCACACACTCGGTTTGGTTAATCTTTAGTAGAGATATGCTCCATTTTCCGCAGAATTTGTGAACCAGGTGCAATTTGCCTATTTTTCGGGGGTAAAAAAATGCAAAATCAACAAGCTGTGCAGATTTTTTATTTTTTTTTTGCAAAGAATCAAAAGTCAGATGCAAGGTCATGTGGCCCTTAATATATATTATTATCGCTTATTTATAAAGCGCCAACATATTCCGACAGCGTGGTACAAAGCTGATACAGAAATTTGATAATTATATAAACAGGGTTACGTACATATAAGGACAGGCATGCACAAACAGATATAAGCAAGGCCCACATTACTTCTTTATATAAGACAACCCAGGGCCGGTTCAACCATTAGGTAGGGTGACCAGGTGTCCCGATTTTGCCGGGACAGTCCCGGTTTTTTCATTCCTATACCGGTTGCCTGTCTGTCCCGGAAATGTGCCGGTTTTTGGCCCTTGTCCAGGTATTTAGATGTGGAGCGGCTGCGGTGCGCAAGTCTGCGGCGGCGGAGCTGCGCGAGGAGGATGCGGGACTCAGCTGGTGAGTTTTTTCAATGGTAGAATAGAATGCTGCCGGGGGGTTGGGCTTTAGACATAGAAAATGTTGTGTCTGTTGCTGGGCCGCATAGGATTGGTTGAAGGAGTATGCCAGGGCGGGGCTTTGGTAGAATGCCGGCCGGGCCGCAGGGGATTGGTTGAAGGATGAAGGACTTTTTGACAAAGTCCCGCCCCTGACATCCTTCAACCAATCCCCTGCGGGCCGGCCGGCATTCTACAAAGCCCCGCCCCCGGCATACTTTTTCATAGTAGAATGCTGGGCCGCAGGGGATTGGACGGATGCCGGGTGGGGGGGGGGCGCAGTTATCCATGGGATGGCAGTGATGTCACTGACCTGTGACAGTGACTGCCACAAGGAGCACAGGAGAAGACGTGTCAGACAGTCTGGAGCTGCTCAGAGGCAGAGCTGCTGCACATGTGACACAGTCTGTACAATAAATACTGTAAGAGTGTAAGTATAAGTAGCAACATATATATTTATAATAATACACAACCCTATTTCTGATTTCCCATGCTATTTATTTTTATATTATATAAACAAGCCCCAAGGTCAGGTCAGGAATGACAATGAGGAATGTCCAATTAATGTCTTCATTTTAATTAATATTTTCATTTTTTATTTAATTTTAATTAATGTCAATAATATTATTTATATAATTTTCTGTTTGTGTGTCTCTCTGTGTGTGTGTGTGTGTGTGTGTGTGTGTGTGTGTGTGTGTGTGTGTGTGTGTGTGTGTGTGTGTGTGTGTGTGTGTGTGTGTGTGTGTGTGTGTGTGTCTGTGTGTGTGTGTGTGTGTGTGTGTGTGTGTGTGTGTGTGTGTCTGTCTGGGTGTGTGTCTCTGTGTGTGTGTGTCTCTCTCTCTCTCTCTCTGTGTGTGTGTGTGTGTGTGTGTGTGTCTCTCTGTGTGTCTGTCTGTGTGTTTGTGTGTCTCTGTGTGTGTGTGTGCGTGTCTCTGTGTGTGCATGTCTCTGTGTGCATGTCTCTGTGTGTGCGTGTCTCTGTGTGTGCGTGTCTCTGTGTGTGCGTGTCTCTGTGTGTGCGTGTCTCTATGTGCGTGTCTCTGTGTGCGTGTGTGTCTCTTTCTGTGTGTCTGAGTCTGTGTCTCTGTGTGTGTCTGAGTCTGTGTGCGTGTCTCTGTGTGTCGTGTGTCTCTGTCTGTGTGTCTGTGTGTATGTGTGTCTCTGTGTGTCTGTGTGTATTTGTGTCTCTGTTTGTGTGTGTGTGTCTCTGTGTGTGTGTCTCTGTTTTTGTTTGTCTCTCTCTGTGGGTGGGTGTCTCTGTGGGTGTGTGTGTCTCTGTGGGTGTGTGTGTCTCTGTGTGTGCGTGTCTCTGTGTGTGTGTGTGTGTGTGTCTCTGTGTGTATGTGACTGCCCCCCTCCCAGTGTGTGTGTGTGTGACTGCCCCCCTCCCAGTGTGTGTGTGACTGACCCCCTCCCAGTGTGTGTGTGTATGTGTGTGTGAGACTAAAGACACCAACCCAGTCACCCACCCACCCAAGTGTCAGTCAGTCAACCACCCCACACCCACCCTCTCTCTCTGTCACCCACCCTCTCTTTCTGTCACCCACCCTCTCTCTCTCTCTGTCACCCACCCTCTCTCTCTGTCACCCACACTCTCTCTCTGTCACCCACTCTCTCTCTCTCTCTGTCACCCACCCACTCTCTCTCTCTGTCGCCCTCTCTCTCTGTCACTCCGTCTCTCTCTGTCACCCACTCTCTCTCTCTGTCACCCTGTCTATCACCCTCTCTGTCACTCTCACTGTGTCTCTCTCTCACTCTGTGTGTGTCTCTCTCACTCAGTCTCTCACTCTCTCTCTCACTCTGTCTCTCTGTGTCTCTCTCTCTCTCTGTGTCTCTCTCTCTCTCTCTCACTCTGTGTCTCTCTCTCTCACTCTGTGTCCCTGTCTCTGTCCCCAACTCTCTACCTGTCTTATCATCACTCTCGTATACCTACACTGAAATAACCTATACTGCTTTCTTCCAGATCTGACTTTCAAGTTTCACGCGGGAGACATCGGAAGACAGGTAGGGAACACCTCCCCTCCAGTATAGTACATTGAGGGAATGCGGATCAGGTAAGATTCCAGGTGGGATTGCTGCTTTAGAAATTGTGAAGAGGGGGCATCCTGACACTGGTTAATGGGTTCAGAATCATTCACATCTGGCTTTTTTTTCCGATTGGTGAGGTCATCCGACACACACACACACACACACACATAACAAGGACTAATAATAGTACAGTATAAGTGTAATACAATAAATAAACTAATATGTAAAAAACGAATCCTGTTATTAGTTCTTACTAGGAATTTATTCCATTTTTTTGTTAAGGGGTGGGGCTAGGTGTGGGGCTAGGTGTGGGGCTAGGTAGCAAGTAGATTTTTTGGTTGGGCGAGTAAATTTTTTTTTTGTGGGGGGGCATGATTTCTGTTGGCGGCCCTGATGGGGGAGAAGGTAGAGAGAGAATGGGAAGAGGTAGAATGAATAATACAGCATCAATGGTGACACTATTAGATAAATGTCATTATAATATTCCTTTTTTAGTAATGTTATTTGTTGTATTAATAATTTTTTTGGTGTCCCGGTTTTTCATTTTCAAAATCTGGTCACCCTACCATTAAGCCAACAAGGCGGCTGCCTAGGATGGCAGAATTTGGGGGGTGGCAGATTTCTAACACTGCAGGAGGATTTCCCCCAGCATGGAGAAAGCTGGGCAGTTTCCTCCATCCTGATTTGGCTGCTGCTGGTAATGCAGCCAAGCAGGAGAAGGTGTAAAGAGCCTGGGGGTGGGGCCATGCAGAGGAGGAACCAGCATGGGCCAGAGACCGGTGAGGGTGTGTCACTTTGTGTTCTGCTCTGTCCTGGTGTGTTTTCTGTGCCTGTCGTGTGTGTGTGTGTGTGTGTGTGTGTGTGTGTGTGTGTGTGTGTGTGTGTGTGTGTGTGTGTGTGTGTGTGTGTGTGTGTGTGTGTGTGTGTGTGTGTGTGTGTGTGTGTGTGTGTGTGTGTGTGTGTGTCAGAAGGGGGAGTATTCTGCAGCCACAGGTTTAAATGCAGGATTAAGTATGGCAGATAGCTGAACTCATCCCTCTTTGAAAGCACACCAAGTCCTTTAGTATATTCTTAACTTTATTGGGAAAGTCACAGCAAAATAAAGGGTTCTTGTGGATGTTGTTGAGTGGTGAGAGAGTGCTTCTCTATATGATGGTGCTTTTGTATCAAGGGGAAGGTCAAACGAATTGCTTTTGCAAGGGAGTAGGGAGAATAGTAGTACTCACTCAGCCTGCTTAGATGGAAAAGGAAGTGAAGGGTTCCTGGGAGACAGGAATAGTCACAGGACCAAACTAACTTGTCAGCAAGAACGTGGGGGGTGGAATGACCCAATCTCAGCTAGGAGAATTGGTAGGTTGTCAGGGCAACCAGCTACAGGCTGTGTGGAGAGAGGACATGTAACAAAATGTATCAGTTACACAGGCACTGTGTGTTTTCAGAGCAGAGAAGCATGCAAGTGAAATATAGAAAGCTGTCTGTGAGAGAGCTGCAAAGGGGGGAACAGAAATAAACTATCCTGTTCCAGGACAGGGAGAGAATGACAGAAAGAGGGGAGAGAGAATGAGGGAGCGGGAGAGAGAATGAGAGGGAGGGAGAGGGGGACAGTGACGGAGAGAGGGGGGAGCGAGAATGATAGGGAGAGAGGGGGAAAGAGAATGATGGTGAAGGGTGTCACGATAGCTTATGACAAGATATAATGAACACCAAATATCTGGGTTGAACTGAACGAGGCTTAGATATAATAAAATATAATTTATTCCTTAAATAAGGTGAACACAGCAATATAGTACAATTAACAGACAAGAAGATAACACTTACTTAGGGTTGGGGGATGGAGAAGTATCCGCTAGCAATTCTCCAGCAATCCAGTGACATTCAAGATGGTATCAGAAGCACAACTCCAGCACAACTAAAAACTGTAGGGTTGACACAGTTTATATACCTGTGCAACCCTATTCTTAACATTGAACACAGCCTATTGGTGAACAATTATCTGTATCCACTCTCTAATGTGGAGATACAGACTAACAGACTAACCCATGCCCTCAGGTAACAATTAGACTGACAGAGTTTGTTGATTGACTAATACTTAATCCCTAGACATTGGGTAACAATCAAGGCAGTTACTTTTTGATCACCGTGCTTAGGCTACTCAGACGTCTGCCCTTCATAACTTATTAGCCTAGCAAATGGCGTCTGCATTTTCAGAACAGATCCAAAATAAAATACATATACACTTTAATATCTACACATATTAATAAGTTCCATTCTGGTGGGCTCAGTGGGTCGACCTTTTCCAGTTTTTAATGTCTACAGTGACTCCACATTTTGGCCAAATATGAACTCTCTGCGACCTCCAGAACTGGAGATACAGAAATGCACTTTAAAACATTAAAATACATGCTTATAATGAAACATGGGAACAGGGGAACATACATTTTCAAGGTACAACAATGTGCAAACCTTATCCCTGGACCGCAGTCCAGTTAACCCCTTGTCTCTCTGGTGAGGTCAGGGGATGGCCATATGGGGTGCAACCCCTTTAATACCGGGCCACCCCCTTTCTCCCTCTACAAAGGGGAGAAAGGACAGGGAGAGGGGAGGAGTGTGTATGAATGTTAGAAAAAAAATATTAGGTATAACATTTACATTTTTCAGTTAGATAGAAAAAAAATCTGAAAGTTAATTGTGTGTGTGCTAGGAGGTGGAGGAGTGCACAAGCTAAAGGTCCGCCTAGGGTGCCAAATACCCTTGCATCAGCCCTGAGATAACCTACTGTCATTTTCACTAAATTCTGGCAAAATTCTGCATAATGTGAACTTTCGTCAAAATATTGCATTTAAGAGAAAAATTTGAGGACGTTGACACATTTCAAGTAGGCAGACAGTGTGTGTATCAAAGGATGCCCATCTACTGCCAAACTCCACATTTCTTCACTTGGGGGAGGGGGTGTGCAAAGCATCAGTTTCACAGAAGCTTAAAGTGGTTTGAACAAGAGCCCATATGGTCCTGATTTTACACTGGGCTCCCTAATGAACACTTTGATTGGCAGGCAGAGCTGCAGGCAGCATTATGCAAAGACTAGCCTGACTGGCAGTAACTGTCACACAAGCCGCGTGTCCTGTATATATCCCTAACACTTAGCTGGGAAAATGTTTTCATTTATCTATAGCCTTTGTGATAAAGTTCCTTCGCATCAACGCAAGTCATGATCGAGGTGGTGCAGATCATGAGTGAGCTGTAGTCCGAGTGAGTGAGACTTGCTGCATATGAGTGAGACTTACTCCAAGTGAAAGACACTTACTACATAAAAGTGAAACTTACTACAAAGACTTATTCAAAGTGAGTGAGACTGCCATCCAATGAGTGAGACTTACACCAAGTGAGTAAGACTGCCATCCAGTGAGTAACACTTACACTAAGTGAGTGAGACTACCTTATAATGAGTGAGATTTACACCATATGAGTCAGGCATACAGTGTTTGATTGATGAGCAAGACTACTTTTCAATGAGTGAGACGTACATGATATGAATGAGTCTCCATGTACTAGTGAGACTGCCTAGTGTCTTCTAATGAATGAGACATACCCAGTATGAGTGAGACTGCCTTCTAATAAGTTGGACTTACTCCATATGGGTGACACTTACTCCAAGTCAGAGTCCACTTTCCACTGACTGAGACTTACCCCACACGAGCAACACTTAAGAGGGCCTGATAAAGCAGATGTTCTTGAACAGGAGTGGCCAACTCCAGTCCTCAAGAGTCACCAACAGTTCAGGTTTTAAGGATATCCCTGCTTCAGCATAGAAGGCTCAATCAGTGGCTCAGTCAATAACCGACTGAGCCACTGATTGAGCACCTGTGCTGAGGCAGGGATATCTTTTACACCTGACTTGTTGGTGGTCCTTGAGGACTGGAGTTGGCCTCCCCTGCTATTGAGTATTTTGACTGTTGGGAGTATTGGGATGATGTCTCGGATTCGAGTGTCCCTTCAGAAAGGTTGATGAGAGGTTTTGGGTCCAGCTTGGAACTCTCTACTAGTTAACTATCACCGGCTGTTCCCAATGTGACAGATGTGAGTTTCCAAGCAGGGGACACACAGTAAGACAGCTGGGAAGCCCTCCTGACAGGAATACAGCTGGTCTAATCCCCCTCACATCACACATTCCTGGGGTCCCTGTTACTTGTAGAAGGAGAACAACAGGAGAATTGTCTAACTCCAAACATATAGCTGTACCACCTGTCAGTTCAACCAACAATCTCTTCACCATTAACCCCTCTAGAGGGGCCTGCATGACCACTACTTATTTGTTTAAAGACCCGCAGTACAACCACTTTTTATTGATAGATTCATATGACCACTGATTTTTATTTAAATACCCACAGTATCGCCACTTTTTACAATCCCATTGTACAGTCCCATTGCATTATTATTTACAATACAGCGACTTTTTTTTTTTAGTGACACCCAGTTTCACTTTAAACAATAATGAATAGAGTAAATCTGGTGCTCAAACAATCAATTGTCCCATGTAGTTGATAAACAATCCATGATATCTGAAAAAATGTCTCCCTTTATTTTAAATATTGAAATCCAATACTGTATAGAGTGCTTGGAGAATGGTGCCTAGTGTCTCCGTGGGTTAGACACAAAAAGCCCTGCTGACACACTAATAAATCTCCTTAATGACGCACAGTATGGCATATATGCTGAATAAAACAATAAGAACAGAGTAACTCACTTCAGAGTCCTGTTGAATCCTGGAGGAGGTCCTGGGATGCGCATACGCTGTGGTAAAGTATTTATTTATAAAATATTTTACCAGGAAGTAATACATGGAGAGTTACCTCTCGTTTTCAAGTACTGTATGTCCTGGGCATAGAGTTAAATGACAAATAATACATGGTTACAAATACAGTTACATAAGTGAATAGGGTATTCATTATATTCAAAACATAGCATGCACAGTAGAGATAATACATGTTATAGGTGTCTGTAACAGTTACAGACCAGATTAAAATGTGAGACAGCTTTGGTTTTGAAAGAACTTAAACTGGTGGTGGATGTGAGAGTAGGTTGAGTAGGTTGTTCCAGTTTTGGGGTGCACGGTAAGAGAAGGAGGAACGGCCGGATACTTTGTTGCTGGAACAAGGATAGGAAAAAACAGAGCACTATCCAATGAAATAAGGATCCAGAGGGGGTTTCCTCATAAAAAAAAGACTTCATTGGGTCATACAAAAAAACGAGCCACACAATGCGTTTCACACCTATAGCGCTTCATCGTGGTGTGAGTAATTGTTAAAAAAAAACAGCCAAATTTCAATAGTGGTGCGGGCATGACGTCAATCCGTCTCACAGTCCTCCTCAAGCTGTGGGGAAGCTTGAGTTTGTATTGTTAAGGCAATTTTATTTGCCCCCCTTGCCCCCCCCCCCTTTTTTTTTCTTTTTCTATTTTTTCTTGCCATTTCATTCAGATTGTTTTTAATGTGGGTTCTGTAATAGTCTGTTGGACATAGATCACATGAATGCCTGTCTGACTTTGTGTGTTCTTGTTCTATGATATTTTGGTTGCCTATGGGTTGATCTGTTTACAATTTATTTAAATAAAGTTGTAAAATTTCTTTGAAGGGATGGACCAGTGGTAGCGCGCTCGTGAGGCGAGCGTGCCTCCAAACATAGGCGTGTGTCTGACGTCAGGTGATTATCTTGCCTAATTCAGATTCTGTTTATGAATAAAGTTTTCCGTTTCAAAATTGCCTTAACCAATAGAAACTCACGCTTCCCCACAGCTTGAGGAGGAACGTGAGACAGAGTGGGTGTAGTGCCTGACATCACGCCTGCGCCACTATTGAAATATGCCTGTTTTTTAAACAATTGGTCACACCGTGATGAAGCGCTATAGGCGGGAAACGTGTTGTGTGTTTCCCCTACCTCTTTAGGGGCTCGGTTTTTTGTGTTACCCAATACAGTCTTTTTTATGAGGTAGCCCCCTCTGGATCCTTATTTCATTGGATGGTGCTCTGTTTTTTTCTATCCTTGTTCCTGTCACTTTAAACAATAATTGATCTTTCGAAGCGTCTGTCCCCCTCTACAGCATAAATCTTTCTAAAATTGGGTCCAAAGAGTTTTGCCCCAATGTGTAATAAATGTAGGCGCACAGTAGCACTGGTTTTTTTTTTTTTTTCAAAAAAATTTTATTGGGTAGTTACATGGTTACATACATGCATATATTGATTTTTACATCCCAATACAATATAACATGTTCTTACTTTTCTGGAAGAGGGGCGTGGCAAGATGCCCAAGAGGTGGGGCTTCCCAGAGAGGGGGAAGCTATGGCTAGTGAAGAAGTGGGGGAGTGGGGGGTGACAAATAGAGGGGGTGGAAGGAAGGAGGAGGGAGTTTACCCCAAGCGGCCGACCTCCAATTTGCTGAGTTTGAGTTTTCCTGTATCAGGAGTCCTCCACTGGGTGGGGAGGAAAAAGTGGTGATGGTGTTGTTCTATAAGATCAGCCATGGTTCCCATACCTTGTAAAATGGATTCGTTTTTTAGGGACTGGGGCGTGTGTGGGCGACCCGGGACCAGGGACTTGTCCTCTGTTGGGTTTAGCGCCATATTTAGGGCTCTGAGAGAGGCAAAGATGTGTTTAATGTATACGTACAGCTCCTTTTTGGGTAATAGGGTATACTTTTGCGCTGCCTCTAGCCTCTCACACCAGGGCATAGCACTGCTTTTTTTTAACGCCACTTCTACCTCTGCCCCCCCCCCCCCCCCGGCCCTTATATACGGCATGCCACAGTCTGTGCTGCCGCGTGCAGTCACAGACTTCTGCGACAATAGGCAGGGACGGTACTAAATTTGAGCAGGATCTGAAAACTTTGACATGAGAATTCTTTCCACCTCCTCACTTTTAATTGCATGACCTTTTAAATAATTCTTATTCATGTAACACAATCTGTTATATAGCCCTGCATTCCCTCCCACACCCCTGTGTGAGCCTACCAGCTCCCAGCTCCCTTCTAGTTTCTTTCATTCATGTCAAACTGCCATGGGCTGTGTATTTTGGTTAATGCACATGAGCTGGAAAATAATTAACATCTTATATCTACACAATGGGTCTATTTTTAACTCCTTTGCTACCAGAGAGGCCTGCAAAGCATTGCAAAAGTATAAATATATATTTGTATTGTATATATGTATGTATAAATATAAATCTAAATATATATATATATATATACATACAGTGTTCGACAAATCCATTCACCTACAGGCCCGTGGCGACTGGATTTGACCCCATGGTGACTTTGGGGTGATTTGTCATTTGTGATTTGTCAACCACTGTATATATATATATATATATATATATATATATATATATATATATATATACACTTAGTTAAGTTATGGTGGGTAAAAAAAAGTGACAAAAACCCTCCACAGCAAAGCATATAGCAAATGGAAATATTACTGTATGCTCATTTGCATGTCTTAGACAGGTCTGCAACCCCGCCTTTCACCATTATCACCCAGCACACAGCATTTCCACTGCAGCAAGGGATTCTGGGAAATGACATGCAAATGAGCACACCGTGCCACCTTTTGCTTCAAAACCATTCAACATATATATATTTTGTATTATTGTTAATAGTGTATATCTATATTTTTCTTATATAAAAAAATCATATTTTTTATTGATTTTGTTTCATATTTACTGTAAAATTCATTAGTACAATGATAATTCTGCTATCAAGCAATTGATTTCTGAGCTATATCTGCGCGATGTGTTGTGGAATCAGCGCAGTCGGGTGTACCATGATCGTTATATCCATGATAAATTGTGAAGAGAGGTTGCAGAGATTTTGATGGGGCTCCCCAAGAGCTGCTCCCCTCTGCACAGGGCCAGCGTGCTAAAGGTTAACATTTGTGTGTACTTTGTGGAATGTCAACCCCACCCACTGGAATGTTAATGAGCCAAGAGGACAAAGAACTTTGTACATTGAATCTCAACCACCACCAGTGTACAGCCTTTGGCGCAGCCGAAGGGCAGCCAAAGGGAGTGTGCCGTTCGCTGATGTTTGGTGATGTGAAAGTGATGTTAAAGCTGCTCTATTTCAATATGAAACTCACAAGTCCTTTAACCCCTGTACCCAATTTGCAACTCTATCTGTCCATGCAATGTCTGTGAATAGACTTTTTACGCCTGTTTATTTAATGTAACCATGTATTTTATAACTCTGTGCCCAGGACATACATAGAGATGTAACTCCTGGTAAAACATTTTTATAAAATAAAATGTTGTCCATCCCAAGTAAGTCAATATCTATTTATTGATTATATATATTGTTGCTAGGTGGCTTGTCCAAAAAGACTGGACACAATGGTAAAAGATGCGATTTCCCCCCCCCCCCCCCTCGAGCCCCAATACATATCAAAATCAGATTTACCTTGGGGGGTCGTCTCTGGTCGGGCCCGATGGCTGCAGGGGGGCCGTGGCTGCGGGGGGCCCGGCGGCAGATTACAGCAGTTGCCACCGCCCCGGCTCTTCCCCCCGCGGCAGGCTTTTCCCTCATTGTCTGTCCCACGCCGAGGTGTGTGCTGCTGACGCGCGCCATGTCTCTCTGACCTCAGCGCCAGACGTAAACTGGACTAAGATTCCGTGCGCGCCTGCGTGAGAGGGAGGTACGGCGCACGCGATGTCAGCATCAGACACCTCGGCGTGGGACAGACAGTGAGGGAGACGCGTGCAGCGGGGGAGAGCCTTGGCCGGCGGCAACTGCTGTGACCTGCCGTTGGGTCCCCCGCATTCAGCCAGCGTTCCGAGAGAGATAATAAGGGGCTCATGTTATACCAGGCGCAGGGCCAAAATACCAGGCTTCGAAACGGGACACCTGGCAACCATGATTATATATTGTCTAATATGAAATGTTACACGGAATGTAAATATAATACTGTGTTCATAACAAAGAATACAGTTTAGAAAATTGTTTTCTGTCAAATTGTGTTCAACCTTGTCAAGTATTTAATTTTTTTTTTTTGTAGGTGACGTTTTAAATTCCAAGTGGAAGAATCTGCGTGATTCTTTCCGGCGTGAGTTGAAAAAAACCAGGCCAGTGCGATCAGGGGATGTGGGTCCCAGCAGCATGGATCATCCATCTACCTGGCCTTTTTTTTCAAGCATGCTGTTCCATGACACCAGCAGTCACCGATTCCAATCTAGAACGGCCAACAACATCATCAGCGCCCCAAAGTGATACGGCCTATGCACCATCTGTGCATACTCCAACAACTCCTTCCCAGGGCATTGAAGATGCTTCTGCAGTGGGGCAGGATTCATTTATGTATTCACAGACATCCTTGGACATGTGTGCTGCGGTAGATGCGGATGACGCTTTATTCGAAATGGTGGGCGGCAGCGAGCCACCGGCGTAGAAGAAAAAAGGTGTCAGCGATTCCAATAAAGAAATGATCGCTTTGAGTCTGAAAAGCTTAAAATGATGGCCAATGTGTTCCATGGCACGTCTGATTCAGACATGGATTTTCTTAAAAGCCTGTTACCTTTTTTAAAGAACCCGACTCCTGACAGAAATTTGAGACTCAAGACAGTAATTATTCGGCTCTCCAATATAGATAGGAATTGCAAGGCAGCGTCTTGAGGGCAGTAGAAGAAGAGGACTAGTTTTTTTTCCCCTGTTTGTGTTTTTAAGCACAAAAAGTTTAAATTTGTATTATGTTTTGTGACAGAAAAGTTTAATGTTTGCATTATTATTTGTAGCATGTGAATACATTTTGATATCTTTCGCTATATGTGTATGTGCAATTTTCTTTCCAATGAAAAGGTGTTAAGTATGTATAAATTGCAACAAAAATGTTTCGATGAACTCTCTCATTATAAATAAAAATTAAAAAAAGATATACAATATAACACTTTTATTAAATCATTGCAATCTTTACAAAATCAACAATATTCGTGAAGTTCAAACACTAACACATGCCACATATAGATTAAATGTACTTATACCCTACCTAATTTATTAACTGTAATGATACTCAACTTTCTTAATATTAAATTCTTACAGGTTGTGTATGTATTTTTTCTCAAAAAATAAGGCAACATACCACTGCAAATGGAATATGCATGACAGATAATTAAATAGTATAACAGTTCACTTCACCTTCATATTAATATAATGCTATTAGTAAAACTGCCGCTGCTTGAAATGTAACGTATATAACATGAAATAAAAAAACACATTTAGTAGGACATCTTTGTTATTGTGTGAGTTGTATTATCTTCTTTTTATACTATATTAGTGAAAGCGCTGCCTGGATGTCCGGTGTCCCTAGGGGAAATCTCATTGGTCCCTTGGCCCGCCCGCCCCCGCACACCTCTCATTGGCCTGAGGCGGAGTGACGGGCCAAAGGACACACAGGGACACACACACACACAGGGAACACGGACACACACACACACAGGGAACACAGGGACACACACACACAGGGGGGGACACACACACACAGACACACACACACACAGGGACACACACACACACACACACGGACACACACACACACACACACACAGTGACACACACACACAGTGACACACACAGTGACACACACACACACACACACAGTGACACACACACACACACACACACACACAGGGACACAGGGACACACACACACAGTGACAGACACACACACAGTGACAGACACACACAGTGACACACACACACACACACACACACACACACACACTGTTACATACATTAGCGGGGCTCACACTGTTAGCAGCACCCGCGCGCACCTCCTCCTCTCCCCGTGTCTCCCGCGCTTTCACCCCGACGCCCCCCCCCCCCTCCCCCGGCGCCGCTACAGTCAGCGGGACACACACACTATTATTACCCCTTCAGCGCCCCCCCCCCCACCCAGTGTCAGCGGCCGTGCGAGACCCCCCCTCTATATCTCCCACCTCTCCCCCCCCCACACATATACATGCCCCCCCCCCTCCACGGCGCTACAACTCACCCCTCCCCGGCGGGGGAAAAGCCAGTGGCCAGGCAGGCTGCCTCGCGGCGCCGAGTGCCCAAGATGGCGGCGCCCGGGACACAGCGGGGGAGCGGCCACAACACGCTGCCTCCCGCCTCAGATCCACGTGGGACCTGCCGGATGGGTGAGTGAGCGGCCTTCACCTCCCCTCCACCCCCCCCTTCACCTCCCCTCCACCCCCCCCCCCCCCTCCCCTCCAGTGTCAGTGTCTCCCCGATACCCCCCCCCCCCCCCCGGCGCCGCTACAGTCAGCGGGGGAGCGAGCGAGCGCCCGGGACACAGCAGGGGAGCGGCCACAACACGCTGCCTCCCGCCTCAGATCCACGTGGGACCTGCCGGACGGCTGAGTGAGCGGCCTTCACCTCCCCTCACCCCCCATCACCTCCCCTTACCCCCTTTCACCTCCCCTCACTCCACTTCTCCCTTCCACCCCCCTTCACCTCCCCATTTACCTCCCCCCCTCCACCCCCCTTCACCTCCCCTCCACCCCCCCCTTCACCTCCCCTCCACCCCCCCCCTTCACCTCCCCTCCACCCCCCCTTCACCTCCCTTCCACCCCCCCTTCACCTCCCTTCCACTCCCCCCCCTCCACCCCCCCTTCACCTCCCCTCCACCCCCCCACCTTCACCTCCCCCCTTCCCACCGCCTCCCCCCCCTTCCCACCGCCTCCCCCCCCTTCCCACCGCATCCCCCCCCCCTTCCCACCGCCTCCCCCCCTTCCCACCGCCTCCCCCCCTTCCCTCCACCTTCCCACCGCCTCCCCCCACCCCTTCCCACCGCCTCCCCCCACCACTTCCCACCGCCTCCCCCCACCCCTTCCCACCGCCTCCCCCCACCCCTTCCCACCGCCTCCCACCCCTTCCCACCGCCTCCCACCCCCCCTTCCCACCGCCTCCCCCCCCCTTCCCACCGCCTCCCTCCCCCTTCCCACCGCCTCCCACCCCCCTTCCCACCGCCTCCCCCCCCCTTCCCACCGCCTCCCACCCCCCTTCCCACCGCCTCCCACCCCCCTTCCCACCGCCTCCCACCCCCCTTCCCACCGCCTCCCACCCCCTGCCATCCCACCGCCTCCCACCCCCCACCTTCCCACCTCCTCCCACCCCCCGCCTTCCCACCGCCTCCCACCCCCCGCCTTCCCTCCGCCTCCCCCTTCCCACCTCCTTCCCCTTCCCACCACCTCACCCCTCCCCCCCCTTCCCACCACCTCCACCCCCTTTCCACCACCTCCCCCCCTTCCCACCACCTCCCCCCCCTTCCCACCACCTCCCCCCCTTCCCACCACCTCCACCCTCCCCCCCTTCCCACCACCTCCCCCCCTTCCCACCACCTCCCCCCTCCTCCCCCTTCCCACCACCTTCCCCCTCCTCCCCCTTCCCACCACCTTCCCCCTCCTCCCCAAAACCCTTCCCCCCTCCTCTAACCCTTCCCCCCCCTCCTCTAACCCTTCCCCCCCCTCCTCTAACCCTTCCCCCCTCCTCCACCCCTTGCCCCCCTCCTCCACCCCTTGCCCCCTCCTCCACCCCTTGCCCCCCTCCTCCACCCCTTGCCCCCCTCCTCCACCCCCTCCTCCCCTTCCCGCCGCCCTTCGCCTTCATGCCCGCCTTACCGCCTCCCCACCCCCGCCTCTGCCTTTCACCCGCCCTTACTCCGGCCGCCTCTGCCTTTCACCCACCGCCTCACAGCCGCTGCACACACTCAACAGACACCCGCCACACTCGACACATACCTGCCGCCACACACACCTGCTGGCTCCCGCCCCTACGCACCGACATCACTGACCCACCGCCTCACACCCTAGCAGGACCCCCACTCACAGACAGCACTCACAACCCACGCACCACCCGCCGCCTCACACCCTAGCAGGACCCCCACTCGCACACAGCACTCACAACCCACGCGCCACCCGCCGCCTCACACCCTAGCAGGACCCCCACTCACAGACAGCACTCACAACCCACGCACCACCCGCCGCCTCACACCCTAGCAGGACCCCCACTCGCACACAGCACTCACAACCCACGCGCCACCCGCCGCCTCACACCCTAGCAGGACACACGACTCAGATTTTTACATCACTTATGCCACCAAAATATACATTGTACTGTGGTGTGGTTACAATAAACCATTTTTATACAACATCGTATTACATTTTCTTCCATCTTTCTTTTCAATATTATTATCCAACCTTTACAACAAACAGTCACCTATTGTTCCACGATTTATAAATAATACTACCTATTACGCATTTACATCCCGGGCAACGCCGGGTCTCTCAGCTAGTAATAATAATAATAATGGTACTGTATGTTCTTGTATAGCGCTGCTAGTTTTACGTAGCGCTTTACAGAGACATTTTGCACAGGTCCCTGCCCTGTGGAGCTTACAATCTATGGTTTGTTGTTTTGGTGCCTGGGACACAGGGAAATAAAGTGACTTGCCCAAGGTCACAAGGAGCCGACACCGGGAATTGAGCCAGACTCCCCTGCTTCAAACTCTCAGTGCTAGTCAGTGTCGTTACTTACTGAGCCGCTCCTTCTCCCACTCATACTCCATAACGAAAGAACAATCTCCAATCCTAGAGATTCATGGACGCATAGGTAAACATTACATTGCGTCTATTATGTGTAGGACAAAAAGATTCCTCATTATTTTTAATATTATCTGCGTATATTCTTTATGTTGCTGTCACAAAAAGCCATTACAGATCAGCATTTTTTCACTTGCACATGCACGGGTTAGCCGAAATATATTTAAATACTATTTTGCCGTGGTACTGCGACATCACCATTAACATAATCTTTAAATGAATTGCAAATGTTTTTAGCTATAGCACCGGTTGAATTATTTGCCCTGCTTCTGAGAAGATGGCTAGCAGAATGAGGTACACTAAACGGTCCGGACACTTCATGACTGCCTTCCAAATCTATGACAATGTTATGTAGTATAGCCATACATTTAACAATGCTCTTAGCATTATGCCCATTGGTTTCTATAGCTTTCAGCAGTATTCTCCATTTCGCTGTCATTATGCCGAAGGCACACTCCACACACCGCCTTGCTCTGGAAAGTGTGTAATTAAATATTTCTTCTTCTTTGGATTGTCCTTGTCTGCTGTATGGCTTCATGATGCATGTGAGCAATGGATAGGCCTCATCCGCTAACAGTACATGTGGCAACTTCATGCTTGTTGTACTCAATGGCAAAATTTGGTCCAAAGGCTAAAACCCCTTCCCATTGGCAGAACCCTGCAAGCAAACACCAGATGCCCCAAAAGGAACTGTAGTTGCTTCAGTAATATTAGTAATAATTGTTTGTTCTTGTATAGCGCTGCTAGTTTTACGTAACGCTTTACAGAGACATTTTGCAGACACAGTCCCTGCCCCGTGGCGCTTACAATCTTTGATTTTTGGTGCCTGAGGCACAGGGAGATAACGTTACTTGCCCAAGGTCACAAGTAGCCGACACCACGAATTAAACAAGGTTCCCCTGCTTCGAACTCCGTGCCAGAGTCAGTGTCTTTACTCACTGAGCTGCTCCTCCAGTATTACCTTTTTGGCTGCCCTCGTACCTTCAATTTTCACATGCAATTCTTGGCAATCTGCATACCATCTCCACTGTCCATCTCAATATCCAAAAAGGATAGCCTTGTCGTTAAGCCCTAAGTTTTTTTCTTTGGCCAATGGTAACCCAAAAATTGCTCGTAGCTCCACACAACCTCAACAAAATTGTCACAGACTGACAAACTCCCTGCCCTAGCAACCCTAAAACCTGGCCATGGGGAGCTGCTTGGGACTGAACCCACCCCACCCTTAAAATACCCACTATGGGCCTAATCACCCCACCAATCCTCCCTTGTATGCACCAGTCCTCCCAGACTGGCCTACAACCTCATTTGACTCCTCCCCTTCCAACCTTCTGGCAGGCCTGGATGGCTCTGCCCATCTTTTGCAGGGGTGGCGGGCTCTGAGTACCTCCTCTCCCTCCTGCTGGTGCTTCTAGGTACAGCCGCACCGGAGGCTGGGCACTCCGGAGGCTGCTCTCAGGCACTGAAGGCCCCTCCATTGGCAAGGTCAGGGAAATTCCGCCCTCCTCCTGCATCTCGCCGCTACCTGTACTGCCTGCACTGCCTCCTGCTCACTGGCAGCCATAGGGGTTGCATGCAGCACTTCCACACTCCAGGAGCTGCAGCTCAGATAGAGACCCTGGGCGCTTCCTCCCACAGACCATCAGGATAAGCTGAGCTGCATTGGCAGTACCAACAGACCTCTTCAGTGGCATGCTAGTATGCCCTCTTCAGTGGCATGATTAGCAATTTTGTTAATCCACCCTGAAGTGTTAGCTCTGTTGCAGATCTTGGTGTCATCTGCAAATAGGCATACTTACTCTTCCAAACCATTTGTAATGTCACTGATAAAGCTATTAAAGACAACCGGTCCCAGTACAGATCGCTGAGGTACTCCGCTGCCTTTCCTTCAACCAATGTCTTAACCATTCTACCACGTAAGAGCCCAATACCAAGCATTGCAACTTGTTTTTCTGCAGTATGTGGGACAATGTCAAAGGCCTTCCTGAAATCTAGGTAAGCTACATCTCCTGCTCCAGCCGGATCAACGGTATTACCTTATTCACCTACTGTAGTTAAACAAATGTATTCGATTTGTTTGACATATCCCCTAGTTCTGTAAGAAGCCTCTTTGCTTCCAGCGTAGCTGCAAATTCTGTTCTGCTTATTGGTAGCAATTAAAAGAACAATAATCTTATATAAATATCCGCACTTGTGAGGTTCCTGCCAAAAGCAGCAGAATCACAGCCTCCTAATTAGAATCTCTTCACAGGAATTGCAAAAGGTTGTTCTCCTGATTTTGTCAACAAGAGAGGCTGTTTTCATCCCCTCTGAGACTCCTTTTGTCTCCAAGAGCAGCAAATATTGGGGGCCTGATGCAAAATATTGGCACTGGGCTTATGTGGTGGGGTTTTATATATGTATATGTAACGGTGTTTCCAACCCCTTCCCCCCCCCCCAATCGCAGATAGGGGCCATTACAGGGTGTATGTGGTATGTATGTGGTGCATTCCTGCTGGTAACAAGGGGGCTGAGACATCTGCGGTGAATTTGGTACACAGGAACAGGCTTCATACCCCACATAATACTTAGCAGTGCTGTGCCTCCATCTGCCGTAGGCTCCAGGGATATGGAGATGATCTCCCACAGTAGAACTTGTACCTCTTCCCCCAGTTAGATCAAACACCAGGCCGGAGGTATATTGCAAACAGGAACGGTTTATTACTACACACTTTACAGTAATACAATAGCTACTCAGCAGTCTTCTGCCGGATACAGGTCTCCTTGGATCAGCTCTCACTGGAGATGGTCCCTGGACCGTCACTACAGGTCAAGGGCACCCGCAGCCGTCCTAGCTCTTCCCTACCTCTCTAGCGGAGGCAGACGTATAATCACACTCATGCCTCCCCGCAGGGAAGAGCACATGGGTAGGCCCCAATCTCAGGCTCCCAGACGTGTGACCTGCCTTCTTCAGAGGGAAGGAACAACAACACTAACTTTAGGGCAGTCTTGCACTTAAGTACAGCCAGAAGGCGGGCACCCCGTTGTCCCAGCTACAACTGGATGTACCCACCCTGCTGTCACTCATGTGTAGTACCAAAGGTGAGGGGGAAAACCCCATGATAACTACTGGCAAACCTGTAGATACCAGGGTTTATTGCCAGCCCATAGGGTAGAATACTTTAGACATAGAAGCTATGGGTCTTGCAGTGTCAGGCCGGCATGATTCTTTGAAACATTTCCCTGAACTATCACCCCCTTCTTCTGCGCTATACCAATTCTCATCTGACTCCTCAGAATCCCAATTCTCTCTAGAACTATAGATTCCCAATTTTCCTTTGTACCACCTCATTCAAAGACCCTGGGAGTGATACCTGTATTGTACTTGAAGGCCCTAGTAGGATATCCCGCAAAATCCTCATCAGCGCTATACTCAACCTCAATCCCGCTAGGCCATGGTTCCTGACAAATAAGTTTTGACTTTAACTGATTTCGAGTCCACCTAGGGGAACTCTTAGCTTCAGAGAATAGCGAACAGTCAGTAGGCCTGTTACCAGGTTCCGGAATGAGAAACATAAAGTCTCTTGGGCCTTGATCAAAGTTTATAGTCTGTTTCCCCCCCGGATCGAATACCAGTGAAATATTGACAATCGGCGGTGCTACCGCAGGCTCGAGCTTTGGCATCGGTCTGCGCTCTAACCGATAGGTACGATACTTGTCCATTTCCACTCCATTCCATCCAGAGAGAGACGCTCTGCCGGAGAGGTTCAACCGAACCCTCCTAAACATGCTAGGCACCCTAAAGGACTCCCAGAAAGCCGAATGGAGCATGCACATCGAATTGCTAGTGCATGCGTACAACTGCACTGTTGAACGAATCCACAGGGGTTCACACCATACTTCATGATGTTCGGGCGAGAGGAACAACTGCCTGTGGACATCCGTCTCTGGGTATCTACTGCTGGGGTACCCAACATGACTCACTACAAATATGTGAGACGGCTCCAAGATAGTTTTCACAGAGCGTACCAGTTGGCGGAGAAAGCCACCGCCAAACTGAATGAGAGCAACAAACGATGGTATGACCACAAGGTCCGTCATTGGGAACTTCGGCCTGGAGATACCGTTTTCCTGCGAAATCTAGGAGTCCCCGGCAAACATAAACTAGTGGACCGCTGGCACGAAGCTCCCTTTGAGGTAGAGTCCCAGATGCCGGGCCTCCCTGTCTACAGAATCTGAGACGCTGATGGAAGGGTAAAGGTCTGGCACTGCAATCACCTGCTGCCCATTCCTCAAGTGGGGGACAGTGACCCCGAACCAGTCAACAGCAGTGGCCAGTGAGCCAGAATAGTCTGCAGAGAATCCAGTTTCGGTAGCCGACCCGGACCAAGATCCTTTGGAAGGAACCTCCACCAACTCAAATGGAGATTGGTGGGCACCACCCTGAAGAAGCAATGGGTAATGAGCCAATGCCCCACGTACCCTCCCCAGTGGCTTCAACAAGCCGTCCACTTGACCCAAAAAGCCAGAGCTTCATTCCCCAAAGAGAATTTCCAGAGACTGATTCACCCCTTATGAGAGGGCCAGGGCCTCAAGCCGATGATAGCCTCTCTGCCAAAGAAGACGCTGTAGAAGAGGCTCACAGGAATCAGCGAGTGAGACGCCCTCCAACTTGAATGGCATACAATGTATTTGGGGCACCTCAATATGAGTCTCAACAGCTGTCACAGAGCAGGTTAGCCTCTGTAATAATCATGCTCACAGAATTGTTCAACATTGTTTAAAGTTGTTATACAGAGTTAAGTTGTATGATGTTTTGTATTTTTCATTATATAAACTTCTGTATGGTATGTTGTTCCCAAGCGGGGGCGTTGGTTTCTCCACCAGGGGGAGGATTTAGCCAAGGCCACCTTATCTCCGTGATGGGTGCGGGATGAGGCGGGACGGCTACAGGGTGGTCGGGTGCCACCGAAACTCCGTGGCAGTGCCAGGTTGCAGGCGCCATCATATTGGATTGTCGCTAATGCGCAGTAGTGCCCTCGCGCATGCGCAGTACTAGAGTTGTGATGGAAACCTTGCCCACGGCTCCGCAAGGGACTACATGTCCCAGGAGCCTATGGGGCACAGCCAGGGAATAGGAGAGGGTCTTTGGTGCAAAAGGAGCGCGCACTGGCAGTCGGGAAAAGGAGGCAATTAGAAAGGTAGTGTCCTGGGAGCAGTGCTTCCCTGGACTAGGCCTAGGTTTGCCCCTTAAGGCCCAGCTAGGCTCTGAGTCCCTACCAGGTTGTGGCTGCTGTAGGGAAGGCCCCGCATAGGGACACTTCCCTTAGTGATATATAGTGATAGAGTGCTGCATCTGTGACAGGACCCCACGCAGCGTGCGCAGCCTGCGGTCTGGGACCAGACCACCGGCACAATTATAAGCGACATTAAGGGACACCCTCCAGCTGGAGCTCCCTCAAGAGGCGGACGCCTTCGGGAAGGAGAGGCAAAGGATCAGTCGGACAACGCGTCGTGGGATCACGTCGTGGTCCGGTGGATCCACCATTCCAAGTCGGCCTGGTCTGGCCTAAGACCAGGAAGATACCCACGTGCACCAACGGCCATACACAGGGAGTAGTGCTACTCCACACACTCTTTGGGGTGGGCTTGGCTCTGTGGACACCGGGGCACCTCAGTACTTAGGGGTTTCCCAAATTATTATTGTGTTGGGGAATATTATACTATATTGTATTGTGTTGCCACGTGCGTATGTATATATATATATATATAATCACCACATTTATTAAGGTTATGGTGGGTAAAAAAGGTGACAAAAACCCTCCACAGTATAGCATATAGCAACTGTAAATATTCCTGTATATTCATTTGCATGTCTTAGACAGGTCCGCAACCCTGTCTTTCACCATTATCGCCCAGCACACAGCACTTCCACTGCAGCAAGGGATTCTGGGAAATGACATGCAAATGAGCACACAGTGCCACCTTTTATCTCAAGCTCACATTACATGAACAACCCTTACATATATATAATATACCTGTGTGTGTATTATTCAATGTAATTGGTTCCCGTGATGGGTTATCCTGCTGCGCTGGGATCCCTCCCAGGTGGAGGTGCTGTACCGAGGAGAATGAGAGCTCACCCCAGGCTCCCAGCAGCGGAGGCTCAGGCCTTCTGTGAGCCACAGGTAAAGGCAGCACGTGTAGTTCCCTTAGTTACAGGGAAAGGGGGCTACATACATATATATGTACATACAGTATATTATATATATACACACAAACAATATAGCAGCGCTACAAATGTACCCTGGTTGCGTGCCGTAACAGTGGGCTATGAGATGAATATACTGTGCAAAAAGTGCACCCTGAAATAGGAATAGAAATGACCCAATATAATAGGTGAAAGCCCACCTCTACCCGCACACAATCACAATGCAAATATAATATAACATAAGATCAAATATAATCAAACCAAACGACGAATGAATGCAGGTAAAGTCCAACGAGGAAAAGAACAGTCAATCCGACCAGGAGACGACTGCAGCTTCAGTAATGGTGTTGCCACACCGGTTATACCTAACTTGCGCTTCTTTTTCTTTTCTTTCTTTGTTTTATATATATATATATACACACACACACAC
This sequence comes from Ascaphus truei, assembly GCF_040206685.1. NCBI lineage: Eukaryota > Metazoa > Chordata > Amphibia > Anura > Ascaphidae > Ascaphus > Ascaphus truei. The sequence goes on along the minus strand of NC_134491.1, from coordinate 61,640,666 downwards.
ACACACACACAGTGTCACACACAGTGTCACACACACACACACACACACATATATTTGTGACAAAATTCATTGGGTCATGGGACACGCCAGACTATTGTTTGGAAAGCTACTTGTATATATGAGGATTTCCTGGACTCTGCCCCACTGCAAGAATCTGGTGTGGCGTTTACAAGAAGCTCCATGTACTACACAGAATCTCAACTGTTTCCTCTCCACTGAATCACCGGCTGGTGATAACCCACTGAGAATTATCTCTAAAAGCTGCAATTACTTAATCCTTGTGAGTGCATTTATTTAAATAAGTGTTCTAACAATTTTACACGATGGGGCGTGCACTTCTCCTTTTTGTTTTTTTACACACACACACACACACACACACACACACACACACACACACACACACACACACACACACACACACACACACACACACACACACATATACATACATACATACATACATATATATATATATATATATATATATATATATATATATATATATATATATATATATATATATATATATATATATATATATAAAACACCTCTACCCTACCCTCAGCCAATAGAAGAGGGGCCACACCAAACTGTCCCAATGTGTGTGTAGGGGATACTCAGCGGTTACCTTCAATCTCAGGGTGCTGGAACCTCGTGCAGGGCTGGTATGGTGAGCAGAAATTGAGTAAAGGGCACCAGAAACTTTTCTTAAAACTTTATTAGAACAGGCGACTTCAGGTGAGCAACAGGACAGGTTTTCTTAAGTTACATAGACACTTTCACACAGGTTTCCTCAAACATGAGGTTTGTAGGTAGATCAGCCTTTTTCTACTGCCAAGAACAGAGCTGGAATCTTCTTCCTGCAATTCCTAGCAGCTCCCACCCAGGTCTCTGCCAGGATTCCTTTCCAGTGCAGTGCCTCTAGGGCCCCTATACTGGGAGACTTGCTCAGAAAACAAGGAATGTGGCTCACCCTCTTACAGGGCTAGGAGATCCACTCAGTGCGGGAAGAAAATATGATCTTGTAACACCCTTTCCCAATCCCTATGGGAAATAGCGGTAATTACAGTCACGGGTGCTACCTGTTAGACTTACAGAAGGCCTGAGCCTCTGCTCATGGGGAACCTGGGGTGACAGTGTGTTTTCTCTCTCTGGTTAAAGCCCTAACCAGGGAATACTTCCAGGCGAAGAAGGATCAACGGCAGGGTCCCACGCCGCGGGGTCTCCGACAGCAGCCCCTCACGCCTCACGTCCAGATGCTGCATGGTGACACGGCCCGCTGGAGGAACTCCTCTCCGTGCTCTGATCCTGCTCCTCTGCGATCACTCACTACAGGGAGATCCTTAACTATATGGCTGGCCCTGCACAATTTACTAAGGTGAGGGAACTACCTTGGGCCTAGGGGTGGATGCCTCGGGCCTAGTCCGGGAGCTTGACGGGCTCCCCGGACACTACTTCACTACTTCCAGGTTCCAGATCAACTGCCAAAGTCCCCTTGATCCCGAGGACGAAATTGTGTTTCTCCGGACTTCTCCTTCCGGTGGCGCCAAACCCAAGATGGCCACCGCACCACACATTGCAATAGTCTGAGTGGCTGCGCCAAGCACAACATGGCCGACGCAACTTTGCTGCTTCTCCTGAGCAACAGAGCTGATCTCCCCCCAGGGGATCTAAATATCCAGATCCCAAATATGTATAACCTTTGTCCCCATCCCTGTTGCTGGGCAGGAAAAGAGAAGGTTTACTTAACTAAATCATCCCCTAAAGGGTTGACTTTTCTAGTACCTTCAAGACAGACAGAAACTGACCAATCACTGATCTAAGTGATTTGCAACATAAGATTGGTTACTTCAAATTAGCTACTTGAAATAAGTTACTTACTACTAGCTACAGCCTGTAAAGGATTTAACCCCTTAAGCCCCGAGGGACCAGGACTCACTAAGAGTACTTTAGCATACCCCCAAGGGTGCGGTAGATAAATGTGTGTGCGTGTTGCAGGCTCTCTGGCAGCGAAGGGATCAAGACTTCATGTAGGCAGCGGCCATATTGCACGCGTGACAGAGCGCCAGTAGGTGCGCACGCCTCTCGCCTGAGCGATTTGTGGACTCCGTTCACGTGCGTGATGGAGAGGCGTGGCCGTGACGTCACCAGGCTGTCATTGGCTCAACGCTCGCGTGACGCGGCCGTCGCACGAAAAATCTTAATTTTTATTTGTCTCCTCCAAATCCTGCCGCGCCGTCGCACGTGTCCCATAGTGCGCAGCTTGGCCGGACTGGTGCACAGAAATTAATTTGTTCGTGCCGCGCGCACAGTTGCCCTCGCCGTCGCCTGCACTATGTCCGCAGCCTGACATTGAGGGGTTCCCGTGCAAAGTTCCCAGGTCCCACTTAGCGGCAGCCTCTGAATGGAACATCTGTAACAGGTTAAGACCTGTTTCAGTCTCTCTTTCAGATGAGCCCCAAATGCCTGAAATCACAGCAATGATTGTTGCACAAGCCCCCAGGGACTGGTTATCTCACCGATACGAGGTCAACGATTCAATGATTTGGGGTGAAGTATTGCGCGTTCCTTCCAATATTTTCCGTATCGCGGCTATAACATCTTTTCTATCTTTCTTCTCTTCACTTTTATTTCTCTGTCTTACTTTTTTCCTTTCTTTCTTCATCTTTACTTCTTTTAACACTGTCTTTCCTCTTTCCTCCTCTTTATCGCCCTGTTCCTCTCCTCTCTCTCTCTGTCTCTCTCTGTCACACTTTCTCCCACTCTCTGCCTCTATCTCTCTCCCAGTTTCTCTTACTCTCTCTCTATCATCCACACTAATAGTTCCAGCCAAGATCTTGTTTTCTGCACAGATTTTGCTGCAGGGAAGGGCTCCTAGTGTGTAGGTTTCTTGTTGTTCTGGCTGTGTGACAATGTAGATTTTAATAGCATAAGGACAGCACTGTAGCAGATTGTGAGTTTAAAGTTTTTTTTTTAAATGTGGTGCGTTTTACCAAATACAGGGGGATTTATAAAAAGACAGTACCTGCCAACGTCCCAAAACTGCCTGGTTGTTGGGCTGTTTACGGACAGTTTAAGAGCCCTGCTCTTCCAAATATAATTATTCTGGTGGAGGCAAGTGATCATAATGCACCTTGATCCCCATCCCTGACAGTGGGGCAGACTCAAAGTTACATACAGTATGTCAATACCATCCTTTAAAACAGGGGTGCACCCCCCTTACCTTCAACGAAGCATCAAATGACGCTGCGGGGTCATGTGACGTCACATCACGTGACCCGCCGCGTCATTTGACGTCATGTCTCCATGGTAACGGGCGTTGCAATGGAGACGCGTGGGCAAGAAGCTGGTGAGTACATTTACAGAGGCCCCGCGCTCTCCACTCCCCCCAATATAGTCTTGTGCCCCCCCTGGGGGGCGCAACCCCTAATTTGCGCACCGCTGCTTTAAAAGATTCAGGGGCCTTTTCTATATCACCCGAAATGTTCGATAGGGTTGTTTTTGGCCGGAATTTCACATTGAAGTCAATAGGGAATTTTGGCCAAAAAGAGCCAGATCAGCCGCTTCGGCTGATATAGAATAAGTTCTTAGGCCCATTTTTACTAAGCAGCGCTACCCTATGATAAACAGATCCCCCTGTCTGCCCTAGCTTGCTCCGTGGGGAGTGTCAGCAGTAGGAGTTGGGGAGGAGTTACATGATGCACAGATTATAATGAGATGTATCATATTCTGTATCACATTCTTTTTCCCTTTTATGTGCTCCCCCAATATCCTCCACATCTGTAAGCTTAAGATTCTGCATCAGTTATAAGAAACTGTTCTTACATATACAGCAGCTTTTCTCTACATTCATAGACCCCTTTGTTCCTAGGTGGGACAGCTCCATTCACTGGGGATGTGCAAAGGAGATTACAAAAGCTATTTGTCAATTCTCAGAACGTGGAGTTTTTTTAATGGGAAATATTGGTGAATCCTGCAAATGTGTTTATTTTTTGGCAAATAATTTTTTTGCAAAGTCAAGGTCAAAAAGAAATCAAGGTCGGCTGGTGTTAGCAAACTTTCATATGATCGCAATTCTTTATCCAGCCGTGTGTGTTCAATGCAGCACACGCAAATGTTCCATTCATCTCTTCCAGGCCTGGTAGGCCCCTATAGCACTGAAGGATATAGAACTACAGTAGTAGTGTTGTTGTAGGACAAAACGGTACTGGCACCCCAAACAGGTATACATTAATTCAAGTGTAAGCTGCAATAAACTAATCCAGTTTTAAATAAGGAATTTTTTTTACTTGACAGTGTCCAAAAAAAGGATTGTCCGGTTCAATACTGGACACCTGGCAACTCTAAGTTTAGTTCCTGTGAGTTCTTCACGAAAATAGCACAGTTGGCCTCAGAGGCCCAAATCCATAAACGGGTGCAAAGCTTTAGCACGGCTTGTCTCCCATTGATTGAATGGGAGTCAAGGCGTGCTACTGTTTAGCACCGTTTTGTGAATCTAGGCCATAGACTTTAATGAGATCACCCTGTTAGAAGTTAGGATCATCCTGCTATTCACCTTGTAGGAATTCAGTAGTATCACCCATTTAGAAAGTTAGAAAGCTCATTCATTGTCATGTACCCTGGAAGGAACACTCACAGCTCAGATCACACGCATATGATTGATTAAATAATAGCATCCTACACCTGTCTTGGTTTTGTTTCAGACTCCGTCCTAACCCACTTGTTAAAATTAAGGAACAATTACTCTTAGTACGGTATATCCTGCAGATCCAGCATGTCCCACTCCGTGTAATGGGATCTGTATGCTCCCAATAATGACATGGATGTCATCATTCTGTAATAACTGTCTGCCATACTGCTATTACGGTGATTAATACTGAATAATTATCAGCACGGCTAGATAGGAGAGGCTTCTGCTGGCACATAGAAGGGGCCTTCCATCTGCCCTGCATCTCATAGCAGCACCCATACAATACTATGCATGGTGTATCTCCCAAGTGGTATACTGATACAGCATATGGCAAGAGAGGCCAACTCCAGTCCTCAAGGGCCACAAACAGGTGGAGCTCCACCATTCCAAATGCTGTCCCACGGGCCACAGGTCTGCCGCCCCTGTGCTATATCCTCTTTATTATTTTCCACATTCTGTACTTTCTAATGTGGACGTCCAGTATCCCCCCCACCCGCCTCACCTCCTGTCCCCCGCCTCCCGCCTTTTTAAGTCTTCTGGGCCACCACTAGAGCAACTCCTCCCCTCCTCGTACCCCACCCTCTAGTTCAGGGGTGCACAAACTTCTGGTGCTGTGCCTCCCTGCTTGCTCTCCCCCAGTGCTCGTGTCCGCCCACCACACTTACCTTAGTGTCGGCGTCAAATGACGCCGCGGGGTCATGTGACATCACGGATGCGCGTTGCCATGGCGACGGGTGTCAAATGACGATACGGGTCATGTGACGTCACGTCACATGACCCACCAGCGTCATTTGACGCCACTTTGACATGGCGATGTATCGCCCAAAGCTGGCTGAATCATGGTAAGTGCGTTACAGAGGCCTCGCGCGTTCCCCCGGCATTTAATTTAAATGCCTTTGGGAAGAGCGCAGGGCCTCTGCAACCACCGCGCCCACCATAAAAATCTTCCCCCAGTTTGTGCACCGCTGCTCTAGGTTGGGAACACTGAAATACTATAGAGCCTCAACAAAGCAAAATAGTGCACAGTATAACACATTTTATTAGACTAACAAATACTTTGCAGTGCAAAAGCTTTCAGCCCTTACAGAGGTCTTCTTCAGGCATACAAATATTGGGCTGTGTTCGTACACACTAGCAGCACCATTACTTTTACTATGCTACTGATACTAATGTTTGATAACTTCTCCCCATTTGCAACCTCAATTCCTTTCCTGGGAACCCTATGTGAGACATGTAACTGTCTCCTTTCTCCCTGTGTAACCTACAGGTGGTGCCTTGTTTCTTGTCTCTGGTCTGCAGCTGCTGCAGATAAACCTTGCACCCTTGAGAACAGTGCTCCATGTATCAGCATTTTCAGCTGCCTCAGGGATCTGGTCGCCTGTTTGAGAAGCGATTGCAAGTCCCATACAAACCATTCGAGGTGGCACTGTGACCCGACAGAAGAAATTCACGCCTCAACCGTTTTGCTACATCATTTTTATAATAATAACCAAACCCTCCCAACATTTTGCACATAAAATAGGTATCAATGTAGTTCCTCTACTTGGGCTGGATAGAGGTACTTCCAAGAAAATCCTATAGTCCAGGGGTGGGCAATTCCAGTCCTCAGGGGCCACCAACAGGTCAGGTTTTGAGGATATCCTTGCTTCAGCACAGGTGGCTCAATCAGTGGCTCAGTCAAAAATTGATCTGTGCCACTGCCCAATGAAAATAATGAATATTCATGATACAATTGAAATGAAAGGAACCTCAATTAATGATCATTAGAGCACCTACTCTGGGCCTTATGTCAGAAAGTGGATGATATCAAACTTACAATGCTACAAACTTCAAAGCACACACTGGGACACAAAATAGTTAAGTATATATACACATTTGTAAAGAAAAGAAATGCACACACATTGTGTGTGTGAGTATGTACATATATATATATATTTATATAAAGCTGAATAATATAATGCTGTCCTTGGGGTCCACATAATGTGACCGCGTTATAACTGGGACCGCGTAAATTTTGCCGCACGAGGACTTACCAGCATCTGCATTTAATTTCTCCAGCTCTCTCCTCTCCCTGGAGCGCAGAGGAGGGTCACATGACACACACAAATCCCCCTACACCACCATTAAAAAAAAAAAAGGAGATGTTTTTAAATCGGGAGCCACGTTTAGACTGCGTTAGAAGCGGATCTGCTTTGTAGCGGATCAAGCTATAACGGGGTTGAGTTGTGTGTATATATTTATATAGAAGGGTAACCATTTTTTCCCAGTGAAAAACCGGGACAACTGCCCGCGCCGACTGAACATGCGCAAACGGCCAGAGCTGACTGCGCATGCGCTAATGGCCCACACCGACAATGGTACACACGGCTGACAAGAGATGATTGTGCATGCACGGCCAGCAAAACCCGTTGGCACATGCGCAGGATCAACTCCTGCCAGGTGCGCATGTACCAATTGCAAAAAAAAAAAAAAAAACAGGACACATAGTGGCCCAGACATATCGTAAGAAGAAATGATAACCGTTGGACAAAGATGGTACTGGATTTCAAGGGAAATTAAAAGAACCAAGACGTTGGCCAAAAGTAAGATGGGAGGATGACATCGGAGCAACGTGGAGAAGAGAGGCTTGCAACCACCTGGTAGATCCTTGGGGAGGTCTTCACCCAGGAGTGGGTCGACAAGAGCTGAAGATGATAAATATATCTTATACTATATTAGTGAAAGCACTGTATGCCTGCCTGCCTGCCAGCCTGCCTGCCTGCCTGGATGTCCGGTGTCCCTAGGGGAAATCTCATTGGTCCCTTGGGCCGCCCCCGCACACCTCTCATTGGCCTGAGGCGGAGTGACGGGCCAAAGGACACACAGGGACACACACACACACACAGGGACACACACACAGGGACACACACACAGGGACACACACACACAGGGACACACACACACACACACACAGGGACACATACACAGGGACACACACACACACACAGGGACACACACACACACAGGGACACAAACACACACACACACACGGACACACACACAGGGACACACACACATACACACAGTAGGGGGGGTGTGTACATTAGCAGCATGTATAACCCGGGGGTGGGGCTCACATACCCACCGGTCCCGGAGCCTCCGCCTCTTCCTCCCCGAACATCAGCCTCCACACCCGCGCGCACCTCCTCCTCTCCCCGTGTCCCGCGCTTTCAGGCCCCCCCCCTTCCCCCGGCGCCGCTACAGTCAGCGGGGGAGCGAGCGCCCGGGACACAGCGGGGGAGCGGCCACAACACGCTGCCTCCCGCCTTATCCACGTGGGAGCTTCCGGACGGGTGAGTGAGCGGCCTTCACCTCCCCTCACCCCCCTTCACCTCCCCCTCACCCCCCTTCACTTCACCTCCCCCCTTCACCCCCCTTCACCTCCCCCTTCACCTCCCCTCCCCCCCCCCGGCGCCGCTACAGTCAGCGGGGGAGCGAGCGCCCGGGACACAGCGGGGGAGCGGCCACAACAAGCTGCCTCCCGCCTCAGATCCACGTGGGAGCTGCCGGACGGCTGAGGGAGCGGCCGGACGGGTGAGGGAGCGGCCGGACGGGTGAGGGAGTGGCCTTCACCTCCCCTCACCCCCCTTCACCTCCCCTCACCCTCCCTCCACCCCCCTCCACCCCCCCTTCACCTCTCCTCCACCCCCCCCCCCTTCACCTTCCCTCCATCCCCTCCACCCCCCCCTTCACCTCCCCTCCACCCCCCCCTTCACCTCCCCTCCACCCTTCACCTCCCCTCCACCCCCCACCCCCTTCACCTCCCCTCCACCCCCCACCCCCTTCACCTCCCCTCCACCTCCCCCCCAGCCCACCACCTCCCCCCCACCCCCCCCCCTTCCCACACACACATGTACACGTACACACACACATGGAGACATACACACACACACACATGGAGACATACACACACACATGGAGACATACACACACACATGGAGACATACACACACACACATGGAGACATACACACACACATGGAGACATACACACACACATGGAGACACACACACACATGGAGACATACACACACACACACACGTATACACTCACACACACGTATACACTCACACACACGTATACACTCACACACGTATACACTCACACACGTATACACTCACACACGTATACACTCACACACGTATACACTCACACATGTATACACTCACACGTATACACACACACGTATACACACACACACACGTATACACACACACACACACGTATACACACACACGTATACACACACACATGTATACACACACACACACATGTATACACACACATGTATACACACACACACACACACACACACGTGTATACACACACGTGTATACACACACACGTATACACACACACACATGTGTATACACACACACACATGTGTATACACACACAAACATGTTGTATACACACAATATATACATACACACAATGTATACATACACACATGTATACACACACACACATGTATACACACACACACACATACAATTTATACACACAAACATGTATACACACACACATGTATACACACACGTACACATGTGTACACACACACACACACACATACAATTTATACACACAAACATGTATACATACACACACTATCCCCAGCACCACCACATCAGCACACCGGTATCCCATGCCCCCCCAGCACACTGGCATTCTCGGCTCCCCGCCATTCCCAGCCCCCATCAACACCATCAGCACCCACACATCGCCACCTTTGCACCTCCCCCATCGGCACACCCACATCCGCACCCCCACATCAGCACCAAACCATCCCAAATCAGCACACCGATACAATCACCATCAGTACAGCCACAGCAGCAGTACCACCGCACATGGGCCGCGTGGACCACTCCCCACCCAAATGCCACCCCCACACCACAAACATCCCGGGCAACGCCGGGGCTCTCAGCTAGTATCATATATATATCTTCCCAAGAGCAACTAAGATATATCTGATGCTGTTTTTGCTCCGGATCCCCCAGTTTTCAGCCGGGAGACTTTGGTAAATGGGACTCTTTGTCTTTTTCTACTTGTAATGTCCGTTCCTTCTCTCTCTCCTCCCAGCTGCTGTGTTACAGTCCGAGAGAAGAGCGAGCTTTGTGAACGCAGCACACGACACCATATTAACAATCATAGCAGCAGCAAGTGGGAGAGGGGGATTGAACACACAAGTGGGGATGTGATACCACAAAGGAAATAAGGACCGGCTGCTGAGATGTCATCACACTTAACCTCTTCAGCGCTGGGAGGCTGTGCAGAGACCACTTTACAGCACTGCATGACTTCTCTGTCCACTCCACAGTCCAGTTTACCTGCCTCTCCTCTCCGTCACTGTCCCCTTTCCTCCCCGTCACAGTCACTGTTCCATCTCCCTGTTACTTCCCAGTACTGTAAAGAAGCAGCTCGGTAGTAATGGCACAACCTTTGATGTGGGTGAAGCTAGTTTGAGTCCCAGGGTCCTTGTTAGAAATTGTAAGCCCTTCAGGGCAGGTACTGCTTGCCAAATTCTATGTACAGCGCTGCACACACTGCCAGTGCTATATAAAAGGACAAATGGTATTATTACATGTAGCTGTCTGGTTTTATAAAATAATAATAAAGGCATTTATTACCCAGATTACCCGCCTAAGTATCTCACTGCTATTGCATCGTTAAGGGGATGGCACTTTTACCATATTAAAGAAGCAGTTCCTCTATTTTCTTTCAGCCCCCGTGTTTTTGTGTAGGAAGCAGGGGATCTCCGGAGTTGAACCGCGTCCATAGCATCGTCTCCAGGGGAAACAAAATGGAGTTTTAAATGCCCCACGTTATGCGTGACGTGGGCATTTAAACAACCAGGAGATAACTGGCGACACCTTCCCGGGTGCGAATCTCAGGAAGCAGGGGGTCCCTGGAGCTGAAATGAACGCGGTTCATCTCCAGAGACCTCCTGCTTCCCACATATATATAAAGCAAAAGGGCTGGGGGAGGGGGCAAGGGGAACGGCTCCTTTAATTGCCAAAGGGACCAGCAATGGAATTCTTTCTCTAGCCAACCAACTATCACTTGCCACCACTAGAGGGCACTGCTTTTCAAGTCTCTGCTGCACTCAATGAAATCCTTTCTCGGGACTAGATGTAATTATGGGTCAGGCGTAACAGCGTCCTTTTGTTTTTTCGTATAGAGCTCGAGACGGCGCATTGAGATGTACGGCTCGTTTTCAATGAGAAAATCCTGGGTTGCAAAAATAAGGGCAGTGTGAGGAAAAGGGAACAGGGAGAATAAGTTCAGACATGCTTATCTGTATCATTCCTTACCCGCAAACCTGCCCATCCTTAATTGTAACCACAAAATGTAATCAGAGAGGGATGGTTTGTGGTGACGTTCGCAATGTATAGCTGCTATCCCTTAATGCGGGGGTGCTCAACCCCCCGCCCCCCAACAGGTCAGGTTTTCTGGATATTCCAGCTTCAGCACAGGTGGCTGATTGAGCCATCTGTGCTGAAGCAGGGACTGATTGAGCCACCTGTGCTGATTCAGGGATATCCTGAAAACCTGACCTGTTGGGGTGGCTTGAGGATTGAAGCAGAACACCCCTGCCTTAATATCTGCCACCTGATGCTCTTAACCACTGCACAAATTCACTGACACACTGACACACATGATACACATAAAGAATACACACAGTCTAAAGAAAGACACACTGTATAGTGTTAGGGTTGTACATACACACCTACAGATGAACAAAGATACACACAGACCTGTGCTTATATATTGTTTACATAAAACAAAGAAAACAGTGTGGATCAACAACTTGTCTGTACGTACGAGTGGTTAACACCCCAAAAAATGATTTAGTATAGATTTGTAGGCTCGACAAAGCATAGGATTTCTATGGCGATATTAAAATCTTTAATATTTATTTAAAAATACGTAAATGTATCTGGGGGGGGGGGGTTTAAGGTGTTTTGCTTTTAAAGGAGCAATCCATGCCCTTTTTCTATTTATTATTTTTAACGCAGGTTTCAAGCTGGGGTTCTCCGGAGCTGAACCCCACTCATTTCAGCTATGGGGACCCCCTGCTTCCCAAGACACAGACCTCCAAAGGCGGTGCCGGTATCTCGGCAGAATGTAAAGCTCCAGTGTATGTACTGTGTGTCTTTATTTATATAGCGACAAGCGCGTCACAGCAGTAATACACGGGACAATCATATAGATAACAAATAATACAAATAACAGATCATGATAAGAAGCGCTTCAAACATAAAAGTAACATTTAGGAAAAGGAGCCCTGCTCCGAAGAGCTTACAATCTAATCCGTGTCACGCGGGCCAATAGGAAGCCGGTGCGGGAGCTTTGAAACGCCGCCATTACATGAACCCTGCTGGCCGAGCAGGGGGTATCTTTGGAAGCAGGGTGTCCCCAGAGCTGAAATTAATGGGGTTCAGCTCAGAGATCCCCTGCTTCAAGCCTATGTTAAAAAGGCAGCATTGGCTGCATTACCCAGCAGCAGGCAGTCCTGCTTGGATTGCCGTTATACAATATGAAACATATTGTCATTAGTTCACTTTGATTGTAGGAGGGACTGCCCCCTCGTCCTAGGTTAAAAACCCGGTGTGACTGGTTTCAGTTGGTCACTTTACCGGGAGAGGCTTTACCACTACCTGGCACCAGTTAGGCCAGTCTATCCAGGATATGACAATGCGGCAGGGACCCCCAGGCCGATAAGGACAACAAGGGAGAGAGGTCATTCTTTAGGAATCCAGTCCCGCAGAAACGAGAGGTCCGAAACCCTGCATTCCTCTCTGAGGTATCATGAATGAAACAATACTGGGTGAGATTGTGCCGGTCACGCATCCTGTTATGTTGCAGTCTCACTCATGACCAATGAAACCGTGGCTAGTTGTAGGTATAGGCTGAAACTAGGAGATTGGTGCCCATATCTAAAAAAAAGAATCTGATAAGTTTTAAGTATTTTTAAATCTCTTGTATAAGTCTGAAAATTGCCTTTTGTTTAAACTGGGGACACTGCTGATTATTGATGAGTATGACACGCTGTGACCTCCTCACAGGATGACTTGCCTTTCTCTCTCTCTCTCTCTCTCTCGCCCTTCCCAGTCCTTCCTCCAGTTGACTGAACTCTGTCCAAATTATTGAACTGCGTCTCATGTCCATTCCCACGGAGTCTTACTGATTGTTAGCCTCAGTGTCTCAGACTTTAATGAAGCCAAACTGGTAAAAAGTAATTTGTTGCATTAAAATGCAATTTTTGGGCCCCAAACTTTGCTGATTTTGGTCCTCTGTGGTCTCCAAATTTGCCAGATATTGATCCCCCATTCAACTTGAGTTGGGACAAACCCTCTAGAACAGTGGTTTTTAACCTTTTTTGTGGTTAAAGAACCCTATCATTATATTGTGATATTCTGCAGAACCCCAACCCTCTCTAATAGCGCGTGAGATCAGATGCATTGTAAGGAACCCCAACCCTCTCTAATAGCGTGTCTGAGATCAGATGCATTGTAAGGAACCCCAACCCTCTCTAATAGAGCGTCTGAGATCAGATGCATTGTAAGGAACCCCAACCCTCTCTAATAGCACGTCTGAGATCAGATGCATTGTAAGGAACCCCAACCCTCTCTAATAGAGCATCTGAGATCAGATGCATTGTAAGGAACCCCAACCCTCTCTAATAGCTCGTCTGAGATAAGATGCATTGTAAGGAACCCCAACCCTTTCTAATAGCGTGTCTGAGATCAGATGCATTGTAAGGAACCCCAACCCTCTCTAATAGCGCGTCTGAGATCAGATGCATTGTAAGGAACCCCAACCCTTTCTAATAGCGTGTCTGAGATCAGATGCATTGTAAGGAACCCCAACCCTCTCTAATAGCGCGTCTGAGATCAGATGCATTGTAAGGAACCCCAACCCTTTCTAATAGCGCGTCTGAGATCAGATGCATTGTAAGGAACCCCAACCCTTTCTAATAGCGCGTCTGAGATCAGATGCATTGTAAGGAACCCCAACCCTTTCTAATAGCGCGTCTGAGCGCATTGTAAATTCTTCTGTATTTGGTACCATTTTCAAATAACCTGAAAATTGCAGGGAACCCTGTTGGAAAACACTTCTCTACAATGTGGATGAGAAGTCAACCCTTGAGGGACGGGGTAGGGTGTTGCACATTGTTAACCTTGAGCTAGTTGGCTGGTTTGAGTTATGGTGGGTATCACGTTTTCACTCCTAGTGTAATGGCCCCTTCCTCTTCGTCCTCATTGCATTGGCACTGTGCCCCCTTTCACAAAATGGCATCATGGGAAGTCCCTGCCTTTCCCTTTCAGCCCCATTGTTGCCCATTCACCTGCAGATGCTGGGATCCCCCTTTCAACAAGGCCCCGTTTCTATGGAAACCAGAGAACCTTTGACTCGGGGCTTCTACTTACAAAGGCCTAACTGCACTGGCAAAGAATTCTGGGACATCAAAGGGCCTGCAGAAAAGTGATTTCTAATTATTTGTATTTATATAAAGCTTCAATCTTGTTATTGGAGTCTTAACCTGTTCACACACTTGTTCCAGCTCTCACTGACTTGTAGTCTCAGTGCTAAAATTCAGTAGTTTAAAAGGCCATGTTTGGCCACAAACCACCAGACCTCACTGCTCCTTGAAAGTTAAAATCTTTGTGCTCAGTGGATGGGTGGGAGGCCTGCAACACATGTCCTATACTTTATATACTGTATATTTATATATATTAAGGATGGGCAGGCTCGCAGGCTCCGAATACAAAGTTTGTGAATTTCGTGAAACCTTAAGTCGAAGTTCATAGCGAATTTTCTTAATCGAGATCCAAAGCGAAACGCAAAATCTGCTCAATCTTCGATTCGGGAAGGGGAGAGACAGATTTTTTTCCCCTGCTGTTAATGTAAGGCTAAGTCCCCGCTGGAGCTGAGCTCGCTCATGCTTGGAGAGCGCTCCAAGCATGAGCGCCGGGTGTCCTGCTTGTACGCGTGCGCGAGGGGGTGGAGGGGAGGAGCATAGCGGGTAGTTGAGTGCGCGGGTAAGTATAGTTTTTTTGTTTACCTAAGCGCCGATCGCGGGTGAGCGTTTGCGTCCGCGCACGAGCGCTGCGCACACCGCGTGTGCGGGGACTTACATATATCTATATATGTAAGTAAACGCCGCGAGCAACGCCCGCTCAGCGCTAGCGGGGACTCAACCTTAATCTTTACATTTTGTCATATTATAGTTTGCATCTTTTTTCTGTCCCACTCATTAGAATTCTTATTTAGATTCAGGAAACAATTTTCAAATAATTGTACTCGTTTTTTGTTTAGTCACCTCTAATTAGGGTTACTAGGTGTCCAGTATTGAACCGGATCTGTCCTGTATTTGGACACTCTTTCCAGTAAAAAGTTAGAGGTCATACCGGACATGTGTGTGTATACCGGTATTACATGTCTGGACATAGTGACCCGACCTGCTTTGGGAGGGGTGGGGTGTGCGGGGGGAGGGGTGGGGTGTGCGGGGGGGGGGGGCTGTGGGATTTACTAGCTGTTGCTAGTGGGCTGGGCAGCTTCCTCTATCCTGATCATGACCCAGCAGCAGCCAATCAGGAGGAAGTGTCAGAAGTCTGGGGATGGGGTCAAGGTAAGGAGGAAACAGCATGGAGTGGAGAGGGGTGTGTCGAGCGTGTCGCACAGTTCACCATTGTCTCCAGTATTTTTGGGGAAGCCACCTCTCAGCCCAACCTCTAATGTATGTTTGTATATCTTCATTTATATCACACCCACAGTGTACTCTGCACTTTACAAAAGAGGCAATACAGGGAATTATAATACAATACGGGCAACAAACTAAATTACAGAATGGGAAAAGAAATCCCTGCCCCGCAGAGCTTAAGTTATTTAAATAACATTTTTTTTGCATATATAACTTACTTCAGCATTATAACTGTGAGATCCTACTGAACAGAATCACACTTTTTTACCAGAGATATGTAACTTCAAAGTCCAACTCCTAATATTGCCTGTTTCTGTTGAATACCAGCCTGGCGGCTATTTGAATTACCCAATTTTCACAATCTTTCAAGCTCAACATCTCCAGAACTGTAAGGTAAGGGTTCTTCTGTCTTGCAAAGGAAAACGCTGGAGATTACCCAGAGTTCTTTATTGTCGGTGTCCGTATCACAGATCAGAACAGCGGTTACATCATCCTTCCAACACACCTGGTACTACCTAATCTCCCTTTTGATGGTATCCTGTATTGCAGGTGTGCTCAACTCAATCTTTAAGCCTCCCCCAACAGGTCAGGTTTTCAGGATATCCCAGCTTCAGCCCAAGTGGCTCAATCAGTCCCTGCTTCAGCACAGGTGGCTCAATCAGCCACTGCTTCAGCACACGTGGCACAGTCAGTCCCTGCTTCAGCACAGTTGGCTCAATGATTGAGCCACCTGTGCTGAAGCTGGGATATCTTGAAAACCTGACCTGTTGCGTGGGCTTGAGGACTTGAGTTGAGTAACCCTGCTGTATTGTTACCCTTCCAGTGGCTTGTAGTACAGTCTGATAAATCATTTGAGTTACCTCATTATACAAAGTAATCTTCTACATCCTGTGTGCCTCTTCATCTCTATACTGTACAATCGTAACCCCTTTAACCCCTTACAGTTCTTGGCAGCAAGTCCCTATGGTACAGAATATCTTTCAAAACCGATCGCCGCTTTAAAGACGGGTGTACGTCGTACTGCTTGGCATTGACCAGTAACCAAATATCCTCACATTTGGGGGTAACATCACTTATTGTGTTTTCCTCGAACGTAAAATAATGTCATTTCCTATTTTATACGTGTATGATTTTAGGCCTAATTGAAGCTTTTATTCCTGCTGTCTAGTTTCATTTGAATATTTTCCAGCAAAACCAAAACTTGAACAATTTTTAGATCCAAATTTTGTGTGTGTGTGTGTGTGTGTGTGTGTGTGTGTGTGTGTGTGTGTGTGTGTGTGTGTGTGTGTGTGTGTGTGTGTGTGTGTGTGTGTGTGTGTGTGTGTGTGTGTGTGTGTGTGTGTGTGTGTGTGTGTGTGTGTGTGTGTGGCGAGACACCGGGACAAACAGTGCCATAACTCAGGGGCGTGCAAACTTTTTTTTCTGCGCCGCCCCCTGCCTGCTCTCCTCCATTGTGCGCCCCCCTCCTTACCTTGCACGGCGTCAAATGACGCTGCGGGGTCGTGTGACGTCACATGACCAACGGCATAATTTGACATCATGTTACCAAGGCAACTGTGATGTCACATGACCCCGCGGCGTCATTTGATGCCGCGTTGCCATGATCATGTGTCCTGAAGCCGGCTGAATCTCGGTAAGTAGAGGTTGCAGAGGCCTCGTGCGGTCCTCCACCATTTCATTTAAATGCCTTGGGGAAGAGTACGGGACCTCTGCAACCGCCCGCGCACCCCCCAGTTTGCGCACCGCTGCCATAACTTCAGTGTGACAGGGGTGCGCAAATTTTCCCCTGCCTGCTCTCCTCCCCCGCCATGGCAACGTGACCTTACGTGACTCTGCGGCGGCATTCGATGCCGGGTTACCATGGTGCCGCGCCGCCGAAGACCAGGTATGAGAAGTTAGAGGCCTCACGTGGTCTCCCGGCACTTAATATAAATACCTTGGGGGGAGAGCACGAGACCTCTGAAACCGCCGCGCCCCCCTTGGAAAATATTAGGGGGCGCACCCCCGAGTTTGCGCACCCCTGGTGTAAGGGACCCCCGGGAAGTTCACTTACCTGCCGGCCGCCGTCCCATGACGCCAATGGAGTAGAACTACTCTGTTAGGCCCCACGTATAGAGCCCGCGACCGGCGACGGGACACGTCACCCGTCGCCGCTAGCGAAAGTTATATTTCGCTTTGCGGCGGCGTCGCGGGCTTCCGGGCATTTGTTTTGTTCAGGGGCCGTCACATGAGGCGACAGCCCTTGAAAAATCAAATATTCCCGGCTTCCAAATTTGGTGACGCGACATCTCTCCGTCTCATTGCCGCCATCGCGCTTACTATAAGCGCACGCGGCAGCGGCAATGTATTTGTTTTTGTGCGGCATCGCCCGTTGCGGGCACTATAGGCGCGGCCCTACAGAGGCCCCGCGCTCTCTCTCTGCCGGCAATCAGTTTCATTGCTGCGGGGAATAGTGCGGTGGCCCCAGTAATCGCCTGGGGGGTTTCATTTCAAGTCTGGAAGATGCCCCCCCCCCCTACCCGAGCTGGGGCCCCCGAGACGTGACCAAGCATCCGGGGAGGTAGTTACGCCACTGACTGAAAGCAATGACACTCAGTTTGAATTAGGGGAACCTGGTTCAATTCCCGGTGTTTCAGCTCCTTGTGCCCTTGGGCAAGTCACTTTATCCCCCTGTGCCTCAGGCACAAAAATCATAGATTGTAAGCTCATCTGGGCAGGGACTGTAACATTCCTACTGTATGTGCTGCGTACCTGCAGTATACTGCAATTGTGAAGCGCTTTGGGTCCTATGGGGAGAAAAGCACTATATGAAATAAAGTTATTATATATAAAGTTTTTATTAAGGATAATATTATTATCATTTATTTATAAAGTCCCAACATATTCCACAGCACACTACCATTGTGTACATTTAGGCATACAAAATAAGTATGAAAATGAACGCAAACCGATGCAGTAGGTACTTAGGTACTGGGGGTCCTGCTTGTGGAGTTTGCAATCTGTAGAGAATAAGAGGCACAGGTGAAACAAAAGGTATGATTGGGGTTATGAAATGGGCAGCGTTTTATCTGTAGGATTTCTCCCCTCCGTGTTAATGGGAGTCCTTGTAAACAAGAGACATCTGGCACTACAGTGTGAGCTGTATGCTTATGTTGTAAGAATAACAAGAGAGAGACCCCCTGTCTCCCTGACCTCCCCCCCCCTGTCTCCCTCCCGCCCTTCCCCCCCTGTCCCCCTCCTGCTGTGTATTGTAGAGACCTCCAAATGGTCCTGTCTGTAACCCACTTTACTCTTTCATGGCCACAGGGCTCTGCCATGCATCAGCATTCCAGCAAGCGACGCTGATAACAGTATCTCGTGTACTTGCATACTGTACTTCTAATACCTGATGTGAGGGCTTAAAAATGACATAGACAGCAAGAAAGGCAGCCACCTCTGCGGTGGCATTCAATGCATGAACACCCTGCAACTGACAGCCTCTTAGCAGGGCCTGACACTGTCAGATGTGCAACAGTTCATCCCAGTTGTACACAATACTAATGTCACAGACATGTAGCCACCTCCGGGGTGGCAACCTAACAGCACTGTGCTGTGCAGTGCATAGCAGCCTCCGTCCCATGCAGAAGAGACCGTGGTGTTGTTATCACCGAACGTGTGACGGAGACAGAGACATTTAAGGAGGTTATGCAAAGTGTTCACAAACCCTCTAGTGTCACCCTTTCTCAGCCAGTCTGGCAGTGAAAGGGTTAACAATTTTCCTTCGCACAAATCAGACAGGACTTTTCTCTGAGCAGGCAGGTGTTAAGGGACTTGAAACACGTTGAGATACTTGGTACCACTATGCCACGCGGTGTGTTCACTTTTGGGTGATAGTATTGCATACAGCTATGGCTGCTTAAAAAAAATACTCAGTGGGGTAATCTGCTCTGGTTATACCAGCTCTAAGAAGTGCCACTAAGATACCAAAGGAGATTGCAGCAAATTAGACTGTGAGCTTCTTGTACCTGCATTTTTCTAAAACAACAGGAAAAGAAGACCCGTGATAAATAGTCATTTCTGTTATTCTACATGACAAGGGCTCAGTCACGATAAATAAATAGCACAAAATTCCTTCCTCTCAGCTAACAAAAGCGGCTTCAGAAACTCGCCTTGAAAGAAGCCAAAAACATCACACAAAGAATGTTGAGGTTTTCTTTCTTGTCAAGCTGAGAAAAGCTACGTGTCGCTGTCTGCCGTGAGTCTGGGGGCGGGGAGGGGAAGGACTCCTCTCAAGCTGGCTGGTTCCTCTGGCAGAGAACAGGTTAACAAGGATCCCTCATAAGCTGGCTGGTCCATCCACCAGAGAACAGGTTAAAAGGATCCCTCACAAGCTGGCTGGTCCCTCCGGCAGAGAACAGGTTAAAAAGGATCCCTCACAAGCTGGCTGGTTCCTCTGGCAGAGAATAGGTTAAAAAGGATCCCTCACAAGCTGGCTGGTTCCTCTGGCAGAGAACAGGTTAAAAAGGATCCCTCACAAGCTGGCTGATCGCTCTGGGAGAGAACAGGTTAAAAAGTATCCCTCACAAGCTGGCTGGTTCCTCCGGCAGAAAACAACTTAAAAGGATCCCTCACAAGCTGGCTGGTCCCTCCGGCAGAGAACAGGTTAAAACGATCCATCACAAGCTGGCTAATCGCTCTGGGAGAGAACAGGTTAAAAAGGATCCCTCACAAGCTGGCTGATCGCTCTGGGAGAGAACAGGTTAAAAAGTATCCCTCACAAGCTGGCTGGTTCCTCCGGCAGAAAACAACTTAAAAGGATCCCTCACAAGCTGGCTGATCCCTCCGGCAGAGAACAGGTTAAAAAAGGATCCCTCACAAGCTGGCTGGTCCCTCTGGCAGAAAACAGTTTAAAAGGATCCCTCACAAGCTGGCTGATCCCTCCGGCAGAGAACAGGTTAAAAAGGATCCCTCACAAGCTGGCTGATCCCTCCGGCAGAGAACAGGTTAAAAAAGGATCCCTCACAAGCTGGCTGGTCCCTCTGACAGAAAACAGTTTAAAAGGATCCCTCACAAGCTGGCTGATCCCTCCGGCAGAGAACAGGTTAAAAAAGGATCCCTCACAAGCTGGCTGGTTCCTCCGGCAGAAAACAGGTTAAAAGGATCCCTCACAAGCTGGCTGATCCCTCCGGCAGAGAACAGGTTAAAAAAGGATCCCTCACAAGCTGGCTGATCCCTCCGGCAGAGAACAGGTTAAAAAAGGATCCCTCACAAGCTGGCTGATCCCTCCGGCAGAGAACAGGTTAAAAAAGGATCCCTCACAAGGTGGCTGATCCCTCCGGCAGAGAACAGGTTAAAAAAGGATCCCTCACAAGCTGGCTGATCCCTCCGGCAGAGAACAGGTTAAAAAAGGATCCCTCACAGAAGCTGGCTAATCCCTCCGGCAGAGAACAGGTTAAAAAAGGATCCCTCACAGAAGCTGGCTGATCCCTCCGGCAGAGAACAGGTTAAAAAAGGATCCCTCACAGAAGCTGGCTGATCCCTCCGGCAGAGAACAGGTTAAAAAAGGATCCCTCACAGAAGCTGGCTGATCCCTCCGGCAGAGAACAGGTTAAAAAAGGATCCCTCACAGAAGCTGGCTGATCCCTCGCTCTGACAGAGAACAGGTTAAAAAGAATACATTGCTTATATAATGTATCTGTAAAGTAATGACAGCCGGCTCTTACATACTGCAGGTGGAGTGTGTAGCATTGTACAGGAAATATGCCCTACAATTGAATTTGAGTTCCCTACCCTTACATACTCTCCCCCAGCAAGATCAAAGAGGGTGGCTACTCTATCCCTAAAGGAAAGGACTTTTATTTTGTTGAAAGATGCGGGGAGCTCGGGAACCGTTAGATGGAGGAGAGAAAATAAAAAATATATAGTGCAACAGTGTTTTGACAGTAAGTACATACTGTGTAAGAGAATATAACACCTTATAGGTGTACTCTCACACGTTGCAGTAATGAACACAGCGGCTGTGCCCCTCTTGGGGACCCCTTGGTGGTGATACAGTAGAACTTGACAGTTGTATCGATCCTGTAGCCACCTCCGAGGTTCAGATGGACGTGTGGAGCAATAAGGTAAACACAGAGGGAACGGACTTAGTGTAGGGAGTAACACTATATTTGCAATTACAATTAAGATACAAATGACCACTCACGTGTAGCCCCCACAGAGAAATACATGGTACGAAGTCCGCCCTCGTGGATACCGGCAAACCGATTGTGGGTGTGGGATAGAGGCTTCCTGCATCATCTGCTGCTGCGCTCACAGCGGCCGGCGGGTGCTTCACTTCCGCGCTCCCCAGCGGCGGTGCAAACGCTTCAGGAGACGTCACAGGCAACGACGTCACTCGACCGGTTCCTTCTGGGCTTCGCTTGGAAAGTACAAACTCTACGCGTTTCGCAAAATCTTTTGCTTCGTCAGGACTCCTGTATCCGACACCCACAATCGGTTTGCCGGTATCCACGAGGGCGGACTTCGTACCATGTATTTCTCTGTGGGGGCTACATGTGAGTGGTCATTTGTATCTTAATTGTAATTGCAAATATAGTGTTACTCCCTACACTAAGTCCGTTCCCTCTGTGTTTACCTTATTGCTCCACACGTCCATCTGAATCTCGGAGGTGGCTACAGGATCGATACAACTGTCAAGTTCTACTGTATCACCACCAAGGGGTCCCCAAGAGGGGAACAGCCGCTGTGTTCATTACTGCAACGTGTGAGAGTACACCTATAAGGTGTTATATTCTCTTACACAGTATGTACTTACTGTCAAAACACTGTTGCACTATATATTTTTTATTTTCTCTCCATCTAACGGTTCCCGAGCTCCCCGCATCTTTCAACAAACGAGCAGCATTAAGAATCCAAAAGGAGGGTTCATCGTGGGTTGAAGCTAGGGTTGCTAGGTGGCTTCTCCAAAAATACTGGACTCAATGGTGAAAGGTGTGTCAGGTCACTATGTCCAGGGAGGAAAATACCGGACACATACATGTCCAGTATTACAGTACCTCTCATTTTTTACTGGACAGAGTATCCAAATACAGGACAGTCCGGTTCAATACCGGACACCTGGCAACCCTGATGAGGCACCTTTTATAACTTTTTTCACTAATTAATTTCTGTGCACTGTATTATCTTAATATCACATATTATCACTATCTTTTATAAATTGCACTTTTTATCCAACTGCACTTTCACTAGAGCGCGGGGTGATTTTACGTAGACTTTTATTTTGTGTCAGTTCCTGGGTCACAAGGGGATGAAGTGACAAAAGTCACAAAGAGATGGTATCTGGATTTGAACTGGGTTCTCCCACCTCGAAGACAGTGCCATTAGCACGTGTGTGTGTCAGCACAAAGAATAGTGATGTTAAACGAACTGCGTTAGCAGGGCAGGACGTACAGGTGGAATAGGTGAGCAGCAATATCTAGAGATGGGCGGATTTTATTTGCGAATTGGGATCCGCCTCGAATCCAGCAGTTCCTTGGATCTGCGGATTTCCGTGGATTACTCTGCAATGATAAAACTATTCCCAGTTTTCAGACTGGATTCAGAATCCGTCTGCTGATGTCAAAATTCCGACCGGATTGCAGTCAGTGGCGAATTCGAATGATTTCACCCGGATCATCACGCATGAAATCCGCAGGCAGATTTTGGTGCGCGGAACGGATATCAGCAGAATTTTCGAGAACCGAATTTTGACAGGCTCAGCAATCTCTAATAATAACCATTTAGCCAGATACAGTTGCAATGAGAGGGTAGTACACAGGCGACGCACATATAGTAAGAAAATAAATAAACATTATTTAGTATGTATGTATTGTTCGATTTATATAGTGCCAACAGTTTACGCATTGCTTTACAATCATTACAATACAGGGAAAGTAAGGTACAAACAGCAGGTGGAAGAGCAGCAAGTAAGTGATAATAAAGGCACAGGAAGACCCTGCTCCCAAAATCTTACCAACCAAATGGATTATATATATACGTATTATTATTTTATATATATATTTTTATATATATATATATACACACCTAAAAACAGCGGTTGAAGTACACCATACTTCCATCATACTTCGATCACTAAACCTTTATATATGTCACTGTGTAGCCATCTATCTATGGGGGCTTTATAGGGGATTTATTAAGTGCTGAAACGGATTAGCACCCAATTCTGCGTTAACTCCTATTCCAATCAATTCAAGTTAATGGGAGTAAATGCTGGAACGAGTACGCAAATCAGTGCTTGATCAATCTGCCCCTACTATTTGTGTATACATGCTTATATTGTATAAATTGTGTGTATGAGTATATATATTATATATATAAAAATATATATTTATATATGTAACATGTAAATTGTATATACGTATATATATATATATATATATATATATATATATATATATATATATATATATATATATATATATATATATATATATATATATATACACACACATACATGTGTAGCATGTGTA
Source organism: Ascaphus truei (assembly GCF_040206685.1). Classification (NCBI taxonomy): domain Eukaryota; kingdom Metazoa; phylum Chordata; class Amphibia; order Anura; family Ascaphidae; genus Ascaphus; species Ascaphus truei. Next base: position 61,616,725 of record NC_134491.1, on the reverse strand, counting down.
AATTGTATGTGTATGTAAATATATATGTATATATATACACACATATACACACATGTATACTTGTCTAATTTGTATATATTATCTAAAAATATATATATGTAGCACATATATTGTATATGTGTGTGTGTGTATATATATATAAAAAAATATATATAAATAATATACACATGCTACATATATACATACCCACGTGTTTGTGTGTGTGTGTGTGTATTTACCTATATACTGTATGGACATATGTACTCCTTCCCAGTAAGTAGGCAGCGTTCTGTGTCTGTGTGCGAGTCCTGGCAGGGAGAGAGTTAAGCGCTGCCCTCTGACAGTATGTTAATGATTTGCATGGTAATAGAGGGAGGCAGGCTCTGGGCTCTGGCAAGCAGTGTGACTGCTGATACTGTGTGTGTATGTGTGTGTGTGCGTGTGTGTGTGTGCGTGTGTGTGTGTGTGTATAGAGGGGGGAGTTTGTCACTGGCTGCATGTGAAAGGAGAAAAAGGGCTTCTGTGGATCTCAGCTGCCTGTGAAGCAGAGGAGAGAGGACATAGGAGAACGTGGAGGAGAAAGCCAGGGACCATACAGAAAGCTGCCCTTTAAGAGAGGGGGATGAGGACAGAGGGCTGCTAAAGGAGAAGAAGAAAAGGACATACAACAAGAAAGGGATTGAGGAAGAGGAGAAGGAGGAGATAGAAGCAGACCCAGCTTTTCAGCCTATACATGACTGAGGGATTCACTACAGGGACCTACTTTAGGAATACAGATAAGAGGGGACTTTTGACTGTGGATCTCCAGCCCTGCATCCCCATTTTTTGGTACCCATGTGGATTACACCCTTGGCAGTTTGAAGCTGGTGGTGGTAGCACTGGCTGGACCGCACAAGGATAGGATGAGGTGAGAGCTGGCATGGTGTGTGGTAAGACATGGCAATGCTGGGGCATTTGGGATGCCCTTGTTCCGTTTACCCCATTGCAGCCAGGGGGGGTGGGGGGGGGGGGCACAGCCTAGCCCCGCTCTGGCAGCAAAGGGGGGTTACTCGCATCACCCCAGCCATGGTACATCACATCTGGCATTCGTCTTCCAACCTTTGCGGGGAAATGGCCCCGCTTGGTGCTGTAGATTTTGGCTGAGATCAGGAGGAACTTGTTCTCGCTGTAGCTTCATCAGCAGATCTGCCGTGTGAATGTGTGTGTGGGGGGGAGCTCAGAGACATGATGGCTTACAAGCTAACCCCTTCACCTCCCAGTCATGGTTGGCAACCTTTTAGCCCTTACCTGTCCTGCTGGCAACAGTGCACTGCAGGTGTTGGGTTACCATGAGCCCATAAACGACACAGCGAATGATAATTATCACCATCATAATTCCAATAGCAGAATCATTGCGACTAGAAATGCTTATTATCTGGGTGATCTCCGCCATATATGCAACAATAAGCTGGTGATATTAATAATATTTACTAACAGTGTACTCTTTATTGTGTTAAGAAATGTTCGCCTAAGCTACGATGATAAATATAGAACAAAAAAGATGTGTCGTTGGTAACCTAACTAGCCATGTCTCCCATCAGTGAAAGGCATAAGGAATTGCCCCGGCGGCGTTGAACAGTAAATTATCCAGGTGTGTGTGTGTTTCATGAATTGTTAAACAACAGTGGTGTTTGTACGTTTCCATCCAAAGGGGTTTAATTAAACAAATTAGGACTTCTCCAAAGCCCCAGCGTTTGCATAAGCCCATTGCAATAGAGAGATAAACCCTGCACATGTTAAGATTAAAACCTGTCCCTTGTTATTTATTCAAATATAGCTGGCACCTTCTTTCCCAGATCTACTGTATATTTTCCTACGGCCTTTTTGACCTTCCTTCCTTGCCCCTTGGCCACTTGCCCTTTTCTGTGCTGAAGGGGCCACAAGCACATCCTCTCTTGCACAATTCCATCAGCTGTGTACCTAACGCCGCTTTCAATGCACAAAGGGTTAAAATGCAGCCACACACGCAGCACTTTTCAAATTGCTTTCTATTGTGTGATGATGTTTTTCCCTCTTTAATATTAATGCCTGTCAGCCCATTTTTTGCCGTGCAAATGCTGTGCGAGATGCACATGTATTTATTAAGATGCTTCCGTCTCTAACCCTGAGCAGCGGTGTAATACAGAACCCCATCAGCGTGTGTTTTTCACGCCGCGCTGGTATGTGGCTGAAGTTGGGGGGGAAAAAAAGCGAATTCTCAATTAGAATATTAAGTTGGACAATGAGCGCACACTGTTGAATCCTAAATTAAATCACTGGTCATACGCACACTACTTACCATGCACAGTATCTGGAGAAGGTGTGATTTGTTAATGCGAGATGTTTGGCTCTTGCTTTAACATAGTAACAGGGCAAAAGGAAGCATTATTTCAGCCAGCATGTTGTAAATATCGTCTACATCGGGGGGGGCCAGTTAGGAATGTTTGGTTTGTCTTTTCATTAGAGATTTTATATCACGTTATTTTCTGATTTTGTTATCGACGCTGTGACACTCTGTATACCCGACGAAGGGATAATAGGGAGGCAGATTTACTGTGAGAAGGTAATGGGGAAAATCGACTGAATTTACCAAGTTATGGTTGAGGTGGCCTCCATGTAGAAGGAACATGCTGCCATATAAAGCGACGCTGAGTATGCCTGCACATCTCCATCTAGGCGAAGCATGCTCTCCTAAGAACACAATCCATTAGGGAGCCTTTGCACATCTGGCCTTGTTGAAACACCAATGCAGTCGGGAAGGGCTGCCCTGCTGGTCAGTATTACTGTGGGTAAAGGGAGGCAGAAACCAGCATGGCAGAACTGGCAATGGTGTGTTCAAATACTTAAAAGTTCTAATGCCGAGTTGTATGTACATATGATTTTCACAGTCTGCCCTGCGGAGTTTACAATGACATATTTTGTTGGATAAGGCTCAGGAGCATAAAGTGTCTTTTGGCCAAGGTCACAAGCGGCTCGAACTGGCTATCTCCCACTTCAAAGGCAGTGATGCTAGAACTCCATTACTGGAGACAGAGGCAAAGGTTACAGTGTGTAACAATAGTCTATACCAGGGGGGCTCAACTCCAGTCCTCGAGACCCCCCCAACAGGTCAGGTTTTAAGGATATCCCTGCTTCAGCACCGGTGGCTTAATCAGTGGCTCAGTCAAAGACTGAGCCACTGATCGAGCTACAGGTAATGAAGCGGGGATATCCTTAAAACCTGACCTGTTGGGGGGTCACGAGGACTGGAGTTGAGCCCCCCTGGTCTATATCACTGTATAGGGCAAGTTTATTGTAAGGTTGCTTAACCCAAATTAAACCCAAATTCCTCCCACTGAACCTGAACGGTCAGACTTAACCCATTCATCACCAGAGGAGGTCAGCAGTTCTAGCACAGAAAGGGTTAACATACATCATAAAGTTCCTTGCCCCTTAATATCCATTCAGGCAGATAACCCTTCCCCTGCCTTTTTTCCATTTATCATACACGCACATACCAGATTAAAAAGCAAACAGGGCCTTGAAATACATTAGGCAGCTCTTGCAAGTTTTGTTGATGTGAGGGTGTTGCCCGGCTGGGCTCACTGGAGGAGGAGGTTGAATTTCAGGTGCTGTCAGAAAGCAAACAGGCTTTTGTGTGTGTGTGTGTGTGTGTGTGTGTGTGTGTGTGTGTGTGTGTGTGTGTGTGTGTGTGTGTGTGTGTGTGTGTGTGTGTACAAATGGAGGTAGCGATACAGTTCGCTGCCTTATCAGAGAGCGTGTAAGACTGCAGGTGTGTGATTTGTTAGCACAGGCGCGAGTTTCGCTGTTGAATTGGGTTTGTTTTCTGGCGCGAGAAATAAGTGGCGTTGTTGATCTGCCACTTAGTTCAGGTGTCAGGCTCCATCCCAAAGGGGCATCTCCATGCTCATTTATCAAAGTTTACCGCCTGCAAAACTGGGGTGAAAACTCTGCACCAGATTTATCAAAGGAGGAAAATGCCATGGTTTCCAATATTGAGGATTTCCCTTCATACATTTGAGTCTTAAAACTTATTTCTCTAATAATAATGTTAAAATTGTAACATAGTACAGTGTGGAATATAGCGCAGCACACAGACCCTTATGCTGTAAAATGCGAATAGCGCTGATCCGCTTGAAGTTAGTGGGGCTTTCTGTGCGAGCGGACCATATCGTTGTTTATAGAATAAGGAGCATGGAGTTTTTCACATACAAGTCGCTGACATTGGGGCGGGCAGGGGCAAACATTTGTGTGGGCAAAGCTTTTATACTTTGCTACCAGGAGTCCCAGCAATACATTGCAGAGCAATATGATAAGATGCAGGGTAATGCATTTGTGACTCATTTGGTAAGAACGGGGTTAATGGTACCCTTTATCATTATATGCGAGGACTAATGCCAGCACCTGATACGTAAATGCACTAACACACTCATGCACACTCACTCATGCACACTCACGCACAATCACTCACGCACAGTCATTCACACTCGCACACTCACGCACACACAGGCACCCTGATGCACACTCACTCATGCACACTCACGCACACACAGGCACCCTGATACACACTCACACACACTCACTCATGCACACTCATGCACAATCACTCACGCACAGTCATTCACACTCACGCACACAAAGGCACCCTGATGCACAGTCACTTGCACACTCATGCACACTCACTCACACTCACGCACACCCAGGCACCCTGATGCATACTCATGCACACTCACGCACACAAAGGCACCCTGATGCACACACACAGTCCACACTCATTGACAACATCAACATGCATTTTTCTCCAGGTTGCAGTTTATCCTGTTCTTAAATAACACATTTTTCAATTTTTTTTCCGCATTCCGATAAAAATATAGCAAAGTTTTGCACATTTCTGCATTTTTCGCTTTTCCTCGGGACGAAAGTCACAAACCGTCCTCCAAATCCCACACTTTTTACCCTTTGACATTATCTGAGAAGAGCGCGTAAGAGAGAGAGAGAGCAACTTCCCTGCAGACCAGGACCGCGTTGGTCGATGTTAAGCCCTTTGTCCCTGTCTGGCATCTTTTTTCTTTTTGCGAATGTGGCTTTTTGTCACAGGCCATGAATATCCCATTTTCACGAATCAGTGAGAATATTTACCTTATCTCCGGCAGGGAGGTTGCAGTAACGTCTTATAGGGTTCTTTACTTGCTGTCCATATTCCACTGAAACAGCTAAAAGGTAGCAATTAATGTCCTGATTTGGCTAGCAGGCGACACGCCGCTAGCAATCTAATGGTGGATGTCTGCCGCACAGGGGCATGGCAAGGTCAGAGGCTACGTTTCCTCTCTTAGTAGAAGTGAGAGAGTTTGTGATTACAGTTACAGCCGCCAGTAACATCTCATCTGCTTGTGACTTTGACACATGGCCGCAGGACAGAATGGTCCATAATGCCCAAATTGAAATGCCCTCAGAGGAAGCTAAATTGAAGTGGGGGTGATGGCCAGTTTAACCACCTCAGTGCTGGAGGCAGCATTGCAGGTCTCTGCAGGGCTGATGGGTTTAATATTCTCGGATGTCATGGAAGCTCATTTGTCATGTGTAATATGTATTATAATTCATGGTATTTTTTTTAAAAACTCACATTTGTATATTATATCTACAGTTGCAGGGATTTATATACCCAGATAATTTAGAGCTCTATATGTCCTGTATATCTATAGACACAGTGGACATAAGTGAATAGATCCTGTGTGTGCATATATATATATATGCAGTGTGTGTGTATATATATATATATATATAGCACATAATTTATGTATATATGTGTATCTACGATTACTACAGAGCTCTCTATATAATATATAATGTATATTTAACAATCTATGGTACAAAGCTATATATATTGTGCATATGTTTAAATGCGGAGTCCTATATGGCTTGTATTTCTGCAGTGTAGCCGCACTGTTACCGGCATCGCAATAAGGCACTCAAGATTGAAGCCACTGCTCTCAGCAGTAAACAGCAATGATGGAGCCGGTTCCTAATAAAGCAGCGCTGATCCCATGTGAAACAGCAGCTGGTACATATAATGCCGCTCTGACACTGTTTGAGGAAAATATGACACTTGGTGGATAAAATTCTCCGGCTGTATTTTTACACGGCAATCGGAGAAGTGATACACACAGAAAAAACATTATACTTGAGCTGCATACACAGGCCGCCCGCCCGCTTCTCCTGCATTGTATCAGATAAATGTGTTTCTAAATAACACCATTCAGCCTTTCTCTATTAATCCATTCAGTGCTCACAAAGAGGCAGGATATACTATGTATCATTTCTGTCTCTTTCTCGCACTACATGTGTATGTTTTATTGTGTCTCGGGGTGTAATATGCTGCCTATGATTGCTTACTAGCTCTCTTCCACTGGTTCACCAAATGGGCCAATTTAGGAGTAAAAGGGTCAAAAGCTCCTTGTAATGTCATTTTAGATACACTTGAAGACAAAATTCATTATATTTCAACATTTTGCCAGCATGTATACCATTGGTACTATACAGTATATTTACATGACTTTAACTTACAAGTGAGTTTCGGTGTCAGAAACTGAGCAACTAGTATGAAATGAGCAGGAAAGAGTCCAGGGGTCATTTCGGGGCCCTTTGCGGGCCACATTTGGACCACGGGCCACCATTTGAAGAGCTCTGGGGTAGATCTTTTATTTTAGTTTTTATTGGGAGGGGAATGAAAACACACACACATACACAAACACACACACACACACATACACACACACACATACACACACATAAACACACACACACACACACACACACATATATACACACACACAGCCACACACACACACACACACACACACACACACACACACACACACACACACACACACACACACACACAGCCACACACACACATATATACATACACACATACACAAACACACATACACACACATACACACACATATACATACACACATACACACACATATACATACACACATATATATATTTATATATATATATACACACACACACACACACACACACACACACACACACACACACACACACACATGCATAGATCTATATATACATATGCACAGGTATACAAATATACAGGCACATTAATAAAAATATATGTTCTGTGTAGATATAATACACATATAGGGCCATATTTACTAAGCATTCTTGTTTGCTATTAGACACCTTACAGCCCATTGGTTTGAATAGCAGTTAACACCAGATCGGGTGCACTCTTATGAAAATCTCCCTCTAAGTAAGCCACTTTCATGTCGCATCTATCAAGCCCTCTCATTCAATGTGCGGTGAAGACGCGTTCCCCACGTCAGAGGATTCTTTAGCCCCATTCATTTAAATGGAGCTGCAGCTCTCGACGTAGAGAAGACAGCTTCACAGCATATTAAATAGGGGGTGAGAAGCCGCTTTAAGTAGATTAAGCACAGCCTATGTTAGGGGTCCATTGGGGGAGTGGTTTTGGGGTCAGCAGGGGACGGCTTACTCTGCACAATATTGCATCTAACTCGGCCCCTCTAAATAGCCCCATATACGTAGCTCTTTCTGTGCTCAGATGAAGGAACTTATTCTGCATCCTACGAAGTGGCCGATCGGGCTGCTTTGGGTGTAAATTCCTCGTTGACTTAAATCAGGAATCTTACCCCCAAAACAGCTCTGATCGCCCGCTTCTAAGGATATAGAGCAAGGGTGGTCAACTCCAGTCCTCAAGAGCGACCAACCGTTCAGGTCTTGCAGGATAGTGGCTTCCACTGAGCCACTGATTGAGCCACCTGTGCTGAAGCAGGGATATCCTTCAAAACCTGAACTGTTGGTCGCTCTTGAGGACTGGAGTTGGCCGCCCCTGATACAGAGTAAGTCCCTTAGAATCAGCCCTTTCCTCTGCGCCTCCGAGATCAGCGTAGTATTTCTGACAGCTGACACGCAGGACAATTCTTGCACTGCGTCAAGAAGCGACTGTCGTCAGCTTGATAAATAGACCCCTTTGTGTTGAGTTGAGGGACAACCGGAGACTGGGAGGGGGTGTGGGGGGCGGAGGGGTGTGGGGTGGGGGTGCACCTCCTCTGAGGGAACACAACAGCTGCTCTCTGTGGCAGACTTTTGTGTGGTGCAGATGTGAGAGGGCAGAGAAAAGGACACACAGGAGCTGATGCCAGAGGAGCTGTAGACACACCTGCTACCCGACCTCAGCGCGCTGTCCAGGAATCCGCAGGAACGCCATTAAAATTAACCTCTTGTGGGTTTCTGAAACTTATTTTAAGCGATTTCTCCCTGCTTTTTCCAAGGCTCGTTTTTATTTTATTTATTTTTTTACTGTAAATCTCATGATCTGATTTTATCTGGAGATAAAAGTGTTTGAAATGTTAAGGGGTTAAAATGGAGCTCTCCCCAGAGCCCAGCGCAGTCTTGCTGCTTTCACCATGGCGTAGTCACTACGGCATGGGGACTGGCACTCTGGTGGGCCCCAAAGACGTAGTGTGTACGTCAGGGGTGCACAACTCCAGTCCTCAAGGGCCACCAATAGGCCAGAATGTAAGGCTATCCCTGCTTCAGCACAGATGGCTCATTCAAAATAACTGAGCCACTGATTGAGTCCCTGTGCTAAAGCAGGGATAGCCTTAAAATGTGGCCTGTTGGTGGCACTTGAGTTGTGCACCCCTGGTCTACGTCATGCTCGCAGAGGTTTGTTTTTCCTGCGGTCCCATGGTCGATCTGCCCGAGAGTGAAACGGAGGAGGAAAATGGCCGCCACAGTCACGTGACCGCTATTGAAAGTGGTCACGTGGCCGCTATTGAAAGTGGTCACGTGGCCGCTATTGAAAGTGGTCACGTGGCCGCTATTGAAAGTGGTCACGTGACCACAACGTGCATAACTTGCTTCACACATTTTCCTTTTTCACAAACGTTGGGCGTGACAATGTGGGAACCGTCAAACTTTGCACAACTTCTGTAGACCAAATACCAACAGATTTGTTGTACTTTGTGATACCTTTTAGGGAATCATCATTAGGGCTCTTCATTGATGATAATAAAGGGTACAGAGCTTCCTAATCCTCACAGGTCTGTTCTGCAAGAATACATTTGAAGATACCTTTGGGCTTTGGTAAGCTTCATTCATAAAGAACACCTATGTTAGCTCCCTTAAATGTGTGTGTGTGTGTGTGTGTGTGTGTGTGTGTGACTGTGTGTGTGTGTGTGTGTGTGTGTGTGTGTGTGTGTGTGTGTGTGTGTGTGTGTGTGCGCGTGCGTGTGCGTGCGCGTGTGTGTGTGTATATATATATATATATATATATATATATATATATATATATATATACAGTGCTTGACAAATCACCCAAAAATCTACTCGCCGAACCAAAAAATCTACTCGCCACCTAGCCCCGCCCCCACTTTTAAAATTTTTATTAACATCCAAATAAGAATTGAGTGTGTGACTAGTCTGGGTGGGTGACTGACTGGGTGGGTGACTGACCGTGGGTGTTTGGGTGGGTGACTGACCTTGACCTGGTGGGTGCTGCTTTCCTGCGCAGAGTGCTGCTTCCCTGTTCACTGCCCGATACGTTGGGAGCGTCGGGGAGCGGGGAGCGGGTCCACAGACCGCATTTGTGGCGCTTCCTCCTCTCGCCACCCCTGGTCCCCGTGGGCAGGAGGTAGGCCCGGGGGGGAGAAGGTTGGCGTGCACTCGACACGGCGCGTCCCCCTCTGACCCACGTTCCCCTCGGGTGCCAATGCGGGCGGGGAGACAGGACAGGGGGGGGGGGAGCGAAGAAGGGTCCGGCGATTGGCGGCGATTGGGAGGGGGATGCCACTCATCCCACCCCTGCAGGCCTGACACCCTGCTTCCCTGCACATGTGCACCGAGACCTCTGTGCATGCGAACCTGGATCCCAATTCCCGGTGTCGCTCCTTGTGACCTTGGGCAAGTAACATTATCTCCCGCTCCACGGGGCAGGGACCTGTGCCTGCAAAATGTCTCTGTAAAGCGCTACGTAAAACTAGCAGCGCTATACAAGAACAAACTATTATTATTATTATCATTATACTTCTTTGTGTTGTCTGAAGCTTTCGAATTGTCTTGGGTCCATGTTTCACATATACTGTATACATGAGCCATAATACTGTACACTGGTCGAACACTTTAAATTGATATATATATATATATATATATATATATATATATATATATACATATATATACTAATTAAAAATATAAATATATATATAATATAAACGGATCATTAAATAAGACGGTAACACTTTTTTAACGTTACTTTTGACATTTCCGTGACCTTTTTTTTTTGTGAATATCCAAAAAAGCGATTTTGTAAATGCTATTTCTAGTGATGACCCTTGAGATGCTGGTCAGTGTGTAATGTTAGCCTCACAAATTCAACTCTGCTGCGAGGCATAACAAGGCAGATCATGCTTGAATAATGCGAAGCAAAACAATTGGTAATCCCCAAGGGGGACCAGGGTTCTTTGGGAGTATAAGTGTTTATTAAGTCTGTTCTCCTTGTGAATATAACTCTGTAATTTCATTACGTCTGCCTCCCAGATCTGTGTCTGCAGGGAATCTCAGAGGGGAGGTGTGTTTTATTTGCCCCCTACTTAGTTACAAAGATAATGTGCCTAATTAGAACAAATATGGGTTTTATACAGTTAAAGGAAGAGCAGTGCTCATTTGTAAATGCCCCCTGAATACGGTATGTTGCCTTATTTTCCTATCAGGACTTAGGGTGCCGCTATTGTATATTGTACCGTATACAGGCAAACCCCGCTATGCGGACCTTCACTTTACGGACGCTCGCGAGTACGGACATATTTACACTGGCACCGTTCCCCTGTGTCCGTACGCTCGCTTTGCAAGTACGGACACTTGTTCAGCCCTACAGACCGCCGTGGTTGTGTGACGCGCGGGTTCCCCTCGCCCAATTGGAAAACGGCAGCTGGCGCATGCGCCTGTGAGTAGGACACAGGCGCGTCCTGAACAGCATTACCGGCTCCCGACCTCTACCCAAGTGAAAAAAGGGAGTGCTTCACTTTAAGTACATTTTCACTTTACATACATGCTCCGGTCCCATTGCGTACGTTAATGCGGGGTATGCCTGTGTTACATAGTTACATACATGCTCCGGTCCCATTGCGTACGTTAATGCGGGGTATGCCTGTGTTACATAGTTACATACATGCTCCGGTCCCATTGCGTACGTTAATGCGGGGTATGCCTGTGTTACATAGTTACATACATGCTCCGGTCCCATTGCGTACGTTAATGCGGGGTATGCCTGTGTTACATAGTTACATACATGCTCCGGACCCATTGCGTACGTTAATGCGGGGTATGCCTGTGTTACATAGTTACATACATACTCCGGTCCCATTGCGTACGTTAATGCGGGGTATGCCTGTGTTACATAGTTACATACATACTCCGGTCCCATTGCGTACGTTAATGTGGGGTATGCCTGTATTACATAGTTACATACATGCTCCGGTCCCATTGCGTACGTTAATGCGGGGTATGCCTGTGTTACATAGTTACATACATGCTCCGGACCCATTGCGTACGTTAATGTGGGGTATGTCTGTGTTACATAGTTACATACATGCTCCGGTCACATTGCGCACGTTAATGCGGGGTATGCCTGTGTTACATAGTTACATACATGCTCCGGTCCCATTGCGTACGTTAATGCGGGGTATGCCTGTGTTACATAGTTACATACATGCTCCGGTCCCATTGCGTACGTTAATGCGGGGTATGCCTGTGTTACATAGTTACATACATGCTCCGGTCCCATTGCGTACGTTAATGCGGGGTATGCCTGTGTTACATAGTTACATACATACTCCGGTCCCATTGCGTACGTTAATGTGGGGTATGCCTGTATTACATAGTTACATACATGCTCCGGTCCCATTGCGTACGTTAATGTGGGGTATGCCTGTATTACATAGTTACATACATGCTCCGGTCCCATTGCGTACGTTAATGCGGGGTATGCCTGTGTTACATAGTTACATACATGCTCCGGTCCCATTGCGTACGTTAATGTGGGGTATGCCTGTGTTACATAGTTACATACATGCTCCGGACCCATTGCGTACATTAATGCGGGGTATGCCTGTGTTACATAGTTACATACATACTCCGGTCCCATTGCGTACGTTAATGTGGGGTATGCCTGTATTACATAGTTACATACATGCTCCGGTCCCATTGCGTACGTTAATGCGGGGTATGCCTGTGTTACATAGTTACATACATGTTCCGGACCCATTGCGTACGTTAATGTGGGGTATGTCTGTGTTACATAGTTACATACATGCTCCGGTCACATTGCGCACGTTAATGCGGGGTATGCCTGTGTTACATAGTTACATACATGCTCCGGTCCCATTGCGTACGTTAATGCGGGGTATGCCTGTGTTACATAGTTACATACATGCTCCGGTCCCATTGCGTACGTTAATGCGGGGTATGCCTGTGTTACATAGTTACATACATGTTCCGGACCCATTGCGTACGTTAATGTGGGGTATGTCTGTGTTACATAGTTACATACATGCTCCGGTCCCATTGCGTACGTTAATGTGGGGTATGCCTGTGTTACATAGTTACATACATGCTCCGGACCCATTGCGTACATTAATGCGGGGTATGCCTGTGTTACATAGTTACATACATACTCCGGTCCCATTGCGTACGTTAATGCGGGGTATGCCTGTGTTACATAGTTACATACATACTCCGGTCCCATTGCGTACGTTAATGCGGGGTATGCCTGTGTTACATAGTTACATACATGCTCCGGACCCATTGCGTACGTTAATGTGGGGTATGTCTGTGTTACATAGTTACATACATGCTCCGGTCCCATTGCGTACGTTAATGCGGGGTATGCCTGTGTTACATAGTTACATACAGGCTCCGGTCCCATTGCGTACGTTAATGCGGGGTATGCCTGTATTACATAGTTACATACATGCTCCGGTCCCATTGCGTACGTTAATGCGGGGTATGCCTGTGTTACATAGTTACATACATGCTCCGGTCCCATTGCGTACGTTAATGTGGGGTATGCCTGTATTACATAGTTACATACATGCTCCGGTCCCATTGCGTACGTTAATGCGGGGTATGCCTGTGTTACATAGTTACATACATGCTCCGGTCCCATTGCGTACGTTAATGCGGGGTATGCCTGTGTTACATAGTTACATACATACTCCGGTCCCATTGCGTACGTTAATGCGGGGTATGCCTGTGTTACATAGTTACATACATACTCCGGTCCCATTGCGTACGTTAATGCGGGGTATGTCTGTGTTACATAGTTACATACATGCTCCGGTCCCATTGCGTACGTTAATGCGGGGTATGCCTGTGTTACATAGTTACATACATACTCCGGTCCCATTGCGTACGTTAATGCGGGGTATGTCTGTATTACATAGTTACATACATGCTCCGGTCCCATTGCGTACGTTAATGCGGGGTATGCCTGTGTTACATAGTTACATACATGCTCTGGTCCCATTGCGTACGTTAATGCGGGGTATGCCTGTATTTGAGATGTAATTGATTAAACTGGAAGGTATTAGGATTCATTACTAAACTTCCTGGCTTCTACAGCTTATAGTTGGGTAACTGCCTAAGACCAACAAGTCACTGCAATTGCATGTAGTGGTACGAATAACTTGTACCAGTATGGCTGCGCTTATAGTGCCCGGCGACGTGACTTTGCGCCAAAACAAATACATTGGTTCTGTATGCATGCGCTTATAGTAAGCGCGACGGAGCTACAAATTTTTTTGAAGCCATTGAAATTTAATTTTGGGAGAGATAGTCGCCACATGTCACTGTCTCTACACCAATAACAGAGCGCCTTCTGCACTCTGCCCGCCCCCTTCGTGACATCACTGGCCTTGTCGTCCAAACCTAAGTGCAACTTTTGCCAGTGGCGTCGCCGGCACTATAAAGGCGGCCTTACCTTTCAGGGTAATCCAACCAACCTAAAGTATCCGAAGAAGTCTTGTTCTAGCAGAAACGTTATTGCCTTTGAAGTGGGTGAATCCCACCGCTGCCCCCTGTTGGAAGAGTCACGTTATACATTAGATTCTAAGGTCTCTGGTGTAGGATCTTGTGGGCTGACACATTCTCTGTACTGAAGTGATGTTTTCTGCACTTACTGGTTAAAACAATATAATTACAAATATGATTTAATTATTATCATTAAGACTCTTCAATAACTAATTATCTCACATCTGATAAACTAACACCTCCCGCACCCGTTTCCAGCATGTCACCCATGCAGTCACTTGTCACCTTACAAGTAACCTCTCTACCTAATTATTTATTTATTTATAAAAACATTTTACCAGGAAGTAATACATTGAGAGTTACCTCTCGTTTTCAGGTATGTCCTGGGCACAGAGTTAAGATAACAAATAATACATGGTTACAAATACATAGTTACATAAGGGAACAGGCTATACATTATATACAAGACATAGCATGGCATCTAATATTCATTAGATTGTAAGCTCCTCGGGCAGTGACTCTAATTGTTACTTTTATGTCTGAAGCGCTTATCCCCATTATGCGCTATGACCATGGATGGCGCTGTTTAAATAGACATACATACATAGACTATTACTGATACATTTGTCGGTGCCATATTAATAAATGATCATAATATTAATAATTATCTTAAGATCACAGCTCAGCGTGTACATTGCTGAATATCCATCTCCCTTTGCCTCTGAGTGGCTGAAAGTAAAAACAAAGCCACATTATATAAACCCCAAGAGAGGAGAAAATAAAAGATGCCCACTTTGGTTTAATGGTGATGGATCTGGTTTTGTAGGGTCAGCGCGAGGTCAGACCCGCTTCGCATATCCGTGTGTTTAATACAAATCAGGGGATGTGACAGAGCTAGAGCCATAACGCTGACACCTTGCAGCCTCCCGGGAATGTGACAGAGTTATTCAGAAAGCGCCAACCGTCTCCTAAATGCACAGATGGGTTTTCTTCCGTGTCGCCACATAATCCTGTGTATTTATTGAGATGCACAGTATAGATGTAATCTCAGCAATCTGTTATCCGAATCGCTTAGATCGTAAGCTCTTCGGGGCAGGAACTCCTTTTCCTAATATTTGACGCCCGCTGCGCTTATTCCCATCTTCATTGTGGGAGGGAGATAAATTGACTTGCCCGAGATCTCAACGAGCTGAAGCTAGTTCTCCCACTTCAAAGACCAGTGATACTAGCACTTGACCACTTCCAGCTCTCCCTTTATTGTTACCCTTTTGACGGCTTAAGTTATTTACAGTCTTACTTTAAGAACGAGCAGTCTTTTTTTTTTTTTTTGTACTGTATCATAAACAGCCATTGAAATTAAGGGTCAAAAGGGCAGCGGTCCTTCCGAATTTCAACATTATTATTTTTTAGAACAATAAAAAGAACAGAGCCTTACAAGAATTATTATTATTTTCATTTGAACCTGGGGGTCCCTCCAGAGCTGAACCGAGCTATTTTTAGTTTCCGAGATACTTACCTGTGTCACTTCCTGGACGTGTAACCGGTCGTCCAATAGAAAACCACAACATCTCCGCCTCCCTCCCTCCCCCGATGACTTTGCAGCTTCCCATTGGCCCGCGGGACTCACAAGATTTGGCGGCCCTTTTGATTTACCTAAAGAGTAAGAAAACCTCATCGACTAACGGGTAAATATCTCAATATCTCTACATATCAAAAAAGTCAATAGTTACAAAATCAATAAATAAAAGGTGGGATTGCTGTAGTAACGGGATTGTTACCTCCTGTTACTAGGTGCAGTAATGTGTCAAATGTGTCTTATGGCAAAAGTCTGCTTGGTAAATATGGAACATTCACCCATGTAATAAACACTATTTTTTAAAAAAAAATTACTTATTTTCAGGGTAATGGGCTTTTTTTTTTTTTTAGAAACATTCAACCCCCCGTAAAGTAGAACCGTTTTATGTAAATCCCCCGGTAAGTGGAATCGTTTTATGTAAATCCCCCGGGAAGTAGAACCGTTTTATGTAAATCCCCCGGGAAGTGGATCTGTTTTATGTAAATTCTCCGGGAAGTGGATCTGTTTTATGTAAATCCTCCGGGAAGTGGATCTGTTTTATGTAAATTCTCCGGGAAGTGGATCTGTTTTATGTAAATCCCCCGGGAAGTGGATCTGTTTTATGTAAATCCCCCGGGAAGTGGAACTGTTTTATGTAAATCCCCCGGGAAGTGGAACCGTTTTATGTAAATTCTCCGGGAAGTGGATCTGTTTTATGTAAATCCCCCGGGAAGTGGATCTGTTTTATGTAAATCCCCCGGGAAGTGGAACTGTTTTATGTAAATCCTCCGGGAAGTGGATCTGTTTTATGTAAATCCTCCGGGAAGTGGATCTGTTTTATGTAAATCCTCCGGGAAGTGGATCTGTTTTATGTAAATCCCCCGGGAAGTGGAACTGTTTTATGTAAATCCCCCGGGAAGTGGATCTGTTTTATGTAAATCCTCCGGGAAGTGGATCTGTTTTATGTAAATCCCCCGGGAAGTGGAACTGTTTTATGTAAATCCTCCGGGAAGTGGATCTGTTTTATGTAAATCCCCCGGGAAGTGGAACCGTTTTATGTAAATCCCCCGGTAAGTGGAACCGTTTTATGTAAATCCCTTGGGAAGTGGATCTGTTTTATGTAAATTCTCCGGGAAGTGGATCTGTTTTATGTAAATCCTCCGGGAAGTGGATCTGTTTTATGTAAATCCCCCGGGAAGTGGAACCGTTTTATGTAAATTCTCCGGGAAGTGGATCTGTTTTATGTAAATCCCCCGGGAAGTGGAACTGTTTTATGTAAATCCCCCGGGAAGTGGATCTGTTTTATGTAAATCCCCCGGGAAGTGGATCTGTTTTATGTAAATCCTCCGGGAAGTGGATCTGTTTTATGTAAATCCCCCGGGAAGTGGATCTGTTTTATGTAAATCCTCCGGGAAGTGGATCTGTTTTATGTAAATCCTCCGGGAAGTGGATCTGTTTTATGTAAATCCTCCGGGAAGTGGATCTGTTTTATGTAAATCCTCCGGGAAGTGGATCTGTTTTATGTAAATCCCCCGGGAAGTGGAACTGTTTTATGTAAATCCCCCGGGAAGTGGATCTGTTTTATGTAAATCCTCCGGGAAGTGGATCTGTTTTATGTAAATCCCCCGGGAAGTGGATCTGTTTTATGTAAATCCTCCGGGAAGTGGAAAATCCCTTAAAAAAATTTTTTTATAAAAAGTTGAACTGTGAATGTGGAAATTAAAAAGCATTGTTATTCGGGGGCGGAATATAGACAAAGTAGTCGTAGTCCATACCCTATAACAGGGGTGACAACTCCAGTCCTCAAGGGCCACCAACAGGTCAGGTTTTAAGGATATCCCTGCTTCAGCACAGGTGGCTCTATCAGGGGCATTGAGACATCTGTGCTGAAGCAGGGACTGATTGAGCCACCTGTGCTGAAGCAGGGATAGCCTTAAAACCTGACCAGTTGGTGGCTCTTGAGAACTGGAGTTGGCCACTCCTACCCTATAGTATCATTATCCACTGCATATGGGGCCATATATTTTAATCGGTGCCAGTCGATACGTCACTTCTGGTTCCGGAAGACACCTTACTGGCCCTTACTGCAAGGTGTCTTCCGGGCGTCCTGCAATTTGTTTTTTTATAGAATAGCACCACTTAGTAAATAAGGCCCATAATGATGAGGTATCATCACTCTCAGTAGTCAGGTGAGCTGTGTAGGATCACAGCTGGGAATTCGCTCAGCTTTGTTTGCTTGGGGTCATGCCCAGTGAATGGCGATTTCTCCACTTGTAATCCTGTTGGTTTCAGACAGTGGTTTCCTGAGACGCTCTGTCTGACTTTTTTACACGCCGTTAAAAAAATATATATTAAAAGCAGCCAGGACAACAGCGCTTGGAAGGTGCCAGCACACAGTAGTGAATTAGTAGCATTATAATACGTTTGCCTTATTCAATGCACACATGCAGATATTTTCAGGCACAAGTCCCTGCACCAGAGAAGTTCTCATCTACTTGATGCCTGGGGCAGAGGGAAGATATAATGACATTTCCCAGGTCACAGGGAGATACACTGAGGTGTGTGAACTGTATTTAAAGGTTCAGTCCAAGTTACTTTTTTTTTGTAATAGGTATGAAGCAGGGGGTCTTCGGAGCTGAATCGCGTTGATTTGAGCTCCGGGGGCACCCCTTGCTTTCCGAGATACGTAGGGGGTGCCGGTATCTCTGCAGTTTAAAGCTTCCAGTCACGCGAGGCAATAGGAAGATACAAGGGATGATGTCACGGCTTTCTATTGGCCCCCCGTGACGCGAGACATATAAGCCGCCATTTCGATAACCCCAACTAGTCCAACCAGAATTGCGCAGTGTCACTCCCTTCCGAGGTAAGTTACTCGGGAAGTAGGGGGTCCCCGGAGCTGAAATCAACACGGTTCAGCTACGGAGAGACCCCCTGCTTCAAACCGATTTAAAAAAATAAATAAATAACATTGCGCTTCAACTGCTGCTTTAAAACCCAAAAGCAGTGATGTTATCACCAGCCCACCTCATCATTTGAGTTTGTTGTAGAATTTGCTGTGTGTTCTGCAGTGTCCGTATCTTCTGGAGTCCTGGCCCCAGACAATCCTAAACCGTGTTGTGGTTTGTGGGAACTGAAGCATGAAATAATACTGATTTGTGTCAGGCTCAAAGAACACATTTTTTGACATGAAATAGATATCAAACAAAGCCATTTTGATAATGTGTCAATTTACCAAGCTACTTTCTGTCTATATTGCTTTATCTCCTTGTGTGTCACTGATAAATTTGGGGAATGTTTATAGGGCCTGAGTTGACACAGGATGATAAAGGGATGTATCAAATTCTTCAGCAGCGCTGTTTTTGTTATGAGTCTGCAGCAACAGAACAAAGGGAGGTGGGTGTATCAAGGCAAATTTAGAGCAAAATTGAGCATCATTTTCTTCATGTGTCTCTTTGGGTCAAGGTATCAGGTTCTTTGGTCCATGTTTTGCTCCATGTGTTTCAGCTTGTGATTTGGAGAGTGTCAGTAGGAGGAGTTAGGGAGGGGTTATATGACGCGCAGATTATAATGAGAAGTACAGCAAAAATAAGTATCACTTGTGAGTAGATTCACATCTCAGACAGGTCTGCAACCTTGCTTTTCCCCATTATCCCTTAGGCTAGGTTCCCTGTGGCAGTGACGCCATGCGTGACGCACATAAGGTACGGCCCTCTATGGGGCCGGCCCCAGTAGCTGCCTGCGCGCTCCGGCATGCTGAGCGATGTGCAACCACATTTTGTAAAGACAAGGATTTTGACTTTTCTTGTGGCGTCGGAGCGCTGGCCACGTCACGGCGACGGTCCAGCCAATGAGGGTGAACCAGCCGCGTAACATAATGCCCGCACCCCACCACGCCTCCCCGTCGCCAGGAGTCCACCAGGTCACGCTGCTGCCGGGAACGAGCACTGCCAGGTACCCTGTCACGCGCGCGACGTGCGCACACTGGGGACTTAGCCTTAGCATACAATGCTTCAACTGCAGCCAGGGATTATGGGAAATGACATGCAAATGAGCACATAGTGTCACCTTTTATGAGAAGTATCAAACTCTGATTTATCTTGTATCTGTGTTAACAAATATACACCAGGTCTGAAGAGGTGTAAACGTTTCTGCATAACAATTTGCACCTCACGTAGGAGACTCTCTCTTACATTTGGCACAAACTCAAGCAGAAAAGTTATTTTATGATGTCATAACCTACCCATGATATAGAAAGATGTTAGGTAGAAGTATTAGGTCCATTGGCACATATTCACTAAACGGTGCAAGTCCTAACTTCAATTCAAGGTTGAGCACCCTTTAGTGAATATGGGCCATGGTATAGTGAGGCTTGTGGTCCACTGAATCATAATTCATTCCTATAATTATCCACAGTATTTTACAGGCTGAAAACCACCAATGTTATATAAAGTGACTTTTCTACCTCTTTGTGCCTCTGATAATGTTCTCATTACTTTGTCACATCACTTGGATGCTTGTGAGTGTTGAGATGTAATCTCAAAGCTATTTTAGGAATAATTCCTCTGCTATCCTAGAATGGGTTCCTAAATTATAGCTCCTTTCTCCCCGTGCCCGTCTACCAGCCGTTGCATGAAGCTTGTGTTTCTGGCATGGAGTCACCATGCTAATCACGGCAGATTTCATGGGAAAATTCCCACCAAACTCCAAACAATTTGTCTCAGTTTTCCCTTTTTCTGCTTTGTCTGGACTAAGCCTGTAACTTTTCGTGTCTGCGATGGGGATTTGGGAACCTAAACCATAAATAAAAAGCTTTTCTTATTGCGGATAACATTTCTCTCTCACCTTGTAGTCTAGATGTAGATAAGTGGGTGCTGTGACTAGATAAGATAAGTGGATGCTGTGGCTGGTGGCAGAAGATCCGCTTTGCCAATGCGATCTTAGCCAAGATCTGTGAGGTTTCTAACGCTCTGTACACACTACATACCCCACATGGATACAGAGAATATTCGTTTAGTGTGCCAAGGAGCTTAGCCTTTAATATAGCAAATAAAAATATCACTTGTGAGTAGGGTTGCCAGGTGGCTTCTCCAAAAATACTGGACACAATGGTGAAAGGTGCGACACGGTCAAGACACACACACACAGACACACACACCTCTCACCCCTCCATGCTGTTTCCTCCTCTCCTTGGCCCCACCACCTGGCTCCTGACACCTCCTCTTGATTGGCTGCATTACACACCAGCAGCCAATCAGGATGGAGAAAGCTGCCCAGCCACTTTGCAACAGCCCTGCTCTCTCAATGCTCGGAGAATTCCCTTGGCCCCCCCAAGCCATTCAGGTCACTGTGTCCAGGGAGGTAATAACAGACACATACATGTCCAGTATTACCTCTAATTTTTTACTGGACAGAGAATCCAAATACAGGACAGTCCGGTTCACTACTGCAGGGGTGTGCAAATTTCTTGAGCCGCAGCGTTCACGCCCCCCTCTCCCAATGGCTCAGCGTCAAATGACGTCACGGGTCATGTGACGTCACGTGACCCCATCGCATAATTTGCCGCACGTTGCCATGGCAACGCGTGACGTCACATGACCCGCAGCGTCATTTGACGTTGCGTTGCCATGGCGTCGCGTCACCGAAGGTCCGGCTGGCAGCAGGTGAGTTACAGAGGCCTCACGCCTCCCCGGCATTTAATTTAAATGCCGTGGGGAAGAGTGCGGGGCCCCTGTAATCACCGCGCCCCCCCCTTTAAATTCTCCCGCCTCCCCATGGGTGGTGCGCCCCCCAGTTTGCGCAACGCTGCACTACTGGACACCTGGATACCCTACTTGTGAGCACATTCACATGTCTCAGACAGGTCTGCAACCCTGCTTTCCCCCATTATCTCCCAGCATACAGTGCTTCCACTGCAGCAAGGGATTCTGGGAAATGCCATGCCAATGAGCAAAGTGTCACCTTTTGCTTCATGTCCATTTTAACATGGACCCCTATAAACGTTTGCCTGCCGCATTACACAGCTTTTCAGCACAGCCTGGTTTAAAGAAGTTCATAGCCATTTAAACCTACTCACAGACGCAGTTTCGCCCTTGCCGTCTCTCCTGTAAGAGGCTGGGCTATACCGGCATTGCAATGGGAAGTTGGAATGAAATCTAATATCAAGAAGTCCACGGAATCTTGTGTATGAGTATTCTACAGATTTGAGTTTTGGGGTAGATCACACCTTTAAATCTAGCTGAAATGGAACAGGAGGTTGTGTTGATGGCAAACAAAGAAAATTAAAATATACCCAGTCTAAAAATAACAGTAGAATGGTGCAGGGAGGGAGCGAAAACCCCCGCATTAGCCCCATAGTAAAAAGGCACAGCAGCTGGTGCTCAGTGACATATAAATTGTTCCTTTCGTCCCCTCATTTCTAAGGGGGGTAGCCTGTTTTTTTTTTGTTTTTTTGTTGGTTCTTTTCTTATTTGTTTTTTTCTTCTATTTCTTGTGCATAGAATTTGCGCTAATAATCTGCTGCGTGTGAGAATGACTGACAGCTGGAATGAGCGCCGGCTAATAACGCTTCTCCGAGCCTCGCCGGTGACAGTTAAATGATCTGTCCCTGCCTGCGCTCACTCTCTGCCTTTTCTTCCTTCAGAAGGAATCTCAAAGCCATTTGAATAATAATCTTATAGCCTCCATTAGGATGACAGTGAAAGAAATCGGCAGAGACCCACGATTACTCCTTCCATCCAATAATTATTTAAATACCAGATAACTCCTTTCAGCTTAATTGAAGCCTTTCAGATCTATCTCCAAAGCCTTTACTCCCTCCATGGATTTCCATCGTTGTTTTAGTGGGGTCGGGAGAGAGGATAAGTGCATAATAATATTAGTTTGGTTTTTTTATGCGGGGCTACCACTGCTCTTAGCTCTCTCCTAGTATTTAATAAGTGATGCTATTATATAAGGCTGCATATAACTCTGGAAGGCTCCTCACTGGGCCAGATTGTCTTAAATAGCACTGCTTGGGCAATATGGCCCTACGACAGCTTGAGTTGCCATATTCAGGCCTGTGAGCCTCACTCAACAGGAATGTGGGTTCACTCAGCTCGCTCCTATAGTCCCCCAGTCGATATGCGGTGAAGCTGTTTTCTTCTTGGCAAATGTCTAGTTCGTTTGCAGAGATGTAAAACTTTAAGGAGCAAAGTCCGTGAGATGCTGGAAATCAGTGAGAGTGATGCAACATCAGTGAGAGCGACTCGACATCAGTGAGATCAACTCGACATCAGTGAGAGCGACTCGACGTCAGTGAGAGCGACTCGACATCAGTGAGAGCGACTCGACGTCAGTGAGAGCGACTCGACATCAGTGAGAGCGACTCGACATCAGTGAGAGCGACTCGACATCAGTGAGAGCGACTCGACATCAGTGAGAGCGACTCGACATCAGTGAGATCAACTCGACATCAGTGAGAGCGACTCGACGTCAGTGAGAGTGCCTCGACATCGGTGAGAGCGACTCGACATCGGTGAGAGCGACTCCACATCGGTGAGAGCGACTCCACATCGGTGAGAGCGTCTCCACATCGGTGAGAGCGACTCCACATCGGTGAGAGCGACTCCACATCGGTGAGAGAGACTCCACATCGGTGAGAGCGACTCCACATCGGTGAGAGCGTCTCCACATCGGTGAGAGCGTCTCCACATCGGTGAGAGCGTCTCCACATCGGTGAGAGCGTCTCCACATCGGTGAGAGCGACTCCACATCGGTGAGAGCGACTCCACATCGGTGAGATCGACTCCACATCGGTGAGAGCGTCTCCACATCGGTGAGAGCGACTCCACATCGGTGAGAGCGACTCCACATCGGTGAGAGCGTCTCCACATCGGTGAGAGCGACTCCACATCGGTGAGAGTGACTCCACATCAGTGAGAGCGACTCCTTATCAGTGACAGTTGACATGTCTGCATTTGAAGCTTGGCAGCTGTGTGTCTGGGTCCTGAAGAAGAGTGAGTAGATTCAGCAAAGGTCGGGGTGTTTTTGAAAGGCTCAGTCCCACCTAGTGATTCAAACAACTGTTTTTTGTTGTTTTTTACACAACTTGTCAATGTAATCAGCTTCCTTGGAAAGATGTGATCCTCCTTAAAGCAGCAGTGCCCACCCCTGGCACTCCACCGCCTTCTTGTATTACCAGGATGGAAATCATGAGGTTCTGGGACCCGATCTGCGCTAATTGCGGCTCCGGGGACCCAGTGGTCCTTG
This sequence comes from Ascaphus truei, assembly GCF_040206685.1. Classification (NCBI taxonomy): domain Eukaryota; kingdom Metazoa; phylum Chordata; class Amphibia; order Anura; family Ascaphidae; genus Ascaphus; species Ascaphus truei. Next base: position 61,592,847 of record NC_134491.1, on the reverse strand, counting down.
AGATACTTACCAGTGAAGGTACCTTGGGTACTTCCTGGTATTTAAATGCGGGAGATTTAAACTGCCATTTTGTTTCCCCTGGAGGGAAGTACAATGCGCTGCCTTCAGCAGTATCTCAGGAATGAGGGGGCCTCCAGAGCAGAAAATATCTTGTTTCCACTCTTTATTAGTATCTTGTGAAAATGAACATGTTCATCTTTTCTCCGGGATCACTGATTCAAGTATATCAGTATTCAAGTAAATCAGCTACCTATGTTTATGTTTGACTAATGATGGCTTCATAAGTACTTTGCTGGCTCCTTTGGCCGTGACGGGGTTAATTATCAGCTGTCCGTCTGTCCTCAGCACCAGTGTTCAGAACCTCTCTGTTTTCTCAGCTGCCTTCTTCCAGGCAAAAGGGGAGTTTATGGACAGCTGGCTGAGACTTTACAATGGGTGGCTGCAGAATGATGGAGATTCTCATACAGGGCAGCGAGGTCAAATTCTCCGAGGGTCTTTTCTTACAGTGAGGGAGGAGGGAGGGAGTTTTGAACCTGTTTCTTAGCTAATGACGTGTCTGGCATTATTATCATTTATTTGTAAAGCGCCAACATGTTCCATAGCGTGGTACAATGACTGCTTGGTCAGGGTGGTATTACTAGAGTGTTATTGATGCATTAAAAGTATGTTGGTATTACACTTTTCTCTCCCTTCCTTCTAAGCAAAGAAAGGATGGGTAGCCTTCCTCGTAAAGATCTGTCCTCTTTCTTTTTATTGAGGGGCCTCTGAATTAGGGAGTGTTTGTCATCCAATGGTTTTCTTTACCCTTAACCTATCCTGTCCTTATCAGAGGTCCATTAAAGATAAGAAGAGAGGTGGCTTAACTCTGGTTAAACCCACTGTGACATCAGGAAGCAAGGAACATCCAGAGGAAATCAGCTCCCAAGTCTCCGCTCACCATCTTTACATAATAACGTAGAAACAATGATTTCAAAATACCTATACAGTAGGTGTCATATTTGGTTTAAAAAAGCATCAATCGTACATATGTGAACCCTTTAACATGTACCATTAGTACACTTGTGTCGTAAGAGGATGCCTTAAACATGTCACTGCCATTAGTACACTATGGTCCTAGGAGGAGGGGACTATTCCCATAGAACATCACCGCCATTAGGACACAGTCCTAGGAGGGACTGATCCCTTAAACATGTCACTGCCATTAGTACACTATGGTCCTAGGAGGAGGGGACTATTCCCATAGAACATCACCACCATTAGGACACAGTCCTAGGAGGGACTGATCCCTTAAACATGTCACTATTAGCACACGTTAGTCCCGGGAGGGACTGACCCCTTCAAAGTTGAATTACCACCTCTCCATTTGTATTGGAGTTGCGGTAAAATGAAAGCGGAAGGTGCCACTACATTTTCTGCCACTATTTCAGTGGCAGTATATTTTTAATGAAAACCTTGGCACTAGGCTTGCTTTGCCCTTTGACGGGATATGAACCCACAGCTCTGTGATGCAGAAGTTAAGAGGGGGAGGGGGTGCGCTTGAAGGTCTCTGCAGCTTTCCCTTGTGCATCCAGATGTTCTTGTCCCTGTGGTCTGTTTTCACTCCTTTCATGGGCTCCGTCCCACCCGGGCAGTGAGAGAGTGTTTACGAGCTGAGGAAAACTCCACTCTTCAGCTCTCTGTGATTATTCTAGTGAGCTGTAAATCACTTTAAAATGGGATTGGAGGAAGGGGGGCGGTACTTGGTGGTTAGGGTATATCCTTTCACTGCCACAGCGTTCTGTAAATGTATGTATATCTTTATTTATATAGCGCCCTGCACGTACATAGCTCTTTACAGCAGTAACACATGGGACATAATAAGAATAAGCCCTTCATACATATAAGTAACATTAGGAAAAGGAGTCCCTGTCTCGAAGAGCTTACAATCTAAGTGGTAAGTAAGGAGAACTTACAGAGACAGTAAGAGGGGGTTGTTCTGGTAATTGTGCCTGCCAGTGTATGCGAGGTGTATAGTATCAGGCAGCGGAGCTACCCAAATGCTTCGTTAAGGAGGTGTGTTTTAATATGATCGTTAAAGGTGGAGAGAGAGGGTGCTAGTTGGGTACTGAGGGGAAGGGCATTCCAGACGTGTGGGGCAGTCAGTGAGAAAGGTTTAAGGAGGGAGGGGGTTTTAGGTACAAAAGGGGGTGGAGAGAAGACATCCTTGAGAAGAATGCAAGAGTCGGGATGGTGTATAGCGAGAAATTAGGGCTGAGATGTAAGGAGGGGCAGAAGAGTGTATAATGTAGCCTTAAAAGTGAGGAGGATAATTTTGTAAGTAAGACGGGATTTCATAGGAAGCCAGGGAGAGAGATTTCAGCAGGAGAGACGCTGAGACAGATTTCGGAGAGAGTAAAGTGATTCTGGCAGCAGCGCTAAGGATTTGATTGCAGGGGAGACAGGTGAGACGCAGGAAGGCCAGACATACAGTAGGTGTGTGTGTGTGTGTGTGTGTGTGTGTGTGTGTGTGTGTGTGTGTGTGTAATATATATATATATATATAGCAAATGGAAATATTACTGTATGCTCATTTGCATGTCTTAGACAGGTCTGCAACCCTGCCTTTCACCACTATCACCCAGCATACAGTGCTTCCACTGCAGCAAGGGATTCTGGGAAATTACATGCAAATGAGCAAACAGTGCCACCCTTTGCTTAAAAACCATAGACATGGTCCCCTATAAGCTTATGCGTGCTGCATTGCACAGCTTTTGAGCACCGCCTGGGTTATGATGCATAGCCAGTAAACCTACCCACAGACAGCCGTTTTTTTTCCCCTCACCATGAACCCAAGCCACTTCAGTGGCTGGGTGCTTCCCTGTGAGACTGTCCTCCGGAAGTCAAACAAGTCGTTGTTACATTGTCCCCAAACATCTTCAGCTGGTAAGCCTAGGTCTTCGGGGGCTTTGACGCCGTCCTCCGTCAGAATTCAGAACGTCCATCTCTTCCTCCTTTCGGCCAAAAGGCCCTCAAGAAAGTCCGAGCCTCTGTCATTTTCCCTTCGACGAGGGACGGTGACTAGCCGTAGTGCTTGGGTCGTGCCGGAGCACCTCAGAGACAGCTGTTTCAACCTTAATGGGTCTCCTCAGTGTGGGGTTGATTATACTGGCTTTGCAAAATTAAGCAAAATTAAGCTTGGGATAGGATTAATCACACTTAGTTCAGTTATGGTGGGTAAAAAAAGTGACAAAAAACCTCCACAGTAAAGCATATAGGAAATATAACTGTATGCTCATTTACATGTCTGAGACAGGTCTGCAACCCTGCCTTTCACCATTATCACCCAGCACACAGTGCTTCCATCGCAGCAAGGGATTCTCAGAAATGTCCTGCAAATGAGCACACAGTGCCACCCTTTCCTTCAAAACCATATGACATGCATTGCACAGCTTTTGAGCACAGCCTGGGTTAAGATGCATAGCCAGTAAACCTACCCACAGACAGCTGTTTCGACCTTAATGGGTCTCATCAGTGTGAGGTTGGTTATACTGTACTGGCTTTGCAACATGAAGCTTGGGATAGGTTTAAACCCACCATAACTTAACTAAGTGTGTATATATATATATATATATATATATATATATATATATATTGCCACTACTTTAATAAACCCTTGTCACTCATTAAGTCCTGTGAGTGCCTGCTGACCAGTCTCTTTATCCACAAACTTTACAGAGCACACAAACAAGTTTACTTTGCAACATGAGTGCTGCTATATTACTATTATAAATATATATGTAAAATAAGAATATTTGTTGGAACAACGTGGAGAAGAGCGGCTGCATCCGCAGTACCTGGAAGATGATTGGGGAGTGGATCGACAAGGCCTGAAGATGATGATTAAAAAAAAAATATATATATATATATATGTGTGTGTTTGTGTGTAAACAAAAAAGTCCCAATCGCGCAGACTATCCAAATGAGGGTCTCAATTTAAAGATAATAAATATCCATCCAATTCCTTGCTGCTTGTGCCAAAGAGGGGGCTCTGATCTCCCTCCCAGTGATCCAGAAAGGCAAAGCGCACTAGAGTGAATGGCAAAAGGGTGTATTAAAAAGCACAACATATATCACAAACTCACATGTAATGAAAATTAACATGAGCTCCTAGCTGTCCCGGTGACAGCGGTAAGGTCCAAAGATATAATGCAGATGGGACCCAGTGCACTAGGTCCCCGGACACCAGCTCGCAGCTCATGGGAAAATGGGGAGATTAAATAGCAGGCTCAACAGCTGATCCACCAGTGAGATGTCCAGCGCGCAGCCGCGTGCACGAACACAGATGGGGGAAACTTCAATACACACTTCTGAGCAGCTGAGCTGCTTACAGCTGACTTGGGGATTTCCAAACCACCGTATGCGTGATGACGTGACATACTAAGCAGTGACCTCTACGCGTTTCACACCGAAGTGCTTCATCAGGGGAAGACGTCACGGGCACAGGGGTACACGTATATATACCCCTCATATGAATACAATTAATTAATCTAAAAGCTGTGGCCAATCTATCCACATACTGTATGGTGAATTACACCAGCAAACATAGCGACACCCTGAATGTATACTGCAGAGCACAATCATGTGTTCATTATGGCTAGGTCCCAGTACATTCTGCAGCACACACAGGAACAAGTACCGCCTCTCAGTGTGGCCGGGCCCACTACCTGCCTTGGTGCGCAATTTGCCACCGCGTTGCTCGACTGATTTTTTCGAAGACAACAAAATTGTGCTCAGAAGTAGCGACAGCGTCATGTGGGTCCGTGAGAACCAATCCTATGGCAGACTACCCAAGCCAATCAGAGCGAAGGAAAGAGCAGCCAATCAGAGAGCAGACTCTTCAGCTTGCGGCTGTGGAAGAGGTTGTTACTTTTTAGCCACGCCCCATAAACACACGTTACGTCGCAAAGACTCATTCAGAGGTGAGACCGCAGATCGCGGTTTCCACACGTGCAAGTACCACCAACCCGCCGGGCGTGCGTGCTACAGTGAAGACTGGGGCCGTAGCCTAAGAAATGAGCAAATATCCAATGCATAAATCTTATATGAATATATAGAATACATTTTGTGTGCAGGAGAAATGCATAATTTAATATCTTGCTCAAATTACAAAATATAAATATAAATTGGAATATAAATCATGTGTGTTTCTGTATTTCAAATAATCTCATCACTTTTACTAAAATGTTTATTGAACCAATAGCAACAAGGCGATTGCATGCTTGCTGTCCCCACTAACATACAACATGCAAGTTTTATACAAATAACACTAAAACTTTCAAATAACTTTTAGACATAAATCCCCTCATTTCACGTTAAATCTGCCCTTAGAACTAATAAAAGAAAAGGGCAAGAAAATAATCCAATACATGAAGCCCCAATTCTAATTGTAATGCAACCTAACTAAATGAGCTAGAAATAAATCCAATCTTTATTCAATTTAAGCTGTATAAACTTATGTTAAAAAGAAAAGTTTTTTTTATGAAAACGTTTTAAGATCATTTTTTAATTTTCTAAAAGACATTATATTTTTAAAAAAATCACCATTTATGGTCCCTCCCTAGAAATGGGAATATAACCAAAGTGGTGATTGAATACAAATGAGAAGTGGTTATATGTTCCCACTCTGTTATCATTGAAAGCTGCCAGCTCCTATATCCAGTACTTCATTCTTTTCTTTTTTTTAAAGGTGTAATATCCATAACGTCATTGAAACCCATCGGATGCTTAGTTTTGAGTTTGAATATCCAATATTGTTCCCTACGTAATAGATGCAGTTCCCTATTGCCACTTCAAATATTATCATGGAGGCATTCAATAGCTGAAAAATGCATGGCACAGGGACTACTATTATGGACTTTGTGAGTGTGATCTAAAAGGAAGGTGATGGGGTTTACCTTTGTCCAAAAATTGTTTGGTAATATTTTTTATGTTTCTAAGATGTTCAAAAATTCTTATTTTGAGACATCTAATGGTTTTCCCCATGTACTGTAGTCCAGAATCACACTGTAATACGTATATTACAAACTTGCTGTTGCAGTTTATAAAAGAATCTACTCTAAAACTTTCCTTGGTTACATGACATTATACACTGCCAGCTGGTCGCATAGAAATACAGACTTTGCAACCAGAGCATTTAATTTTAAAGCATCCCTTTGGTCTCTGAATGGTCATACCTGTATTGCTGGTACTTGGTATCAAGCTAGGAGCCAAAATTGATTTCAAATCCCTGGCCTTTCTGAATACAACCTGTGGTTGAGATGGTAAAATATTACTGAGAATGGGATCTAGCTTCAAGATGTTCCAATGATGGGATAGTATATTTCTAATCTTTCTATCGTGACAACCTTCTAGTGTATGTCTGATGGTTTTGGTATATTTTAACAGAGCACCCCTATCCCGTTTGGACGCTCTATGATAAGCTTGCTCAACAACACTCTCCTTATAATTCTTTTTTTCACATTTATTTTTTAGAGTCCTAGCCTGCTCCACATATTGAGAAGTCTCAGCGCAATTTCTCCTCAACCTGAGGAACTGGCTATAAGGAATGCTGTTGATATCCACTTTTGATCATGATTGCTCATGGGATCCAAATACGCATTAACACTTCTTTAAAATGGGTTCTAGTACAAATCTTATCATTGAGGACATACATTTCTCAGTCCAAAAATATGGATTTAACCCCAATATATATATATATATACAGTGGTTGACAAATCACCAAAAAATCTACTCGCCACACAAAAAAATCTACTTGCCACCTAGTACCAAACGTGTGCTGCTTGGGCCAATATTTACTCGCCCGGGGGTTAAATCCACTCGCCCGGGGCGAGCAAATGTATAGTTTTGTCGAACACTGTATATATATATCCGACTTCCGATGTCTGTCACTGCTACAGCGCAGCTCCTCCCTGGCTGTCCTTTGGTGCTGCTCCTGCTCCGGTCACGTGTTCCTCTGCTCCCATCGCCACCAGGATGTCGCCGTCGTCCTCCTCACCCTCTGCCACCAGCTGCAGGTACTTCAAACCGGGTACCTGGTTTCCCTGGCCGGGTATTTTTTCTTTTTCCCGGGTACCCGGGGCACCCATTACCCGGTCATTTTTTGGACCCGTTACAACACTAATATATATATTATATATTATATATACACACGTGCACGGCAGAGCAAACAGTATCTATCCCATAGGATTCAGTGGAGCCTCAATCTTTGAAGTGGGAACATTCCCATTAAAATGTCAGTTCTGTCTGGTCTGTAACTCCCCAGTTGCACTCCCTGGGACCCCTGCACCTTGACAGCAAGTGAATCCTGCTCTTTAGAGCACTGGGTAGGTTAGAATGTCAGAGGAGAGTGAGAAAGGTTAAGATGTTGCAGACTTAATTTCACAGCTGGTTTTGTGTTTAGGGATTTGGAAACATTTTCTGCCCTTTTCTTAAAAGCGAATGAACTTAAAGTGGCAATCCATGCATTTTTTTTTTTTTTTGTTTTTTTTCATTGAAAAAAAAATAGAATGAAAGCAGGGGGTCTCTGGAGCTGAACCCCATTCATTTCAGTTCCTGGGATCTCCTGTTTCTGGAGATACTTACCTCCGTAGGCTGTGCCGGTAGCTACTCAGCTCGGCTAGCAGGGTTCACATAAAAGCTCCCAACAGCAAGCCATGATGTCATCCGGCGTGGCTTCCTATTGGCCCGCATGACGATGGAGCATTACATTTTAAACCTGCTAGCTCAGCCGAAGCGGCTACCGGCACCTAATTCACAGGTAAGTATCTCCAGAAGCAGGAGCTCCCCTGAACTGAAATGAATGGGGTTCAGCTGCGGAGACCTCTGCTTCAATATTGTGTTAACAAATGAAATTAGATAAAAACTGCACAGTTACATAGTTACTGTACATAGCAGATAAGGTTGAAAAAAGACATAAGGCCATCAAGTTCAACCTATGCTAAATTTGGAATCGTTGACTGGGCCATTGATTGAGCCACCTGTGCTGAAGCAGGGATATCCTTAAAACCTGACATGTTGGTGACCCTTGAGAACTGGAGTTGGCCACGCCTACTATCTTCGAATTATTTAGGGGTTGTCCCGCCATTATCCTCTTCTCGATGTGTTTTAGGCTCGTCTGGAAAGGGTTAAAGAAATCTTGCACCGGCCAGTCTCTTAACGCTAAGGCCTTCTCTTACTTTAGGGGTAAAGAAAACCCATGCCAAGTGTTCATAATAATCTGGGCTTTGTGTAGACAGTAAAATAGCATTATTATGCTTGTAATTCTTTAAGTAGCTTAGCTGCCTTCCCCTTGGTTTTTCTGTGGGAGTCTTTATTGTGCGGGAACATCTTAATTCCGTCCTGGTTTTCCCAACCTGTAGTGCAGATTATCACGGGGCAGATGTGGCCTATGGCATTGTTACCTTGGACAACACGACGTCCCCCCGCTATATCTGTATATCTCTGCCCCTCTTCGCTGCCTCTTTTCTCAGCCTCCTCAGTCTCTCTCCTCCACCTCTTCTCAACCTCTTTTCTCAGCCTCTCTCCTCAGCCTCTCGCCTCTCTTCTCAGCCTCTTTTCTCAGCCTCTCTCCTCAGTCTCTCGCCTCCGCCTCTTCTCAAACTCTTTTCTCAGCCTCTCTCCTCAGCCTCTCGCCTCTCTTCTCAACCTCTCTCTTCAGCCTCTCGCCTCTCTTCTCAGCCTCTTTTCTCAGCCTCTCTCCTCAGCCTCTCGCCTCTCTTCTCAGCCTCTTTTCTCAGCCTCTCTCCTCAGCCTCTCTCCTCTGCCTCTCCTCTCTGCCTCTCTTCTCCGCCTCTTCTTCACTATCAAAACAATCACAAGGAGACTGGAGAAAAATGCACACAATTAAAACACAGACACGTCCTGTCCAAATACCCAGGATCTCTCCTAAATACTGTTTCCATTTCTCTATTGCATGATACAGTCAAAGCCATTTGGTTGCATTCACACCCACCACCCTCCCACCCTTGCCGTAGATGAAAGGAGTTTTCTTTGACTCGTTTTTTTGTTGTTCTTGAGGCCAGAAACACTCAGAGATAATTACGTTGAAATGATGGCTCCTGGGCCTCCACTCCACACAGATGCTGATCATCTGTCTAATATTCCCTGTGGGATGAGATGTTCAGGAGATGTACATGGAACCTGCCTCTCTGTTCCACATTTAATCTTGTGATTGCACTTTGTTTTGTTGCTGCTCGTGGAGTCGTGGTTGCTGGAGGGGAGGGAGGTTTTAACTTATTCTTGTTGTATTTTTGCATTGCCGGGAGTAAAAAAACAATTACTGTACAAGGAATCTGTAGATGGGACATAAGATAGAACACCTGTTCTGTACATGAACAGCCAAGAGGGAAAAGCTCTGTCTTCTGTGACATGTTGTTCTCACTTGATCTGGGGCTCTCTCCGCTACTGAATTATACGTCTGTTCTACTTCTGTCCTCCAGTGTTACCTTGGTTTGATGGAAGGAACTGGTATCATGTGCTTATGTGCCACTATGTCAACCATAAATAGAATGGATAATCTCGATGGGTCATAGGTCTCTTCAGTATTTCTGTTACTATGCGACCCAATGCTGGGAGAGATGTGTTTCTGTGTCACTTTGCTGTCTTTCGACATGATATTACCATAAATACTTGAGATGAGAAGGCAATTGCTCTCAGAGACTGCTATTCATGCAGATGGTACTTCTTCAGCTGCTGCACTCCTCGACTCATACACCTAATAACAAGCATTCTGAACATCTATGATTCTTTATCCAAGGATTGTATATCAGGCAGCCATCTAACAGTCACTTTTGTTATGTCTTTCAGAACCATGTGAAGAACGTTTCTGTGCAGGAGGAGGTAGATACCAAAGAAAGCCTGGGATCCACCTCTCTACCTTCCCCCTCCCCCCAAACCCCCCGACATGGAACAGCAGAGGTTCTGGATGTGGGCACCAGACTCTTTGCATCTCTACTGTCGGACAGCTTCCTTGGTCTTGCTGGTTTTGGCCTTGTTGTCCCAGGACTCTGCGAGCACTTCCCTCTTTCATGCTGAGCGCAGAGACTGGACTTTTAGTCACCTGACTGTGCACCAGAGCACAGGGGCTGTATATGTAGGGGCTGTGAATCGGGTCTACAAGCTGTCAGAGAATTTGACGTTGTTGGTTTCTCATAAGACGGGTCCAGAAGAGGATAACAAATCTTGCTACCCTCCACTGATTGTCCAACCTTGCAGTGAGCCCCTTACTCCAACCAACAACGTGAACAAGCTGCTAATCATTGACTACTCTGAGAACCGGCTGCTGGCTTGTGGAAGCCTTTATCAAGGTGTGTGCAAGCTCCTGCGTCTGGACGATCTGTTCATCCTGGTGGAGCCATCCCATAAGAAGGAGCACTACCTTTCCAGCATCAATGAGACGGGCACTATGTACGGGGTGATCGTTCACTCCGAGGGTCAGGATGGCAAGTTGTTCATTGGGACCGCAGTGGACGGCAAGCAGGATTATTTCCCCACCCTCTCCAGCCGCAAGTTGCCCCGTGACCCAGAATCGTCTGCCATGTTAGATTACGAGCTCCATAGTGACTTTGTATCTTCCCTCATCAAGATCCCATCGGACACCCTCGCTTTGGTCTCTCACTTTGACATCTTCTACATCTACGGCTTCTCCAGTGGCAACTACGTCTACTTCCTCACTGTTCAGCCAGAAACCCCCGAAGGTATCTCCAGCAACTCGGCCAGCGACCTCTTCTACACCTCCCGAATTGTGCGGCTCTGCAAGAATGACCCGAAGTTCCATTCTTACGTCTCCCTGCCGGTCGGCTGCACCAGGAATGGGGTGGAGTACAGGCTCCTGCAGGCCGCCTACCTCGCCAAGCCGGGGGCTGTATTAGCCAGGTCATTGAAGATCCCTGCACAGGATGACGTGCTCTTTGCCATCTTCTCCAAAGGCCAGAAGCAGTATCACCACCCTCCTGATGACTCAGCCCTGTGCGTCTTCCCCATCAAGACCATCAATTCACTCATTAAGGAGCGTCTGCAGTCCTGTTACCAGGGTGAAGGGAACCTGGAGCTCAACTGGCTGCTAGGGAAGGACGTCCAGTGCACCAAAGCCGTAAGATTACTTATTTTCTATTTCTTTCTCTTCTTTTTTTTTAAGTCCCAGCGTAGTTTGCTGTTAAAGAATCCTACAACCCATTGCATGGGGTTATCTATAAACCTCTTAGAATACTAGCAGTACTCTAGGTTTGTAAAATGATTTTCTTCAAAATGTTATGAATTTGGTGAAATTCTGGAGTGAAGGCGATTTGTTCATTCACAGAGTAAAAAAATGCTTCTCACATTTTTATACAAACGTTCACAACATTTGCCAACATTTTTCGTGAAACCTTTGCCATAGTTGGTGTCAAGAATCTCTCAGTAAGGTTCACGTCTGGAGTGTTGAGTTGAAGCTTCCTACTTTTTCATCCAGTTGTCAATAGCCAATATTCACAAGGTTCATGAACTTGCACAGATGTTTCACGCCTCCCTCATAAATATGACTATAGTAAACATATAGTAAAGATAATTCGCTTCACAAAACCATTGCAGTGCTGGAGGGCTAAGCATTAGTCATCAGGAATCTGCCTTTTACATATACACATTATTGGGACATTCCTGGGCTCATCTAACTCGTTAAGCTTGTGGAATACCCAGCATTACTCGTTCATATGACGTCTCCCCCTTTAAAGTTAATGAGCAGGTTTGAAAAAACAATAGTTGACGCCCTGTAGACATTGAGTAGTCTGAACTAGTCTGGGAAACCTCAGGTCATCAACAGCCTCCAGGTAAAAAGAGAGGTCAGTCCAGTGAGAAGACACATCAACATGGGTTTAGTGTCACCTCATAGGCTGAGTTCAGGGTGGATAGTATGGGCGCGAGCTTCCGTGCGCGCCTCCGCCGTGCGCTCCTGCAGCCCAGCGATCTGTGCCCCTAAGGCCCCACTGCGTGCAGGCGGCACATGCACGGCACTTCACCGCGATCTGTGGTCTGTAGGGAGCAGTTTTTAGGCGCAGGGGGCGTGGCCAAAACAGGAGAGGTGGGCGTGGCAATGAAGGGGTGGGCGTGTCCATGATGCACATTTTCTGATCTGTGTGTGTGTGTAAGGAAGTGTGTGTGTGTGTGTGTGTGTGTCTGTGTCTGTGTCTGCGTGTGCGTTTGTCCAGCATTCAGGGCTGAGCATGGTTGAGGAAGGATCCAACCCCCTGCCGGCGATCTCCCCTCCTCATTGGCTCCCTGCCACACCACGTGATGCGTCACCGCTCGGGATCACAATTCTGTTGTAGCCCCTGCTGGCTGACGCATCACAGTGAGCCGGGGAGCGAGGTGCCACTGGGGACAGCTAGGGAGGAGGTAAGGGGCTGGTGAGAGGCGCGCGCGCCGCCGGCTGCAGCGGGGACCTAGCCTAAATAGCTGCAGGAGTTGGGTCGCGGCGTTTGGTGGCGTTGCGAATGTGTTACAGAGCTGGTTCGCTGAACAGTTCACGTGACGCGACTGCAGCCCAAAAAAATCAATTTCGGTTGTGGTGGCAAAATGTAGCAGCGTCAATGCAGTACTTTGCTGCAACATGACATGGTTAGTTTAAAACCATTGCAGTGCGCCGATAGAGCGCACGCCACATAGTATCCACCCTGAACTCAGCCTTATGTGAGGCGAGGGCGACATATGCAGGGGATTCCAGGAAGAGTCTTCACCTTCTTGACTAAAGTTGTAGTGCCCCCAAATAATCACCTATCTCGAACATGACTTAAGTGGGATTCCTGTCAAGGGGGTATTCCAAGTTGAAGATATACCTATTTTTCAACATTGGGAGTCTCCGGAGCTGAACTGCGTTTATTTTAGCTCTGAGGTCTCACTGGTTTCCAAGATAGTTACTGGGGGAAGGTGCTGCCTGGTTATTTAAATCCCCTGTGTCACTCAGGAGATAGAAACCTCCATTTTGTTTCCCCAGGAGGGGGATAAACGGACGGCATCTTCCCCAGGATGTATTTTGGAAATGCAGATTACTAAAAAAAATGTTATTAGCTGTTTTTACTTTCCGTTTATTATTATTATTATTAAAAAAAAAAAAAAACTGAATTAAAGTGTCCACATGGCTTCTCCTGCTATTTATTCCCACTTCATCTTCCCCAGCAGGCAACACAAGAGTTGTTTTCTTTCCATGCAGACAACAAAGAGACTTATCAGAGAAACTCTTATCCTGAGCCTCTCTGATAAGGATCTTTGAAGTCTAGAAATTGAGACAGGTTTATTGGCGAGATTAACTAGTTATTTTTTTAGGAATGAAACACACAGTTTTAAAATCTGTGAATAAGGCTAAGGTCCCGTTGCACGCGTCCGCACGGCTGGCTTGCTTGCCGGCGGCGCGTGCAACTCGCTGTACCGCGATCTGCGGTCTACAGGAAACTTCAGTAGTAGCGGGGGGCGTGGCCAAACGGGTCGGGGGGGGTGCGGCCATGACGTGAGGGGGCGCGGCCATGACGTAGGGGGCCGGAGCGGGAGGTGGGCGGGAGTGGGAGGATTGACAGGGAGGGGGGGGGCGTGGCTTGAGCGGAGGGACCCGCTACTCTCCCCCCCCTCCCTCCACGGGCTGCAGGTAAGTAAAAAAAACACACACACGCAGGCACTCATACATACATACACACACACACACACACACACACACACACACACACACACACACACACACACACACACACACACACACACACACACACACACACACACACACAGAGACAGGCACGCACGCACTCAGGCACACACCTACACACACAGAGACAGGCACGCACGCACTCAGGCACACACATACACACACAGAGACAGGCACGCACGCACTCAGGCACACACATACACACAGAGACAGGCACGCACGCACTCAGGCACACACATACACACACAGAGACAGGCACGCACGCACTCAGGCACACACATACACACACACACACAGGCAGGCACGCACTCAGGCACACACATACACACACAGAGACAGGCACGCACGCTGCTTTCACTCCACACTCCTCCCCGCTCCCCGAAGCCTCTCCTCCTCCCGAAGCCTCCCCTCCCCATTGGCTCACAGCCACACCACGTGACGCGTCGAAGCTAGGAAACACCATTCTGTTGTGTCTCCTAGCGGCTGACGCGCCACAGCGTGTAGTCAGCTGTGCAGCCAGTGGGGACCGGGACCGGCTCGCGAGGATTCCCCTGCTGGTGGGGAACTCGCGACATGGCCGCCCGCGCCAACGAGCGCAGCGGGTCCCAGGCCTAAGGAGGAAATAAAAATACCACTGGTGAGCACATTCACGTCTCAGACAGGTCTGTAAACCTGCCTTTCCCCATTATCTCTTAGCATGCAAGGCTTCCACTGCAACCAGGGATTCTGGGTAATAACATGCAAATGAGCTCACAGTCACCTAGTGTGAATAGGGAGAAAACTAGAGAGGCTGTATTATAGTGTGAGGAAGAGCGTTCAAAAAGAAAGAAAGAAATGTGCAGGAGGAAGTTTACCTGTGTGTGTATGGGACACTAGTCCCACATGAGGCAGGTGACACTAACCTCATTAACACGGAGTGGATTGTTCTGAGCAAAACCCATTTCTCCTGCTCCTATTGATCGAATCAGGAAAGCTTCCACTAATCAGAATTCACTATGGGATAAACGTTCCTATAATAAGACAGCAAGCCCAATGTATGTGTGCAGCTGTGATAACCGCATCTCTAATAGCTGGGAATTGACCTTTAATAATAGAGGTTTTTATGGCGTGTATTCCCTCAAAATAGGGCAGTTTTAGGCCCCCGCGAAATTCACATCTGGTTCCTTCACCTGTCGGAAAAAAATGTAATCCGCCAACGATTTAAAGCGACAAGCCGGCCATTTTGTAGCCGCTCTGTCAGGAACCTCTGACATGATGGGTGTCAGACTGACGTTTAATGGGATAGCTGGCAGCCCCATTTATAAATCCCTTGACAGGTTTTTACTGCACCCTGTGAAATTTGTTATCCTGTAAATTGCATATTATCCTGAGTCTGATTCTTGCTGTGTCTCAGTTTTTTAACCCCCTTGCAGTATGAGGCAGTGCGTTTTAAAATGTAACAAGTGTGTTATATTTAAAGCAGCCGCCTGCGCTGATTATTTCACATGATCGGGAGGTTAAAATGGTAACCTCAAAAGCTAGAGGCTCAGAAAATCGTGTTTTTTGTTTTTAACACTAGAAACAAAATGTTGTGTGTAAAAGAAAAGAGAGCAGGACATCGTCAGGGGGGCACGATAATAACATCACAGTATATGAGGTAAACCCCATACAGGCTTTGGGGGCCATTCGTTTATGACACTTCCGACATTACGGAGATTTTACGGGCCCTTCATTAAAGTAGCACTCCTGGCGACACATTATTATCATTTTTGTTAAATAAGTGTGAAGCAGGGGGTATCCGGAGCAGGGGGTATCCGAAGCAGGGGGTATCCGGAGCAGGGGGTATCCGGAGCAGGGGGTATCCGAAGCAGGGGGTATCCGGAGCAGGGGGTATCCGAAGCAGGGGGTATCCGGAGCAGGGGGTATCCGGAGCAGGGGGTATCCGAAGCAGGGGGTATCCGGAGCAGGGGGTATCCGAAGCAGGGGGTATCCGGAGCAGGGGGTATCCGAAGCAGGGGGTATCCGAAGCAGGGAGTTTCCGAAGCAGGGGGTATCCGGAGCAGAACCTCATTGATTTTAGCTTCCGTGACCCTCTGCTCCGCAAGATACTGACTTCCATGGGTGCTGAAGGGATTCTGCACAGTTTAAAGCTCCCGCGTCACGCAGGCCAATAGCAAGCCGCAAGGGACGATGTCACAGCTTCCTATTGGACCGCCATTATATGGTCCAACCGGAGCTGCTACCGGCACCCCCTTCCGAGGTAAGTATCTCGGAAGCAGGGGGAAATTAAAGCGGGTCAGCTCCGGGGACCCCTGCTTCCAAGCGGTTTTAAATAAAAGAGAACACCCACAAATAAATTGTTACCAGAAGTGCTGCTTTAAAGTGAACATCGGGAACTACGGCACAAAACTCCCATTCCATGCAAAATTCTGCTCTAGAAAAGGCAACGTGCACTGCGATAGAAATGTGTCCCGCACTGCGATAGAAATGTGCCCGCGCTGCGATAGAAATGTGGCCCGCACTGCGATAGAAATGTGTCCCGCGCTGCGATAGAAATGTGTCCCGCACTGCGATAGAAATGTGTCCCGCACTGCGATAGAAATGTGTCCCGCACTGCGATAGAAATGTGGCCCGCGCTGCGATAGAAATGTGGCTCGCACTGCGATAGAAATGTGGCCCGCGCTGCGATAGAAATGTGGCCCGCACTGCGATAGAAATGTGTCCCGCACTGCGATAGAAATGTGGCCCGCGCTGCGATAGAAATGTGGCCCGCGCTGCGATAGAAATGTGGCCCGCGCTGCGATAGAAATGTGGCCCGCGCTGCGATAGAAATGCGGCCCGCACTGCGATAGAAATGTGGCCCGCGCTGCGATAGAAATGTGGCCCGCACTGCGATAGAAATGTGGCCCGCACTGCGATAGAAATGTGTCCCGCACTGCGATAGAAATGTGGCCCGCACTGCGATAGAAATGTGGCCCGCGCTGCGATAGAAATGTGGCCCGCACTGCGATAGAAATGGGGCCCGCACTGCGATAGAAATGTGGCCCGCGCTGCGATAGAAATGTTTCCCGCGCTGCGATAGAAATGTGTCCCGCGCTGCGATAGAAATGTGGCCCGCACTGCGATAGAAATGTGGCCCGCGCTGCGATAGAAATGTGGCCCGCACTGCGATAGAAATGTGGCTCGCACTGCGATAGAAATGTGGCTCGCACTGCGATAGAAATGGGGCCCGCACTGCGATAGAAATGTGGCCCGCACTGCGATAGAAATGTGTCCCGCGCTGCGATTTAATGTGGCCCGCACTGCGATAGAAATGTGGCCCGCACTGCGATAGAAATGTGGCCCGCACTGCGATAGAAATGTGGCCCGCACTGCGATAGAAATGTGGCCCGCACTGCGATAGAAATGTGTCCCGCACTGCGATAGAAATGTGGCCCGCACTGCGATAGAAATGTGGCCCGCACTGCGATAGAAATGTGGCCCGCACTGCGATAGAAATGTGTCCCGCGCTGCGATAGAAATGTGTCCCGCACTGCGATAGAAATGTGGCCCGCACTGCGATAGAAATGTGTCCCGCGCTGCGATTTAATGTGGCCCGCACTGCGATAGAAATGTGGCCCGCACTGCGATAGAAATGTGGCCCGCACTGCGATAGAAATGTGCCCGCACTGCGATAGAAATGTGGCTCGCACTGCGATAGAAATGTGGCCCGCACTGCGATAGAAATGTGCCCGCACTGCGATAGAAATGTGGCCCGCACTGCGATAGAAATGTGGCCCGCGCTGCGATAGAAATGTGTCCCGCACTGCGATAGAAATGTGTCCCGCACTGCGATAGAAATGTGGCCCGCACTGCGATAGAAATGTGGCCCGCACTGCGATAGAAATGTGGCCCGCACTGCGATAGAAATGTGTCCCGCGCTGCGATTTAATGTGGCCCGCACTGCGATAGAAATGTGGCCCGCACTGCGATAGAAATGTGGCCCGCACTGCGATAGAAATGTGCCCGCACTGCGATAGAAATGTGTCCCGCACTGCGATAGAAATGTGTCCCGCGCTGCGATAGAAATGTGGCCCGCACTGCGATAGAAATGTGGCCCGCACTGCGATAGAAATGTGGCCCGCACTGCGATAGAAATGTGGCCCGCACTGCGATAGAAATGTGTCCCGCACTGCGATAGAAATGTGGCCCGCACTGCGATAGAAATGTGGCCCGCACTGCGATAGAAATGTGGCCCGCACTGCGATAGAAATGTGTCCCGCGCTGCGATAGAAATGTGGCCCGCGCTGCGATAGAAATGTGTCCCGCACTGCGATAGAAATGTGTCCCGCACTGCGATAGAAATGTGGCCCGCGCTGCGATAGAAATGTGGCCCGCGCTGCGATAGAAATGTGTCCCGCACTGCGATAGAAATGTGGCCCGCACTGCGATAGAAATGTGGCCCGCACTGCGATAGAAATGTGGCCCGCACTGCGATAGAAATGTGTCCCGCGCTGCGATAGAAATGTGTCCCGCACTGCGATAGAAATGTGGCCCGCACTGCGATAGAAATGTGTCCCGCGCTGCGATTTAATGTGGCCCGCACTGCGATAGAAATGTGGCCCGCACTGCGATAGAAATGTGGCCCGCACTGCGATAGAAATGTGCCCGCACTGCGATAGAAATGTGTCCCGCACTGCGATAGAAATGTGTCCCGCGCTGCGATAGAAATGTGGCCCGCACTGCGATAGAAATGTGGCCCGCGCTGCGATAGAAATGTGGCCGCACTGCGATAGAAATGTGGCCCGCACTGCGATAGAAATGTGGCCCGCACTGCGATAGAAATGTGGCCCGCACTGCGATAGAAATGTGGCCCGCGCTGCGATAGAAATGTGTCCCGCACTGCGATAGAAATGTGGCCCGCACTGCGATAGAAATGTGGCCCGCACTGCGATAGAAATGTGTCCCGCACTGCGATAGAAATGTGTCCCGCACTGCGATAGAAATGTGGCCCGCACTGCGATAGAAATGTGGCCCGCACTGCGATAGAAATGTGTCCCGCGCTGCGATAGAAATGTGGCCCGCGCTGCGATAGAAATGTGTCCCGCACTGCGGCTGCGATAGAAATGTGTCCCGCACTGCGATAGAAATGTGTCCCGCACTGCGATAGAAATGTGGCCCGCACTGCGATAGAAATGTGGCCCGCGCTGCGATAGAAATGTGGCCCGCGCTGCGATAGAAATGTGTCCCGCTCTGCGATAGAAATGTGGCCCGCACTGCGATAGAAATGTGGCCCGCACTGCGATAGAAATGTGGCCCGCACTGCGATAGAAATGTGGCTCGCACTGCGATAGAAATGTGGCCCGCACTGCGATAGAAATGTTTCCCGCGCTGCGATAGAAATGTGGCCCGCACTGCGATAGAAATGTGGCCCGCACTGCGATAGAAATGTGGCTCGCACTGCGATAGAAATGTGGCCCGCACTGCGATAGAAATGTTTCCCGCGCTGCGATAGAAATGTGGCCCGCACTGCGATAGAAATGTGGCCCGCACTGCGATAGAAATGTGGCCCGCGCTGCGATAGAAATGTGGCCCGCGCTGCGATAGAAATGTGGCCCGCGCTGCGATAGAAATGTGGCCCGCGCTGCGATAGAAATGTGTCCCGCACTGCGATAGAAATGTGGCCCGCACTGCGATAGAAATGTGGCCCGCACTGCGATAGAAATGTGGCCCGCTCTGCGATAGAAATGTGGCCCGCACTGCGATAGAAATGCGGCCCGCACGGCGATAGAAATGCGGCCCGCGCTGCGATAGAAATGCGGCCCGCACTGCGATAGAAATGTGGCCCGCACTGCGATAGAAATGTGGCCCGCGCTGCGATAGAAATGTGGCCCGCACTGCGATAGAAATGTGTCCCGCGCTGCGATAGAAATGTGGCCCGCGCTGCGATTTAATGTGGCCCGCACTGCGATAGAAATGTGGCCCGCACTGCGATAGAAATGTGGCCCGCACTGCGATAGAAATGTGGCCCGCACTGCGATAGAAATGTGGCCCGCGCTGCGATAGAAATGTGTCCCGCACTGCGATAGAAATGTGTCCCGCGCTGCGATAGAAATGTGTCCCGCGCTGCGATAGAAATGTGTCCCGCGCTGCGATTTAATGTGGCCCGCACTGCGATAGAAATGTGTCCCGCGCTGCGATTTAATGTGGCCCGCACTGCGATAGAAATGTGGCCCGCACTGCGATAGAAATGTGTCCCGCGCTGCGATTTAATGTGGCCCGCACTGCGATAGAAATGTGTCCCGCGCTGCGATAGAAATGTGGCCCGCACTGCGATAGAAATGTGGCTCGCACTGCGATAGAAATGTGGCCCGCACTGCGATAGAAATGTGGCCCGCGCTGCGATAGAAATGTGTCCCGCGCTGCGATAGAAATGTGGCTCGCACGGCGATAGAAATGTGGCCCGCACTGCGATAGAAATGTGGCCCGCACTGCGATAGAAATGTGGCCCGCACTGCGATAGAAATGTGGCCCGCACTGCGATAGAAATGTGGCCCGCGCTGCGATAGAAATGTGGCCCGCACTGCGATAGAAATGTGGCCCGCACTGCGATAGAAATGTGTCCCGCACTGCGATAGAAATGTGGCCCGCGCTGCGGCTGCGATAGAAATGTGTCCCGCGCTGCGATAGAAATGTGTCCCGCGCTGCGATTTAATGTGGCCCGCACTGCGATAGAAATGTGTCCCGCACTGCGATAGAAATGTGTCCCGCACTGCGATAGAAATGTGTCCCGCGCTGCGATAGAAATGTGGCCCGCACTGCGATAGAAATGTGGCCCGCTCTGCGATAGAAATGTGCCCGCACTGCGATAGAAATGTGTCCCGCGCTGCGATAGAAATGTGGCCCGCACTGCGATAGAAATGTGGCCCGCACTGCGATAGAAATGTGGCCCGCACTGCGATAGAAATGTGGCCCGCAGTGCGATAGAAATGTGGCCCGCACTGCGATAGAAATGTGGCCCGCGCTGCGATAGAAATGTGTCCCGCGCTGCGATAGAAATGTGGCCCGCGCTGCGATAGAAATGTGGCCCGCTCTGCGATAGAAATGTGCCCGCACTGCGATAGAAATGTGTCCCGCGCTGCGATAGAAATGTGGCCCGCACTGCGATAGAAATGTGGCCCGCGCTGCGATAGAAATGTGGCCCGCACTGCGATAGAAATGTGGCCCGCACTGCGATAGAAATGTGGCCCGCACTGCGATAGAAATGTGGCCCGCACTGCGATAGGAATGTGGCCCGCACTGCGATAGAAATGTGTCCCGCGCTGCGATTTAATGTGGCCCGCACTGCGATAGAAATGTGGCCCGCACTGCGATAGAAATGTGGCCCGCGCTGCGGCTGCGATAGAAATGTGGCCCGCGCTGCGGCTGCGATAGAAATGTGGCCCGCACTGCGATAGAAATGTGGCCCGCACTGCGATAGAAATGTGGCCCGCACTGCGATAGAAATGTGTCCCGCACTGCGATAGAAATGTGGCCCGCACTGCGATAGGAATGTGGCCCGCACTGCGATAGAAATGTGTCCCGCGCTGCGATTTAATGTGGCCCGCACTGCGATAGAAATGTGGCCCGCACTGCGATAGAAATGTGGCCCGCACTGCGATAGAAATGTGGCCCGCACTGCGATAGAAATGTGCCCGCACTGCGATAGAAATGTGTCCCGCGCTGCGATAGAAATGTGGCCCGCACTGCGATAGAAATGTGTCCCGCTCTGCGATAGAAATGTGGCCCGCACTGCGATAGAAATGTGCCCGCACTGCGATAGAAATGTGCCCGCTCTGCGATAGAAATGTGGCCCGCACTGCGATAGAAATGTGGCCCGCGCTGCGATAGAAATGTGGCCCGCACTGCGATAGAAATGTGGCCCGCACTGCGATAGAAATGTGTCCCGCGCTGCGATAGAAATGTGTCCCGCGCTGCGATAGAAATGTGGCCCGCTCTGCGATAGAAATGTGGCCCGCGCTGCGATAGAAATGTGGCCCGCGCTGCGATAGAAATGTGGCCCGCACTGCGATAGAAATGTGGCCCGCACTGCGATAGAAATGTGGCCCGCACTGCGATAGAAATGTGTCCCGCGCTGCGATAGAAATGTGGCCCGCACTGCGATAGAAATGTGGCCCGCGCTGCGATAGAAATGTGGCCCGCACTGCGATAGAAATGTGCCCGCACTGCGATAGAAATGTGTCCCGCGCTGCGATTTAATGTGGCCCGCACTGCGATAGAAATGTGTCCCGCACTGCGATAGAAATGTGTCCCGCACTGCGATAGAAATGTGGCCCGCACTGCGATAGAAATGTGGCCCGCACTGCGATAGAAATGTGGCCCGCACTGCGATAGAAATGTGTCCCGCACTGCGATAGAAATGTGGCCCGCACTGCGATAGAAATGTGGCCCGCACTGCGATAGAAATGTGGCCCGCACTGCGATAGAAATGTGGCCCGCACTGCGATAGAAATGTGTCCCGCACTGCGATAGAAATGTGGCCCGCGCTGCGGCTGCGATAGAAATATGTCCCGCACTGCGATAGAAATGTGGCCCGCACTGCGATAGAAATGTGGCCCGCACTGCGATAGAAATGTGGCCCGCACTGCGATAGAAATGTGGCCCGCACTGCGATAGAAATGTGGCCCGCACTGCGATAGAAATGTGGCCCGCACTGCGATAGAAATGTGGCCCGCGCTGCGGCTGCGATAGAAATATGTCCCGCACTGCGATAGAAATGTGTCCCGCACTGCGATAGAAATGTGGCCCGCGCTGCGATAGAAATGTGGCCCGCACTGCGATAGAAATGTGTCCCGCGCTGCGATAGAAATGTGTCCCGCGCTGCGATAGGAATGTGGCCCGCGCTGCGATAGAAATGGGGCCCGCACTGCGATAGAAATGTGTCCCGCGCTGCGATAGAAATGTGGCCCGCACTGCGATAGAAATGTGGCCCGCACTGCGATAGAAATGTGGCCCGCACTGCGATAGAAATGTGGCCCGCACTGCGATAGAAATGTGTCCCGCGCTGCGATAGAAATGTGGCCCGCACTGCGATAGAAATGTGGCCCGCACTGCGATAGAAATGTGTCCCGCGCTGCGATAGAAATGTGGCCCGCGCTGCGATAGAAATGTGTCCCGCTCTGCGATAGAAATGTGGCCCGCACTGCGATAGAAATGTGGCCCGCACTGCGATAGAAATGTGGCCCGCGCTGCGATAGAAATGTGTCCCGCGCTGCGATAGAAATGTGCCCGCACTGCGATAGAAATGTGGCCCGCACTGCGATAGAAATGTGGCCCGCACTGCGATAGAAATGTGGCCCGCACTGCGATAGAAATGTGTCCCGCACTGCGATAGAAATGTGGCCCGCACTGCGATAGAAATGTGGCCCGCACTGCGATAGAAATGTGGCCCGCACTGCGATAGAAATGTGTCCCGCGCTGCGATAGAAATGTGGCCCGCGCTGCGATAGAAATGTGTCCCGCACTGCGGCTGCGATAGAAATGTGTCCCGCACTGCGATAGAAATGTGTCCCGCACTGCGATAGAAATGTGTCCCGCACTGCGATAGAAATGTGGCCCGCGCTGCGATAGAAATGTGGCCCGCGCTGCGATAGAAATGTGTCCCGCACTGCGATAGAAATGTGGCCCGCACTGCGATAGAAATGTGGCCCGCACTGCGATAGAAATGTGGCCCGCACTGCGATAGAAATGTGTCCCGCGCTGCGATAGAAATGTGTCCCGCACTGCGATAGAAATGTGGCCCGCACTGCGATAGAAATGTGTCCCGCGCTGCGATTTAATGTGGCCCGCACTGCGATAGAAATGTGGCCCGCACTGCGATAGAAATGTGGCCCGCACTG
Organism: Ascaphus truei; assembly: GCF_040206685.1. Classification (NCBI taxonomy): domain Eukaryota; kingdom Metazoa; phylum Chordata; class Amphibia; order Anura; family Ascaphidae; genus Ascaphus; species Ascaphus truei. The sequence goes on along the minus strand of NC_134491.1, from coordinate 61,569,288 downwards.
CGATAGAAATGTGGCCCGCACTGCGATAGAAATGTGCCCGCACTGCGATAGAAATGTGGCCCGCGCTGCGATAGAAATGTGTCCCGCACTGCGATAGAAATGTGTCCCGCGCTGCGATAGAAATGTGGCCCGCACTGCGATAGAAATGTGGCCCGCGCTGCGATAGAAATGTGGCCGCACTGCGATAGAAATGTGGCCCGCACTGCGATAGAAATGTGGCCCGCACTGCGATAGAAATGTGGCCCGCACTGCGATAGAAATGTGGCCCGCGCTGCGATAGAAATGTGTCCCGCACTGCGATAGAAATGTGGCCCGCACTGCGATAGAAATGTGGCCCGCACTGCGATAGAAATGTGTCCCGCACTGCGATAGAAATGTGGCCCGCACTGCGATAGAAATGTGGCCCGCACTGCGATAGAAATGTGGCCCGCACTGCGATAGAAATGTGTCCCGCGCTGCGATAGAAATGTGGCCCGCGCTGCGATAGAAATGTGTCCCGCACTGCGGCTGCGATAGAAATGTGTCCCGCACTGCGATAGAAATGTGTCCCGCACTGCGATAGAAATGTGTCCCGCACTGCGATAGAAATGTGGCCCGCGCTGCGATAGAAATGTGGCCCGCGCTGCGATAGAAATGTGTCCCGCTCTGCGATAGAAATGTGGCCCGCACTGCGATAGAAATGTGGCCCGCACTGCGATAGAAATGTGGCCCGCACTGCGATAGAAATGTGGCTCGCACTGCGATAGAAATGTGGCCCGCACTGCGATAGAAATGTGGCCCGCACTGCGATAGAAATGTGGCCCGCACTGCGATAGAAATGTGTCCCGCACTGCGATAGAAATGTGGCCCGCACTGCGATAGAAATGTGGCCCGCACTGCGATAGAAATGTGGCCCGCACTGCGATAGAAATGTGGCCCGCACTGCGATAGAAATGTGTCCCGCACTGCGATAGAAATGTGGCCCGCGCTGCGGCTGCGATAGAAATATGTCCCGCACTGCGATAGAAATGTGGCCCGCACTGCGATAGAAATGTGGCCCGCACTGCGATAGAAATGTGGCCCGCACTGCGATAGAAATGTGGCCCGCACTGCGATAGAAATGTGGCCCGCACTGCGATAGAAATGTGGCCCGCACTGCGATAGAAATGTGGCCCGCGCTGCGGCTGCGATAGAAATATGTCCCGCACTGCGATAGAAATGTGTCCCGCACTGCGATAGAAATGTGGCCCGCGCTGCGATAGAAATGTGGCCCGCACTGCGATAGAAATGTGTCCCGCGCTGCGATAGAAATGTGTCCCGCGCTGCGATAGGAATGTGGCCCGCGCTGCGATAGAAATGGGGCCCGCACTGCGATAGAAATGTGTCCCGCGCTGCGATAGAAATGTGGCCCGCACTGCGATAGAAATGTGGCCCGCACTGCGATAGAAATGTGGCCCGCACTGCGATAGAAATGTGGCCCGCACTGCGATAGAAATGTGTCCCGCGCTGCGATAGAAATGTGGCCCGCACTGCGATAGAAATGTGGCCCGCACTGCGATAGAAATGTGTCCCGCGCTGCGATAGAAATGTGGCCCGCGCTGCGATAGAAATGTGTCCCGCTCTGCGATAGAAATGTGGCCCGCACTGCGATAGAAATGTGGCCCGCACTGCGATAGAAATGTGGCCCGCGCTGCGATAGAAATGTGTCCCGCGCTGCGATAGAAATGTGCCCGCACTGCGATAGAAATGTGGCCCGCACTGCGATAGAAATGTGGCCCGCACTGCGATAGAAATGTGGCCCGCACTGCGATAGAAATGTGCCCGCGCTGCGATAGAAATGTGTCCCGCGCTGCGATAGAAATGTGGCCCGCACTGCGATAGAAATGTGGCTCGCACTGCGATAGAAATGTGGCCCGCACTGCGATAGAAATGTGTCCCGCACTGCGATAGAAATGTGGCCCGCACTGCGATAGAAATGTGCCCGCACTGCGATAGAAATGTGTCCCGCACTGCGATAGAAATGTGTCCCGCACTGCGATAGAAATGTGTCCCGCACTGCGATAGAAATGTGTCCCGCTCTGCGATAGAAATGTGGCCCGCACTGCGATATAAATGTGGCCCGCACTGCGATAGAAATGTGGCCCGCACTGCGATAGAAATGTGGCCCGCACTGCGATAGAAATGTGGCCCGCACTGCGATAGAAATGTGGCCCGCACTGCGATAGAAATGTGTCCCGCGCTGCGATAGAAATGTGGCTCGCACTGCGATAGAAATGTGGCCCGCACTGCGATAGAAATGTGGCCCGCGCTGCGATAGAAATGTGGCCCGCACTGCGATAGAAATGTGGCCCGCGCTGCGATAGAAATGTGGCCCGCGCTGCGATAGAAATGTGGCCCGCGCTGCGGCTGCGATAGAAATGTGTCCCGCGCTGCGGCTGCAATAGAAATGTGGCCCGCGCTGCGATAGAAATGTGGCCCGCACTGCGATAGAAATGTGGCTCGCACTGCGATAGAAATGTGGCCCGCACTGCGATAGAAATGTGGCCCGCACTGCGATAGAAATGCGGCCCGCACTGCGATAGAAATGTGGCCCGCACTGCGATAGAAATGTGGCCCGCGCTGCGGCTGCGATAGAAATGTGTCCCGCGCTGCGGCTGCAATAGAAATGTGGCCCGCGCTGCGATAGAAATGTGGCCCGCACTGCGATAGAAATGTGGCTCGCACTGCGATAGAAATGTGGCCCGCACTGCGATAGAAATGTGGCCCGCACTGCGATAGAAATGTGGCTCGCACTGCGATAGAAATGTGGCTCGCACTGCGATAGAAATGTGGCTCGCGCTGCGATAGAAATGTGGCTCGCACTGCGATAGAAATGTGGCTCGCACTGCGATAGAAATGTGGCCCGATAACGGAGCTGAGCCAAAGTTGCTGAACTTCTGGGGAACGTTAAAGCTGTAGCGACCAGTGGGGGTCGTTACAGTATCGGACGTCCCACTTTGTCAATCTCTGCTGCCGGTGTATGCCGCGGTTATTACATTCCTGCGGTATTCCGCGGCAGCAGGTAAAGCGATAGGAACTCCCCTCTCCTCCCCCCCCCCCAAAAAAAAGCAGTTTCGCCCTTTTTGAGACTGCTCCTCGGACATCCGCGGACCAAGGGAACCGGCGATCCGAGCCCAATCCATATCCACAAAAAGAATTGTCCCAGCTCTATTTAGGAAGACTTTCTGTTTGCAATTTATCTGGAAAGACTGAAGGGGGAGAGAAGGGAGAGGGGGGGTGTCATTGAAACATTCAAATGTATCAAGGGTTTCAGCACCGTGCAGGAGGGAGACATATTTCAGAGAAAGAGAAGTGCTGGAGCGAGGTCACGCGCTGAAGCTGGAGGGTGGGAGGCTCATGGGAAATGCGAGGAAGTGCTTTTTCACGGAAAAATGGGCCAAGTGGTTCTTATCTGCTGTCAACGTCTACATTTCCGTGGCATAAATATTGTAGAGATCTTTCTACGAGACAGTCACAAGAGTCTGACAGATTTAGATTGTTTTAAACCGCGCACACGCTCGCTACTTTTTAACCTCACTTCAACCGCGTAAGGTGTTTAATACACCGGTGTCCTGTTTCTTTCAGCCGGTTCCTATTGACGACAACTTCTGCGGGTTGGATATTAACCAGCCTCTGGGGGGGTCGACCATGGTGGAAGGAGTGACGCTGTACACGGAGAGCAGAGACAGGATGACATCTCTGGCTTCGTACATCTACAACAATTACAGCGTGGTATTTGTGGGGACCAAAAGCGGCAGGATCAAAAAGGTAAGACTCCTAATTATGGGCCCATTAATGTTTGTTAAAAAGGCAATCCAAGCAGGCAAAACAAAGGGTTTAAGCAGGGGGTCTCCGGTGCTGAACCCCATTAATTTCAGCTCCGGGAAACCGCTGCTGCCGGAGATACTTACCTCCGTAGGGGGTGCCGGTAACCGTTCCGCTCGGTTAGCAGGGTTCATGCATTGATGGAGTTTCAAAGCTCCCGCACCCTGCGGGCCAATAGGAAGCCGTGATGTCATGCAGTTCGGCTTCCTATTGGCCCGTAGGACATAGGATATTTAAACTTTGCTGAGATACCGGCACCACCTTTGGCGGTCTGTATTTCAGGAAGCAGGGCGTTCCCGGGGTTGAAATGAATGGGGGTTCAGCTCCAGAGACACCCTGCTTTAAACATATGAATGAGTCATAAGGTTTGACCGTGAATCTTTTACATAAAAGGATGGAAATGTAGTCCAATATGCACCCTCTTATTTCTTGTAAGATGATAAATGTCTCCACGATTGTAACTCTTCTTTTAAATACCTCCTAGCGTCATAAACATATCAGTGGGATTAAAGAAACTGGTTCCTTGTAGATCCTTTTTTACTACAAATAAAGGAGAAACTGTACTACAGGTACTTGTTATTTATTTATGGAATTTAGCAAATCAGCGTAATTTATTTACCATAATTTAAAGGACAACTTAATCCCAAAAAGAAAACATAGTAAAAATTTAAACGGTTAGTTACAAAATGGTCCTTTCTCTAAAAATGTTCCCTGCATACGATTGGTGGCTTTGGTTATGTTTTTTGCGAGCAAACCAGGGCATAATGTTATTTGGCGGTGATGAATATTATATATATTGTGTGAATAGGTCTGTGTGCTGCTTCTTTCTGTTTGTGGATTATATTATAAGAGAGAACTGACGATTCGAGTTCCCTCCCTTAACTTGCACTCCCCCACAAATAACCTCCTTGAGGATCATTGGCAAGGGGATATATAGAACGTGTGTACGGGGCAATAGGGGAATTATAGGCTACCTTACTTATAATAATGGGCTGTATAATATTATAACTTTCGTTGCTTCATTTTGATTCCCTTCCTAACAAACATACATTTGACGTAGATGCTAGTTAAAATATTAGTTGGTACAATTGGACATTGGACTTTTTTTGCAGTAGTTTTTTAATCTATGGTTTATAAGGGGTATCATTTGGACATTCAATATGGCAGCTCGTCATGCTGTGGACTCATTAGAACTTGGATACTGTATGTCCACAGCGACGGTTTTGTAGACAGATTCGTCTGAACACTAAGAGGTCAACTGCTTGCCGTTAGACAGCAGAGAGAGCCCCCGGGGCTACGTAACAGCGTTTGTTTGTAGCCATCACTTTGATGAATCATGAAAGGCATCATTCCATTCTGTTGCCATCACAGGAGGGACCAGTGCCCCAGGCTGCAGTGTACAAGACAATAATGCCAAACAGAACCTGGCCTGTCAACTGTAGAATTCTCCTCTCTTCAGATTCAACAAGACCTGGTTATTTACAGAGGAATATCTGGGGAGGTTTAGTAGTTGTGCTTATGGGGAGAGTAACCTCAATTGGGTCAAGGGAGATCTTGTTTCATTACAATATGTAATTGAAAAAAATATTCAACATGTCGCTGTCCATAGGTCACTTTGTTCCTACGTGGGTCTGACCCTTTACCCTTTGTGACACTGTCAGGCCTCTACACTCCTGTGTGGGACTGACACCTAATGTATCACTGTCATTAGGTCACTTTACTCCTACATGAGACTGACTCTTCAAGCCATTAAATATGTCACTGTCACAGACCACCCTACATCTGGCATGAGAAAGTTCCTCTGTCCTTCTAAGGATGTGGGTGCTTGTGAGTTTCATGGAGGCCTTTTAACCCTTGATATTTACTGTCCATAAATAACACTTATCAACAGAGCGTTGGTTTGTATATACTTACTCACACTACAAAGGCTGGATATTTCCCTTGCATTATAAAATCTATTGGAAGTAGTAAGAATATCAGCAATAGAATAAGCTGAAACTTCCAAGCTTCAACCAATGGCAGACAATGGGGCCTTCACACACTTGTAGAAATAGCTACAATTGGGGGAAGCTGGTATTTAATAGGTACAGAACCAAAAAACACAGGTATGGTACCTGATCGATAGGTATAGTTGGAGAATATGCTGTCATTAGTTCACTTTGCGTCTATTAGGGGCTGACCTTCAGCTCATTAAACATCTCAATTCCATGAATTAACTGAGATCCTTAATAGAAGGGGTTCTTTACCTGTGGTCCATGGGCCCCCTCGGCATCCGTGGAGCAAGTCCAGAGGGTCTGTGAAAAAAAAAAAACCCCAACAATAAATTTTTAGAACTCACTAAAACGGAAAACGGAAAAATGACAAAAATATATTATTTAATAGTGTGTGGGTCCATATGTAAATACTTGAGGATCTAGAGGTCCGTAGGTTCAAAAGGTTTAAGAACCGCTGCTTTATAGGTTTGGCCCTTTAACATATCTAATGAGTCCTGGCTGCCCCTATCCTACAGTTTGATTCCTCTGCCGTACTCTTGTGCTATTCTGGAATATCTTTACCAGACACGCAGAATGCGCCGCCCTCCATGTGTGTAGGGTGAGGCTGCATTTAAGAAAGAAAAAGGTTAAAGCAAACAGCTTGTTGCAGCATGTTAGGTATTTAACACGAAGTGAAAATGCTCCACATTAATTATGTAGGATTATAGAAGGAACATTCTTTCCGGCACGGTTTTTAATCCCCGATGCTAGCTGTACAGCGGAGGCCTTTTAAACGCCCGCCTTTGATGTGTTTTAAATCCATTGCTTTTTTTTTTTTAGGCTTCTCTGCGCTTTGTAGGGAATTGAGTCTCAGAAGAAGAAGAATTTTCTGATCTGCAACTGTCAGGCTAGTGCAAAGGAGGAAAATACCTCAATGTGTACCTACTCGGCTGGAGAGAAAGCGGGGTTGTTGACAAGAGGCCATGGTGTAGTGCAGGGGTGGGCAACTCTAGTTCTCAAGGGCCACCAACAGGTCAGGTTTTCAGGATATTCCTGCTTCAGCACAGGATGGTTCATTCAGTGGCTCAGTCAAAGACTTTTTCAGTCTTTGACTGAGCCACCCTGTGCTGAAGCAGGAATATCCTGAAAACTTGACCTGTTGGTGGCCTTTGAGGACTGGCATTGCCCACCAGTGGATACGGCGTAGGTCAGTGTTATGGGTTTGTTTCCCTGCCGTGCACTTTAGGAGTGAGGGACAACACTTTTGCCCAAGTTTGTTAAAAGTAGCAAAGGTCAGATATTTGGGTGGAAGAAATGTTATATCTATGGCGCTCTGCACTATTATATATTAAACAATTTGTAATAAAATATAAGGATGTTATACAACCAGTATCACGGATTTCGCCCGTCCATATAGATGCTCCACGTGATGTAGGTGAACATGTAAATATAAAAGAATCAAATCATAGCATAATACTGCTAAAAAAACATACAAGCAACATACAACACCAGACAAACGCTGAGAACAACAGGTGACAAATTACAAAAACATTTAATTATGACATATCATTATTATCATTAAAATACACATACAATACATATAATAAGGTTCTAGCAAGACACTCCAACTCAGGTGGGGGTACCTGCTTACCGAAGGCAAGAAGGTATCAGGCGGTGGATAATACAAAGAGTATCCCCTCTTATGGATGGCTGCTACCGTTGCTTACACCTGGGCTCAGACGAGTAGTCCTCCTGTGTGGCAGGGACAGGCTCCTCCAGCCCGCGGCGTCTGCCTCCGACCGCAATCAGCACTGTCCACACGCGGTGGTGGCTGTGGAATGGCAGCCGCAGATGCTTCCTGTCCCGACCGCGCCAAACGATGCAATTTTGAAATACAGGAGATTCATACACCAACAAGTGGCAGTCCGCAGATAGCAGCTAACAGCTCCAAGGGGGACAGCAATCACACCCGAGTAGGAAGGACCTCACAGAACCACCCTACGCGTTTCGAAAGTCCTGCTTTCTTCCTGTTAGCTGCTATCTGCGGACTGCCACTTGTTGGTGTATGAATCTCCTGTATTTCAAAATTGCATCGTTTGGCGCGGTCGGGACAGGAAGCATCTGCGGCTGCCATTCCACAGCCACCACCGCGTGTGGACAGTGCTGATTGCGGACGGAGGCAGACGCCGCGGGCTGGAGGAGCCTGTCCCTGCCACACAGGAGGACTACTCGTCTGAGCCCAGGTGTAAGCAACGGTAGCAGCCAACCATAAGAGGGGATACTCTTTGTATTATCCACCGCCTGATACCTTCTTGCCTTTGGTAAGCGGTACCCCCACCTGAGTTGGAGTGTCTTGCTAGAACCTTATTATGTGTATTTTAATGATAATAACGATATGTCATAATTAAATGTTTTTGTAATTTGTCACCTGTTGTTCTCAGCATTTGTCTGGTGTTGTATGTTACTTGTATGTTTTTTTAGCAGTATTATGCTATGATTTGATTTTTTTATATTTACATGTTCACCTACATCACGTGGAGCATCTATATGGACGGGCGAAATCCGTGATACTGGTTGTATAACATCCTTATATTTTATTACAAATTGTTTAATATATAATAGTGCAGAGCGCCATAGATATAACATTTCTTCCACTTCTATTGCCTGACCAGGGGTCAGGGTTATATCGCAGGCTGCCAGCCTATTTGTGGGATATAGGGCTACCTATTTGTTTTCCACAAAGGTCAGATATTTGCTACCACAGCCTTAATGAGAGATATTATATCGTGCAGCCACCGCTGTGGTGGAAACATCTCCAGCGCACCATTTATAACAGGGGAAAAAGAAAGTTTTAAGAGGTGGCAGGGAGGAGTAAAACTGTAATTATTGTTCCTGGCGCAAACTGGAGTCACTGGAAGAAATAAGACCACACACAGAGCTCCTGGGAATTAACACACACCGGTCTGGATAGGTCTGTAAAATATCACACAGGTTGTTCTCACATAGATCTGTCTTCAACCATTTACACATCGGCACCTCTCTCCAATTCTCAATCCCTTCTCTGTTTCTCTCTCCCTCTCTGACCATTCTTCTCTTTCTGTGTATACAGTATAATCTGTGTATATACAGTATATCCCCCTCTGTACCCAGCCTCTATTATTGTCTTTATTTCTTGGTAGAGACCGTTTTTAAATTAGTGTATGTTTGTGAATAACAAAGTATTGGTACTCCTCACCATAAATACAAAGTATTGGTACTCCTATTAATAAATATGAGTTGTGGTACTCCTATTTCAGAAATCATGTTTCATAAAGAAAAAAAAATACTTCTACTCTTTATCATAAATAATAGAGTTATGCTACTGTTTCATAAATAAGACTTTTAGTACTCCTGTTTCATAGATTAAAAAAAGTATTGGTACTCCTGATCATCATAAATAATAGGTAGTACTCCTAATTATTAAATAAAAGAGTACTGTTCTATAAATACAAAAAGTGATGGTACTCTATCATGAATAAAAGGGATATGGTTCAATATTTCATAAAGAAAAAAAAAGTACTATTACTACTGGTTCCTAAATACAAATCCACTGGTGCTCCTAATCGTAAAATAAAGAGTAACGGTACTCCTGTTTCATTAATTAAAAAGAAAAAACAGTATTGGTACTCTTGTGTTAAATATAAACAAGTATTGACATTCCCTACCCCTTAAAATCACCCCACTTGACCACTGGCTATGCCCCCCTTCCCTTGTCCGCTCCCCACGTCATACACTTCTCAGAAGCTGGCACTGTTCAGTGGAAATGTCACTTCAGCTACCGATCCCTCCTAGTAGCGCCCAGCCTGGGAAAAACAACTGGAGGGGAAGTAGATGTTTAGTCATGAGTAGAAAGTGTCCCGGCTCAGCCACTGAGCAAACACCAAACCCTTTCTGGGTGACACTAGCAGAGGAAGCCAGCCCTTGCACTCTGCAGCGTTCGGAACTGACTGCATCCGGGTAGCTGACTAACTTGTTCTGCTTGGAATGCAGAGGTAATTCCAGAAACCGCAGAGCTGCCAACATTCACACAGTTACTTTACTTCAGACGGACTGGGTTAGAAAATGACATTTTGGCTTTTCATCCCGATCACTGGAGATGTGCGAATTGGGTCTAAAAATTTGTTCGCTGATTTTTTTCAGATATTTTTTGGTAAATCTCGCCAGAATCAAGGAATCTCACGTTGCTAGAAAATGAGCAAAAATGGGGCAAATCGCATATTTACGGCGAGAATTCGCAGTTTCTCAACACTTTTTTGGAAGGCATTAATACAGACCCTGGAATTGCTGGAGAGCAAAATCCTAATTTAGGGTCTAGATTAAAAAGCCAATCACTTGCCAATTCTGAGGCCGCCAAATATTTCACGACAGGAATAATGCCAACCTGCACCTGGTTGGAGAACTTGGGCAAAAGATTCACACTTCTCTATCGATCACACGTTCACTGTCAAATATACCCTAGTATTATTTTTTTCAGGGAAATGTAGTAGGGAAATAATGTTAGCCCGGTCTTTGTAATGCATTACTGCTGAAACCTGTCATCTGGACACCCCAGCCAGGCCAGATTTTAGGGGCGACCAATGAATTACCAAGCACACGTTTGCACTTACAGTATATGTCCCAGGAAGAGGGTTGCCCCCGCGTATCAAAAGATAAAAACCCGTTAACCGGAGTCCTTTCCTTTGAGAAATCTGGAGCTGTTTGATCCAGTAGTCTGTAGTAATGTGTAAGATAGGGGCGGCCAACTCCAGTCCTCAAGAGCCACCAACAGGTCAGGTTTTAAGGATATCCCTGCTTCAGCACAGGTGGCTCAATCAGTGGCTCAGTCGAAGACTGACTGCTGGTGACCCTTGAAGACTGGAGTTGGCCACTCCTGGTGTAAGATATTTAAGGATATATCCATCATTTGCATAGATTCTTAAAGATGCAGTCCCTGCTAGGACCAAGGTGAATTAATGGTGCGGATAACAACCTTGGTCTTATCTCTTGACCATCTCTGTGATATGACTGTGTATTATAAACTCTTATATCTACAGGCAGACTACATCCACACCTTGGTTTCCTCTCTGTTTGTTGTTGTAGTTGTAAAGTCATTATGATTTCATCACTAATAAATGATGACATTAAGAATGTATTATAATTAAGTTAGGAAATGAAATTATAATCAAGTGCTAATTTTTTCGCAGAAAACTAGTAAAACTTAATGGGTGATTGAATTGTTCCTAATGAAGGAAATTACACTCACGAGTTGCTTATTTGTTTGTCTAAGACATGGAACTGTGTCTTTAATATTATTTGTAAGCGTACAATGTGACAGCAGATAAGAACCACTTGGCTCACCCAGTCTGCCCGCTGTCCCGCTAGTTGTAAAACCTCAGACCCTATTGGATACTTGACTTTCTTCCATATTTAAAACAAGCTGGTGCCTATCACAAGCATTTTGGATTTCCCTTAAAGTATTAGCTTCTACCACCTCTGCTGGAAGCCCATCCCACACATCCACCACCCTTTCCATGAAAAAGGTCCTATCTCATATACATTTCCCCTGGGGCCTCCCACGCTCCAGCTTCAGCGCATGACCTCTTGTTTGAGCACTTCTCTTCCTCTGAAATGTACTCCATTCCCTCCTCCAATCTCTCCTTCAGTCTTTCCTGATACATTGTATAAGTGTATTACTGGAGGCATAGGTTTATAGGGGCCCGTGTTAAAATGGATAAGAAGTAAAGAGTGACTCACTGTGAGAGCTCATTTGCATGTCATTACCCAGAATCCTTGGCTGCAGTGGAAACATTGTTTGTTAAGAGATAATGGGAAAAGACAGGGTTGCAGACCGGTTTGAGACATGCAAATGCACCCACAGGTGGTATTTTTATTTGATACGTTGAAAATAGAAAGTGGTGCAGTCTCCTAAAGTAATTCTCGGAGTTCTCCATCGGGTTTGAGAGGTTTGAAAGCTTGTAACATATCAACTACTTGTAGGTTCAATAAAATGTATCATACCACCTACTGTAATCCCTCCTCCTCCTTTGTTACAAGTGTATCAAAATGTGAAATATGCACCTTGTGAATCTCTTGAGGCATTTCCAAGTTTCAATCCACATCCCGCTCCACTTTCTCTCCTCAAAGCTGTATATGTTAAGACCCTTTGCCTTAGATAACAGCGTCCTGGGTTATATCATTTGAGAAGTGGTCTCTAGCCTGGATCTAACCCCAGATTCCCCTCACTGAGGAGTCACATCCCATTATCTTATCGGCAGGGCGCTGGGCTATTGATGCCATGGCCCCTCTCAGAACCACAGGCCAGCCTGCTCCCAGACAGAGATACGGAGGTCACCGTTCATTATACGCATCCTGCCAATAAATATTATTATTGTTCTTCCTATCATTTACTTCTGCAGCGCGAACGTCAAGAAAAACAAAAGCAGAAATCATAACATCCTGACCGTTCATGTTGTGCTGACTTATCTAACATTGTGTATAAATCTTTATTCTTTTTTTTGCTGAGTTTTCTTTCATGTTTTTTTTTATTTCACTGGCAGCAGCTGTTACCGTGGCAACTGCTGTTGTCTTAATATGCGTACACGGCGTCAGCCTTTTTAACCTCCCAGGGAGGCCGATTTTCAGCAACTGATATCTCCAGATTTAAAATCGACAGAATCTAAAAAAAAAAGGGCGGGATTGCTAAAAACAGCAGCAAATATTTATGGTGAGAAGAGAAGAGCTGCTGTTTTAAATGAGCGACTCCAAGCAACTTTTTTTTAATTTTCTTCTTTTTTTTAGGCAGGATTGAAGCAGGGGGTCTCCGGAGCTAAACCCTGTTAATTTCCGCTCCGGGTACCCGCTGCTTCCGGAGATACTTACCTCCGTAGTAGGTGCTGCTCCGCTCGGCTAGCTGGGCTTGAAAGTGTAAGGCCCTGCGTCACACAGGCCAATCGGAAGCCACTTGATAAAGTACTAGTGGGCACGAAACGCGTCGGAGGGCACTTACCTCCGTTTTTTTAATATGGACCAATAAAGATTCTATTTGATCATTTTTGTTTGGGACCCACTCTATTTTGGCTGTGCGTTGGGGTGTTTTTTCCATAGGAAGCCAAACCTGATGACGTATGTATGTATGTCTTTATATAGCGCCATTAATGTACATCGCGCGTCACAGCAGTAATACACGTCACAATCATATAAATAACACGTAATACAAATAACAGATCATGGGTATAAGTGCTTCCGACATAAAAGTAACATATAAGAAAAGGAGTCCCTGCTGCGAAGAGCTTACAATCTAAGTCAAGGCTTCCTATTGGCCCACAGGGCGCGGGGAGCTTTGAAACTCTGCCGTAATGTGAACCCTGCTAGTCCAGCGGAGCGGCTGCCGGCACCCCCTACGGAGATAAGTATCTCCAGAAGCAGGGAGTCACCGGATCTAAAATGAATTGGGGTTCAGCTCCGGAGACCCGCTGCTTCAATCCAGGGTAAGAAAATGGAGAGCAAAAAAGGACCCGGAATTGCCGCTTTAAGATAAGATAAAAAAGACAAAATATCACCATACTGCAATATTAAGGCATTATACAATAGGTACGAAGGGTCTGTTCCAAGCAGCTTGCAATCGATACAATATATTCTTTAGAGGTGTTGAGTGGTTTGTTTGATTTAATAACAGGCTTATTAACAGGATTAACAGAAGACAACTAATGTTATCCCACATGTTAGAGTTATATATTCTGGCGGTCTTTTTCTGGGGGGTCTCCCTATCATGTTCCTTTTATCTCGCTTTCGCTCTCACATCTTTCCCCCCGTGCCATACCTTTATCTTTTACCTTGTGTATTCAGAATATATATATATATACTTTTTTTTCCCTCCTATACTCAAAGCGCGGTGGATAATTAGAACGGCGAGGAGATGACAGGGACACGTTTGGGAGCCCAATTAAAACAAAAATTCAAAGGGCAACGGGAGCAAATGATTAGTCCATTCAGAACGCAACTCCTTGGGTACCTTTATTTCATGGGTATGAAATGCTGGGACAGCCGTTTAACCTTTTCACTGCCAGAGGGCCCCACAACATGTTGCAGATCAACATGCAACATGCAGGGCAGTATGTAGACATGCAGAATAATGTGTTATGGGCTCCCCTGGCAGATAAGCGGTTAATGGGGGCGATGTTTTTTTTTAAAGCTGCTGACCGTTAACGCCCAACCCTCCCTTTAACACACTGATACATATACAATACACACACATTAGGGCACCGACACACGTACAGACACTGACACACTCACCGACCATCTGATGCATACACAGATTTACACATGTACAAAGAAACGCACAGACCCACGCCTGCTTATATACCTTTATATACCTCTGTAACCGCGCGTAGCTTATTTGTGTGCTTCCTTACAGTGCCCTGCGTTATTTTTTGCCACCCACCCACCAATGTGTAGAGACACTCAGTATTATTATACAATACATCACCCTCATTTTAACCTTTTCAGTGTCCGGCGACACGCAATCAGACCCCGAATATAGAAAATGCAAGTGGCGTGAGCTCCAGCCGAGTGGCCAACCGAGCTGCCCCTCAAAAACAAGCATTTGCCCACGGCGTGCCTGGTACGTCAATAGGGCATTGAAAGGGTTAAAGCCGCACGCCTGGTTTGAGGTTTTTCCTGTTTGTTTGGCAGCAGGGGGGGTCCGGAGCTGAAGCTCGTTAATTTCAGCTCCGGAGACCCCCTGCTTCGTGAGATACTTACCTCCGTAACGGAGGCCGATAGCAGCTCTGGCTGGGCTATGTGGGGCTATCACAATGGCGGTTTAAATGCCCCGCGTGACGCCGGCCAATAGGAAGCCATGACATCATCGCTTGCGGCTTCCTATTGGCCCAAGTGACCAGGACATTTAAACCTGTAGAGCTTCTGCCAGCATCACCTACGGATGTAAGTATCTCGAGGAGTAGGGGGTCCCCTGAGCTGAAATGAACGTGGTTCACCTCCGGAGACCCCCGCATTCCACCTAGGTGATGGGGGGGAAATGTCATTTTAGGGGGCATATGCTTTTTTTAAGCGAGAGTCCCTTTTTTTGCCCGCCCTGGATGTGAAATATTTGCAATAACCCAAGGGTATATATTTTTGGCGGCTTTAGGAAATATCCCATGTAAGCCGGCGTTGGCGTGCGTGCGTGTGCACGAATACCAAGTATCATTATCTAATGCTGCACGCTGATTTTATTCACCCCCCCCCCCTCCTCCGGGAATAGAATAGGAGGCTTTAAATAAACCTCCGTGTTCTGTACAACGCTGGGGCTGCAGTGAGAAGGAGACAGCCGCAGGTTTAGGAGATTAAAGAACAGCGCACAATAAATAATTTAGCAGTTTGCTGCAAAAAAAACCCACACACACATTGTATCTGCGGTCGTGCAGCGTGTGATGTGTACACACATTTTAAATACACATGCCTTTCATCTGTATGGGTACAAATAGGCAGCAAGGCACATCAGCAGAAAACTGAAGGGAAGGTAATGGGGAAATATTTAATCAGATCGACGTTTAACATACCGTGTTTTTCGCTCTTTGTTTTCTCCCTGCTGTCTGCTTCTGGTTTTCTAGTCTTCTAGGAATTCTTCTCCATGCCGCCTTACAAGGCATATTATTCTGCAGCTCTCTGAAGTCTGGTTAAGGGGGCTTCTGGCATGTCTGCAATATATAAACACCTCCTGCTTCCCTGTCTGTTACTCTGTCAGAAATGTTTATTTATTTATGAGTGTATATATATATTTATGTGAATGTGCTCACAAGTGATCTTTTTTATATATATATATATATATATATATATATATGTATATATATATATATATACGGAAGAACTCATTTACATATATACAGTACGCACACAAAAAAATATATATGACATTGAGAGTGTATCTTTATTTATAAAAAAAAATACGCTGAAGTAATACATTGAGAGTTACCTCTCGATTCCATTCTTTTCATAAATATCCAATAGGGTTTATATTAACCAATTCCATGTCTTTTGAAACAAAATGACGTATCAATTAGACAAACAATAAGTAATTTAGAGTCGATATGTGAAAAAGTAAGTGTGTGAAAAGTAAGTGAAATCCTGGTTTTATCAGCTAAATTAAAGGTGATAATTAGTATCAGGTGTTTAAATAATTTGGTAGATCTTCAGGGGTCAGTTTAGGAGGCCGCACCCTATATACAGATGAGAAACTTTGTGAGTTTGGTTTTCACCATACAGGTGTGTGGAAACACGTCATGCTATGATCAAAATAATTCTCTGAGGACCTCAGAAAAGCAGTCATTGATGCTCATCAGTTATGAAAGGGTTATAAAACAATTTCTAAGGGTTTGGGGCTGCACCAATCCATTGTCAGACAAATTTGGCTGACAAATGGAGAATATTCAAGACCACAATTACTCTACCCAGGAGAGGTCGTCCTACCAAAATCTCTCCAGGAAAAAAACGGCAAATCATCCAGGAAGTCACAGATAACCCCAGAGTAGCATGCAAAGATCTGCAGGCCACTCTCTCCTTGGCTTATGTGAGTGTTGATGACTCAACTATCAGAAAAAGACTGAACAAGAATTGGAAGGATAGCCAGAAGGAAACCACTGCTCCCTAAAAAGAACATTGCTGCCCGTCTGAAGTTCGCTAAAGAGCACATAGATGAGCTACAAGACTTCTGGAACAATGTTCTCTGGACAGAAGAGTCAAAGGTAGAACTTTTTGGCCTCAATGAGAAATGTTATGTTTGGCGAAAACCAAACACTGCGTTCGAACAGAACAACCTCATCCCAGCTGTCAAGCATGGTGGTGGGAGTGTGATGGTTTGGGGCTGCTTTGAAGAAGCTCCGGCGAAACGCATAGAATCTGGTGAATGTGCCGAGAACGAGGGAACAGAGTCCTGGCAACCGGACCAGCCGAGTCGAGCCGCTTCCGCCTTCAGTTGAGACATCACCGAAGTGACGTACAGTAGGAATGCGGAAGTGATCCGCGTACCGGCAGAGATCGGCAACAGAGACACCACAGACCCACCATTCGTTCAATGTGCATTATTCTCATGTAAAATGTGAGTTTATTTCCACACTTTTTTGACACTGCGATACATTTTTAGATATATTACACCATTTGAGTTTTCTCTTCATTTTGAGACAAACGGGAAGACCACTGCAGCATCTCTTAAGAGACACACACTGAGGCTTACCATCACTGCTCCCATCAGAGAGTCTGTATCTCTGATATGCCATATCCCTAAGGAAAATCCGTGAGTGGAACTGACTTATATACATGTAGCGGTCATGTAAAATGCCTACAGTCATCTCTCCTGCTGGCAGCAAGGCCTGGTAAGTGTGGGCATGCCAGCAGTAATCATGGAGGTTTTCCCTCACACCCTGGTGGGGTGCCCTGTGTATGGATGGGACTGGTCACATGCTCTGACTCCATGGTTAGTGATGTCAGAGGTGTGTCAGCCTCAGAAGTTACATAAGGCACAGCACTGTGTCAAACAGTTAGTGTGTTCAAGGCGAGTACAGTTGCTGGAAAGTTCTTGCAAGGTTCAGGAAGGAGTTCAAGTTCTGCAGAGTGTTAGTTATGTTCTAGTAACTCCATGGGAGACTGTGTCCAGGGACCTGGCACAGGGCAGTGATTCCTGCGGGAATAGTGAATCCCTCATCTAGGTGACATACCTATCAAAGGGGAGCACGGGCGAGATGATCGGCTAAATACACCCATTGTGGAGGGCAGCTATGCCCACCGTGACAATAAAGATGGAGCTGATCAGAGAAACCCCTGTGTGTGAGAGTCCAATGATTGCACAGGAGGTTGCACCACGGAGGAGTTCCTCGCCAGGATCATCCCCATGCGGACGCAGGGGCCCTGGTGAGGTGGAGGCGCTGCACTGGAAATAGGTGAGACTCAGCACACTACCTCAGCTGCCTGTCTGACGGGTCCTCCCCACACACCATCATGCGGGAGACTCAGGAGTCCTGTAGCCAACAGGTGCACCATCAGGCATATCTACACTGTAATGGGGTCCGGTTAGACCACAGGGGCCAATGTGAGATTGGGTGGGTCAGGCCGGGCCAGAAATACCGTTACATACACTTACAAGAATCTATTGTGATATTGGTCGCACTATTGTATCTTTCTTATTGTTTCATGCCCACGCTGTGAACGCCCTGCGCTCCCCTCACTTGGAAGACATCGAGATTTGCATAGACCTAGGAACGGTCTATAGAGGTTTTTTTGAGCGGCTTTACATTTATTATTATTATGTGTTCTTGGTGATGTTTTAATAATTAATTATACATTATTCACAATTTTGTGTTATCACTGCTGTGTTCTAATATTTGTTCACTTCACTTTATATTTATCATACATTCACGTGCATATTCGTTCTTTTTCACTGTTTGCACTTTATTGTATTGTTTGCACTAGCACTGTAGATTCTCCACCTACTCAGCATACCAGTAGCGCCCAATTACACACCTTCCAGTTTTGCTGCTTCAGGACCTGGATGGCTTGCCATCATTGACACAACCATAAATTCTGCCTTGTATCAGAAGTGTTTTAGGAGAATGTCAGGCTATCCGTCCGTGAGCTGCAGCTGAAGCGGAAGTGGGTCATGCAGCAAGACAATGATCCTAAACATACAAGCAGATCTACAAAAAATGGCCGCAGAAGCAGAAATTCCACGTTTTAGAATGGCCTAGTCAAAGTCCCGACCTAAACCCCATCAAAATCTTGTGGCAGGACCTGAAGTGAGCTGTCCATGCACGGAAGCCCTCAAATGTCACTGAGTTGAAACAATTCTGTAAGGAGGAATGGCCAAAGTTCCTCAAAACTGATGTGAGAGACTGACCAGCAGTTACAGGAAACGCGCAGTTAAAGTCATTGCTGTTTAAGGTGCGCCACCAGGTACTGAAACTACAGGTTCACATACTTTTCCACACACGGATATTGAATGTTGAATCATTTGTGGATAAATAAATGTTGAAAAAGTGTCATGTTTTTGTGTCATTTGTTTGATGAGGTTTTACCTTTATCTATTATTAGGACTTCGATTAAGATCTAATAACATTTTAGGTTTGAAATATGTGAAAATCCTAAGGGCTTCACAAACTTTTTCTTGTCTGTGTGTATGTATGTTTGTCTGTGTGTGTCTGTGTGTGTGTGTCTGTGTGTCTGTGTGTATATGTGTATGTATATGTACTCCAGGACTTATTGAAAAAGTGAAACATATTTATTACAAAGGGTCTCCGAGGAGCCTTTTTCAAGAGCTTGGAGAGACGAAACGTTGACCTTTTATAATAAATATGTTTCACTTTTGCAACAAGTCCTGGAGTACCTGCAACTACTTTCCTTTATTCCTGTCTCACTGGAGTACCACTATAACCAATTATATATAGATATAGATATATACACAGTATATATACAGGTGGTCCTCGGGATCTGACGGCACACTTTCCAGGTGACATCCTGGTGGCGGTGGGTGCAGCGGAAGACATCCTTCAGGTGGTGGCAGCAGAGGATGTAATTTTCAGCCGGTGGGAGCAGCGGAAGACATATTTGGAAGCCGGTGCCGGAGGAGCTGCACCGGAAGTCGGAAGTTGCGCTGCTCCCCCCCCGGCTGTCCAATAGTAACGCTCCTGCTTCGGTCACATGTTTTTCTGCTCCCACCATCAACGGCTGTTAAGGATGTTTTCCGCTGCTCCCACCGGCTGAAGAATGACGTCCTCTGCTGCGACCGCCTGAAGTATGTCTTCCGCTGCTCCCACCACCACCAGGATGTCGCCGTGGTCCTCCTCACCCTTCGCCGCCGGCTGCAGGTAAGACAAAACTTTCCCAGTTACCCGGTCATTTTTGGGACCCGGAACATCACTAATATGTGTGTGTATATATATAGAGAGAGAGAGAGCTATGTATGTGTGTATAGTATAGTGTGCTTATGTCTTACAAACATAATTTGTCCCATACACTTCAGAGGAAAGACCCTTTGAAGATGGGTAATCACCATATTTCATACGTCAGTGCACACCATACACTTCAATGGGATCACGCACAAATCTAATGTCACCACCCACAGATAACTGCTGACATGTCATCTCTCAAGGACTGAAATCAGTCAGATTTTGGGGGTCTGCGGACCAAAAAGTGGTCCATCCCAATGGAAAGGTATTGGCTTTACCTATGAGACTCCATTAAAGTCTTTCAGGGTGCCCTTGAGATATACAGAAAATAATTGAGAGGTGACATGTCTGGGGACCATCCTTGTAAAAGCCAGGATCCTTATCCATAGATTCCAGTGGGATCACCCTCTTAAAAGGGAATCCATAGGTAGGTGTGGGGTTATCAGAGGTCTATGCACCTGCTGTTTATTTACACTGGAAACCACTCATGTTTCAGTTTGACTTTGCCTTTGATTGTTCCCCGTCCCATTAAATGACAATCCGGATCCTCATTTCATCCTTCCTGGCAGATTTGGCTGTTACCACGGCGACGTCTGTTTGCGTGCCCTGTGTTTGCGCTGTGACCGGGACTGAGCCTTCGTTGTTGCCCCACAGAATAAACATGCCTGCCCCAGATGTCAGCGCGAGCAGGACCTTGGGCGTGAAGGGGTTAAGAGAGCAGACATCCGAAGCGCCCGGGCGCAATAACAAGGCAGGAATGTGTTTCCTGTTTTCAGAAAGACTTGTGACGATTTGGGCCCGGACCAGAGAGAGAAAATTATTATTCAACCTCGGGGTTTCCCTGCTGTGGCTGGAAAGGGACAGAGGGGCAGAGGCAGTGACAAGGGGCAGATGGGGCAGGGGAAGGTACAGTCACATGGAGCAGAGGAGGCAGGGGAAAGGACAGTGATATGGAGCAGAGGGGAAAGGGGAAAGGGACAGTGACAACGGGCAGAGGGGACAGGGGAAAGGAGTGGTGACATGGAGCAGAGGGGACAAGAGAAAGGGACAGTGACATGGAGCAAGGTGGCCAGATGACAGTGACACCGAAAAAGGGACATTCGCAGTGACCAGGGGGCGGTGGCATAGAGGATACACTGTGTTGTAATGCCAGTAATGTATACCATGCCGTTTTAGGATAGTAAGCATCCTGCTGACACCTCCGAAAGTAGCGGTACTAAGTATCTCTTCCGCTCCTGCCTGCTGATAACAGTCAAGGCTGCATGATCTGCGAATGCTTATGGGATAATCCTCTATATCTGCTGCTGATTGAAATGGGGACGTTCCGGGGCCTGTGTGGGGTCGCTAAAAGGGGCAAGCCTGTTTACAACCGCTAGAGCTGTTGGGTGTCGGCCAGGTAATGGTTAATGCCTGCCTGGAGGAAGGTAGGACTATTAACGAGCCCACCTGAGTCTAGCAAGGGTTTAAAAGGCAGGAAAGGGAAGTGTTTCTCTGTCTGCTCTGCGTGAAGACTACATGTGCATGTCTTTGATGCCTAGGGACCCCAGGGCGTGCAGGCCATATGTAAATGTCCCAGCTGAATAGGGACACCCGGTAACTGTATGGACTTTCATATGCCGGGGAAGCTGAACTTTGACCTAAGAAAACCCTGTACTGTATGTTGCTGAATAAAAGCAAACGTTAGTTTCCCAAAGCAAGTCTCCGGTCATAACCTCTGTGACAGTTCCCTTCCAGCAGGGGTTCTCAACTCAGTCTTCAACACCCCCTAACAGGTCAGGTTTTCAGGAAATCCCTGCTTCAGCACAGGTGGTTCAGTCTTTGACATAGCCACTGATTGAGCCACCTGTGCTAAAGCAGGGATATCCTTAATACCTGGGAAAAAGGAGACCAAAAGCGCACCAGCACAAACGGAGCAGGAAGAACGCTGTGACGTTCGAAACGCGTTGGGTGGGTCTTTTGTCACATTAAAGTGCCCTTCTAATTATTTTTTGTTTTGGGTCCTTCCTGCTCCGTTTGTGCTGGTGCGCTTTTGGTCTCCTTTTTCCCTGTATTGCATTGAGTAGCTGCACAGCCTGCCAACCTACCCCACCAGGATGTGAGTATTTGCATATTTTTCAGGGGAACCTGCCAATGAGACTGATGGTAAGTGGGCTTGTACCATATGCCACCTGTCTTCAGGAGGATAGTACCCATACTATTACACATTAGGTACTGTATCAATTATTAGTACCCTGGCTTAGTGGTTTGGCTTATTTTGGTTTATTACACCTGCATTGAGCGCTTCAGCTATTTTCTACATATCCTTAATACCTGCCCTGTTGCAGGGGTCTTGAGGACTGGAGTTAAGCACCCCCCACCTTACAGGGACCTTATTGATATCTGCGTCCCCAAGGGCCTGACAGTTTTAGGGTCTTTTAATGCACGGAGCTAGGAATATTTGTTTGAGTTTGCTAGTGGCCAGGCAGGGACGGTACTAGGAGGTATTAAGATGTTTTTGTACAATCCCAGAAGGCTTTTCATAAACACACCGCACCACTGCTTTCTTATTTATGGACCCAAAGTACCGGTTGCCAAAATACTACGTATTCTGCTTACCTTGAGTACCGGTACGTTCTTTTTTACAAACCTGGAGTTCAAATACTTTCTTACAAACCCACAGAACCACTACTTTCTTATTTACAAACCTACAGATCATTACTTTCTTATTTAAAAACAAAAAAACAAACTAGGAATAAAACCACTTTATTGAAGCGGAGTTGCACTTCTCTTGTATTTGCAGACGTGGAATGCATTTACAGGCAGTCCTCGGTTATCCAACGGAATCCGTTCTGGGAGTAGCGCTGGATAGTGAAACCGTTGTAAAGTGAGTCCCATGTTAATCAGCGGCGGTGAGCGTTGGATAACGCATTCCGGCATCGAAAAACGGCCCTCAGGGTTGCATTGTAAAGCGTTGGATATGCCATTCGTTGTAAAGTGGATTAAGAGGACTACCTGTACTCTCCACACTCGTATTACAATGACCTTCCTGGCAGGTGAAACGATGCTGGCTGCCATTTTGTCCTGCCCCAAGCAGTCCGACATTAAAAGCTCAAAGGTCATTCCTGAAGCCGGGTCATTCAGTCGTACACATAGAGTTAGAATAAAGCGGCGTGTGCTTAAACGGTGGCCTGCAACGCAGGGGTTAGCACGCCGCTGTGCTGTGTTTAATAGCTGGTAATAGGATTTCTATTCGCCGGGGTAATATTAATAACTCCCTGAGAAATTCATTAAGGCCACTGCTTCCCACTCATGGTGCTGCAGTTGTGTAATAATCTCTTTATTCCCCTCCCGGGAATCACGCTTCTGTGTCAGGCGTCTGACAGGAAAGCCTTCCTCTCACTCCTGCTTTTTCCCAGACTCCTCTTTCCCTCGGAACCGAGGCCCTTATTCACAAAGGTGGAACAAGCAGTAGTTTAACAGTTTATGCTTTAAATTAAAAAAAAAAATAGTGTGTGTGTGTGTGTGTGTGTGTGTGTGTGTGTGTGTGTGTGTGTGTGTGTGTGTGTGTGTGTATTCCAAATATTATGTTTATTATCGGCTCGAAAAATGTCGCATTCCTGTACAGTCCGCCACACCGCACTTTTATACAGTATACCATTATATAATGTGTGTGTATATATGTGTGTCTGTTTATATATCTTTATTATACTATATTAGTGAAAGCACTGTATGCCTGTCTGGATGTCCGGTGTCCCTAGGGAAAATCTCATTGGTCCCTTGGGCCGCCCGCCCCCGCACACCTCTCATTGGCCTGAGGCGGAGTGACGACACACACACACACACACACACACACACACACACACACACACACACACACACACACACTCTCTCTCTCTAGGTAGGGGGGGGGTGGGTGTTACATACATTAGCTACACGATTATGTAGGGGGGGCGCGAGCAGCTTGCAGGGAATCCTGGGGGCGCTCCGTGCTGCTGCTTCTATGTCTGTCTTGCAGAGGGGGCGGGGCCAGAAGATCCGTGCTGCTGCTTCTATGTCTGTGTCTTGCAGAGGGGGCGGGGCCAGAAGCTCCGTGCTGCTGCTTCTATGTCTGTGTCTTGCAGAGGGGGCGGGGCCAGAAGCTCCGTGCTGCTGCTTCTATGTCTGCGTCTTGCAGAGGGGGTGGGGCCTGCAGAGGGGGCGGGGCCAGAAGCTCCGTGCTGCTACTTCTATGTCTGTGTCTTGCAGAGGGGGCGGGGCCTGCAGAGGGGGCGGGGCCTGCAGAGGGGGCGCTCCGTGCTGCTGCTTCTGTCTGTGTCTTGCAGAGGGGGCGGGGCTTGCAGAGGGGGCGGGGCCAGAAGCTCCGTGCTGCTGCTTCTATGTCTGTGTCTTGCAGAGGGGGCGGGGCCAGAAGATCCGTGCTGCTGCTACTATGTCTGTGTCTTGCAGAGGGGGTGGGGCCTGCAGAGGGGGCGGGGCTTCTCTCTGCACACAGACAGCCCCTCCTTCTCTTCCTGTCTGCTTCCCGTTTTCAGCAGCATGGGGGGTTGGGGGATCGGAGCATGTCGCCCCCCCAGGTGAAATTGTGGACTGATTAAGTGTGTGTGTGTGTTGGTGGTGGTGGTGGGGGAGTGATTGAGTGTGTGTGTGGGGGGATTGAGTGTGTGTGTGGGGGGTGGGGGGGATTGAGTGTGTGTGTGGGGGGGGGATTGTGTGTGTGTGGTGTGTGGGGGGGGATTGTGTGTGGGGGGGGATTGTGTGTGTGTGGGGGGGGGATTGAGTGATTGTGTGGGGGGGGGGATTGTGTGGGGGGGATTGTGTGTGTGTGGGGGGGGAATTGTGTGTGTGTGGGGGGGGGGGGGGATTGTGTGTGTGGGGGGGATTGAGTCCCCCCCCTCCCTGCCCTTTGCCCCCCCCTCCCTGCCCGTTGCCCCCCCCCCTCCCTGCCCGTTGCCCCCCCCTCCCTGCCCTTTGCCCCCCTGCCCTTTGCCCCCCCTCCCTGCCCTTTGCCCCCCCCCCCCTTCCACTCCATGCCCCCTGCCCTTCCACGCCCGGGCAACGCCGGGTATATCAGCTAGTATATATATATAATACATTCCTGTACAGTCCGCCACATCCGCACAATGTCTCTCACAGTGCTGCGCAAGGCATTGTGGGGCACGATTTCGGGAAGCAGAGTTGTGACTGGCAGTTAGCAGCACACGTCACCCGCAATGTTTGTCATTTTTAGCCCTTTTTATGATTACTATTAGTATTTATTATTAGGCAAGGGGTTGCCGTTTGCACAGTCATTTTTTTCTGGAGATGAGCATCGCAAATACGTAAATAAACAAAGTGTTAAACTGTGAACAAAAGGCAGCCCCCTGGGATGGGAGTCTGACCCCCGCACAGGACAAAGCAGGTCGCTGCTATGTCTAGGAATGTAGGGGGGGGGAGTAAAACCATGACACAGCTGAACCTCCGTCTCCCAAGACATCTCCCTGCTGCTGAGACACATCAATAACACAGACACCCGGTATAACACCCGGTATAACACCCGGTATAACAATAAAACACAGGGCAGAGTCTGCATCCGATGCGGCAGGATCAGTAACGTGCTTTTTATTATTTTAATGAGCTTTTCCATGTAATAATAATATTTAACTATAGATTGCTGACAGTGTACTGTCCTTCACAATAGTGCCTCTTAACGCAGCAAATCATGTGAAATCTTATATGGTTTTCTCTCTTTTTTTTTTTTTAAATAAATCAGTTGTTTTTATTCAGCTCTTAACGCCATTTTAAATGATTTTAATGCAACCTTTGATTTCTGTAGAAGGCTTTAACCCACCTCCCCAGCAGTGCAAGATTTTTCCATCACTTTCCTGTTTGGGATAATTTGTTGCAAATATTTCCAGCAGTTTGAGCTGCAAACTGTAACAATAGATAACCTTACCGTAGTAATATAAGGATACATTGTGGCTGCTGAGTTACACTGACTGAAGCTGTCATTATGTTAGGTTGCGTATATAGTACTTGCTACAGCGACGGCGATGCTACCCGTGATGTCGCCGTTGCAAAATTTGCACACTGGTGTGCGATGTCGCTGGTGGCAAGGAGCTATGTGATTGGTTGCTGCCAGTCACGTGGTGCGACTGTCTCTGTAAACCTCATTCTTTTGACTACAGCTGTTTTGGTCGATGTGACGTCACACGTTGCCGTCGCGATCTCTGTGACCGGTTGCTACTGTCACGGGAGACCAGGCCATTTACACCTTTTTATCCGGATCTTACATTGAGCAAAACAAGTTAATGAAATAAATTGTAAATTTATTCACAGGAAAAGGCAAACACACAATGTTACACAAATTACATAAGAAAAGACACACTTACTTGGGAACTGGGTACACAACTGAACTCTCCTAGGTGCAGGGAAACCTACGTAAGTATTTTCCTCTGACTGAGATAAAAGGCCTCATGCAGTAAAGTCCGATAGAAAAAATCGCCAGTTTTGGCAGCGTTGCTATCACGGTATGCAGAAAGCCCCGAATACCTGTGATAGCAACATTTCAATAAATGGCGAGTAGCCGGCGCCGAGATGAATTGCCCTCCGAAAAGGGCTCACCCGGCGAGTTGATTCTGCTGCAGAGAGAGAGACGCCTCTCCCTCTGTGCAAATCTCGCTCGAAATAAAAATATTTTCATTTAAATTTTATTACTAGTGTAGATGAGCAGGGGGTCTCCGGAGCAGAACCGCGTTGATTTCAGGTCCGGGGACACCCTGCTTCCCGAGATACCGGCACCCCATAACGGATCCTGTATCTCCTATGCAGTGCAATGTCCCGGTCACGTGACGTGGGACATTTACATGCATAGGATATACCGGCACCCTATAACGGGGCCTGTATCTCGGGGAGCAGGGTGTCCATGGACCTGAAATCAACGTGGTTCTGCTCTGGAGGCCCCCTGCTACAATACACTAGTAATAAAATTTAAATAAAAATCTGTAATAACCACCAATATACAACCCACCCCCTGTGCCCACACATAAAACCATTATTTATTTTTTTACACACAGGTTTAAAACCACAGGCTGGCGGGGGTCCCCGGGTGGTCCCCACGGGTGTCCACAGGCCCCACAGGGCACACCGGGGGTTTCTCATGGGTGTCTGGGGGCCCTCGAGTGGTCCCTGCTAGGCTTTGTGAGTCTCCAAGTGGTCAACGTGGGTTTGGGGCTCATGGGTGGACCCCGTGGGTGCCTGGGGGTCCCCGGGTTGTCCCCACGGGTGTCTGGGGGCCTTCGGGTGGTTCCCACGGGTGTCTGTGGGCCTTTAGGTGGTCTCTGTGGGTGTCCGGGGGCCCCACAAGGGTCCCCGGGTGGTACACGCAGGTGTCCGGGGGTCCTCAGGTGGTCCATGTGGGTGTCCGGGGTCCTTGGGTGGTCCCCGGGTGGTCCCCGTGGGTCCCCACTGGCCTGCAGTACCATTCCTGTATTTAAAAAAAAAAAACATGGCCTACATTTCAATAAATATACATCCCCCCTCCCCCCACCAAACACATACAGTACAGTAATGGATAATAGATTATTTGCCCATTATTAAACCCAACATTAGCCAGCCAGCATAAATAAACTAAATGAAAACCGTTCTACTTACCCCTGCCAACATGAAGGGCATCCTCGTAAGCATACTGCAGGGTGATGTCCTCCGATGCCAGCAACAATACATAAAAAATACAATCTAATGGCCCCTAACCCCTTAATCGCCTTAGCGGTTAATAACCGCTATAGTAATTATGAGGTTAACCCACCCTGCCCCACAACCCACCCGGGAGGCTTAACCACCCACGCCGGACCCACTATACCCACGCTGTACATATTGAGTGGCATAGTAGTACATCATACCCATATAATATCGGCATTATAAGCTACTATAGCAGTCAATGGTCACCCTAATACAGAAGCTTGAATGCCAAAAATACTGTCCAAAAAAGTCTGCCTGGTTTGGGAAATAGAGTAAAAAGATGCATGTTATTTTTCACTCGCCATATTAACCAAACACAATTGCATAGACTTATAAGGATTCTAAGAATCCCCTCACAACCTTATATGCATGGTTGGAGCCCCTCAGAACCCCTAGACCGGTTCTGAGTAACCTGGGCCCCTTGACTGTTTCAGGGACACCTCACATCCCTATGCCCCTTTTACCTTTCTGGTCTGCGCTGAATCAGGAATCAACCCCTATATAGGTTCTGGGTGACTTGGGCATTTACTGGGTATCCCCATTAACCTAGGGGCCCCTTGACTATTTCAGGGACACCACACATCCCTATGCTCATTTTACCTTTCTGGCCTGTGCTGAAGCAGGGAACCCCTAGTGGTGATTCGCAAAAGCGTTTTCAGGGGGAGATATTACCGAGGCAATGTGTCTCCATGCATCCAGGAATCCGACCTAATTCCTGGGTACATTTTTAGGGGAACCAACAACTCTGGGTCCTGACTAGATAGACACAATCTGAAAACACTATCTCCTCAAAACCCCCCTTGAAACTCATACTACAGCGATCTCTGCTTGCTGGCACTCCTGGAAAGGTAAAAACACATTAAATACTGTAATTACCGCACATTACAGGTTATGCATGTACAAACCCTGAGCTCAAGAGCTAACACTATAAACCCAACACACGGATCAGGGGTAATGAAACGGCTTAAACCTTTATTTGATAGCCTGGCTACCCCCTACCGTCACAGCTACTGACTGCTTTGCGGCTACAAGCCATTGCGTAGCCAGTACTATAAACGCAGCCTTAGGCATACAATCCGGAGTTTTCCATATTTTAACAGGAACACCAACTATTGCCAGCTTCTGTACGAATGTAGAATTACACATTGTCACATGCTTTACATATACAAATAATACAAAAAGAAGAAAAAAAAAGTTGGAAAGTAGTATTGCTGCTTTAAACAGGGATTTCTTGAAGCTGTGCATTGTGGAAGTA
This sequence comes from Ascaphus truei, assembly GCF_040206685.1. Taxonomy (NCBI): domain Eukaryota; kingdom Metazoa; phylum Chordata; class Amphibia; order Anura; family Ascaphidae; genus Ascaphus; species Ascaphus truei. The sequence goes on along the minus strand of NC_134491.1, from coordinate 61,540,570 downwards.
CAGAGCTAGCAAGCCCACGCCAGGACAGAGGTGTTCCGTTGTTGGCTCTGTATTGTGAATTTGGTATTAAGGCTACAACCCATTAGCACAACAGGTGTTATCCCCAGGTGTATAATACTCAGCATAAGCAAACTCTCTGTCACCTGTTGAAGCATTTGTTAGACCGTTTTGGCCAGGAAAGATCCTCATGGCAAACACGCTGCAATTCAAACAGCTGCAGGGCAGCAGGACATGATGATGTGTGTATTACCAAACCTGGCACACAGTCTGTTGCCTCTCTGTACGGGATTCAAGACTTCATTCCACATTTAAGCAGAATCCGTCCTATGGGCAGAGCCAAACCCAGTTAATCCTTATCTGGCAGCAAGCAAATCCAGTCTCCAAAAACCGGGGGCTGTGTTTTCCTCGTGCCCTCAAAAGACACTTTTCAATCTGTTAAACATTTTAATATACATTCATGTTTTCTTTTCTACAAATTACTTTGACTCCTTTCTCATTTCAAAGATAGATAGAGATATATAGACAGACATAGGCAGGCAGATATAAACAGATCAAGATAGATAGATGACAGGTAGACAGACAGATAGTAAGAGGGACAGACAGATCTAAACAGATCAAGATAGAGAGATAGTTATGTGTGTTTGTAGATAATCACATATGTAATGTTGCTATTTTTTTATACTGTATCTAATGCAGCATGTTTGATTTTGATGTGTCCTTGTCTAGACTTTCACAGTTATAAAAGAAATCCCTCTATTCAATGCATGGCAGTGGGAGATCTCACTTATTTCCTTCCCAAATCCCTCACATAAGCGCTTCCATATATAGCTTGTATTCGACTCATATCCTCCTGAGCCGGGGGCTGTAGCGGGCACTTCCCAGTGTCCAGTTTAATGCTAAAACCCATGTCAGATGACATTCGGTAACCCCATTCTACTGGCTTCCAAAGTAGCATTAGCGCTACCAGCTGGGGTCCCGGAGATTACGGGTGAGCCTGGTGTGGGGTGGCAGATGCAGTTGCATGATCCCATCCTCATTTCTACTGCGGGTCCAATTTATTGGGCTCAGAACGAAAGGATTCAGCTTTTCCCCAAACAGCTGCTCTGAACGTCCGTCTGTTTTCGCTCACAGCTTCTTGGCACCAGAGTGGGTTGAAGACAGAATTACAGTGTGTGTTTACAGTGTTACAAGAGGGGTTGTTACCTGACGGGAACCTACTGTACATTACCCCACAAGCCACTTCTGGCAGGGGCTGTGTTTTACCCTTAGGGCAGGGGTGGCCAACGCCAGTCCTCATGGGCCACCAAGAGGTCAGGTTTTCAGGATATCCCTGCTTCAGCTCAGTCAGTGGCTCAGTCATTCTGACACCTGAGCCACCTGTTCTGAAGCAGGGATATCCTGAAAACCTGACCTGTTGGTGGCCCTTGAGGACAGGAGTGGGCCACCCCTGGTGTAGCGGTTCAGAATCCAAACACAAGCCACATTGGCAAGTCATTTCATCCGCCCGCGTCTGAGTCAGGGTAATTGGGTAGAAATAATAACATTGGTAGGATTTCACCCCAGTGGTGGCTGCTTCAGGAGCAAAGTGTTTGGGGACTAAATGGCACTACCCGATATTATTATTGTTAGTGCTTTTAAACTGTAAGCTGCCAGGTGGTGTTAATGGGGCATTTGCTCTTATTATATGAAATAGAAGAAAATTGCTAACTATTATCCCTAAGTGCAGGATGATTTCATAGTGTTTATGTACCAGAGGGGATGCCAGTCTGTCTGCTGTGTACTTTAGGCGAGAATATATTGAAATGGGGCAGCCGTCCCTTATAAGAAAGACTTAGGAAATCGAAATACCCTCAAAACTATCCAGTCCAGTCCTGTTATGTTGTATGTTTCTCATTTGAATATTATATTATAGGCAGGAAAACATTATTTCCTCCGTCGGGGGAAAGAAATCTCCGAAGTGTAACACTGACCAGCAGACGCTGTATCTCTGCAGCGCGGCCTCCTGAGAAAGGCTGGAACTACTGTAGAGAACTTTAAATCGTTTATTGAAATTTCACATAAAAATGTGTTTTTATTTCCCTCCGGCAGATTTGAACCCTTGTTGCAACATGTTGCAGGCCGCTCAAGCAATGTAGGGGCTTGGTAACTGTGTCTAAGGAAACCCTTAAAGCAGCAGTGAAGGGGTTAAATAGAAAGCCGTTCAAAAAAAGAAAAGATTAAAAAAAAAAACTTGTGAAAATGTGCGGTTTTGGCAGAGAGACAGAGGGGGGCTGGTTTTGATCACAGCCTTCAGCATCTGGCAGACCTGCAAATAGCTTACCTGTTAGGGGCTGTCAGAGGAGGGAACTCCTAGCAGCCTTTTCCAGCTACATATCACAGGGACAGGAGGCAGGATAATGATTCCTTCTCTCTCTGATGGGAGCCCTTTAATGGAAATCTCTCAGAGTGGTATGCTGATACTGGAAGCTTGTATTATGGTGGTTCAGTTATCCTCCCAGGGGTATGTAAAAGTGAAAGAGAGAACACACAATAGAGTAGTATAGTCTAAAATTGTATTGGCAGCAATCGATAATCATATGTATAATACACTCACATTTTGTAATAAAATTTGGTTCGTGGGAGAGGACAGCTGTGAATGGAGAACGCCGGTTGTTCCTGGAGCGGAGGAGCCCTTCCGCATACGTCACTGGTACCTTCGTCACGTCCTGTGGTGTCGTAAGTCAGGGCGGAAGAGGCTGCCTGGTGTGTCCGTCTCCTACTGGTTTGCCAGCAGTTGTCTCCCGGTTTCCTCAGCACAATCACCTCCCACAGCGGATCGATTCAACGCGTTTCGCTGTGGCTTCTTCAGGAATCGAATGCTATTCGATTCCTGAAGAAGCCACAGCGAAACGCGTTGAATCGATCCGCTGTGGGAGGTGATTGTGCTGAGGAAACCGGGAGACAACTGCTGGCAAACCAGTAGGAGACGGACACACCAGGCAGCCTCTTCCGCCCTGACTTACGACACCACAGGACGTGACGAAGGTACCAGTGACGTATGCGGAAGGGCTCCTCCGCTCCAGGAACAACCGGCGTTCTCCATTCACAGCTGTCCTCTCCCACGAACCAAATTTTATTACAAAATGTGAGTGTATTATACATATGATTATCGATTGCTGCCAATACAATTTTAGACTATACTACTCTATTGTGTGTTCTCTCTTTCACTTTTACATACCCCTGGGAGGATAACTGAACCACCATAATACAAGCTTCCAGTATCAGCATACCACTCTGAGAGATTTCCATTAAAGGGCTCCCATCAGAGAGAGAAGGGTCTCTGATACGCTTATATTTGATAGTGCAATCTGTGAGTACCACTACTACAGAGAACATTTTATTATATATTTATATCATTACCATCTGCACTATTGTATTTATTTTTCTTTTTCATAATCCTGAGTCACCAAGCGCTCCGCTCCAATTTGAAAATCTACACAAGAACCATCTGGACCTGAACAGTCCATCCTAAGGGTGTAGAGCTGCTTTTTTATTCATTGTATTTGCACTTTAATAATTATATAATTTTTCATACACTGGTGAAGGTCACTAAACACAATTTTGTGCACAGATTATTAATTATACATCACTGTCACGTATATTATATAGTTATTTAATTATTCACTTTGAGAAGCGCCCGGTTTTTATTTTTTTCTTGTATATTTTTTTCTTGTAATGATTCCTTCGCCTGTTCCTTTGAAGAGGAATCTTTAGGGTTTATGGCGTTATCGGAACACCCCCTGAAAACATGCTGCATCGTGTGTGTGTGTGTGTGTGTGTATATATATATATATATAAACCATAATACTGAGTTAAGTTATGGTGAGTAAAAAAGTGACAAAAACCCTCCACAGGAAAGCAAATATGCAAATACAACTGTATGCTCATCTGCATGTCTTAGGCAGGTCTGCAACCCCGCCTTTCCCCATTATCACCCAGCATACAGCACTTCCACTGCAGCAAGGGATTCTGGGAAATGACATGCAAATGAGCACACAGTGTCACTTTTTGCCTCAATAACCATTTTTAACATGGTTCCCTATAGGCTTAAGCTTGCTGCATGGTCACAGCTTTGAGCACAGCCAGGGTTAAGGTGCATACCCAGAAAACCACCCACAGACAGCTGTTTCGACCTTGATGGGTCTCATCAGTGTGGGGTTGATTTTACTGGGAATGCAAGAGAGGCTATGGGATAGGCTAAACCATAATACTGAGTTAAGTTATGATGAGTAAAAAAGTGACAAAAACCCTCCACAGGAAAGCAAATATGCAAATATAACTGTATGCTCATCTGCATGTCTCAGGCAGGTCTGCAACCCTAAAAAGTGACACTGTGCTCATTTGCATGTCATTTCCCAGAATCCCTTGCTGCAGTGGAAGTGCTGTATGCTGGGTGATAATGGGGAAAGGCAGGGTTGCAGACCTGCCTGAGACATGCAGATGAGCATACAGTTATATTTGTATATATATATATATATATATATATATATATATATAATGGAAATATTACTGTATGCTCATTCACATGTCTTAGACAGGTCTACAACCCTGCCTTTCACCATTATCACCCAGCACACAGTGCCACCTTTTGCTTCAAAACCATATAACATAGTCCCCTGTAAGCTTATGTTTGCTGCATTTCACAGCTTTGAGCACAGCCTGGGTTAAGATGCATAGCCAGTAAACTCACCCACAGCCAGCCATTTCAACCTTAATGGGTCTCCTCAGTGTGGGGTTGGTTATACTGGCTTTGCAACATGAAGCATGGGATAGGTTTACCACATTATTTTATATATAAAATATGGGTACTTCAGTATTAGGTGATACCTTTTTTATTTGGACTAACAATTTACGTCATAGGACAAACTTTCGAGAGTTCTCCTCTCTTCCTCAGGTCTGCAATTCTGGTTTACAAAGGAATCTATGGCTAATACAGAGGTTTGGAAAGCAGAAAAAAACAGAGATTTAAATAAGGTGGCGTGACAAAGGGATGTTTGAACAAATTGTAAGGGTAATAAAACGGTGACAAGTAACAGCATGGAGGGGGAAGGGGATGCTGCTGGGGGATGCTGCTATCGCAACTGGACTAACACGGCTATTTCCGTTGTATGTATGTATGTGTTAGTCCAGTTGCGATAGTGCAGAATAAATGAGTACAGTATTTCAGTATTAGGTGATACCTTTTTTTTATTTGGACTAACAATTGATACTTTAGGAGAAGCTTTCGAGTGTTCTCTCTCTTCCTCAGGTCAGCAATTCTGATTTAGGCCCCGGACATGTTTGCTGCTTGCTGGCGGAAGCGTGCTGACACGCGCTCCCGCTCAGCACTGAGCCCCTACAGCCGCAATTAGAGCGGCTTTAGTAGGGGCTCACCTGCGCTTCCACGTGCTTGCGGAAGCGCAGGTCTTGGGGGAATTTAAAATTCCCCCGCTTGCCGGCGAGACAGGCCGGTCACGTGAGCGGTTCGCCCAATGAGGGCGAACCAGCTCCGTGACGTCACTGGCCCGCCCCCGGCCAGTGACGCGCCCGCCCCTGGACCGCCCCCTGATGGCTGTTGAGAGCGCTTGCGGTAAGTAACCGCAAGGCCAGGGAAAGCACCCGCTTTCCCTGCGCCTCAGCGCGCCTCAGCACGCCAGCAGGGACCATGGACTCGGCCTTACAGAGATTCCATGAGCTTAACACTGATGTAAAATCCAAGATAATAATCTAAGACAGAAGATGTTGAGAATTTATGGCAGAGGGAATGTTAAATGAACAGAGAGGGCAATTAATGGATGAAAAAATGTGGAGCATGAAAGATTACATACATACATACATACTGTACATACATGGATCCATCAGCAGTGTGAAAGAGTGGGGTACAGGGGGGAAATGGGGTTAATGTTTGTATAGGAGCAGCTCCGTGAGTCATCAACGACACTCAGTTTGAATCAGCAGAACCTGGTTCAATTCTTGGTGTCGGCTCCTTGTGACCTAGGGCAAGTCACTTTATCCCCCTGTGCCTCAGGCGCCAAAAAACATAGATTGTAATCTCATCTGGGCAGGGACTGTTCTGTGAGAATTCCTGTGCTGCGCACCGGGTGCTATACAGTATTGTAACAAGCGCGTTCAGTCCCATTGGGAGTAAAGCGCTATATGAAATAAAGTTAAGGTTTAATAAAGTTATATATGTGTACAGTATGTGTATGCATATAAAGATAGGCAGACAAATATGAATTGAATATGTCTCTCATATGTCAGAAGGATTAGCATTGCTTTGTCTATGTCAGCAAAGGGTTAAACTAGACGGGCACAAGCATAAGCAGCCCTCAGCCAGCCTGAGTAACAGCAGCCCGAGCTGGCACCTCATAAAAGCAGATATTTTCCATAATAACTTATGTCAGATAGAAAGTTATACCCAGCAAATTACTAGCAGTCTAGTCAGAACCCTATAAAATCCCCATTAGTCCTATAAGAGCTATGTGTCTTTTTTCTCAAGTTGGCTGAAGGGTCTCTGCTTGTTTTTTAATGGGTTTGAAGAGCGTCATCTGAGGTTGTGTGTCTGCTGCAGTTGAAGGGTAAGGTACCAAGCAGGCTGCTAGAAAACAGTTAATACATAATGTGTCTGCGTTAAATGTAACACTAGCCTGCAAAGTTCATAAGCAGATAAATGAGAAAATGATGCTGGAGTTCTCTCTATATCCCCTCCTCTTGCCTATACTTCCCTCTTAACTCCTCCTCTTGCTCCATAAAAACGTTCCCTATACCGCCCTCCTAACTCCTCCTATTGCTTCAGAGAAGCGTTCCCTATACCTCCCTCCTAACTCCTCCTATTGCTTCAGAGAAGCGTTCCCTATACCTCCCTCCTAACTCCTCCTAGTGCTTCAGAGAAGCGTTCCCTATACCTCCCTCCTAACTCCTCCTAACTCCTCCTATTGCTTCAGAGAAGCGTTCCCTATACCTCCCTCCTAACTCCTCCTAACTCCTCCTATTGCTTCAGAGAAGCGTTCCCTATACCTCCCTCCTAACTCCTCCTATTGCTTCAGAGAAGCGTTCCCTATACCTCCCTCCTAACTCCTCCTATTGCTTCAGAGAAGTGTTCCCTATACCTCCCCCTAACTCCTCCTCTTGCTCCATAAAACCGTTCCCTATACCTCCCTCCTAACTCCTCCTCTTGCTTCAGAGAAGTGTTCCCTATACCTCCCCCTAACTCCTCCTATTGCTTCAGAGAAGCGTTCCCTATACCTCCCCCTAACTCCTCCTATTGCTCCATATAACCATTCCCTATACCTCCTCTATATACTGTATGTATGTAGGTATATCTTTATAGAGCGCCATCCTGGTACATAGCATTTCACGGCAGTAATAGACGTGACATAATATTTTAACACACAGTGGGAATAAGCGCTTCAGACATGAAAGGGTGTCCCTGCCCCGAAGAGCTTACATCCCGTCCTCCTGCTCTATATAACCAGTCCCTGTATCTCCTCCTATTGCTCCATAGAACCACTCTATTGACGTTATATGGAGACCCCAGATGTGGCGAACAAGCAAATACCACAGATGAAAGAGACCGCAGTGCCCTTGTAAGAACTGAGCCACTCAATTAGTTACAGGTTAATTACCCCTGCGGTTTCTCTGCCTTGAGGGGTGGGAGTGCTGAAAGTTGATTATAACACATTCTGCCATGCTGAAATTTGGCAGGGTGGGAGCGAGGTGGGGTGTGAGTTAGGCTGGGACTTGTACACCCTCAGGTAGCTTGGAGAAGTCATCCTCAGCATAGCCATTGTCATGTTGAACTTTGTAAATATGAAATAAGCAGAGTTGTGAAGGTGACAGTATTAACCCTATACAGGCATACCCGGGTTTAAGGACACTCACTTTAAGTACACTCGCGAGTAAGGACATATTTTCAATAGCACCATACCCCGATGTTCGTACGCTCGCTTCGCGAGTACGGACACTTATTCTGCCCTACAGACCGCCGTAGTAGTGACGCGCTGATTCCCCTCACCCAATAGGGAAACGGCAGCTCGCGCTTGCGCCTGTCAGCACGTCCAGAACAGCAATACCGGCTCCCTACCTGTCCCGAAGCATCGATAAGTGGAAAAAAGGTAGTGCTTCACTTTAGGTACATTTTCGCTTTTCATACATGCTCTGGACCCATTGCGTAAGCTAATGCGGGGTATGCCTGTAGTGCTTTAAAAAAAAGAGAGAGAGAGAAAAGCAATAAGTTGTAGAACCCCTAACCCTGGCTCCACTAACCTGCAAACCTTTTTATACAAAACACTTATAATATTGACTCTGAACATAAGTATATATGTTTTTCAAAAATCGGCATGAAAAATGCTGTCGATTTTAAGACGGTAATCCCTCACTGCTGCTTTAGTCCACCCGACTGTGTTATTGTCTGGTCTTGGCATCAGGCTCAAAAAGGGACTGAAAGCATTATTACAGCAAATTATACTTGTCTTTTCATAAATCATGCTTTAATGACAAGGTGATTCCTGATGAAGGTCCTTATGGGACCGAAACGTTGGTCCATATGTTTGTCTGAATAAATCTGTATTTTGACATTTTTGCTAAATTTCAGTGTGCTCTGAATCATTATTTTGACTCGAAGGGACTGGGCATTTGGAAAAGGTAAAAAAAAATAAAAAGAAGGTATTTTTGAGTCGAGTAGTTCAGGTTGATGCAGTTTAAACAGACACCTAATAACTTTCCTCAGCACAACTGATTTTGGAGATCAATCCAGTCCTGTGCATAAAGTGAGACTGAGGGGCACAGTCAGTGAGGCAGTAAGGAGTCGGCCATATTTCTTACGGCCCTCCACATGCAGCTGCTGTTAATCAGTACCTGTATGAGGAGCTTACACATTCTGTAAGGGGTCTGAGAGGCAGATGGCCCTAATCTTGTGTGATTTCACAGATACACAGCACCTCTCCGCTCGTAAATCAGCATCTTTAATCAAGTGCCGGCAGCTCCCAGACACCTCACCCAGCCCCTGGATATTTAAAAGTCTGCTGACAGGTGATTTAGGGGAGAGCGGCACAGGGTGGCATTGAGCTGATTGATTTAGTGGGCAAGACGCAATGTCACTTCATCTGGAACCTGTCCAAGAACAGGTTCTCCAATGAGATACCAATGTGGGAGTCTCTTACATGCCCTGAATTGCTTTGCTAGGTCATGTGCTGTACATAGGAGAGGGGTTCAGATTAGCTCTATAATAATATCACACCGCGCATTATTAAAACACCCATCTGCGCTAATCAACTTTTTGTTTTGCATTTTATTATTTGACTTCCTTTAAGGCCGCACTTATCGTCCTGGTTACGGCGACATCGTGACGTCATCCGTCGCCGTTGTAGCAGTATCTTTTGCCTATAGTCTAGGATGCAAGAGACGGCGACCAGGGGGCGTGGCGGGGGCATGGCCGTGAGTGGTGCGCCCTCATTGGCTGAACCGCTCACGTGCCCGCTGATGTCATGCGGCGGTTGCCGAAAAATCAATTTTCATTGACTTCCAGCGATCGCAACCAAGCCGTCGCGGTTGCACCTACTATAGGCGCACGTGACGGCGTAAGTAAACTTGTTTTGATGCCGTTCCCATTGCCAGGACGATAAGTGCAGCCGCCTAAGAGATCTCTTCTTGCTATTTCCTAAGCTGTTTTTTATTTTTTTAATCCAATGCTGTTGAAATATTAAATGTCCGGGAGGTTAAAAAGGAGCTCTCCCCAGAGCTCTGTGCAGGGTAAAGGTTAAAAACAGACAAAATAGGGGGAGCATGGGATTAGAGAAAAGTGCCATGTTAGCTCCAGAAGGTAGAAATTAGAGCAGGACATGGTCAGGCAGTAAGACCTCGTCCATAGTGATTCCAACCGCGCGCGCAGCGCCGAGGAGAGCAGGCAGGGTGCGCACGGGGAAAGTTTGTGCACCCTGCCTTAAGGCATTTGATCAAAAAAGTTGAAAAAAGGTATAATGTAATGGTTAAAAAAGTTGACTTAAAAAAATGGACTCGAGGGGCCTTGAAATGATTGATCACAGATCGTGTGCAGACAAGTTTTTGAAGGTTTGAAGGGGTTACGAATAATTGGCCAAGTGAGGACAAGGAAATGCTAGAGGAAGAAATGCTTCTGAAGCTGCCATTTAACCGCAAGATGACATGTCTGGAATACATCGCCATGCAAATCCTCAGCACAGACAGGAGGAGCGTGTACTACCCCCAGGGGTAATAACCTCCAAGGACCTAACCCAGGGAGATTTGGGGATTCAGGACTAAATCGGGGCATTTTATTGGGAAAGCACTGGCCTCAGCCATTGAGACGCTATAATTCAGTGAGGTTGAGACCAGATCGTTGAGACGCCAATGTCTTATCCGCGCCTGGAGCCGATCCCCTCCCCCTAGATCCCAATAAATACACCAGACAACTTCTTGGGAGGAGAAACCGGTCGCAGGTTTATTATAATACAACATGATAAACAGAACAATTTCCCAGACTGGGGACCCAGACAGATTGCTCCGTTACCATTATCCATGAGCTCGAGGGATCCCCAAGCTCGTGCCCACATCGCCACTCGCCATCCTGGCCGCATGGCACAAAACACCATACGGAGGGGCAGCACCATTCTGGCCGCCCTGCCATAACATCCCCAAGCTGTGGCTAATAAATTAAAAAAGCCCCAACACGTACCAAACTTACACCCAATTATATCATAAAAACATGGCGGTGGGAACTTCTCTCCAGAAGATCCTGCAGGAAAGAGGGAGGTAAGATCCCTACCCCATCCCCCATCAAATATTCCTCTAAACCCTTACCCCTAACCTGACCTCACAGCGCCCTAGGGGAGGGCTCCCTTGGCCTTAGCTCACGCAGCCCCTTCCCTTAAAGGTCCAGGGATCTCTGGAAAATCAGTGACTGGTCGGCACAAGGTAGATAACAGAAAGACACTGCGAATGGGAGAGTAAAAGTGCACTAAGGGGTATCTTCTATAAGCTGCGAAATTGCCGATCCGTGCGGTCTTTTCAACGAGGGAAACCAGTCGGGCATGAAACACTGTATGTGACCATCTTATGTGTGTGACTTCCATTTACCCTGCAATGCATAGCCAATTATTACGCCAATTAATTATTATGATGATTAATATATCAGCCATATTATGTTGTATGTGCCTGGTGCCAACAAGTACAATGTGGGAGGGAGGACAATAACATGTTATGACCAAAGCGTGCATACATGCTAAGACTGACTGAGACAATAGGCCGAACGTCCCTGCCCCAGGGAACTTATCACTCTAGATGCAGGGGTGTGGAGACACAAGTAATAAATAAGGTTTGTTGATCCCACAGAAATATCCTTGACAATAATAACAGCATTGAATCACTGTTTTTAACATAGGATTAAAGCAGGGGGTCTCGCACTGAACCCCATTAATTTCAGCTCTGGGGACCCCCTGCTTCCCAAGACCAGGTGGTGCCGGTATCTTGGCAAAGTTTAAAGCTCCGGCTTCACGCAGGCCATTAGGAAGCCGAACCTGATGACATCACAGCTTCCTATTGGCCCGCAAGATGCGGGAGTTTTAAAACGCCACCATTATGTGAACCCTGCTAGTCGAGCCGAGCGGCTACCAGCACCGCCTATGGAGGTCTGTATCTCCGGAAGGAGGGCTCCCCGGAGCTGAAATTAATGAGGTTCAGCTTTGGAAACCCCCTGCTTCAATCCTAATGTTAAAAAAAATCACACAAAAAAGCTTGAATTGCCTCTCTAAAGGTTTGCATAGCGTGAGTGTAACTGCTGATATGTGGCTATTAGCGGTATGTTAGACATGTACACACACACCGCAGGTTAATAAGCAGGAGCTGCGTCTGCACCTATTGTCGCTGGATTTGTGAGGCTTATGCGTTTTAATGAGTTCCAGAGGCCTGAGAGTGATCTGATAAGGTTACACCATTACCAAGCGGCCGCAGCATGTTTTCCCACTCCCAGACGGATAAGTGATGCCAAATGTCGGAGATGTTATCTGTAAAGTGCTCCTGCCCAGTGATGCCCTTGAGGTACCGAGGGCATCTCTGTGATCATAACCCGGGCGTGGGATATAAAAGACAAGATGGAACAAGCCAAACAACCCGCTTTCATATCTGATTAATAACGCAGACTAAGACTTCTGATATCAATTTGAGAAAAGAGAAGTCCAATTTGAACAGTCGTGCTCACAGGACTTTGTAGTAGAGCAACTTTCTAGTATGAAAGAAGAGACCTGCGAGGTTTGGAAACCTCTGTACACATGTAGAAGAGACATGTGAGGTTTGGAAACCTCTGTACACATGTAGAAGAGACATGTGAGGTTTGGAAAGCTCTGTACACATGTAGAAGAGACCTGTGAGGTTTGGAAAGCTCTGTACACATGTAGAAGAGACCTGTGAGGTTTGGAAAGCTCTGTATACATTTAGAAGAGACATGTGAGGTTTGGAAAGCTCTGTATACATTTAGAAGAGACCTGTGAGGTTTGGAAAGCTCTGTATACATGTAGAAGAGACCTGTGGGGGTTGGAAAGCGCTGTCACCTTACATATATTAACCCCTTATAATTAAGGGGTTGCAGACCTGCCTAAGACATGCAGATGAGCATACAGTTCAGTTGTATTTACATTTGCATATTTGCTTTGCTGTGGAGGGTTTTTGTCACTTTTTTTACTCACCATAACTTAACTCAGTATTATGGTTGGCCCACCCTTTAGCTTCTTTGCATACCCAGTTAATCAACCCCACACTGATGAGACCCATTAAGGTCGAAACAGCTGTCTGTGGGTGGTTTTCTGGGTATGCACCTTAACCCTGGCTGTGCTCAAAGCTGTGACCATGCTGCAAGCTTAAGCCCATGGGCGTCCGCAGAATTTTTTTTTTGGGGGGGGCATAATTTTAACTCATTGGTAGTGCTACCAATGAGAGCCACCTCATTCCCGAGTGCTGGGAGGGAGGGAGGGGGGGGCGTGAGACTAGCGGGCGGCTGCAGCATCCCCCGCGGCTGCTGCTGGGTTGGCGCATGGAGGCGGGCGCGAGACTGGCGGTGGGCATCTGCATCCCTCGCGGATGCTGCTGGGTTGGCGCCTGGAGGTGGGTGGCTAGGGGGGGGCGAGATTTGCGGGCGGCTGCAGCATCTCCCGCAGCAGCTGCTGGGTTGGCGCGCGGAAGTGGGCTGGGGGGGGACACGTCAGACTGGCAGGCGGCTCCAGCATCCCCTGCGGCTGCTGCCTGGGACAGGAGGCACGTGCGGGGGAACCTGGGTTGGCGCACGCGCGCGGTGGATGCTGGGTTGGGTCCCCACCCTCCGTCCCACGTTGGGAGGGGGAGCAGGCCCACAGGCAGCAGGCCGGACACCCTGCTTGCCCTGCGGGATCTCGGGGCTGCGAGTGATCCAGGGGGGGGCAAGCGCCCCCCTCTGCCCCCTCCTGCGGACGCCCATGCTTAAGCCTATAGGGAACCATGTTAAAAATGGTTTTTGAAGCAAAAAGTGGCACTGTGTGCTCATTTGCATGTCATTTCCCAGAATCCCTTGCTGCAGTGGAAGTGCTGTGTGCTGGGTGATAATGGGGAAAGGCGGGGTTGCAGACCTGCCTAAGACATGCAGATGAGCATACAGTTGTATTTACATTTGCATATTTGCTTTGCTGTGGAGGGTTTTTGTCACTTTTTTTACTCACCATAACTTAACTCAGTGTATATATATATAATCAAAAAATAAATAGATGATACCGTTCTGTGGCTAACGAAATGCTTTTATTTGTGCGAGCTTTCGAGATACACTGATCTCTTCTTCTAAAGGGGACTGTGCTTCTCAATCCCTTACTAGCCCATATGGCAAACAAGAGGTCTAGCCACCCACCCTGGAGTCACCTAACCCTATCACTCATGACTCCTACTCCCACCCCACCCTAACATACCTAAAACACCGAACACCCCCCCCCACCCCCGCATCTACATGAATGACTTATAGTTGTGTATTAAATCCTATTACACGACCCTATTGTAAAACAGTGCGATCCCTCCCTTCCCCCCAAACACTTGCATCGCAGCCCTCCTCCAGCAGCGTCTCTGTCATGACGACCCAACATCAAATGCCGCCGAGACGTCACATGGCGCCTGAATTTCATAATGCCGCGACGCTGCAGGAAGAGGGCCGCCTTGAGGAAATGCCCCCCCAAAGTCTTGGTGCCTGGGGGCCACAGAGGGTCTTAATCTGCCACTGTATTTAATGTTTTAACTGCAAAGGTACTTAGTTAGTTGCAATTTTCTGATCGCTACCCATTTTTAAGTAAGTAATTCTTAGTGAATATGACGATACGGCCTACATTTTAACCCGCAAACATTATTTTTACCGGGTGGGATATAAATGTATGTTGATGAGAATTTAGTGAATCAAGGTCTAGGTGGTCAGAGGTTCTCCATTTTCTGCGTTCCCCAGGACCAGACTTGCTCCATTAACCCTGCTAAACCTTATTACAGAAGCAAGCTGCTCAGTGCCTGACCTCAGACACAGGCGCACAAGGTCAGGGCACTGGTAATAGAGTTAGCTGCAGGCAGCTGTCCAGGGGACACTCTTTGCCCCTTGGGGTTGACCTGTGTGTGTGTGTCTAATCTATAACGTTGAGCTAATAGAATTATAGTAATGTTATTTAAGTTGGCATTTGGAGAGACAAACAATCCACATATATATCAGCGCAATGATATTAAAAAAAAAAAAATGGGAATGGAGACTATTATTAAGTAAATTGTGCAACTACGTGCAAAAATACCAGTAAAAACAATTCTTAACAGGATAAAATGATTGTGTGTCTAAATATGCTAATAAACACACTACAAATGCAAAATATTGATGTTGAAAAATACAACTGCGTGCAGAAAGACGTGAAAATGTTTTGTGATAAAATGCGCAACACGTGTAATATATATATATATGTGTGTGTGTATATATATATATATATATATATATATATATATATATATAAAATCAAAAAATAAATAGATGATACCGTTCTGTGGCTAACGAAATGCTTTTATTTGTGCGAGCTTTCGAGATACACTGATCTCTTCTTCCGGAAACTACAACCCATCCTCCAGGAAGATACAAGACTGCAACAGGTCTTCCCTGAAGCACCCTTATTATCATACAGACAACCCCATAATCTCAAGAATATTATGGTGAGGAGTAAAGTATTCAGCAGTACAACTGAATGCGGGACAAAACCATGCCAGGACCCAAGATGCAAAACCTGCGCAATGCTCTACACAGCGGACACAATACAAATACCACACAGGAATCGGGAATACAAAATCAGAGGAAGATTCACCTGTTCCTCCAGCAATGTCGTGTACCTCATCATGTGCATGAAATGCCCAGGGGGCTGCTACTACATAGGTGAGACAGGACAGGGGCTAAACAAGAGAATGAACCTGCATCGCCACAGCATCACACGCGGAACAAGAGACAGTCCTGTTGGCGAACATTTCTCTGACTCTGGCCATAAGATGAACGATCTGAGGGTTGCTATACTCAAAGGTAATCTTAAAACCCCGAAAGAGAGACGGTTGCATGAATACAAATTTATGCAACTGTTCGGGACACTTAGCAGTGGCCTAAACAGAGATCGAAATTTTATGAGTCATTACTGACACTAGCGAACTCTCTTCCCATGAGCGCTAAAGGCCATGTCTGTACATACTGTGCTATATGTATGCACACACAGCTGTCTCTCACACATACTAATACTCCTTATTTTTCCATCCATATACACCAATAGGGACCACATAGTATCCACACACACTTTTAGTTGTGCTACAAACTCTCACATTTCCACACCCACCCACACCATTTATATCCCTCTCACTCCACACACCTTGTGTAGAGCACTGTTTATACTGTGGGTTCTCCATTCATTTTTATTCACACTGCTACACATACACACTCTTTCTTCACTTGCTTTCAGTTACCCTTTGACACCTCTAGCCATAAAACACATCCACACGGGGGGGGGGGGGGGGGGGGGGGTGAGGGGGGAAGGAGAAGCACAGCTAACATTCCAAGAGACACTGTTTTTAAGTTATCCTTGCTTCATTCATTGTAACATCGCCGGAAGAAGAGATCAGTGTATCTCGAAAGCTCGCACAAATAAAAGCATTTCGTTAGCCACAGAACGGTATCATCTATTTATTTTTTGATTATTAGAGGTACTGATACCTCTATATATATATATATATATATATATATATATATATATATATATATATATAATCTCCTGTACATAGGTCTTTTTATGGTGATTATGAGAATATTGAAGCTGGATTCTGACTCGGAGAAAGGGAAAAACGCTTTTTTTCTATATTTCTTTATTTAAAGCTGAATTATTTGTTGTACTGTAGTTTAAACAAACAAATTATTATTATTATTATTATTATTATTATTATTGCTTATGGTCCAGGCACCTTTTTCCTATAGATATGCTTCAGGCACCAAAAATCAGATTGTTAGCTCTGCGGAACAGGACTCCCTGCATCTGGCAGCAAATGGGTTAGGGATCATTTAGAAAAGAAGCTTTCAATTCAATTTGAAACATATATATACTCTTTTTGTTATGCAATGCGTTGTCCTACCTCCCACATACTGCGCTGCAGAACATGTTTGTGCCATGCACATACATAATAACATTCATAGTGTTTCATGACTGAGAGTCTGCACTGTACTGCAACGGTTTCTAAGTGGGTCCCAAGGGGACGGATGCCAGACAGGGCCTGTACATGGCAGCATAATTGGGGAGGGAGGAGGGGGGGGGGAGATTACATTTAATGCCAGCTGAGTGATCCCTCCCACCTGTCTGAATCAACTCCCACACTGCTACAGTATCACACAGCATCCTTATTAACCTCTTCCCTTCTTAGGCCTGGGACACAGAGGAGCAAACAGCGCTGAGCCGCGCTCCTGCTGTGCCTCGCCTGATCCAAAATGCTGCTTTTTCCTGTCCTTGCAGGCGAGGCAGTGAGCTCACTCAGGGGGCGGGGTGGGGGCAAAGCAGAGGCGGAGCGGAGGCGTGCCAGGAGTCGGAGCGGGAGAAGAGGCTAGTCCCTCGCTCCCATTGGATGTGAGCGGTCACGTGACCGCTCACATCGCTTCCCCGAGCGGCAAATTTGAAACCTGCCTGTCTTGGCAAAGTTTCTCAGCCTCCGCACGCATCAGCGCGCATGCGGAGGGAGTAACTATAGCCACGCTGATGACAGATGCAGGGGCTTTGTGCATCTGCTCAGCGCGGCTCAGCCCGCCTCAGCGAGCTTAAAACTCACTATGTCCCAGGCCTAAGGCTGGGTTCCCTGTGCCGCTGACAGCACTCATGCTTGGAGAGCGGTGACGTCCCCAACTCTTCAAGCATGAGCGACGGGTGTCCGCGCAATTTTGCAAGCACGCGCAGGGGGGACGTGGAAGGCAAGATGAGCGCGGTTCAAAGGGTGAGCGTCTGTACCTGCACGTGTGTGTTTGTGTGCGCGCGCGCGCACACACAGCGTGAGCAGGGACATAAAAATTGAAATAGCCAGAAGCAACCTCGCCAAGCACCGCGCGGTCAGCGGCAGAGGGGACTCAGCCTAAAGGGGCGAGCAGCGCTATTCCACAATATCGCATTATCTCCTAATCTCCTCCTATTGCTCCATATAACCTCTCGCTCACGATAATTTATTCTATAATGCATATGACGCCTATATTTTACTTCTCCTATTGCTCCATATAACTGCTCCCTATAGCTCCTCCTATTGCTTCATATAACCGCTCCCTATAGCTCCTCCTATTGCTTCATATAACCGTTACCTCTAACTCCTCCTATTGCTCCATATATCTGTTCTCTATAGCTCCTCCAATTGCTCCTTAATCCCCCATATAACTCCTCTTGCGCCATATAACTGTACAAGTCCCTATAACTTAACTCTAATTGACATTCAAAAACACAGTGAAAATTCCTCTCTAGAGCGTAATTTTAACATGCAAATCCTGGAATGAAAGCCTAGGAAAGTATGTAAGAAAGTATATAAACAAAGAAAAATAAAATAAATATAATATATTTTTGAGAAAGGATCCCTATAACAAAGTCACCTTTGTTGTTTTGTTTAACATGGGTACAGTTGAGCTTGAAGCAGACGTCTGCGCAGATCACCATTTTATTTTTTTGCATTTTATTTTGACATGCTTTTAGAGATCTCTCCCTGCCCGTTCCAGCACTGTTTTGATTTTTTACATCTGACGCTCCGTTCAGAAGATAGAAGCATTTGTAATATTAAGTGTCCGGGAATTTAAAATGGAGCACTCCCCAGAACCCAGTGCAGGAAGGATTCCCTTGTAACCTCTTAAATCTGAAGGGGATGCCGGTATCTCTTTGCAGTTTAAATGTCCAATAGGAAGCCGCAAGGGATGACTTCATAGCATGACCCGGGACATTTAAGCTGCCATTTTGATAACCCCAACTAGCCCAGCTGGAGCTGCTACCAGCCCCTCATTCCGAAGTGAGTATCTCGGGGAGCAGGGAGTCCCCGGACCTGAAATCAATACGGTTCAGCTCTGGAGACCCCCTGCTTGAAACCTATTTAAAAAAAAATAATGTCACCATGTTCTGCAGCTTTAAACATAAGATACCTTAACCGCTTTGCTCCTACACAGCCACACTATCTCCTTCTCATAAGCAGATGTGTTCCTGGCCGAGATAAGACAAAGAGACAGCAAAAGTGCCAGGAAACAGCCAGGGACAAATGGCCGTGTATTAACCAAAATGTCCAGTTATGTGAAAATGCCCTCTTAAGGGAAAAATGATGCTAAAATGATTCACTAAAAGTAATACATAATTGAGGCAGGAAAATTGATGTTTTCCACTGGCCTTTAAATATTTTAAAGGCTTTTCAAGCCATCCTTCTTTCTGAAAATGATTGTAATTTAGCGATCTATTTTTTTTTTATTTCGCTCTGCAACAAGCAAAACCCACATATTTCAGTATCGCAGTATAATGCAAAGACTTTGTTAGCAGGTGCGGGAAGCCGTTTCGGCGCCAGTCGAAATGTATCATTATTCTAAATTGTGCCATTTTTCATCGGTCGCAGATTTAGTAGTGAAATTGTGCACTGAATTTTTGCTGAAAGATTTTTTATTTTTTTTAAACCTGGGTCTCTTAAAATGGCATAGTGTGGTTTGTTTTCAAAGAAAAGTGCTTTATGATACAACCCTGAGTACTGTTACTTTGAAATGGCTGAAGTAGTCCTCTGCAGTTAGGTGTGAACTGTTATAGGCAAACCTGGGTCAAGTTAGAGCCAGCAAACTATTGAAGAACATATGTTTCTTGTTTCACACTCACCATAGGTTACCAAAAAAGTGACACCGAGTGCTCATTTGCATGTCATTTCCCAGAATCCCTTGCTGCAGTGGAAGCATTGCTAGGAGACAATGGGGAAAAGCCGGGTTGCAGACCTGTCTGAGACATGCAAATGGGCTCACAAGTGATATTTTTATTCAGCATAGGTTTAGCTGCTGACTTTTTCATTGTGGAATATAAAATTTGTGGGGTGTAAGGCTGTGTCACCCTGCACCCCATCACATCTCGAGGGCAAGATCGTTTCATGCATCTTCTCATGCAAACAAGGCCCCAGTTAATTAACTAGGATTCTCTTGGGGGCAAATCCATTAAAAAAATGTTTTCTTTTTGCACTGGTAATTTCCTCTTGATTAAATATCGTACCCAAAAAAATAGGGACTGTGGAATATTTAAAAAAAAAATGTTTTGTGTTTGTTCTTATTGAATAAGAAGAGAGAACAGAATGTTGAATATTCTATCAATGTCTGGGCTTTTCTCCCTCAAAAGCAGTGAGATCTGGGGGCGAGAAGTCATAACTATTTGCTCAAACACTGAGCAGATAAGATCTGAATTCAGATGTTCTCAGAGGAACAAAAGGTTAGATACTAGCAGTTTCAACAAATGTTCTTTGTTTAGCTCTGCAGGTCCCAAGACTTCTGTACATAAATAACTAAGCAAACAAGTTACCATAAGGAGCTACTTAATGCAGAAAAATAATGAGGCATGAGGAGTACCAGACAGGGTGTGAAAGATACAGCAGCCCTCGGGGGAACATATTCAGACATGGGGTACGGGGAGGCACCTTGACTATTGTTCATACGAAAACATAAGTAATGTATGCAAAGAGACAGGGCAGGAGATAGACAGAGACAAGGGGGAGAGGGGACGTGTGGGGATAAGAGGTGGGGAGAGCGAGAGGAGGAGGGGGGCGGTGTGAAAGCGAAAATAAATTGGGGCGTTGGGGTATGTAGGGTAAAAGGGATGAGGCAGAGAAGGAGAGAGAGAGAAGATGGAATCAGAGAGAGAAGGGAGAAAGAAGAGAGACAGAGCAAGTAATATAAAGGAAGGAAAGGTGAAATGAGAGGGACAGATCACAGAAAAGAGTGAATCGGAATTGTGGACATTGTGTTGATGAGTGAGATGTCCAATCAGTTAGGCTCAATGCTAATGAGTGAGACTGAGTCCCATTGAGTGAGACTTGCTCTTAATTAGTAAGACTACCTTGAAATGGGTGAAGCACACTTTTAATTAGTAAGACTGCCTTCCAATGAGTGAGACTCACTGTTAATGAGTGAGACATCTACTAGAAGATCCTCTATGACAACGGTCCCCAACCTTTCTGTGCCCAAGGGCGCACTTGAGAGCTCAGGAGAAAGTGTCGGGCACCAATTAATTAATGCACGAACACACATACACAAAATACACTTACCTTAAGGGGAGGCCTCCAGTGCCGCGCCGGTTCCCGCTCACGGATGCGGAAGTTGGGCTCGATTTCTGTTGTGGACTGGCACAAGAGAGGTGCTTAGCAGTTGTCGGCGGCGCTGCGGAGAGCTACTCACTGGCAGTCGACAAGCTACTGGTAGCTCGTGATCGATGTGTTGGAGACACCCGATCTACTCCGTATTGTCAACTGGTTGGCCAGTCAGTTGCGGGCGCCCACAAAAGTCTTAGCGGGTGCCATGGTGCAGGTGGGGGTTGGGGCCCCCTATCTATAAGGCATACTACATACATTCCCCAGTAGACGTGATTATTTACCCTGAGCATGTCTGGGTAAAACCTCCATCAAATGCCATGTTCATACCTCTTCATGGTGTTTCCTGGCCATTGTAGGTTAACCCATGCACTGCCAGAGGGACCTGCACTACAGTTTTTCTTAGAACGGGTCCACATGGCAGTGAAGGGGTGAACTCAGATCAGATAACATTAGAAAATATCAGAGAGCTGGAAGCCGGCCAGCATTTACAAGAATGTCCTTTCAAATCTCCTCAAACTGCAGATTTTTCATAGGAGATGCCACAGTGACATGTTAACGGTGCAGTCCCATTAAGCACTATATATATTTTAAAAATATATATATTATATATATATATATATATATATATATATATATATTTATATATACACACACACAGTAAGCACTTAGGTAGGTAACACATTCCTTGCATTTCTTAAAATTCGCCTAGTAGCTTTTGAAATGTATCAACAAATAATAGAAAATATACTATACCTGATACATTAAATCAACCCCTCTGTTGTCAGACACCAAAATTAGATCGTAAGCTCTTTGTGCAGGGACTTTCTGCAAAATGTACAGAGTTGTGTACGCTGCTAGAGATATATAAGAAACATATTATTGATATTAAAGGGTTACTAGCCCACATGAGTGCAGGCAGCTACCAACACACTCACAATGCAGATATGCAAATGGGGTGTTAGCTGTGTATTTGGGGGTTTGTGAGGGAGAGGAAACGGCCGCCCTCCTTGTAAACCTGAAAACACTTGGGCCCAGATCTTCAGAACTCCGTTATTGAGTTAGCGATTTGCAAACGGGAATGTTCAAAGCTCAATAACATGGAATTCTGTGCTGTTTTTGTTAAAACGGGGCATTGCGTTAACTATAACGGACGTTAGTGCTAATGATATGCAAAATAGGTGTTTGCTCTAACAATGCAGACCCACAGAGCTCCCTTACAGTTAATGCACGGATTTAACGAGTCGTTAGTTAGGACATTGCTAAACTTGGTGTGACGCCTATCCATACCCTGAAAGAGGTATTTTACAGCGTCTGGATACGAGTAAGACCACAGTTAGGTATTACTGATCTATCATGTTGTAATTTACAGGGTTCTTTTCCTCTCCTATGTTCTCCTTTTTAGCGTTAATAAAACACCTATTCAGGGTCTGGATGGAAGTAATGCCACCTTTGGGTGAGACAGGCTTAACTCCATGTTATTTGAGTCTAACCTAACATGCCGTTAAGCCTATGCTAATGAGACAACTAACGAGTTTTTACATATAATTAGCATATATATATATGTTATATAAAGGCGGGGTTGCAGACCTGCCTAAGACATGCAGATGAGCATACAGTTGTATTTACATTTGTGTATATATATATATATATATATATATATATATATATATATATATATATATATATATATATATGTATATGTATACACAAATGTAAATACAACTGTATGCTCATCTGCATGTCTTAGGCAGGTCTGCAACCCCGCCTTTCCCCACTATCACCCAGCACACAGCACTTCCACTGCAGCAAGGGATTCTGGGAAATGACATACAAATGAGCACACAGTGCCACTTTTTGCTTCGAAAACCATTTTTAACATGGTTCCCTCTATATATATATATTGTCTCAAAAGGAGTGCTACTGAGTGTGGCCAAATGTATACAACAAAAGACAAAAATACCCAATGCTACATCCAATGTGACAAAATACATAGTTAAATACTTCAATGTTAGTATTCTCATGAGTAAGGGTCATTTAGTTAAACCCTATGGCCAAAGCGTAATAAGCCTGCAGCCACATCACGGCATGACCAGTAAGCAGGTCCTAACATGCCGTGTATTTTGACACATTGGATGTAGCATTGGGTAGTTTTTATTTTGTTGTATACATTTGGCCACGCTCAGAAGCACTCCTTTTGACATACAGGTAGTCCTCGCTATCCAACGTTTCACTTTACAATGAATGGCATATCCAACGCAACCCTGAGGGCCGTTTTTCGACGCCGGAATGCGTTATCCAACGCTCACCGCCACGGATTAACACGGGACTCACTTTACAACGGTTTCACTATCCAGCGCTACTCTCAGAACGGATTCCGTTGGATAACCGAGGACTGCCTGTATAAATATTTGATGTGGTGGGTTCTGGGGTTAGAGCTTCCTGGGATCGTGTGTTCAATCATTTTAATTTGCAGCTGGTATCAGTTGTTTGGTGGAAAGAGGTGGGGAAGAGCTGTTGTACGTTGAGCATGTTGTGATTTGTGCATTAAGCTGCTGGCGTGAGGGCAGGAGTGGTGACAGGGGGAGTGTGCTTTTTGTGATGTTCCACGGCGAACGGAGTGTGAGAGGGGGTTGGGAGTGTGAGAGACCTGTGTGTTGTGTCCCGCGGCGGCCTGTGTGTCGTGTCCCGCGGCGGCCTGTGTGTCGTGTCCCGCGGCGGCCTGTGTGTCGTGTCCCGCGGCGGCCTGTGTGTCGTGTCCCGTGGCGGCCTGTGTGTCGTGTCCCGCGGCGGCCTGTGTATTGTGGCCGCTCCCCTGCTGTGTCCCGTGCGGCCGCTCCCCCGCTGACTGCAGCGGCCGGAGTGTGAGCTTGGAGGCAATGCGGGAAGGAGGGGCAGAGGCGCTGGGAGGGGAGGCACAGGGGTTGGAGGCACAGGGAGGCACAGGGGTTGGGGTTGGAGGCACAGGGGAGGTGGCGGCTTAGTAACTTACCTGGGTGGGAAGTGGGGGGGGGTGGTGTGTGTGTGTGTGTGTGTGTGTCCTTTAGCCCGTCACTCCGCCTCAGGCCAATGAGAGGTGTGCAGGGGCGGGCAGGCCAAGGGAGCCATCTCATTGGCCTGAGGCGGAGTGACAGGCCAAAGGTCCAATGCGATTTTCTCTAGGGACACAGGGAGACACATACATACAGACAGACAGGCAACGACACATAGGACACTTTGAGAAATATATAGTTGATTGAGCCCGGAGTGAACGGAGCTCTGTGGATCTGGGCTTTAGAGTGACCACTTAGACATGTTGCTAAGTTGAAACTGCATATAAGCCTGTGATGCGTCTTAGCCAAGAGAGTGTTTATTAGCTTTCACACCTCAAGAGCTTGAGGCCTCTTCGTTAAACCTTTTCCAAGTCTCTTATCTTGGACTCCTCCGGAGGCAGCGTGAGAACTCCTGCTGAAGATTAGTTCCTTTAAATCTCAATGACTTGAAGGTATCGTCTCCAGAAAGCGAGAGAGACTCTGGACAGCTTCTCCTCACTCACGCTGCCCTAGGAGAGCACTTTGAAGGCACATATGAAGGTGGGAATGTTACTGAGGTAGTCATCGCACCGCTGACTTCACGTCACGCAGATAAAGAGGTGTCTGATACTGTATCTGCTCACATTCCATCCTCCTCCCTCTCTCTGGGTGCTATTTGATATACTATCTCTTAGATTATACAAAGCATCCCTTGCAGAGTAATAATGTACAAATACACTCACCAGCACAGTTCATCGATGCAAACTTGTTGCCTCTGTTCTTGGAAACACACGTTTGCATTGACACTGTAGAGAGGTATTTTGCCGTTTAAAGCCGCAATCCCGCCTGAAATATTTATTTTGCATGATTTTGTTAACATAATTGGAACATGGTGTTCCCCCTGGAGCTGACACTCGCTTTTTAAAGGTCCTGGCAGCCCCTGGTGAAGGTTCTGATGCTCCCTCCCATGGACAAAAATAGGATCTGTGACCAATAGGAAGCCACAACAACATTGGAAGTGGCTTCTTGTTTGACGTACTAGTGGCCATATTGGATTTTACATGTCAGAACACAGGCACCAAAAATTGTATGTATCGCAGGAACCAGGGGATCCCTGGACCTGAAAATAAAACGACCTTAGCTGCGGAGAACCCCTGGGACCAATTATGTAAAAAAAAACAAATGTACTGTTTTGGTGGCATTTCTCCTTTAACCCCTTGAGTGGGCATCCCAGCCACATGATCTCTTGGTGTAGAGATCAGGTGGGTGCTAGCAGGTCCCCTATAATGTGAATGAAAGTAGAGGCAGCGGTGGATTTGAAATTCCGCCGCCCCATGGCACTTAGATGTTGCGGCCGCCTCCTTGCTGCCGCCCGCCCTCCTCCTTCTGAACCCCAGTGTCAAATGATGCGGCAGACGTCACCAACATGATGTCACCAATGTGATGTCGCACGGCGTCGTGTTGCCATGGTAACAAAATGTCATGGCGCCATTTGACGCCTCAACGTCGCGTTGCCATGGCAACGAGATGCCATGTGACATCCGGTAAGTCATTTGATGCTGCGGTTCAGAAGGAGGAGGGGGACGGCAGGTAAGGATGCGGCCGCAACATTTAAGTGATGTCCAACTTCCCACCAGGCCCGAGAGCGCGGCAAAAGAAATCCGCCACTGGCTAGAGGGTTCTCCAATTTCGTTCTGTTAGCGTTCTAGACATTTAATCTCCCCCTAGAAACCGAGTATATATATCAGGACATACTCTGTACCCTGCATGTCATAGGACCTCTGGAGTGCTGGTCCTCGTGATGTTCAGGGTACATTCTGGGACACTCAGTGTCTCGGGCAGTGTCACGTCCATGCGGCGTGCAGGTGGGCGCGGGAGGTGGCGCGCGTTGTGCAAAAAATCAGTTCAAACTGATTTCTTGGCGCGACAGACCGGTCACGTGAGCGGTTCGTCCAATGAGGGCGAACAAGCTCCTTGACGCCCCTCGGCACGCCCCCCACGGCCTGTCCACCATGGCCAGGTAAACGCCCGCTCACTGACCAGCCTCAGTGCGGGCGAAGGCACCATGGCCCCATCCTTAGTGTCACAGGCCTCTCTGGCACAGAAGGAGTTAAACAGTGACTCACCAAAGGAGCCTAATGCTTTTACAAAGGGGCTTTAATTTTGAACTTGTCCCCACATGTCCCCTTGCTTCCCTATCTGTCAGTCCCCATTTGTCACTCTTCCTAATGACCAGCATGACGGATTAGATCATTTTGTCACAATTACAGTAGACAAAGAGCCAGAGAAAAGGAGAGAAAATAAGCGAGTCTGAATTGAAAAGACATTTGAGTCAGATTTACATTATGCTTAAGTGGTTATTCCAAAGAGCCTTTTCAGATGCGAGAAGGTTTTCAATCCCTTAGGTTGAGAGGTAATTTTTTTCCTTCTATTTTTCTAAAGCTGCTAGAACAAAAGACGGTTGATATTACTTGCGCCCTGTTATGTCTTTGTTAAGCCGTAGGGATTCTCCAGCGCCTCTCTCTCATTAGAGAAACAAATTGCCTCCAATAAATATTGAACCAGAGAAATGATTTTCTTTATCTGTATTATGGCCAAGCAGAATTGTTTGAACCTCCTAAGCCATGGTTGGGGACACTCCCAGAATTCCCTGGGGCTCCTGTTACTCTCTTGTTCTCCTGCAGAGGAAAAGGGAAGATGTTTTAAATTATTGAGTCCCCACCTCTGCCACTGGCCTGTCTCTGTCTGCTACTCTTGTTCTTGCGTTTCACTGTCTCTTTTTTAGTCGGTGTCCTATCTTTGTCTTCTCTGTCACTGTCTGATATTGCTGTCTCTTGTGGTCCAATCACTGTCCTTGTGTCTGGTTTTGCGCCCCTGTCTCTGTCCTCTTATCTCTGTCACCTCTTTCTTTGACTCTACCCTTTCCCTATCACTCCCTCCTTACAATTTCTGTCCCTTCTCTCTGTCACTGTCCCTTGTCTCTGTTCCTCATTGTGACTCTTCCTTCTCTCTGCCACCATTCCATTGGCTTCTTCTTTGGTGACCGTCCCTTGTACCCTCACGCCTTCTCACTTGTCCCTTCTTCTCTGCCTCTGCCCCCTCCTCGCCCATTCCTGGCTCCGTGCACCAGTAAACAGTGGACGCCTGAAGTCCAACTGTGGGCGGATGTGTGAGTGCTGCTCAGAAAAGATAAGAGCAGTGGTTGAGAGGTTAGCCGCTTCCTCTCCACTCTGGATACATGGCAGGGAGTCAACTCTCTCAGGCAAACTTTGATTCAGCACTTTTCCTGCTGGCACCAACTTCCATATCATGGGACTGTGCCTGATCTCGCAATGCAGTAAGAATAAGAGCACATGGAGATGGGACCAAAAACCCCCTTTGCCAGCCAGAGGGCTGCAACACATTGGTCAAGAAAGGCTGGCATGAAGCAGGGAAGTGGTTAGTCCTATGTACTTGGTCCCTGTTTGCGAGACAAATTACCTTCACTTCTGATCCTAACCAAACAATAATAAAAATGTAAACAAATAAAATAAAAAATAAAAACTTTTTTTCTCGCTGGATCGTGTAAAAATTTGCTTTTAGTGGTAAGAATGTTGCCCATGGACCTGAATACAAGGTCAGCTCTTTGTTACCTAGGGCAAATCCCTTCATCTTATCACTTTTAGATTGTTAGCTCTGCGGGGCAGGGACTCAATGTGCCTGAAAAGTTCTATTTGCATCTCTGCATACACTGTCAGCGCGTTATAAGACATATAGAGGTTAATATCAATTACAAGTTACAGTATAAGGCTAAGTCCCCGCTAGCGCTGATCGGGCTGAGCGGACGGCACTTGCGGCAGAGAATTACATATATAGATATAAGTTAGTCCCTGCTCACACGGCGCTCGTGCACAGACGCTCAGCCGCGATCGGTGCTTAGGTAAACAAAAAATCTATACTTACCCGCGCGCTCAACTATCCTCAATGCCCCTCCCCCGCTGGCGTGTACAAGCTGGACACCCGGCGCTCATGCTTGGTGCGCTCTCCAAGCATGAGCACGCTCAGCGCCAACGTGGACTGAGCCTAAGGGAGACATTTTACATTTGTGATCATCAGAGAGGTTGCAGTGTGTAGAGATTCTTCTCTAGTAACTCAGAGTCCTGCTTCTTCACGGTCGACCAGACGTTTATCCCTTCCCCTTAACTCTTACTAAAAAAATAAGACAGGTTTGGACTGTAGATAAAGCAGAAGCCAGATGGATTAGTGCAGTACATGGGGAGGAGTGAGAGCAGGAAGTGACATCACAACCAGACTGCCCTAGTGTTTCATGCAGGGGTATTACTTTGTTAGAAGGCCAGAGGTTTCTCAGCTGTGGCTCCCACACGGACGGACGTTTCCTTCCATCATTTCTTCTGGATGACATCACTGCCTGTTGCCAAGGAAACCAAATGGGCCGCGGGAGAGCTAAGGAGGTTTTAATGCACGCCATTTCACGGGCTCTGTACATTATATAACATCCCATGTGCTGGAGGAACCCTCGAGCGCTGTGCAGAGCGAGGCAGAGAAGGCGTTAAAGGAGCTCTATCAGATGTTGCTCATTGGGATAGTCAGGCTCATTGGATGGTAGTCTTACTTATAGTGAGTATAGGACAGGAGTGATCAACTTCGGTCCTCATGGCTACAAAGATGTCAGGTTTTCAGGATATCCCTGCTTCAGCACAGTTGGCTCATTCGATTGAGCCACCTGTGCTGAAGCAGGTATATCATGAAAACCTGACCTGTTTGTGGCCCTGGAGTTGCCCACCCCTGCTTCAGACGGCAGTCACACTCATTAGAAGGCAGTCTCACCTATTTGTGGTGAGTGTCATTCCCCAGAAGGCAGTCTCACTTCAGTCTCTCTTATTAGAAGGCATTCTCTGTTGTTGGGAGTGAGTTTTGCTCTTTTGAAGCAGTCTCGCATTTTAGAATTCTACATGCTCTTAAGAATACGCTCTTAAGAAGCCAGTCTCGCTCTTTAGAAGACAATCTCTGTTGGACAGTCTCAGCCTTTTGAAGACAGGCTCGCTCTTTAGAAGGCCATCTTGCTCCTGAAAAGGCAGCCTCACTGTGTTGAAGACAGTCTCACTCTAGTGAAAGCATTCTCACTCTTTAGAAGTCAGTCTCTTTAACTGAAGGCAGTCTCGCTCTTCCGAAGGCAATCTCACTCTACTGAAGACTGCTCACTCTTTCAAAGACAATCATGCTCTTTAGAAGGCAGTCTCGCTCTTCCGAAGGCAGTCTCACTCTTCCGAAGGCAGTCTCGCTCTTCCGAAGGCAGTCTCGCTCTTTACAAGGCAGTCTCGCTCTTTACAAGGCAGTCTCTCTCTTTAGAAGACAGCATTGTTTAACCCGCATAGCACAGGCACAGCAGGTTGGGAAGGGGTTAAAGTGAAGGGAGAGGAGGGGATAAGGTAGTGATCTCTGCTCTTGTTTTGGTTTGTGCTCTGCTACCACCCCCTGGCAGCCACATGGTTAATTCAATTACCCACAGGCCTTTTAGTGGATGGGCTTCAGAGGTGGTTTCCATGGAAACGGCTTTATTAAACAGCTGCCCTAACGAAGTGGGGGGGGGGGGGAATAGACCGTGAACAAGACAGACTCTGAGACTCAGCGCTGCTCTTTGAAGACAGGACTCCGACTGAGATGGGACGACTGCGGTGTCCTTCTGACAAATTCTGCTGGGCTTTCAAGTTCAGGAATTGGAGTCCAGAGCAGTGGCACAGGTCCTGGAAGGGGGATCAGCCAGTTGGCGACTCCTTGTGACCTTGAGCATAACGCTTTATCTCTCTGTTCCTTGGGTACAACCGAAATTTTGATTGTTAGCTCTGCAGACACAATGTGCATGAAAAAAGCTGTGTATCCGGTCAATGGCGCATGAAAAAAGAGAGAGGGAGAGAGGGAGCGATCCTAGTGTATATATACTCCTATAACATTGGGGCATATATACAGTAGGTATATTACAATACACTCCTAGGCCCAGTCTAACGTGTGTGTGCGTGCGTGCGTGCGTGTGTGTGTGTGTGTGTGTGTGTGTGAATGGCAGCACCTAATATAATTAAATGACCCCCGTGTTAAATGCCACTATTAAATACCACCAAATACTTCTCCCACTTCAGTGGCCAGTATGTTAACCACGCAACTTCCCCTGTTCAGTAATTAGTC
This sequence comes from Ascaphus truei, assembly GCF_040206685.1. NCBI lineage: Eukaryota > Metazoa > Chordata > Amphibia > Anura > Ascaphidae > Ascaphus > Ascaphus truei. Next base: position 61,510,520 of record NC_134491.1, on the reverse strand, counting down.
CGCAGTTCAGACCCTCCTGCTCTCTCTCCGTTTGGCGCCAGAAAGCGCTGGAAATGATCATTACCCACTTATTGTAACGGTTATTATTATTAGCCGGGATAATGGCTATTTCACCGGCGAGGGCAGAGTTTAATGTCCTCCATTCCACACCGTGTTAAACCTCAGCAGAAAGTCGTAAAGAATCCAGGCCAGGGTGCAGAGGGAGCAGGAGTCATAAATCTAGGACCCCCTGAGGTCCAGTCCCTGGGGTGACCACAATGTACTAAAGCTAGCGACCAACCTTACCTTCTTTTTTGGGGACAATAAAGGTCTTCATACAGTGATTAGGAATTTAAAGGTGCAATCCCACATAGTCAAGCTGTTGAATAACTTCGGGGCCTTTGGGGAAGTGTTTTTCAATGAAGGTTTCTCTTTACCCTTATCCCAAGCTGTCCTTATCAGAGAAGCAATAAAGATAAGGGGAGGTGGGGACCCTGGCTGTACAAGCGCTGGCTGATCACACAGTGACATCACACAACAGGGAGCAGCTAGAGGAAATCACACCCCTCCCAAGTCAAACTCAGGAGTAGCCAACTCCAGTCCTCAAGGGCCACCAACAGGTCAGGTTTTAAGGATGTCCCTGCTTCAGCACAGGTGGCTCAGTCAATGTCCTAGCCACTGATTGAGCCACCTGTGCTGAAGCAGGGATATCCTTAAAAGCTGACCTGTTGGTGGCCCTTGAGGACAGGAGTTGGCCGCCCCTGCTCTAAACCAGGGGAGCGCAAACTTTTACAACTGCGCCCCCTGTCTGGCCTGTGCCAGAGCTGCGACCCCCTCCTACCTGCCAGTCGCGGCACGTGACGTCATTTGACGCCGGTGACATCACGTCACATGATCCCGCGGCGTCAGATGACGCCGCGTTTCCATGGAGACGCGTCACAGCGTCTGAATCCCGGTAAGTTTTTTGTTGTTGTTACAGCAGCCTTATGCGGTCCCCCGGCATTCATTTAAATGCTTGGGGGAAAAGCGTGGGACCTCTGCAACAGCCCGCGCCCCCCCCCCCCCCAGAAAAATCTCCCGCCCCCCAGTTTGCGCAACGCTGCTCTAAACCATAAGTGAAAATCACTTATTGGTGTCTGATTTGGGTAGAAGGGTATCAGTTACCAAGATGACACCCCTCAAACATCCCTGGAATTGGTTTACTTTGGTTTTAGGAGGGATTGCCCCGTTAATAGGATTGAGACTGGACGCTGACTGGGAGAGCATAATTGTTGTGTTTTGTACCACATTCCTTTATTGAACGCTTTGAGTGTCGACACACAACCACGAGAAAACGTTTGGTGTAGCAATCACGGTCGCGGGCAGGCAACTCTCACCCCCCTCTCTCACACAAACTCTCCCTTTCCCCCCCATCTCTCACCCCATCTCCCTCTCTCCCCCCCTCTCTCACACACACTCTCCCTCTTCCCCCTCTCTCTCTAACGCTCTTCCCCCCTCTCTCTCACACTCTCCCTCAGCCCCTCCTCTCAAACACACACACTCTCCTCTCTCTCATGCACTTCCCCCCTCTCACACACACTCCCTCTCTCCCCCCCCTCTCTCTCACACACACTCTCCCTCTTCCCCCTCTCTCTCATGCACTCTCTCTCTAACGCTCTTCCCCCCCCCTCTCACACTCTCCCTCAGCCCCTCCTCTCAAACACACACACTCTCCTCTCTCTCATGCACTTCCCCCCTCTCACACACACTCCCTCTCTCTCACACCCCCTTTCTCTCTCTCACACTCTCCCTTTCTCTCTCTCTCTCACATGCTACCTCTCTCACTCTCCCCCCGCCCCCCCTATCACTCTTCCCCCACTCCCCTCCCCCTTGGGTCGTACCAGTGGAGCAGAGATGCAGGGTCTTGGGGTTCCCTATCAAATTATCCAGAGAGTTCAAAGAAATTGGTCAGATTATTTTGCTGAGCTACTTAAATATGGCCGGTGCTGAATTTTCTTAGAAATGACAAAATATTGCAATTTATGGTGGATTTCTAAGCTAGAATTTAATACTTTGTGCATATTTATTGCATATTTAGTAGGTGACGCTGCAGATTTTTCTAGTTTCCTATCAAAATTAGGTTTATTCAGCAACTTAAAGTACATGTGCTCTAGTTTAGTATGTATTCCCACTCATAGCATTATTCTGCATCATTAAATAAAAAAGTAGCAGTATTTAGGATCATTAAATAAAAAGTAGTGGTTTTCTGAATCTGTAAACAATTTGACCACCACTGGGGATGTATAAAATAATCGTTTTTTTATTATTATTATTGTAAATAATAGATAAAGAGAAAAGAGACTGCAAACCCCCAAAGAATAAGCCTTTAGGAAACTTGTGCCCTCTCACTGGTGTTGGGGGGATTATGGAAGGTCCCCAATCCGTCCCCTTACAATTGGTGCAGACTTTCTCCGGGAATGTCCCAGTGACTCTGGTTTTCTTCGCCAGCATCTGACGCGATCAGTGTCACAATGAGCCACTGGGCTACTCTAAGCCTCTGGCTCGGATGGCTGGTTTAATCTGTCTCCAGACACATGCCTGCCTCCAACCCTCCGCGTTTCTCAGCGTGACACCGTGTTACAATCAAATGGCTATTCAAAAATGCAAATCTCGCCAAGTGCAGCCATGATGCAAATTGTCCCGTCCCCTCCCAAAGGGGATTAATTTTTAACGGGGAGCCAGACTCGGCGATTCAATGTGGCCTTTTCATTTCGCCTGTAGGATTTTCCCTTAGTGCTGCCAGCATTTTCCTGTGTGTGTTGGAAGGGAACAGCTCCAGATTTTTGAAGAGGTGATTAGCCTCTTTGCTGCTAGAAAGACTCGCAGCTCCTCGCTCACGGCTGTGTATGGATAGTTGATAATGTAATGTATTTGTCAGCTTCCCTGCTGTAAGGTTCACTTCTTGTTTATGCGGGAAGTCTGTAGAGTTACAAGGCAGCGGTGCCTTTTTAGGGAAACTACATGTGTCCTTACAAATCCTTCGGTGAACTGCCACGGGTGCTCGGATAACCCCAACAGAGGGAGGTACAATCATATATGAGTCTCTACCTGTTTAACCCAGGTGTAACTATTGCACCTTACAGTACTGAAGAACGTTCCACTGCCCTCTTTCTATTGGCTAAATCTCGGAACCTTCAGCTAGTTACACCAGCTTATAGATCAATGACTGATTTGATAAATGATCAGTGGGGTTATAAAGAAGTTATCATTATTTCCAATTTATGTATATATTAGAATAAGAAATAAAATCCGGGAACACAAGTATTGGTAAAATGCTTTGCACAAACTACTGTGCATGTGTTCAGTGCTTTCACTGGAGGTCCTCACTTGAGTGTAAGCTCCTGTATCCCACTGGAAAAAGTCCACAACCTCAGCGCCATACCCCACGTAATATAATACAAAATGTGTATATATAATACAGTGGTAATGATATTATATCAATGCAAACACAAACAATAATAGAATGTATGCAAGTGTAGGTGTGTTGCGTGACCACCTGTAATTTAGAAGTCCTGCAGCCAGGAGGTCACCAGGATAGTCCAGATCCTTTGTTGTTAGACCTTTCAGAAAATTTGCCCTCATCGGCGCTGTTCTTCACTCTAAATCCCAAACTGACAGTGCAACCAATGTGTACCAATATTTAAGGGCTCAGTGTCGAAGGATCTGAAATTAGTGAAGATGTAAGAGACTTTCTCTGGCACGTAGGAAGGGGGCAGTGACCATGACAGGGCAAAAGGACACTCATTGTCAGAGGGACAAAAAGGGACAGAGACAGGTGACAGGGGATATTCTTTGTTGTTTTAGTTAACCTCTGCTATGCCCAGCTCTTCCGGGAGGCTTCTCCCTGTCTGCACTACCTTTTCAGTGAAGGATTCTTTCCTGTTCTTCATCCTCAGATCCGGGCGGACGGCCCCCCTCACGGCGGGGTCCAGTACGAGGTGGTCCACGTGATGAGAGACGGGAGTCCCATCCTGCGGGACATGGCATTCGCCGCTGACAACAAGTACCTTTACATCATGTCGGAGAGGCAGGTAAGGCCTCACAGCCGAGGGGGGGTGTGAATCCGAGAAATGGGGCGGGGGGCGTGAAGGGCGCAGCAGTGCCAGCTATAGACAAGATCTGTGCCGTGCCTGGGACATTCGTGGCATCCGGAATTGTTAGTATTGTGCATTTTTCATAGTGTTTAGTGACAAAGTCAAAGACACACTTTGCCACAATGTATCACCGTGTACAGTATATATGTATATCTTTATTTGCATGCCACCATCCATGTGCATAGCGCTTTATAGCAATAATACACGTGACAACATAATAGGAAAAAGCACTTACAGTAAAATTATGAAAAGGAGTCCCTGCCCGAGAGCTTGCAGTCTAAGCATCACTGTATATATATACAGTTGTAAACACGTTCATGGTGATGCATCCCAGACTTTCTGTAGGATTCTGTGCTAATCCCTGCAAGGAAAGGATGCAATAGTAACAGTTTCCTAGTAACATACCCCAGACTTCCTATGGAATATCCCGGTAATGCCTTATGATATATGTGTGCCTGTCCTTTAGGCGAAACCTTACTGTTAACCCCTTTGGTACCAGAGGGACAAGCAACGTATTGTTCTGCAATGCGTTGTTGGTTCCTCTGGCAGCAAAGGGTTAAAAAATTGTTTAATAACCTGCAAAGCAATTTTTGGTGGTACAAAGCAGTTATGAACACTGCAGGGATTTCTAACAGGGGGGTTTGTGAGGTGTCTCCAAGTGGTTCACCCAAAAATGATGTAATGTTTGATCTCAGGTAGTATAGGGGGGTTCTGAGCCCATATGGGGTCTGCACACTTAGCAAGACCCCAAACTGCAAATTATTGTGGGTGGTATAGCTGTCAATTACAGCAGGAGCTTTCAAAGTCGCTCCCCATAAGGCTTTGCATTCACAGCGGCAATGCATTGTGGGGCCTGACTTTGGAAGCTTCTGCTATGATTGACAGCTATACCACCCATGCTGCCTGCACATACCGAGTTGCAATTTAGGGTCTTATTAAGCTTGTGCTCCCCCCGTGAGCTCAGGACACTATACGGCCTGGGATCGGTCACACAGTTTTGTTAGCGATAGTCTGATGAGTAGCCAATAAAATGTATCACTTTGCGGTTTGTGGAACATATATTCTCTACCAGAGAGGGCTTAATGTAAAAAGGTTGGGAACCCCTGCTGCACAGCAAGGCGTTGCAAGGGCCTCTCCAGCACTGAAGAATTTCAGTCTCGCTCGGCCATCACAGAACGGAAACACCGCTTTGAAAATCCTCCAACGCGAACATGTGTGAAGAAAAAAAACCCCTCAAATAAACAAAAAAAGCAAAGCCTGCGTAATGTGTCCAAATCGCATTTTCCAAGGTGTCGGCCGAGCCATCTCGCATCCGAAGCACGGAAGCCTGTTCTCCACACCTCGTAATTGTTTGTGTCGGGTTTATGATAATTTGGAATTAGAGTGAGAGATGTTTAATCCTTTCCCCGGCTCTCCGCTGGAGACATTAATGCACGTTTTTCTCTTGCAAATTGACTTCCTCGTGTAAAGATTAGAGCAGCTCAGGTTTGTTCTGTTTGGATAGCAGCTTCGTAGCATTCAGATTTCATGCAAATTTAGGTAAAGGATTCAAGTTGCTGGCAGCTGTGTAATGAAAGAATAATGTAGGTATGGGACTGGCCGTGACCTTAAACAAGAATATATATTGGAGTCTCTCAATCCTGGACATGGGGCAATCCATGAAACCTATTTTTAAGGGTCAGTCCCACGTACGGTTGCCAGGAGGCTTCTCCAAAAATACTGGACACAATGATGACAGGTGCGGTGCTCTCGACACACACACACACACACACACACACACAAACACACACACACACCCATTCGTCTTTCTCTGCTTCTCGCTGTTTCCTCTTCTCCTTGGCCAAGCCCACTGACATCTCGTCCTGATTGGCTCCTGCTATGTAATGCAGTCAATCAGGATGGAGGAAGCTGCCCAGTCCCCTGGCAAGAGGCCTGCTTGGGGAAATCCCACGGCCCCCCCAAGCCGGTCAGGTCACTATGTCCAGAGATGTAATACCAGACACATCCAGTATTACCTCTATTTTTTTACTGGACAGTGTCCAAATACAGGACAGTCCGGTTCAATACTGGACACCTGGCAACCCTACCACGTAAGACCAAACTGACCTAATTACAGTGACAAGTTTAATGGGTTAAAGGATCAGTTCCACAGAAAAGCAAAGTGACCTAATGTCACCTAATGATACGTTTAGTGGCTTATACCTTGGTGATTTATCTCTTTTAAAGTGATAATCAGATATTAGGAGTGAAACTACCTAATTAGAAGCAATTTCTCTCATTAGGAAGATGTCCTATTCATTAAAGACGGATCTGTCATTAGAAGTTAGCAGTAAGTCACACTCATTGTAAAGGAGTCTCTCTCACTACCAGTGAGACTCACTCAACAGGACTGAGTCTCTTTCATTCGGAGGGAGTCTCAATTAGACTTAGACTAAGTTAGTACTTGGTCCTAACATTTCTGTAAACCAGGTACCCGGCCAGGTAGCATTGAATTACCTGCAGCCGGAGTCGGAGGGGGAGTTAGACCACTGGGGAGGGTGAGGAGGACCACGGCATCGTGGGAGCAGCAGCAGACATCCTGGTGGCGGTGGAAGCACAGGACGTCCTTGTTGAGCCAATGGGAGCAACGGGATGATGGTGGGAGCCGGGGAACATGTGACCAGAGAAGGAGCGTTATTATTGGACAGCCAGCTCCTCCCCGGCTGGTTGAGGATCCCAGCCCTTCTGCTGGCTCCCCACATTGAGCCAAGTGTGTGTGTATGTGTGTGTGTATATATATATATATATATATATACATATATATATATACATATATATATATATATATATATATAATATATATATGTGTGTGTGTATGTGTATATATATATGTATATATGTGTGTGTGTATTGTATTGTATTGCGGCTGTGTGCACCAGACATTTTTATATATATATATATATATATATATATATATATATATATATATATATATATATATATATATATACATACAGGCATACCCCGGTTTAAGGACACTCACTTTAAGTACACTCGCGAGTAAGTACATCTCGCTCAATAGGCAAACGGCAGTTCACGCATGCGCCTGTCAGCACGTCCTGAACAGCAATACCAGCTCCCTACCTGTACCGAAGCTGTGCGCAAGCGGGGAGACTATAGAGCCTGTTACACATGTTATTTACATCAGTTATGCACGTATATGACAATTGCAGTACAGTACATGCATCGATAAGTGGGAAAAAGGTAGTGCTTCACTTTAAGTACATTTTCGCTTTACATACGTGCTCCGGTCCCATTGCGTACGTTAATGCGGGGTATGCCTGTACAGTGTTCGACAAACCTATACATTTGCTCGCCCCGGGCGAGTGGATTTAACCCCCGGGCGAGTAAATATTGGCCCAAGCAGCACACGTTTGGTACTAGGTGGCGAGTAGATTTTTTTGTGTGGCGAGTAGATTTTTTGGTGATTTGTCAACCACTGTATATATATATATATATATATATATATATATATATATATATATATATATATATATATATATATATATATATATATATATATATATATGTATACACACACATAAGTAAATAATCCACTTATTATTACACGTCCCTTCTTATCTAAACCCAAAACTCCCCCTTCTTCCGAATGTGCCCACATAAAAAATGGCCCTCGAACGCCTGCCTGCCTTGTGTTTCCAGAATAAATTAGTTTCTCCAGCCAAGAGTTTTTGTGGTAATTAGCTAAGCACTGTAACTGACAAGTGAATTTTGTAATTACCACTAATTGTCGCCCCCCCCCCTTTCTAAGCCCCCAAAAAATGAGGTAGAGCGTTTTTTCTAATTGCTACCTATCCTGCACATCGTTAATGGACACAGTTCTTTCTCTGACAGCCTCTTAATTAGAGCAGCGGCTTCCCTTAGCGATCTGTGTAATTATCTTACCTGGTGCTGTTTCTCACCTACGGACTGAGGGCCATTCCGGCCAAAGACATTAACCCCTTGCAGCGAGAGATTGAGCTGAGCTCCCTTTATGCATTTTAGCTTCATTACGTTTAAAGCAGCAGTGCGTGCCAAATGCCATTTTTTTCTCTGCTCTTCTGATTTATTTTACATGTTGTAAGAAATCTCTTCTTTCCCACACTGTTCTTATTTTTTTCATGTGGCGCTCCGTTTTGGAGATATAAGGGTCTGAAATATTGTGTTAAAATGGAGCTCTCCCCGGAGCCCAGTGCAGTCTGTCCTCAGAAGCTGGAGATGAAAAAAAACAAACAAAAAAAAACATGTTGTTTAACACTACAAACACATTTATTGATTTAACGAGCAGGACATGTTTAGGGGGCAAGATATTAACATTATATGAGTTCAACTTATATAGGCCTGTAGGGGGAATCAATGCTGTAACCATTAATAATGTCTTGTGTTGCTTTAGATCGGGGTGTCTAACTCCAGTCCTCAAGGGCCATCAACAGGTCAGGTGTTAAGGCTATCCCTGCTTCAGCACAGATGGCTCAATCAGTGGCTCAGTCAACGACTCAGCCAATGATTGAGCCACCTGTGCTGAAGCAGGGATAGCCTTAAAACCTGACCTGTTGATGGCCCTTGAGAACTGGAGTTGGCCACCCCTGCTCTAATCCAGTGGTTCCCAGCTCCAGTTTAAGGCCCGCTAACCTTTTGCAGGTTTTAAGGAGATCCTCTCATTAGCGCAGGCGGCCTACTCATTAGCGCAGGCGGCCTACTCATTAGCGCAGGCGGCCTACTCATTTTCTTATAGTATTGTCTAAGGCAGTGTTACTCAACTCCTGTCCTCAAGCTGCCCCCAAAAGGTCAGCTTTCAATGATATCCCAGCTTCAGCACAGGTGCCTCAATCAGAGGCTCAGTCAAAGACTGAACCACCTGTGCTGAAGCAGGGATTGATTGAGCCACCTGTGCTGAAGCGGGATTGATTGAGCCACCTGTGCTGAAGCTGGGATATCCTAAAAAACCTGTGAGATATCATCCATTTTTATTCTCCTGTAATTAGCGGAGCGATTCCCCCGGCTTCCAGAGCACAGACTGCAAACAGGGAGTGACGGGTGTTATTTTCCGTTAGGGTGTAACAGAACGAGGATTTATATCTGCACTTTATTTATTTGTATTTTTTAGAACTCAAAGCTTATTGCATGTTTTTGTACGGGGTAGAGTGGGGGGTGGGGGGGTCACAGAATAAAGAAAGGGAAGCGGAAGGACCTAACCACATAATGGGGGCTTAGGCCAGGTCCCCTCTGGCTCCTGCGGCGCCCGCTGTGGCGAACGCTGCAGGGACAAGAGCCGCCCCACAATGGGGCCGGGCCCGCTGCGAGGAGGGGACTGCCGCGCTGCGCCGACAAACTCCTGCTCTCAAGAAAATCGAGAGCAGGAGTCGCGACGGAGCGCTAGGCCACGCCCCCGGTGGTTCAGCCAATGAGGGCGAACCTGCCGCGTGACGTCACGCCCGCACCCCCATCACGCCCCCCCCGTCTTTCCCCCTGCAGCTCTCTGCAGCCCGGGGGACTCGGCTGCACGCGCTGCCAGCCTGGCAGACACGCGTGCAGCGCAAGCAGCGGGGCCGCAGCCTAAGGCCTTGCCCCCGCTGCCTGCTACAGCGTCCGCTGTGGCGGACGCTGCGCTCACGAGAGCCCTCCCCGCAATGGCGCCGGGCCCGCTGCGAGGGGGGGCCGCAGCACTCGCGCGAGAGCTACTCCTGCTCTCAATAGTATTGAGAGCAGGAACTCGCGTCGAGCGGCTAGGCACGCCCCCCGGCGGTTCAGCCAATGAGGGCGAACCTGCCGGGTGACGTCATGGCTGCGCCCCCGTCACTCCTCCGCCACGCCCCCCCCCGGTCTCTGCTCCTGCAGTGAGCTGCAGACCGGGGAATCGCCGGAACGCGCAGCCAAAAGCGCGGGCGCGCATTACAGCGCCGTGACCGGGGCCTTAGCCTTAGGAAGCAGCGTTTGGCATGCACAAGAAACTCAGAAGTCCTGTGTTGTGACGTGAGCAAAAAAACAAGATGTCAGTTATTGTAGCATGAAATCATTTTAGGAAATACATTCACATTTAACCAGGCTTATCTCTGAGCTATTGTGTTTTGTCCAGCAGACCCCCTCTCACAATAGGGGAGAAACAAGTGTGGGGTCCCGAGGTTTAGTTGGGTGTCAGTCAGGGCCATTACATTTCAGCCACGCGTCCCATATCCTCAGCAATGTGTGCGATGTGTCAGCTAGAAGGCTCGTCAGTTTTGCACTAATCATTATATCCCAGATCTTGGTTTTACTTGCCGTGATAATACTTGTTTCCAGTTGCTAGCGATGGCAATCTTGGCTGCCGATAAAATGTGTTTAATCAAGTTGGCTAATTCCTTATCCATATTTTCAGTGCTAACTCCCACAATAAAAAGTGTCAAATATTTAACTGTGAACTAATTGTTTAAAAGCAATTAAATACACTTTTATAACTATTATAAGAATAGTAACAGCAATGGTAAAAAAAAACACTTATTGGCACGTTCCCATGCCTGAGGCCCACACACACACGTCCGACCCCATAATTGCACAGCATGCAGTGCTCCACTGCAGATAAGGATTCTGGGTAATGACACGCGCAGTGTCAAATTGTTAGTGAAAAAACAAGTGACTGATACCAAATGCTGCCTATTTGGAAAGAATAGATCTATCCAATTTATATGTTTAAAAAAAAAATGTACAAATGTATATGGGAAATGTTGCTTGAGCGATCTGTGGCCTTGGGCAGGCGTGATGGGGAGGCGTGGTGGATGCGGGGCCGTGACGTCACAAGGCTTGTTGACACTCATTGACTGAACCGCCCACGTGGCCCGGCCGTCGCGTGACACACAAAATTGTTTGTCTGCTCAAAAATTGCGTGCGCGGTTGGGCGCTCTATGGCCTGCCTTTTGTTTGTGCCGCGCGAGCATGGAAGCAGCCTATGGGAGGGACAGATGGGTGGTGCCGGGGGAAAGGGAGGGACAGATGGGTGGTGCCGGGGGAAAGGGAGGGACAGATGGGCGGTGTCAGGGGAGGGACAGATGGGCGGTGTCAGGGGAAGGGGAGGGCCCTCCAGTCCTGCAGGCGAGGAGGGAGGGGAGGGACAGAATGGGGAGGGCCCGGCTTTTCTTCTCACGGAGAGAACTGCAGGGTTACCGGCAGGGAGGCTGAGTCCCTTGCCTTGCCGGGCCCGGGACAGTAGTCCTGGCTGTCCCCCCCCTGTCGGCAGCCCTGCCTGCATTAACACTTTGAGATCACGTAACCCCTATTCCGGTAAGATCGCGTCCAGCGCAGAATGCGATCTCCCCTACAAGAATGAGCAGCACGATTATGACCGTGCCCAGACCCCATAACATAGTAGCTACGTCTATAGGGCATCAAAAGGGTTAACTGCCCAAAACAGTCATTAACACGGGATCATGAAGTTGCACCTGATATCTTCCCCGTGGTCTCCAGTTTATTGCTGGCGGACCCGGCTCAGGACTCTTCCCAGAAAACCGGCAGCTTTAAAAAAGATTAAAAAAACGGAGAAACTGTTGAATTTTGGCATAAAAAATAAATAAAAAAATTTGAATATTAAATATACCAGACACGGCTGCTGTGTAATTTTACCTCTGCCCCGCTCAGGCTGCACCCAGGTTTCGCTTCGGAGAAAAAATCCATTTAGCCGACGCCTGGTAATTACAAGAAAAAGAAAAATGAAAAATTTCACGTTGCCCATTTTTGGAAGTGCTGAAGTGTGAAATTTGAAATCAGACCAGAAACGCCTCGTATTCAGCTTTTTTTCTTTCCGTTCCCTACTCTCCTCTTCATTATTTCAGGGTCTTTTTTTTTCCCCCCGGCGCCGTCAGACTCTGCAGTAAATGTGTTCCACGGTTAGTGAGTTGATCAGAAAGGGGATTGTTCACACCAGGTGCTAACACAGAGACATAACTCAGCAGCGTGGGCAGGGGAGTTACGGAGACACGCAAATTATTCTATTTTATAACTTTAATTAGTTTGAATTAGCAATGGGAATAGAGGCAGAAAATGATCCAGTCAAGGGTGAAATGGAAAAAGGGATAGAGTGAGGATCTACGTTCCATTAATATGAATGAAGAACGAGAGCTCCCTTCTATCGTTGTGTGTTTCCTACACTTGTTGTGTCTCTAGGGATTCTGATGGGGACTGCAGCTAAAGTCACCTTGCTGTAGGGAGAGGAACCGGACGGAGGGTCTGGAATTTGCTGTCATCATTGTGAGGAAGGCAGGTGGTTAGGTGGTAACCCCTGCCAGTGGGCTCAATCGGGATTTTGCCTAAAGGTTGGCGCTGGCTAAAAATCCCAAGAGTGCCACTTGGTGTTGAGTCATTTGAACAAAAGAGAAAGCACTCACCCATATACACATGCTCTGCACTATTTGTAACCATTGATTTACGGTCCTTATTATTATTGTTTATTTGTAAAGCACCAACGTATTCCGCAGTGCGGTACAATGGGGGTACAGAGTTATGTATATTACAGAAACAGTTACATACAAATGTGGACGGACGTGCACAAACAGATACAGAAGGTAATGAGGGCCCTGCTCCAGAGAGCTTACACTCTAGAGGGAATGAGGGACAATGTTGGAACAAGAAGGTAAGGTGGCTGCTCATTGTGGGGTAAGGTGTGGCTCAGGTTGGAATAAAGCCCTGTCTGATGGCTGAAGCCATTCAAGTTTTTTGGGGAGGATGGCACATAAGGTGAAGATTGGTCCAGCCACCCAGCTGCTCCCAATGCGGTTGGAGGGGGAGAGAAGTTGGATGTTAGAGGTATGGCGAGCAGGCTTCCATGAAGAGGTGAGTTTTCAGGGTGTTTTTAAACATCTGAAAGCTGGGGGAGAGTCTGATGGTGCGTGGTAGGGAATTCTAGAGAGAGGGGGCAGCACGGGAGAAGTCTTGCAGGCGGGGGTGGGAGGACGTAATATGGTGGGAGGAAAGGCGGATGTCGTGTGCAGAATGTAGGGGGCTTTAAAATATATTTTGGAATGAGGGCTGAGATGTAAGGCCTCGTCCAGGGTGGTGCTGAGCGGGCGCGCGCGCTCACGCTGGACCCGTTGCGATAATGCACGTGGCCTGCGTGAGCGGGCGGGCGCGCCTGCTCGGCGCTCAGCCGCTTGCCGAGCAAACAAAATTGATTTTGCTGCTCGCAAGCGCGTCACGTGAGCGTATCGCCCAATGAGTGCGAACCAGCTCGGTGACGTCGTGGCCGCGCCCCCAGACGTGCGTGCACCTAGCCGGGCGCAGCGCTCGAGCGCCAGCGGCCCTGTTTCCACCCTGGACGAGACCTAAGGTGGGGCAGCGTCGTTCAAAGCTTTGTAAATGAAGCTGGGGTTTTACATTTGGTTCTAGAGGATATGGAAAGCCAGTGTAGGGATTTGCATAGTGCAGCAGCAGAAGTTACATAGTAGACGAGGTTGACAAAAGACACAGCATGTCCATCAAGTTCAACCCACGTTAAATTTAGACGACAGATACTTTATCCTATGTTTGTATTTACAGTATATTGATTCAGAGGAAGACAAACAAAAAATCCCAGTAAAACATTATCCAATTATATCTCATAAGGGGGAAAATTAATTCCTTCCCGACTCCAATAATGGCAAATCAGATATCTCCCTAGATCAACATCCTTCCTATGTTTACTTATTGGGTAAATCCCTCTATATCTTTCCTTTAAAAAAAAAAGATGTTTGCGAGATATCTATTGTATCTGCCATCACAGTCTCCATAGATAATGAATTCCACATTTTAACTGCCCTTACTATAAAAAAAAAAAACCCTTTCCTTTGTTGCTAATGCAATCTCCTTTCTTCCAACCTTAAGGGGTGGAGCAGTGAGTGAGGTAGGTGAGTCTGGCAGCAGCATTTTGGATGGATTGGTGTTGGGAGAGGTGGGCAGGGGGAATGCCAACCATGGAAGGTTGCAGTAGTCAAGGTGGGGCAGGATAAGGGAGCGAATTAGGATTTTAGTTGCATCATGAGTGAGAAAAGGGCGCATCTTTGCGATATTTCGAAGGTAGAGATGGCAGGACTTCGTGAGGGACTGATGTGAGGAATGAAGGAGGGATCCGAGTCAAAGGTGAGCCCTGGCTGCGGGCTTGAGGTGTTGGTGAGATTGTGGTGTTCCTTAGAGATAGGGAGAGTGTGGGTGTGGCAGTGGAAGGTGGAAAGAGATGAATACGTTTATTACATTTAAACCAAATACCTATCCTCTGAGCGGCGGCTCAATGACAAGTACATGGGAGCCCTGTATGTGATTTGGAGGGGAAGAAGCGATTGACGTGCTAAATTCCACACCAGAAGTGGCTGCATGAATAGCTCTCAGATGCAGTGTCCATGTGCTGTATTCATGCAGAATGCAGCAGAGCTAGGTTATGTGGTGCCGGGTATAGAGTGCTGCACAGCTTCCAAAGATCACGGAGACGTTATGATGCCGCTCTGAGACATGGCTAATCCTTTCTTTTCCAGATGGGCCAGAAATGCATTGCTACTCTGCAGTGCTCTGTACAGGCGCATTACCACCTCCTTCTCTCCGCTGGTAATACCCTCGCCATGTACGCCACCTCCTTCTCTCCGCTGGTAATACCCTCGCCATGTACGCCACCTCCTTCCCTCACCATTGCCCGTGTTACATATTACCCACTATGTTTTCTCTGCTTTTTAAAAAGAGATGCATCTGTACTTACAGCTGCCATAATCATTTAAGTTTGCTTTATTGATTCATTAAGTAAAGTATCCAGCCTCGCTCCCCCATCCTCAAGTAGTGAATTGATCATGAGCTGAGAGAGCCAGTTATAATGGATGGCTGGAACCTGGCTTCTGGCTGGTATGACTTGGCAGACCTCACGGGTCGCTAACCTAATGCTGCCAAGTTATACAGACTCACTTCAGGGAAGTGAGTGTCCAGGGCAGATGGGGGGGTGTGCGGGGGAGGTAAGGAGGGCAGGGTACAGGAACGCGACAGTACCCAAAAATAGCTTCCAGTTGCATATTGAGTCTGCTCATTTCACAGCTGAACCTTCTGGGGCACTGGAAGGGTTAAAACAAACCCTCTCCCCCCCCCCCCCCCCCCCCCTAGCCACCGTCCCTTCTACATCAAAGCAGCATTATATATATATATATATATATATATATATATATATATATATATATATATATATATATATATATATATATATATATATATATATACCAAATACTGAGTTAAGTTATGGTGAGTAAAAAAAGTGACAAAAACCCTCCACAGGAAAGCAAATATGCAAATACAACTGTATGCTCATCTGCATGTCTTAGGCAGGTCTGCAACCCCGCCTTTCCCCATTATCACCCAGCATACAGCACTTCCACTGCAGCAAGGGATTCTGGGAAATGACATGCAAATGAGCGCACAGTGTCACTTTTTGCCTCAAAAAACATTTTTAACATGGTTCCCTATAGGCTTAAGCTTGCTGCATGGTCACAGCTTTGAGCACTGCCAGGGTTAAGGTGCATACCCAGAAAACCACCCACAGACAGCTGTTTCGACCTTGATGGGTCTCATCAGTGTGGGGTTGATTTTAACTGGGTATGCATGAGAGGCTATGGGATAGGCTATAGGGAACCATGTTAAAAATGGTTTTTGAGGCAAAAAGTGACACTGTGAGCATAAAGTTGTATTTGTATATATATATATATATATATATATATATATATATATATATATATATACGCATTTCATACAGCACTTCTTGCTCTTCCCACCGCTGTTGAAATATTGGGTGTCTGGGAGGTTAAAATGGAGCTCTCCCCAGAGCCCAGTGCAGGTTGCAGGTTACCAGGCTAACCCCAGGTGGTCATGATGAATAAAATCATGTTTTTTTTTCTAACACTAACAATAGATACAGTAAAAAGCAGGAAATGCTCAAGAGGTAAAATACTAACATTATGTGAGATAAACTCTTATAGGCTTCGGGGGAGGGGGCCGCTGCTTCAATCCAGGTGCAGGCCCCTTCTGGCAGCAAAGGGGTTAATAATACCCACACCCCAGTTTAAATTCCTGTAAAGTCAGGGTTAATATCTACCTATATACTCACTGCCCGGAGACCCTGCTCTGTGAATGTGTCCTGAAGCCTTGCAGCTTTCGCACAGCGGGACAGTGGGGGAGTACAGAGAGTACAGTAGGATCCCAGAACAAAGTCTTTCACACCCCTTTAAGCTAAAGAGTAAGTGTTTGAGATCAGACATTAACATCACAGGCGAGAAATGTCTTCCTTCAAGCCCCGGCTGGTTCCAAAAATATTTCTCTTTCAGAAATTGCCTTCATTTCTCCTTCTTTTTTCCCTCCTCCTTCGCCCTCAGCCCACGTTTCACTCTCCACGCTCCCGGCGTTTGCCACATGCCAAGAAATAGCGGTTGAAATCATTCATGTGGGGCTCTGCTATATATGGGTTAAACCAGGGGTGCTCAACTCCACTCTTCAACCCCCCCCCCCCAACAGGTCTGGTTTTCAGGATCTCTTTGCTTCAGCACAGGTGGCTCAGCCACTGATTGAGGCACCTGTGCCGAAGCAGGCTCATTGACTGAACCACTGATTGAGCCACTTGTGCTGAAGCAGGGATATCCTGAAAACCTGACCTTTTGGGGGGGGGGGTTCTTGAAGACTGGAGTTGAGCACCCCTGGTGTAACCCATGCTGCATGTTTTCTGTCTTTTACGCTTGCGCCCTTTTGCAGCCGCAGCCCTCTGCAGTGCGCAATGCGTTCCTGATGACTCACTGCGACTTTGGGATCAGCACAGCGTGCTGGGTTTATGATGCCCCATGATGGGGCCACCGCGTCAGGGCTGGCTGGGAGTTTGGCGGGCCTCGTGGGGTTTTGGCGGAGGGGCCTCTTACCTTCTCCAGACCGGCATCTCCTCCTGCTGGGTCGCGTTGTCATGTGGCGTCACGGCGACGTGGCATCACATGATTGGAGGAGGAGATGCCGGCCCCCGGAGAGAAGGTTAAGAGGCCCCCGCATTCTGGCAATCAGTTAAAACGTTGTGGGGAAGAGCGCGGGGCCTCTGTAAGCGCGGGACTCGGTGCAGCGCCGTGTCATGGGGCCTGGCCCTCCGGTGGCCCCCTGTGATGGAGTGGCCACTTCGTGGGCTTTCTGCTCACTTTGTAGGGGAGATCCGCAGAAAGGCTGAACGCGATCTAGCCGGCAGAGGGCTGTCATCACGGGATGCCGCAATCATGTGATCACTCCGAGGCGCGGCCACGGGATGACTAAAGTGCTAGAGGGACTGTGGCCCTCCAGCACTCAAACGGTTAAACTCACTCCTCACAAAATCAGATTCTATTCTATTCTGCGAGGCCTTTGTTATTGTTTTTTAAAGCCTTGTTTATCGTTGTTATCAACACTTTTTTTTTAATTATTTATAAGCGTATTTACGAAGAGTTAAAAAAAGCGCCCAGGAAGTCTTCGTGTTGCTACTTTGTAGCTGTCATTTATGGTTCAGGAATTTGTACGAGGGAGATTTACTAAGTAACAGCCATACAAGTCACTTGTAACCCCGGAGCCCAATACCCCACGTAGTGAACCCCAGCCTATGTGTCATAGACACGTTAATGTCGTTTCCAAGAACTTTCAGCTCTTCCCAGATGACAGGAAGATACAATGGGGGTTATTCATTCAAGTGCAATAGTGCCGATCGGGGCACTATCGCATGATTACTATTATTGACTTCAATGGGAGTCTCCGTGCCATAGTGCCCCGATTGGCACTATCACATTTTAATAAATAGCCTCCAATGTAATAACATGATCTATCAGCAGGGATTTTTTTAACACCCGGGACACATCACTGCTAAAGAAATCTGCAAATGAAAAGTTACATTCAAATTGCCCTCTTTTAACATCCCGCTCCAGCTGTCACTAAGTGGCCCCTGTCACAGACAGAGCCATAAATGACATCACAGGAGGTGACAGCAGAGAGACGCAGAACGCTGAACATGGCAGCACGCAGAGGGAACGCATTAACTTGGGATGACTTCGCTGGATTATTGTATTAATATGTAGACCTTTCTTGATATATTAGACACACAGCATTATTACCTGATATGAAAATTCAGATGACAGCTTCTGAACCTTTTTAGTGCCACCGGACCTCGGGCATTGGTGGTCATTTGATCTCATCAACAGCGATGGCAAACCACCCCCCGGCTGACGGAACCAGAGCGGTCTCAACTTCCGTTTCGATCGGACTTCGCGCTTTCCTGATTTTGAAGCGTTCCCCGCTGGAAATATATACTGTAGGTCAGGCCTGCACAACTCCAGTCCTCGAGGGCCGCAAACAGACCAGGCTTTCAGGATATCCCTGCTTCAGCACAGGTGGCTCAATCGGTGGCTCAGCTTTGACTGAGTTTTAGTTTTGAGTTTTTGAACCAGGTGGCCGATTTTATGATGTTAGAGCTGGACTTGGCAGACGATTTTGCTGCACTTTTCAGTGATTTTGTCTCAAAAATATTCTTTCCTTAGCACATACAATTTACATCTGTGCGCCAAGCGCAGTCGATGTCTGCGCATCCCAAAATTACATTTTTGGCACAGATGGAGAAATTGGAGCTTAGTACATCGGTGCACACCGGCGCGATTGAAATTACATTTTTTAGCACCCAAAAAGTAATGTGCCACGCTCTGTACATAGGTCCTGTGTCCTCTCTGTTACTGTCCCCTCTAGGAATGCCAGGTGGCTTCTCCAAAAATACTGGACACAATGGTAGATGTGACACACCTCTTCATGGTCCTCTCCTTGTATCCACCCCCATGCTCCTGACACAACCTCCTGATTGGGTGCATTACCCAGCAGCAACCAATCAGGATGGAGGAAGCTGCCCAGCCCCCTAGCCACAACCCTGCTCTCTCCCTGCTCGGGGAAATCCCGCGGCCCCCCAAGCCGGTCACGTCACTGTGTCCAGAGACAAAATACCAGTATACACATACAGGTCCAGTATTAACTCTAATGTTTTAGTGGACAGTGTCCAAATACAGGGCAGGTTCAATACTGGACACCTGGCAATCCTATAACTGTGCGCCTTCTCACAGTCCCACGTCACCTGTCCCTGCCTCTTTTTCCTCTGTCATTGCCTCCTATCAATTCATATTTCTCATGGCTGTGTCTGATGCCCTCCACCAGCCCCTTTCCCAATCCCACCCCTTTACACTTGCAGTGGGCAGAGTCCCGGGAGCTGCTTGTATTTCCAGGAGTCTCCCACACAGTTGAGCGAGAAGCCGGTGTCCTTTTGAAAAAAAGCGACAAGTCAAATGTCAAACCTGGCGTATCGCTCGTGAATATTTATCAGCGCCACTCACTGCCAGGAACATCCAAGTGTCTCACCTCAAACAGCTGAAGCACTTTGCTTTGTGAGTGCACAGCTGCTCTACAGAAATGAGCCATCAATACCGTAGGAAGCTCGGGGCCTTATCATCCGCTTATACATATTTATTGTCTCAGCGGGACGCTGCGTTGGACGGGAGAACCTTATCCAACTCCAATACAGTATCAGCACAATGCAAGGGCAACAGAGCAAACGCTGCACCTTGTAAGGGGACTCTAACAGCCCCTGAAAAGTGCATGTGTTGAAAATGTTTACATTTGTGTGTGTGTGTGTGTGTGTGTGTGTGTGTGTGTGTGTGTGTGTGTGTGTATATATATATATATGTATATATGTAAGGGGGTCACTCCCGGTTTCCCTGATGTCCCTTTGCCCCCTGTCTTACCCCTGTGGCAGTGGGGGAAGGGGACGGCGACTTCTCCCGGTGGGCACCGCCATCTTGGTTGTGACGCGAGATTCGCGCAATGCGCAGAGGTTGGCAAGGGTAGCTCTGGCCATTACAAGTGTGCAGGAGCTCTGGGAAGTTGCGCAGGCGCAGTTAAGCGTAGCGGCGGCCATTACAGTTTCGCACAGGCACAGGAGAGATCGCGCACGCGGTTCCCATAGGAAAGAGGTCCTGAGTGGACTACATCTCCCAGCAGCCTCTGGGGAATGCCCTATGATCCCTGTCACCTGCAGCCAGCCACTGAGACTTGCAGATTCTCTGCAGCAGGGGATTTGATACAATGTTGTGAAGCACACGAGGCAGTCAGGCTGAGGACACAGAGGGGGAAAGAAAGGGGGCAGAGCTGCGAGCTTCTGCACTAGGCCAGAAATCCCCAGGCTAGAGCTGAGGCCCTGACTCCCCACTAGTGAGGGTGGGTGTTCATAGCGGCAGGCCGTTAGGTAAGGACCCTGTTCCCTTTCAGCTGTGCAGCTTGTTAAAGCAGGGAGAGACCCTGTGCAGTTCCTTAGTGCAGGGAGAGACCCTATGCAGTTCCTTAGTGCAGGGAGAGACCCTGTGCAGTTCCTTAGTGCAGGGAGAGACCCTATGCAGTTCCTTAGTGCAGGGAGAGACCCTGTGCAGTTCCTTAGTGCAGGGAGAGACCCTGTGCAGTTCCTTAGTGCAGGGAGAGACCCTGTGCAGTTCCTTAGTGCAGGGAGAGACCCTATGCAGTTCCTTAGTGCAGGGAGAGACCCTGTGCAGTTCCTTAGTGCAGGGAGAGAGACCCTGTGCAGTTCCTTAGTGCAGGGAGAGACCCTGTGCAGTTCCTTAGTGCAGGGAGAGACCCTATGCAGTTCCTTAGTGCAGGGAGAGACCCTGTGCAGTTCCTTAGTGCAGGGAGAGAGACCCTGTGCAGTTCCTTAGTGCAGGGAGAGAGACCCTGTGCAGTTCCTTAGTGCAGGGAGAGACCCTATGCAGTTCCTTAGTGCAGGGAGAGACCCTGTGCAGTTCCTTAGTGCAGGGAGAGAGACCCTGTGCAGTTCCTTAGTGCAGGGAGAGACCCTATGCAGTTCCTTAGTGCAGGGAGAGACCCTGTGCAGTTCCTTAGTGCAGGGAGAGAGACCCTGTGCAGTTCCTTAGTGCAGGGAGAGAGACCCTGTGCAGTTCCTTAGTGCAGGGAGAGAGACCCTGTGCAGTTCCTTAGTGCAGGGAGAGAGAGACCCTATGCAGTTCCTTAGTGCAGGGAGAGACCCTGTGCAGTTCCTTAGTGCAGGGAGAGAGACCCTGTGCAGTTCCTTAGAGCAGAGAGAGACCCTGTGCAGTTCCTTAGTGCAGGGAGAGACCCTGTGCAGTTCCTTAGTGCAGGGAGAGACCCTGTGCAGTTCCTTAGTGCAGGGAGAGACCCTGTGCAGTTCCTTAGTGCAGGGAGAGACCCTGTGCAGTTCCTTAGTGCAGGGAGAGACCCTGTGCAGTTCCTTAGTGCAGGGAGAGACCCTGTGCAGTTCCTTAGTGCAGGGAGAGACCCTGTGCAGTTCCTTAGTGCAGGGAGAGAGACCCTGTGCAGTTCCTTAGTGCAGGGAGAGACCCTGTGCAGTTCCTTAGTGCAGGGAGAGACCCTGTGCAGTTCCTTAGTGCAGGGACCCAGTGAAAGGGTTTGCTGCATGTTCTTGTAGCTACGTTGCTGATCCAGAGACTGTCCTTACGGTGGGACGTCCGGCTGGACGCCATCCCACGCGGAGATACAGATCAACGCTGGACCAAGCGGCGCCGGTAGATCCTTTGCGAAGACCCCCAGGTGTAGAGACACCTGGGCAGGTATTTACAACCTTCCACACGTGCACCAACTTTAACTTCCTCCTCACATGTGACAGGTGTGTTAACACACTTGGGTGGGCTTGGACTCTTTGGACACAGGGTTGGGAAGGGGGTGTAGGGTATAGCCCAGTTAAGGGCTAAGGAGGTTATAGCCCAGTTAGGGGCAAGGTTATAGTTGCAGCTAGTGGCAGAGGGTGGTACATATATCTTGTTGTGTATTGCTGATGTATGTGTTAAGTTACATTCTGCATATAGTAAAGACCGTTGCTATTTTACATCCAGTGTATGTGTTCATTTGTATGTGTCCTGCGAGGAACAACTCCCGCTCTGCTGGGAGCCATCGCAGGTGGAGGCGCTGCACCCTATAGTATTGTTCAAGAGGATACACCCCAGGCTCTCATTGGTGGAGACTCAGCCCTCCTGTGAGCCTGACAGGTATACTGCACCACACCTGGTAACATATAGGTTCCCCCTCACATACACTATATATGCAATTGGGTGGGGGAATACCCGTTACATATATATATATATATATATATATATATATATATATATATAAACAGGACAGGCACTCCCAAGTTCCAAAGGGGAAGAGTGCTCTTGATAAAGCTATGTTGGGAGCAGAAACGTTGAGGAATACATTTCACCTTTGGAACTTGGGAGTGCCTGTCCTGTTTTCCCATATCAGAGGTGCTGCCTTGCTTTACACCTGGACAGTCTGAATCCTATACACCACCTTTATCTACACATGTGAGTGCCTGGTTTTCTGGACTGAAATATATACCCGTCACGTGATGTGAGTAGGCTATGGTGGTTGAGCGAGTGCCAATCCTGACGCCGGAGAACAAGGCTGCTATGTTTTGCCCTCATGGATGGGGAACCTAAAAACTAGGAACATTTTACTGCACGTTCGGGTTGCCGGAGGACCATACAGACGACGATACCAGCAGTGGAGTTCCAAAGGAAAGTGTCCCACGACGGAGCCAGCAGAACGGCGGTTTGGAGATTCACGTTGGCGCATGAGTTCACTCATACCACGCTTTTATTTCATGGCTACATTGTGAGTGTTTCATTGTTAAAGTCCACATTATTAAACCTTTATACTCGGATATCACACTAGGATCGGGCGCTTTATTCTCTCTATTTCTATAGATATATATATATACGTATGTATGTATGTATATATGTGTGTGTGTGTGTGTGTGTGTGTATGTGTATGTAGCCCTGTGTAATTTTGGGGTTACATGCCTCTCTCCTCCTGTGCAATAATCCCTGTTAAAAGGACAGGTTGCCAGGAGTAATCATGAGGTTTGCCCTCATCCCCTGTGATGTGTATTGTGTAGTGAAGGAAGTGACATCCTGCTCTGTGTCCACTTACAGTGACACAGGGGTGGTGCCTACTGGAGCTATATAGTATACAACACTGCCTGAATTTAGTGTGTGTGAGTGTCTCATCCCACCTGAATGAGACTGTCTGACCCAACACAGTGCCAGGGCTCTGGCAAGGATTGTGGCCCTCCCCTAGGGGAGCGGTGGGCAGACTATTCCCCTTACTCTAGTAGAGAGTAAGGGAAGAGCAAGGACAGCTTCTGACTAGGAGTGGTGTCCAGGGACTTCCTTGAAGTGGGCAACCTTTATGATGAGCGGCTAGAGACCGGCCGCAATGATGGAGCCCATTCTCAGTGTTATGTACGGAGAAAGGAGATTCTTTAGCTCTAGTCTCCAACATCACGATGCTGTCAGCAGAGGCGGGTGTAGGAAGGAGTGCGGGGTGAATCCACACAAAGGCTCTTAATGCAGAGAAATGAGGTGTGAAGGGCAGCCCCTTGCATAGGTCCTGTGTTATACATCTGGGGTTAATCAGTGGGATCAAGTGAAACCGTCTTGTAAAGCAAACAGCCCATGAGACCAGGCTGCTTTCCATTTCCATCAGGTTTTAGCTGTATCAGGTATTGATTGGGTGCTACACCGTGTCTCTGTCCCCTGTTCCTTCCCCCTACTGCACTCAGGTCCAGATCCAAACACTAACAGTGTATCTTCAAAGGGCAACAATGTAACATTAAAGCAGCAAAATGTAACACTGCACAAATAAATATGCATATATATATAATATTATTTATTATTATTATTATTATTATTACAGATTAAAGCAGGGGGTTTCCGGAGATGAACTGTGTTTAGCTCAGCTCCGGGGACCCCCTGCTTCCAGAGATACGTATCTCTGTAGGTGATGCCGGTATCCCTGTGGCGTTTAAATGTCCCGGTCATGCGAGCCAATAGGAAGCCGCAAGGGAGGACGTCATGGCTTCCTATTGGCCCGCATGACACGGGACTTTTAAGCCTCCATTTTGTTAGGCACTCAAGCTGCAGAGATACCGGCACCCCCAACCGAGGTCAATATCTCTGGAAGCAGGGGGTCCCCGTTGCTTAAATTAACACAATTCAGCTTCGGAGACCCCGTGCTTCAATCCTGTAATAAAAAAATAAAAAAAGTGGCCCCTAGCCATCCTTGACCATAGTGGTAACAATAACGGGCGTTACTAATAATGACATGCAAATGATATGAGGCTCTAGCACGCTAAAGTCCGTTAAGGTTAACGCCAGGACTTAACGATGTGCTATTTAAGTTATACCTAAGTATACCTTACTTCTATCCAGACCCTGAAATATGGCTTTTGGTGTGTGTGGGTGGGTGTAATGCCACAGTTAGACATAATGTTCGCGGTCTCTCCACTTTAGCGAAAGCTGTCTTGGTGGTTCGGATCGGAGTAACCCCAAGACTGGCATAACATTATGTTACTGGAAGATAATGCAGCGTCATGCTACATTACAGGCTAAACTGTTAGAAATTCTGGGCGTTATTGAAATCCCTGCTCTTTGATTGGTTAAAATTCTGGGCATTATTTGGCACCTTGCCAAGCTTTTCAACAAATCCGCTTTGAGTTCTCATATATAGGGAGTGAGCAGCTCTCAGACAGGGGAGGTGATTGGACAGAAGACACCAGCCAGACACTGACTCCTCCCCCAACCTGCCTGCAGAGAGCTCCGCACAGGAGACAGTGAGGAGAAAGTTGTGTGTATCTGCAATGTGTTTGGTGGGTGGATGTGTCTGCTGCATGGTTTGTGGTTGTTGAGGGGGGCTACACAGTGTGTTCTGTTGGTGTGTGTTTGTGTGTATCTGCATTGTTTGTCTTGTAGGGGAGGGGGGGCAGTTTTTTTGCTGCGTGTTTAGTGGGGGGGCTGTAGTGTGTGTGTTGTGGGTTTAGAGGAGGCAGCAGAATGTGTTTTGTGTGTGTGTGTCTGCAGTGTGTTTTGTGGGTGTTGAGAGAGTTGGGGGTCTGCAAAGTGTGTTGTGGGTGTAGAGCAGGGGTGCGCAAATTGGGGGGCATGCAAAGCCCCGTGCTCTTCCCCAAGGCATTTAAATGCCGGGGAATCGCACAAGGCTGTTGCAACTTTCCTTCCGCGATGCATCGCCATGGCAACGCGGCGTCAAATGACGCTGCAGAGTCGCGTGACCCAGCAGCGTCATTTGACGCTGAAGACGAGGTAAGGAGGGGGGGGAGCAGGCAGGGGGTGCAGACTGAAAGGTTTGTGTACCCCTAGTGTAGAGGAGGGCTGCAGTGTGTTTTTTTTCCCCTTCATTTCCCCCCCCCCCTCCCTTTCCCCCCCCCCTCCCCGTTCCCCCTCCCCGTTCCCCCTCCCTCCCCCCCCTTCATTTCAAGCAGTGAAGAGGTTAAAAACAACACTTTTTTATTTTTGTTAATTACTTTGGGGGCCTTTAAACTGGGTGAATGTGAGGGTCCATTGTGAGCGTGACCTCCCATTATTGTAGGGAAAAGACTTGTCTTAATACAGTAGGTTCCATTTCAACTCCCTCAGTGCTGCAGGAACCTGTAAACAGATGTTAAAGTAGATTTTGTTTTTTAAAGTAGTGTATCCAACAAAAACATTATCTGCATTTATGATGTATTAGGGCAAAACTCTCTGTACTGTACACTAGGGGTGTTCAACTCCAGTCCTCAAGACCCCACAACAGGTCAGGTTTTGAGGATATCCCTGCTTCAGCACAGGTACGGCTCAGTGAGTAAAGACACTGACTGGCACTAGGTTTGAAGCAGGGGATTGTTCTATTCCCAGTATTGGCTCCTTGTGATCTTGGGCAAGTCACTTTATCTCCCTGTGCCTCATGCACCAAAAACATAGATTGTAAGCTCCACGGGGCAGGGACTGTGTCTGCAAAAATGTCTGTGTAAAGCGCTACGTAAAACTAACAGCGCTATACAAGAACAAACTATTATTATTATAGGTGGCTCTGAGTAGACTGAGCCACTGATGAAAACCACCTGAGCTGAAGCTGGGTTATCCTTAAAACCTGACCTGTTGGGGGGGCTTCAGGACTGGAGGTGAGCCCCCCTGGACTGTACACTACAGAGATGTTGACAATATGTGAGCTCTCGAAATAGGAAGGAGGACAGATCTATAAAGTAAACCCAGTTTACCTTTAAAAGAAAGTGATTGTGAGTGTATAATCAGCAAAGTAGTGGTACTGTGAGTCGGTAAATAAAGCTGTGATGCTCCATACTCCTTCAGTACCGTCACTGCAAGGACCCGGCTGCGATGAAAGGGTTACTTTCAATTCACAACAGCCGCGTACTTAATTTTATCAGCATCCACAAGTCGTTTTTACATTGCTGGCTCCGCGTGCTGGCGATAATAAAATCTAAGCTGACGGAGAAATACATTTGCTAGCAGTGTTGAGACGGAGGCGCGTCCGCTGTGCAAGGTTTCATTAGCCGGGGAGGGTTTGTAAGTTGCTACGCTTTCGCTGTCTCGCCCTGGAGCCTTTTCAATTTACACTTCCCCTGCAGTCAGTAACAGGATTCAGCAACACCTTCTATCACTCAAGTCTCCATCCTTCAACCGCAGGGTGCAACGTACACACACTCACACATCTCAGCCAAAGGGCAGGAAAAGCAAACCCTCTCCCGGCAGCCTGCAAGGAGAACCTGCCATTGTTTAGGATTCGAGGATCCAAAACGTATCAACAGCAAAACGTTGGTCTCTTATTTATTTATTTATTTATTTATAAAATATTTTACCAGGAAGTAATACATTGGGAGTTACCTCTCGTTTTCAAGTATGTCCTGGGCACAGAGTAAAACAAATAATACATGGTTACAAGTACAGTTACATAAATGAACAAGGTATACATTATATGCAAGACATTGCATGCACAGTTAAAGAAAATATATATTATGGGCGCATGAAACAGTTACAGACCAGATTAAAGTGTGAGACAGCCTTAGATTGGAAAGAACTTAAACTGGTGGTGGATATGAGAGTCTCTGGTAGGTTGTTCCAGTTTTGGGGTGCACGGTAGGAGAAGGAGGAACGTTTGGATACTTTGTTGAGCCTTGGGACCATGAACAGTCTTTTGGAGTCTGATCTCAGATTATGGGTGCTGCGTGTGGTAGGGGTGAGGCGCTTGTTCAGGTAGCTTGCCCATGAAGAATTTAAAGGCAAGACAGGAAAGGTGAACTTTGCGCCTAGACTCTAGTGATGAACAATCTAGTTCTTTGAGCATTTCGCAGTGATGTGTGTTGTAGTTGCATTGGAGAACAAAACGACAAATTGAATTGTAGAGGGTGTCAAGTTTGCTAAGGTGGGTTTGAGGTGCCGAGCCATATACTATGTCTCCATAGTCAATAATTGGCATTAGCATCTGCTGTGCGATACGCTTTCTGACCAGGAGACATCGGGAGGATTTGTTCCTGTAAAGTACCCCTAGTTTGGCATAGGTCTTGGTTGTCAGGGTATCAATGTGCATCCCGAATGTTAAGTGGGGGTCAAACCATAAGCCCAGGTATTTAAAACTAGTGACAGGGGTTAGGGTGGTGTTAGCGTTGATTCTAATCAGGAGCTCAGTCACTGGAAGCTTTAAAAATTTAGTCTTGGTCCCAAACACCATTGTTACAGTCTTGTCAGTGTTTAAAAACAGTTTGTTTTGGGAAATCCAGTTTTCGAGTCTCAAAAAGTCAGACTCTTTGTATCAGACAATATGATGATAGGGTGATATCACCTGTAATATGGTATTGATACGCATAATTAGTGCACTCTTTACTAATGTCTCCCAGCTGCAACAAAAAAAACTCCACCAGATTTATCAAAGGAGATACTCCAAATTCTAATTCTGGGGCTGTTTTTTTTTGCTCTGGTTTTACCCCGTTTTGTAGCCGGGAGACTTGTAAACAGCATATGTTTGTTAATTTTAGCAAGATATTTATGCTGCGTGCAGTTATTGATAATTGCACTTTTCTACACACCTGCGCATACCCGGATTGCTCTGGGGGACGTTTGGCCACCTTACCTAAAGATAAAGGAGTTACTTTTTGTTTTTGTTGCAATCCACCTGGGTCCATTTCTGGGACCCTGTTTAGTAGGGCTCGGTATCTCAGGAATGCAGAAAGGACACAATCCCCATTTTTTAAATAATTTTTCTTTTACTGTATGTGAACCTGGGGTCCTCCAAAGCAGATCTGGGGTCCCTTGATATTTGTAGGTTTTTTTTGTTTGTTTTTTTGTGCCAGTCTTTTTTCTATTCGCCTACATGTCTGGGAAACTGAGGGGGTCCCCTGGAAGTTGGGAGACTGGGTTATGTTCTCCAAGGTATCCCACGGCTCAGAAAATATTAAATTAACCCCCCCCCCCCCTCACACACACACACACACACACAAAGCAAGCAGCATGGACTGCTGTCATTTTATAAATGACTGTCATCTTCAGCAGCAGGAGATTTGCATCTGGTTCATTTTTCACGCCTGGAAGGTTCCGAGCTTCAAGATTTTTTCCCCCTCTGGCCTTGCACTCGGAAATAGAAAGATTAGATGCTTTAACGAGGTTCATTCTTCACGTCCTTAGTCAAGTTGCAGAATTGGAGTTAGAAGCCAAAAGAACTGGCTGGTCCTCCTGTACCATTCACCTCCTCGCTGCCCATGTGATGGACCCGTCACGCCGCCAGAGTTCTTTGTGCTGTACATCATGGTCACTTAGATTGTAAGCTCTTCAGGGCAGTGACTTATTTTCGTAATGCCTACTTTTATGTTAAAGCGCTTGTTCCTATGGTGTCCCGTGTGTTACTGCTGTAAAGCGCTATGTACGGGGACAGTGCTATATAAATAAGGACATACATGGTTTAAATGCAAGTTTTCTAGGGGCTGACCGGCATGATCGAAATGGTTATCACATGGGGGGAGGGCTCGTAACCATGTGACCGCTACTGAAGCCATCACGAGGTCACGATCCCGGAAGTCCAACGGTACCCGGATGCTGCTGGATATCCACCACTGTGATGGTTAAAGGGTTAGTCCCTCCTAGGACGAAGGTGAACCAAAGACAAGTGAGATGTTTAATAGGTTAAATGGAGCTGAATTCCCAAAATAAATCTGGAAGTAGAAGTATTTTTCAATAAAAAAAACTTGTAACATTTCCATTTTCAAAAGCTTGGGAGGGTTTTTACAATTATTATCTGATGTCTTTGTGCGGTAAGAGTGTTTGTCAGTCCTTGTAGTGCCAGGTAAATTGCTCTTTTCGTTTTGTCCTTTGTTTGCAAAGCAGTTATGAGGCCGTCATTAGTCAGACAAACTCGGTATCTGATCGACTTGAATTCACTGTTCCCGGAAAAAGTATATGTCTTTTTTTCACAAATACGTGAAACATTTTATTTTAAGCGAGTTAAGCGTCTCTAGTTCATTTCTTGTGGTTGATTTTTATGGACTAGTTAGAGTGATCTTTATCATACTCACCATTGCTGTACCCTGCAGTATCTCTATATACACTTCCAGACAACCAGAAGTGAACATATTGCACTGCATATTGATACACAATATATGCAGACTGGATATAGTGATCCTAAGTAGCTGAGACTATATGTGCTGAAGCAGCCTTCTTGTCACATATAGATTTAGCCCCTAAGTGACTGCACTTGCAGTGTGTTCAGAAAGAACTTGCATGCTTCAGTGTATAATGATAATGATTTTAAGGTCCGGGATCTTAAAAATGAGCATTAAGCTCTATGCATGTTTGTGCACAATGTATATGAATCTTCTGTATATAGAACATGCTATGCTCTATTATTGTGTATTTCTACACCGCTACCACATCCTGAAAATAAACATGCAGCACCATACAATATTACTGTATACCTTTAGGGTAGGAGCAAGTTTGTAGTAACAGTGATGTTATTGGAGTGCGAGAACACCGTCCAGATGTCATTGTCGGACTATTTTGACCTTGAGCAAGTCGCTGTGCCCTGTGGGGGAGATGCTACTTGGGTTTCTGTGTACAGTTCTGCTTATACAGAACACAGATCATCTTCCTAAATCAGTGTTTCTTAACCAGGGTGCTGTGGTACCCTGGAGTGCGGCGACCCTCTGCCAAGGGTGCCATTGCCCCCCCGGGAGACACACTTCGCTGACTGCTCAGCTTGCACTGTCTGGGGACTCACTCTCCTATCTCAGCCCGGCACAGAGCAGAGAGAGGCAAGGCAGATCGCAGCCTCCCCGCCGTGAATGTGGAGCATGTGATGGAAAAGGGGTTAGTGGGCGAATGAGGTGCACCTTGAGAAAAATGGTGAGTATGCTGCTTTTAACAAGGGGATGGACGGGAGTCAATGTGAAACGCTATGAAAATAAAGGTGAGAGTGATGTTAAGGTGCAAGATGAGTGCGGTGGGTTTGTGCGTGTGAGCGAGTAGGGTTGTGAGCCTTCTGATGAGCAGGGGTACCCCATAGATTTAAAAAATCCTCCAGGGTTGACCATGCTCAAAAAAGGTTGAGAACCACTGTTCAAAATAATGTTAGGGCATAATGTCATGCACTGATATGGCTAAACCTTATTCAGTACCACCCTAAGTGCCTTATTGCCCCAGCCTGGCCTGTGATTGGCTAAACACATTGATTGATATTTATTAAGTGAAATTTGAACAACCAGACATCAACTTCATCTTTATACCTCCAGAGGATTACAAGTACAATTCGGGGCAGTTTACATCGAGCAATTACACTGAAATCGTTTTAATGGCACACTTAGTATTTATTCCAGTTTTATTTATTTCTTTTGGCAGTTCCAGGGCTCTTTGCATTGCTGATTTATTAACTAGGAAGATAAAAAAAATATATAAGTATTTTTATAAATAGTTATTGGTAAAAATGACTCTGAAAGGATGTTTGGCACGGTTCGTAGATGTAATAATTAAGCACCTAGAGCAGGAGTGGGCAACTCTAGTCCTCAAGGGCCACCAACAGGTCGGGTTTTTCAGCACAGGTGACTCAATCTCGACTGAGCCTGTTGGTAGTCATTGAGGGTGGGAGTTGCCCACCCCTGACCTGGAGTGTAGCATGGCACCCATCCTCCATGCAAGGAATAGATACAAAGATTGTCTGCTAATTTCTCGACGAAAAGCTGCGGCAGCGATTCCTATGACGCGGCAACTAGGGGACCGTAGCTCTGTGAAGGAAAAAATAAACGTGATAAATCCCGAATGTCTGAGCATCAACTGGTATCCCGGAGGCCAGCTGGGCTAAGTGAAGGAAAAACTATATATGTCAACACTATCAAAGGGGGGGAGGCATAGGGAAGAAACTTGCTCAGTCAAAAGGCGATTTTGCAGCGGCGACCATATTTAAAAGGCCCAGCAGAAATGATCTGATTTCCCTGGAGTCTAAACGATGCTAGGGTGAGGGGGCGAGGCAGTGACGTTTGGGTCTTGGGATGATAAGGGAACAGTTTATTTGTACCATATAATATGATTCACAGTATATTTACACCAGCATCTTTGTGCTGCGTTTATATATTGTGCCTTCCCCCCCCCCCCAGCATAGTGTGTGAATGGCAAAGCCCCCAGCTGTACACTTCCTCTCTTTGCCTTACTAACCAGGGCCCCTCACAGCCTCAACAGATGTTTGGGCTTTTATATCCCTGGAGGTTGATAAGCTGCATGTGCTAACACTGCCCAGTGTGCCTGCCCAGACAGAGGAGGGAGAGGCGTGTTAGAGTGCTGAGTGACACAGGCACCAGAGACCTTCCCGGGGGAGGTCTAAGGGGGTCTTAAGAGGAGATTCCATCATAAAATCTTGTGGGTCTATGTACAAGGTCTAGGCAATTTTTGAGCAAAACCAGGCCATTTTCAACCTGCATCTATGTTTTTAAACCATTTTGCTCCAATGTTGCCCAGCCTGCCCCAGCTAGCACCTCGGGGAGTGTCTATAGCAGGAATTACGGGGGAGTTACATGGTGCATCAATTATAATGAGAGTATCTCATTCTGCGTCTTTACACCAGGGGTAGCCAACTCCAGACCTCAAGAGCTACCAACAGGTCAGGTTTTCAGGATATCCCTGGTTCAGCACAGGTGGCTTAGTTTTTGACTATGGTACTCTGCATAGTAATGGTACTGCCACTGATTGAGCTATCTGTGCTGAAGCAGGGATATCCTGAAAACCTGACCTGTTGGTAGCTCTTGAGTACTGGAGTTGGCTACCCCTGCTCTACACCATCCCTCTAGCATTTTATTTGCCCCAAAATATGCTATATATATATATATATATATATATATAAGTGTGTGAGATGTAAGAAGCTGGTCTTCCATATACCGCAGCTCTACTCCAAAAGACAGAGGCGTGTGTCCACACACACTTTTCTCTCCGTTGATACATAGATAGGGTTGCCAGGTGGCTTCGCCAAAAGTAGTGGACACAATGGTGAAAGGTGCGACGCGCTTGAGACACACACGCAACAGATACATGCTCGAGAGAGAGACACACCTCGCTCTCTGCTCCATGATGTTTCCTCATCTTTTTGGACCCACCCTCAGGCTCCTGTCACCTCCTCCTGATTGGCTGCATTACCCAGCAACAGCCAATCAGGGTGGAGGAAGCTGCCCAGCCGCCTAGCAACAGCCCTGCTCTCTCCCTGCTGGGGGAAATCCCACGCCCACCCCCCCCCCCCAAGCCGGTGAGGTCACTATGTCCAGAGAGGTCATACCGGACACATACATGTTCAGTATTACCCCCAATTTTTTACTACACGGTGTCCAAATACCGGACAGTCCCGTTCAATACTGAACACCTGGCAACCCTATATAGACCCCTTATTTACGATTAGATGGTGTACACCCAGTATAGGCACCACTTTTCCACACGCTCCTTTTGCAATGTGTTCCCGCCTCCAAGCGACAGCGGTGAGGGGTCTTAAAAAGGTATCGCAAACCCCTAGTGTGCTTTTACGCTGGCTAATTTACTTCTCATTAAACGAGGCGCCCCTCGCACGCTCTGATTGCTAAATTACGGGCGAGCGGCCGTGTTTTGGTACGCCGACGCTGGCTTCTCCCTGTTTTATGGCAACAGGGCACTTGTCTCTACCGACGCGATGCTTGTTAATGACAGCACGGAGTGGGATCGTAAAGTGTGTCCTCCGGAACGCATAGATTTATGGCCTCCTAGTATTGTGTTAATGCCTTTAATGTTCTGCCTTGATGGCGTTTAAAGAGTGAGTAAAGACGACGCGTATTTGGAAGACTCGCCGTCCTGCAGGGGGGCGCAGACTGGAAACAAACGGCTGCGGGAGCAGCTCAGTCTCTGCAGAGAATTTGGGGAGATATCCTTTTTTGTTTTGTTTTAAATCTGTTGCAATATTTTTTTCTCTAAGCTCTTATGCTGTCTGGTTAGCAGTGATTTCCCTTTTTATGTACACTGTGCAGTATGGATGTACTGTATATCTTTTATAGGAGGAGCGGCTCGGTGAGTAAAGACACTGACTCTGTAAACTGAGTAATCAGGAGATCCTGGTTCAATTCCCGCTGTCAGCTCCTTGTGACCTTGGTCCAGTCACTTTTTCTCCCTGTGCCCCAGGCACCAAAAACATAGATTGTAAGCTCATCTGGGCAGGGGCTGTGTCTGTAACATTCCTATATGCCGCATACCTGTAATTACGTAGCCCTTTGTGTCCCATGGGGAGAAAAGTGCTATATGACAAAGTTATTTTATATATATATATAATAAAGTTATTATTTTATTATTTATTTATGTAGTTTCAACCATGCACATCGCTCTCTACAGCAGGACATAATAGGAATAAGACATTTAGGAAATTGAGTCCCTGCCCCGGAGAGCTTACAATCTAAGCTGCTCTCTTTATAGCATCTTGATGTTTTCAAGCAGCCCTCTCAGGGGGGGGTGAGGGGTCACCGGAGCGGAACCATGTTAACTGGATCTCGAGACGCTTAACCCCACTAACTTCCGCTTCGGGTTCCCCTGCTTTCAGAGATACTTACCTCTGCAGGGGGTGCCAGTAGCCGCTCTGCTCGGCTAGCAGAGTTCATGTAATGGTGGCGTTTCAACGCTTCCGGGGCGATAGGAAGTTGTGACGTCATCCGGTGCGGCTTCCTATTGGCACACGGGTTCTTTAAAAAGCAGAGGGATACCGGCACCGACTATACAGGGGAGTATCTTGAAGCAGGGGGTTGCCAGTTCAGCTCAGGAGACCGCCTGCTTCAATCCTCTGGAAAAAGAAAAATTCTAAAGTAAAAACATTGGCTTGGACTTCTCCTTTAAACGAATAAACACGCCAGTGTTAAGTCCGAGTGAACAGCGGCAGTGACAGAGTTAAGCACCAGGCCCTTCCTCCCCCATTGCTCCAATGCAGCGGCCAGCTCCCGCAGACAGTAACCATCCTCAGGCACAGAATGAGCACAGGTACAGTCCCCTAGGTGGGATATATCCAGGATAAATGACTGTGTCACTAAACTCTCACTCTGAGTTATTAATGAGTCCCCGGTGAGTCTGTGCTTAAGACTCCGGCTTAATAACCGTGCCACGACTGTGTAGGTGTTTGCAGAATGCCTAATTACTGCAGCTTAGGCTCCCAAATTATTCTATATTGAATAGTGCTATATTTGGCACGGAGCGGGGGGGGAGGGGGCGAGCCGAGCACCAGGTTACAATTATTTGCTATAAACAGGGTGCTAAGAGGATTGGCTGGTGTTCCGGGAGGGACACGGGGCAAGTAGGGTAATCATTACTGTACATGCCACTACTCTGGGCCGTCACTACATCCTACTTTAATTGCACTGATTCACTCATTCAAAAGAAAATCACAATGTGTGTATACTGTATATATTTTATATATACCGGTAGGTGAAAAGAAAGTTATATATATATATATATAACAATTCCTGTGCTCCTACCAATTGGGCTAAAATATGCTGGTTTACATTTAGCGCCTAAGACTGCGCTTATAGTGCCGGCGACGCAACGTCGCTCCAAAACAAAACAATTGACTCCGACACAAGCGCTTATAGTAAGCTCGACAGGCGACGTCGCGACCAAAAGTTTGGAAACCGGGTAAATTTGATTTTTCAGAGACTGTCGCCACATGTGACTGTCTCTGAACCAATCAATGACCATGTCGCTAGCGCTGTCGCCAGCACTATAAGCGCGGCCTAAGTCTGTGTGACAAACGAGTCATTTGGTTGCATCTTTTGATCAAAACATGATTCAAGCCGCCAACCTCGTCACGGTAACCTCCGTTTAGCAGGTACCTACTCTGAATATATGTCATTTCTTAGTGTCCTGTGGATTAAACTGTCAAATATGCGAAGTGCCCTGAAGGGGTCAAATAAATTAAGCATATGCTTATTTGTGATTTAGCTCAGTTAAAAGCTGGCCAAAGCCAGTATCAGAGTTCCCTGAATATAAAGGTGAACGGTGGGTGCACAAATACCCTAGTGTGAAATATTAAAACTTGCACACATGCTTTCTTTCTGTCAGCCATAAACACTCCTGTTCTTCAGTGGAGGGTGATGTGTAGACTGACAATGAGGTGTATTGTACCTTTATGCTAGTTGGAGAATTGGTAGGAGCTCTGTCCATACACCTCCAAGGAACTGTTTAGTAAAACAGAAACCAGATGAGACAAAACCTACCCCTATGACGGAATGTATCAGTAACGCTATAATTGAATGCCCTTATGGGGTATGCAGCATGGAAAAGAATTGATTTAACATTTATGGAAGACTAACACTGTACATATTACCTGCGCGCCTCCCTTTGTGAAGTACGCAGCTGAAGTATTTACATTTACATTATACATATAATGTGTGTGTGTATATAAAGAGAGGAGAGAGAGAGAAATATAGTTATTTTTTCATAAATGTATAATTTAGTATTGTATTTCCAGTGTATCTGTTGAAAGTGAACATCTTACTATATTATCATCATCATCATCATCATCATCATCATCATCATTATCTTCAGTGGATGCTGGCGAGCCACTGCTGGATGAAGCCTTCCCATTCATCTTCCAGGTACTGCGGTTGCAGCCTCTTTTCTCTACGCTGCTCCACTAAATGTTTTCACTTCATCCTCCCATATTCCTCTTGGTTATTGTCTTGGTCTTTTGATATCCCTTGGAACCCAGTCGAGTACCATCTTTGTCCAACGATGGTCATTTCTTCTTGCTATGTGTTCGGCCCACTGGCATTTTTTAATATCTTCAACCTGGTGATGATGTCCCAGACTTTTGTTTGCTTCCGTTCCCATTCATTCTTTTCCCTGTCTCTTTGGTTAATACCCAGCTTACATCTCTCCATACTTCTTTAAATTGTCTGAAGCTCCTGAATTCTCTTCGCATTTAGGGTCCGCATTTCACACTCATACGGGCAGAATACACGGCCTAACACTTTCCTGTTGAGGCACAGGGGAAAGTTCCACTCTCTTTTCTTCCACATGTGCTCCATCCCATCTCTTTTTCTCCTATTCATTCAAAATGTTTCTATCAATTGTCACTTGCTGAGAAAGGTAAACATCATTTTCAACTTCTTCTTCGTCCTATTCCATTTATTCCGATCTTTGTAGAATTGACACATTTGTTGGACATTACTTTGGGCTTGTTGAGATTCACACGAAGGCCCACCTTCTTAGGCTGCGCTTATAGTGCCGGCGACAGCGACGTGGCAGCAAAACAAATGCATTGCCGCCGTCACGTGCACTTATAGTAAGCGCGGCACGACGGGTGGGTCTCGATCACTGGAAGTCATCTCTATTTGATTTTCCAGCGGCCGTCGCCGGCACTATAAGCGCAGCCTTACGTGTGGAGAAGAGAGCAGATATAGCGCTACTTCGAATGTGATGCAAAACAGGTGCGTTGCAACTTAAACGTGGATTACACACACAACCTCTGACTACCCTGGTCAGATATATGTATAGACGACTAGTGGAAAAATCTAAAATTCGTGACACTAATAACACATGTGTAGTGAATACAACCTTACCTAGTCCAAGTAGAAAAATGCCCTGGCCGCTCCAAATGTGGTAGTATTATGGATGATGGTCACAGCACAAGAGAAATGGAAAATATATAGCAAAATACTGTTTAGTATTCAAATTGGCAATTTGGGCATTAGTAGAATATGGATGTCTAGAAGGTGCAATGAAAAATAGAAGTAGTAATAAAAGTTCCATTTAATAAATAAACAATATAATAAAATAACAATCAATACAATGATTGATTAGGTCTTCGTCCGCTCTGAAAAATTGAAATCCTACTTACAGGACGTAGGTAAAATAAATAAATAAAATAAATAAATAAATAGGTAGGACATGCACTTTCGAATAACAATGTAGGATCGGGAGATGTCATCTTTTGTTAGCGGCACCTGCAAGACGGTGTCCTGGGTGGCTGACTACGTCTCAGACCAGCTGGAACAGGCAGGTGTTCCCCACGGGGACTGGATGAATCGCTGTGCCGATATCCAGAATCCTGCTGCTTGCTCGCTGGCTTGTTGTTCTCCCGTCCAAAGTCTCGCGAGCTTGGATAGTAGTTGTGGAGAAAGCCGGTTCCGGTATGAAGACAATCAGCTGGAGCTTGTATTCCAAAGAGTATGTCAAAGGTCGTGCATGAGGTGACGTGAGGTAACGTAGGCTCACGTAGGACAAACGACCTTTAACCCTACGCGTTTCGCGAGCACTCTCGCTTCAACAGGGGTGTATCTTACTTGCTTCAGTGAATTCTCTTATTTATTGCTGGAGATCTTCTCTGACCTTGAGGGGGGAAAAAACAATGTCGTCTGCAAATCATTGGTGACTCAAGTGTTGACTGTTGATTTTGGTTCCCTTTTCTTCCCATTACAATGTCTTGAAGTGTGAACAGCTTTTGTGTGCTCTTTCGCCTACCTTTGTTTATCCTTATCTTGCTTGTGTATTTCTGTATTCTAATGGTTGATGCGGCATTCTCGTAAATGTTTCTTATAATACCAATGTACTGTTCGCCTCTTCACCAGTTTGTCTTCTTAATGCGTTTAAAACGGCTGAGGTGTAGACAGAATCAAATGCCTTTTTCGTAATTTCCGAACAGCAAGCAGAGTGGTAGATTGTATTCATTACTTCAGGAAATCACTTCTTGTACGACTTCGACGTGGTCCATTGTTTAGTGTTCACTGCGAAGTCGCGCTTGTTTTCTAGGCTGGGCAAAGTTCAGGCTCTGTTGCAGCCGATTAGTGAATATCTTCGTACAAATGTTGCACGTGATTGGAAGTAGGCCTAGACTGATTGGTCTTTAGTTCTTGAGGTCTTCTATGTCTCGTTTCTGATGGATGATGATAACTGTGCTATTGCTCTATTGCTCTACAATGCTCTTGTTCTTCAAGCAGCGTGTAAGCAGTTTTTCAAGGATTTTCTCTACTTCTTCTTTCTTTGCTTCTTTCAAGATTTCAGCTGTAATTCCATCTTCTCTGGGGGGGCTTCCCATTTAACATGGATTTTACTTCTTTTATTGCTTTTGCTGCTACTTCTGGAAGGTACATTATTTCTTGTTCTTCGTCTGCTTCATTATGCCCTGTGTTATCTGTGTTCTCATAGACTTTCTTGTAGAAGTCCTCAGCTCTAGCTATGATAAGTGCACTGTATCTTATTGTTGATTCATCATCTTGTTTGAGTGCAATGATTTTCTTCTCTCCCTCATAAGTCGCTGCTTTATCCTCTTTAGACTTTTGTTATTGATAGTCTTCTTTGTGTGTGTGTATATATGCTGTGGAGGGTTTTTGTCACTTTTTTTACCCACCATAACTTAACTAAGTATGGTAAACCCCATCCTCATTGCTTCATTGCATAGCCAGTTAACCAACCCCACACTGATGAGACCCATTAAGGTCGAAACGGCTGTCTGTGGGTGGGTTTTCTGGCTATGCATCTTAACCCTGGCTGTGCTTAAAGCTGTGACCATGCAGCAAGCTTAAGCCTATAGGGAACCATGTTAAAAATGGTTTTGAAGCAAAAAATGACACTGTGTGCCCATTTGCATGTCATTTCCCAGAATCCCTTGCTGCAGTGGAAGTGCTGTGTGCTGGGTGATAATGGTGAAAGGCGGGGTTGCTGACCTGTCTAAGACCTGCAAATGAGCATACAGGAAATTTCCATTTGCTATATATATTCATTGCCCTGAGGAAGGTCCTGGTCACCTCGTGTATGCATTCATATATGGAACAAGCATCTGCCTTCATTGAGAAACTGTGAGTGCGAACTATTATGCCATTGTGTGTGTGTGTGTGTGTGTGTGTGTGTGTGTGTGTGTGTGTGTGTGTGTGTGTGTGTGTGTGTGTGTGTGTGTATAGCCTATAACAGAGACATTTTTAATTTTCTGGGATTCAGAATGGAAATACTGTATGTTTGTGTAATTGTATATATTTATACACAGAGAGAGAGAGAGCATTGCAGGTCACTACCACGGAAGGGTCTAGACAGAGATTAAAGGGGTGACGAGCAATGTGTAAGCAGTCTTATGCCATAAAAGACCTCCAGGCGCTGGAAGACACCTTACAGCCCATTCAAGATGAGGTGTGTTGTGTCTGTGTGTGTGTCGTGTCTGTGTGTGTGTCTGTGTAATAGAATGTATAGAATGTTAGGTTTATTCAATATGTATACTGTACAAACAAAGAGAGAATCTTTTTAAAAGTCACTCATTTTTCCGTAAGTCCGTGCATGGTAATGGTGCTCCGCATGGTAATGGTGCTCCGCATAGTAATGGTGCTCCGCATAGTAATGGTACTCCGCATGGTAATGGTACTCCGCATAGTAATGGTACTCCGCATGGTAATGGTGCTCCGCATGGTAATGGTGCTCCGCATAGTAATGGTACTCCGCATGGTAATGGTGCTCCGCATAGTAATGGTGCTCCGCATAGTAATGGTACTCCGCATGGTAATGGTACTGCGCATGGTAATGGTGCTCCGCATGGTAATGGTGCTCCGCATGGTAATGGTGCTCCGCATAGTAATGGTACTCCGCATAGTAATGGTACTCCGCATGGTACTGTACTCCACATAGTAATGGTACTCCGCATGGTAATGGTACTCCGCATAGTAATGGTACTCCGCATGGTAATGGTACTCCGCATGGTAATGGTGCTCCGCATAGTAATGGTACTCCGCATGGTAATGGTACTCCGCATGGTAATGGTGCTCCGCATAGTAATGGTGCTCCGCATGGTAATGGTACTCCGCATAGTAATGGTGCTCCGCATGTTACTGTACTCCGCATAGTAATGGTACTCCGCATGGTAATGGTGCTCCGCATGGTAATGGTGCTCCGCATGGTAATGGTGCTCCGCATGGTAATGGTGCTCCGCATAGTAATGGTGCTCCGCATAGTAATCGTACTCCGCAAGGTAATGGTGCTCCGCATGGTAATGGTGCTCCGCATAGTAATGGTGCTCCGCATGGTAATGGTGCTCCGCATGGTAATGGTGCTCCGCATGGTAATGGTACTCCGCATGGTAATGGTGCTCCGCATGGTAATGGTACTCCGCATAGTAATGGTGCTCCGCATGGTAATGGTGCTCCGCATGGTAATGGTACTCCGCATGGTAATGGTGCTCCGCATGGTAATGGTGCTCCGCATGGTAATGGTACTCCGCATGGTAATGGTGCTCCGCATGGTAATGGTACTCCGCATGGTAATGGTGCTCCGCATGGTAATGGTACTCCGCATGGTAATGGTGCTCCGCATGGTAATGGTACTCCGCATAGTAATGGTGCTCCGCATGGTAATGGTGCTCCGCATGGTAATGGTACTCCGCATGGTAATGGTGCTCCGCATGGTAATGGTGCTCCGCATGGTAATGGTACTCCGCATGGTAATGGTGCTCCGCATGGTAATGGTGCTCCGCATGGTAATGGTGCTCCGCATGGTAATGGTACTCCGCATGGTAATGGTGCTCCGCATGGTAATGGTGCTCCGCATGGTAATGTACTCTGTATAGTCAGCATAGAAAAGTAGTGTCACTTTTCTGTCCTTGGTATTACAGGTCTTCAGGATTGGGTGTCTTGCTTCGTCTGTACTGGATCTGTCTCCACCCAGGGGTGGCCAACTCCAGTCCTCAATACCAGCAACAGGATAGGTTCAGGATTTCCCTGCTTCAGCACAGGTAGCTCAATCAGAGGCTCAGACTGAGCCTCTAATTGAGCAACCTGTGCTGAAGCTAGGATATCTTTAAAACCTGACCTGTTTGGGGGGCTTGGGGACTGGAGTCGAGCCCCTCTGCCCTAGGTTACCAGAAGCTACTACTGCGTTCTCTCAATCACAGGCCGACCCCTAATAACAGAAACCGTCCATCTTTTCTTACTTAACTTAATAGGGGGGTCTTTTTTTGAGCAGCGTACTAGCGCTGCACGCGCCTAATTCTACAACTGTAGATGCCCACGCACCTCTAGGTACATAGCCCCCTTTATCTTATAATTCGCCCTTGTCCCTGATTGAGCCACCTGTGCTGAAGCAGGCACTGATTGAGCCACCTGTGCTGTAGCAGGGACTGATTGAGCCACCTGTGCTGAGGCAGGGACATCTTGAAAACCTGACCTGTTGGTAGCTCTTGAGGACAGGAGTTAGCCACCGCGGCTCTAACCCGGTATATTACCGGCTGCTTAGAGAGGTGAAATTACAGGTGAAAATTACAGCTTCCACGGCTCCCGACACAGCAATCAGCAGCTGCTTTTAAGATGAAATTGCGCGCAGGGAAGATGATTATAGCAGCAGTGGGATACTGCGCTGTGCTGCCATTCCTGACATCTTTCCCACATCAAGCATAATATGCGTCCTTTTATCTGTCCCCGGCGTGTCACCTCTGGAAAACCTTCCAGTCTGTGGCACCTGAGTGACTTAAAAACGGAAGACGATACCTGGGACCGCCGAGCCCGGGAAATAATCTCTCTTCTCTGTGTATCTCTTCTCTCCAGCCTCTGTGGGGTTTCTGCTCTGCCAAACCAGATATAAATAACTCTGCACCGGGCCTGCTCATCATGAATATTTTACTGCACCTGCGCCTTTATAAACAAAATCAGATTTGTAATAACAACAAAATAATAAATAACTGGGTCATATGGGAATAAAAGTGTGTGTGTGTGTGTGCGTGTGCGCGTGCGTGTATATATATATATATATATATATATCTCAAAAATGAATAGAAGATACTGTTCTGTGGCTAATAAAATGCTTTTATTTGTGCGACCGTTCGAGATACACTGATCTCTTCTTCCGGCGATGTTACATTGAATAAAGCAGGCAAGGGTTTTACTCAAAAACAGTGCATCTTGGAATGTGACTAGAGCCAATCCCTCCCCCTGTGTAGTATGCGATTTATGACTTGAAGTGTTAAATAGTCCCTGAATGTGAGGGATGTAAGAGTATGTGTGTGTGTATGTAAATATAAATGAATTAAGAGCCCACAGTGTATACAGGGGGGAGGGATGGGCTCTAGTCACATTCCAAGATGCACTGTTTTTGAGTAAACCCCTTGCCTGCTTTATTCAATGTAACATCGGCGGAAGTAGAGATCAGTGTATCTCGAAAGCTCGCACAAATTAAACCAAAGTGGAGATGTTTGGCCATAATGCACAGTGCCACGTTTGGCAAAAACCAAACACGACATATCAGCACAAACACCTCATACCAACTGTCAAGCACGGTGGTGGAGGGGTGATGGGGGTGATGGGGTGATGATTTGGGCTTGTTTTTGCAGCCACAGGACCTGGGAACCTTGCAGTCATGGAGTCGACCATGAACTCCTCTGTATACCAATGTATTCTAGAGTCAAATGTGAGGCCATCTGTCTGACAGCTAAAGCTTGGTTGAAATTGGGTCATGCAACAGGACAATGATCCCAAGCACACCAGCAAATCTACAACAGAATGGCTGAAAAAGAAAAGAATCAAGGTGTTGCAATGACCCAGTCAAAGTCCAGACCTCAAC
The DNA here is from genome assembly GCF_040206685.1 of Ascaphus truei. NCBI lineage: Eukaryota > Metazoa > Chordata > Amphibia > Anura > Ascaphidae > Ascaphus > Ascaphus truei. The sequence continues at coordinate 61,467,487 of NC_134491.1, read as the reverse complement.
CCGATTGAAATGCTGTGGCTGGACCTTAAGAGAGCTGTGCATAAACAAATGCCCACAAACCTCAATGAACTGAAGCAACGTTGTAAAGAAGAGTGGGACAAAATTCCTCCACAACGATGTGAGAGACTGATAAAGTCATACAGAAAACGATTACTTCACGTTATTGCTGCTAAAGGTGGTTCTACACGCTATTGAATCATAAGGTGTACTTAGTTTTTCACACAGCTTCTCCATTTTGGCTTTATTTTTGTTAAATAAACCATGACACGGTGTAATATGTCATGTGTTGTTGTTCACCTGAGGTTGTATTTACCTAATTTTTAGACCTGCTAAGGAACAGATGATTGTTATTATGTCCTGATATGTAAAACCATGGAATTCAAAGAGGGTGTACTTTCTTTTTCACATAACTGTATATATATGTACTAATCTGTGTGTGTGTGTGTGTGTGTGTGTGTATATATTTACATATTATGTAGTTATCTTTGCATATTATAGATAGACAGATTAATATATATATTTAAATAGATATGATATACATTTAGTAAATGTACTAAAGCATTTCGCAGTATGTGATTAGACTGAAAAATAATAAAGGGTTAGCCGGAAACACTGGATAGAAAGTGGAACTGCGCCGTTAGAGGCTGCCTTTTAAATTGTGATTTTAGGAGTTGTTTTTTCCGCGTCTCCCTCTGAGGACGTTTGAGGCTGCGAGTCAGTGACTGCGAAATCCCATTGCAAAGTTCATCAGGAATCGTGTTCCAGCTGCTGGAGTGATAGATAGGTTTAATTACACTGAATTACTGCGGCAACAGCCGCTCCGCTCTCCCCAAAGTCATTAAAAAGAGAGCATTTTTCAGCGCTGGTCACTGGCCCAGCCTGGGCCCTCAATATGGGAGCCTGGTGGTTAGGGGTACTCATCGAGGTCAGAGGTCAGCAATGACTCAGACCTGTCAGCTCACTCACTGATCACCTGCGAGGGAGTCAGTGTGGAGAAGTAGTTTACTGGTAATGTCTTTGACAAGGGAGATCCTGGTTTGAATCCCAGTATCTCTCCGTGACCTTGTGTAAGTAATTTTATCTCAAAATAAGATTGTAAGCTCTTCAGGGCAGGGGCATGTGCAAGCAAAGTTCTATGTGCAGCGCTACGTACACTGTCAGCACTATATGCACAACTGACTATTATTGTTGTTGGTATAAAATCCCCAAATCTTGCTGATTTTGTTCATTGAATTAATATGTTAATACAGGGGGGCGCAAACTTTTTTCCCTGCGCCCCCCTGCCGGCTGTCCCCTCACTCCCGCGCCCCCCTCCCAACCCCAACTTACCCGTGCTCCGGCGTAATGACGTCACGTTGCCATAGCAACGTGACGTCACATGACCTCGCAGCGTCATTTTGACGCCGCGTTGCCATGGCGACACAGGGAGGAAGCCGCCTGAGCCACGGTAAGTTAGGTTTACAGAGGCCCTGCAGCTCCCCCGGCACTTAATTTAAGTGCCTTCGGGAAGCGCGCGGGGCCTCTGTAAACCCCTCGCCCCCCCGTCGGCAGTCGCGCCCCACAGTTTGCGCACCGCTGTGTTAATACACACACACAAACACACACACTGATACACATTAACACACTGATACACAAACATTAACATGCAGACAAATGATACACATACAGATATTAGCACACTGATACACAGTATGTACATTGTACAGTACAAACAAAAACATACTTAAACACACACAGAGATACAGAGATACACACACACACACACTGATATTCTGTACAATTAGATACACTGATACACATACAGACACACTGATACCCACAGACACACTGATATACATGCAGATACACACACACACACACACACACACACACACACACACTGATGTACATGCAGATACACAGATATACTGATACACATACAGACAAACACACAAAATCCCAGCAAGCTCAAGGAACCCCAAAACCCACCAGATAATATATATTTATATAAGTGTCCAAAAGGAGTGCTCCTGAGCGTGGCCAAATGTATACAACAAAAGACAAAAAAGCCCAATGCTACATCCAATATGACAAAAATACACAGTGAAATACGTATATATTCTCTTAATAGAGGTAAATGAGAATTTTAATCAGGTAGTGTTAGGACCTGCTAATGGTCATGCCTTGATGTGCATTGCAGGCTTATAACGCGTTGGCCAAGGGGTTTAACTAAATGGCCCCTTTTCAAGAGAATGTATAGGTATTTCACTGTGTATTTTTGTCACATTGGATGAAGCATTGGGCTTTTTTGTCTTTTGTTGTATACACATACAGACACACTGATACACGCAGACATAGAGATTAAAAAACACCAAACACATGGGAAAGTTATTAAAGGAATTTGCTGTGTGGCACAAAATAAGACAACTTACTAAAATCAACAATTTGGATCATATATAAATAATAGATACCAGTAATAAATATCCGTCCCTGCCGCCACTATAGTTAAAAAAAACCCATACAAGATGTTTTTTTAAGAAAAAAAAAACAAGGATTCTGGGCGCAATAACAGAAAAAAAGGGAAAGTATAGTATACAGGGTATGTTTAATAAATATGGGGTCGATAATGTATAAGTTAGTTGCACTCACGTGTAAGATGTTATAATGGCATATAGGTCATGCACATCCTGTCAGTCTCTTAGACACCAGCCTCTCGCGTTTCGCCTGCTAACTCCGCCCTTGCAATGACATAGTTAGCTTCTCGTGCTCTGTCTTTACTCACTGCTCTGAATTGTGCCTTTGCCTTTTCAGTGGAAGTCCCACAATACGCGTTTCGCTACTGGCATGTATACAAACAGACACACTGATATACACATTAACATACTGATACATATACAGACACACTGATACACATACCGACACTGATGCATATACTGACACCCACACACACTTAAAGACACACACACTAATACACATACAGGCACACTGACATACACACAGGCGCACACATACATGCAAGCACAGTGATACATACCCCAACACACTGATAGACATAGACACCCTGATACACATTAACACACATACACACTGATGGACACATTAAAACACATACACACTGATGGACACATTTCTGAGTATGATGGCACATGTCTGATCTCTTCCCCTGAGATTTAGAACGTTAAACTGGTGACTGCCTTTAGTGCATTTTGGTCCTAAGTGGCACTGCAGGGCGCACTCCCAGCTCGCAGAGGGGGAGGGAAATTTGGGAGTTATCTAAGACTGCTATATATTGCAGCATGTCCTTGGTGTCTGTTCCAGGTGTCCAGAGTTCCGGTGGAGTCTTGCGAGCAGTATACGACCTGCGGAGAGTGTCTGAGCTCTGGCGATCCTCACTGTGGCTGGTGTGTGCTACATAACATGTGAGTAATGCTGACATCCAGCTACACACAGCTTACTGGTTCATGCACGGATGATCCTATTTTGGGAATCCAATACAAAATAGAGAGCGTAATCCTGTAATGAGGAATCCCATAAGTGTAAGGGAGAGTATCCTAGGTCATTTTAAGTAGGAATCCCATAGGAATGTGAGAGATTATCCTGACTAATAGGCCGATCCTGTGGATGTCTATAGGGTATCTCTTACTTTCTTAACCCCTGCAGGGCCAGCATTGCATGTTATGACGTTACTCTGCAATGCACTGTGCTCTGGCCCAGAGCACACCCCCGAATCTTCGCTCCTATCTTCCCCGGGAGGGATAATACAGACCCCGCTGCCTCACTGTATATATCAAGCTCCTCGGAGATCAGACAAGTTTTTGTCTCCGAACTATAAACCAAAAAAAAAAAAGGAATAAAAACGAAAAATGTTCTTATCGAGCCAGAGTAACAACCTCCACTTAGCATTTATACTCACAGTAAATACCACGATATTACAGTTTCAGGTTTCAGGAGAGCATTACAAATACACTATCATTATATACAGGGAATACGCAGCTGCGGTTATTTCAATGGTCTATATACTGTTCTGCATAGTGCTGCTGTATGGTATAGAGATACTGTCTCTTTGCTAGTACTGTATATTATGCTGGTACTGTATAGTGTGTAGAGGTACTGTCAGTATTGTATAGTAGAGGTACTGTACTGTATGCTAGTACTGTATAATATGCAAGTATTGTATAGTATAGATGTACTGTATAGTAAAGAGATACTGTATAATATGCAGGTACTGTGTAGTATACTAGTATAGAGTAGAGGTACTCTATAGTATGCTAGTATAGTAAAGTAAATTATATTGGTACAAGAGTACAGTATAGAGGTAACGCATTTATTTGTATACGGCATCAATGCATATACATGCGTATATGCCTGCTCTGACCACAGAGGGGTTAACTCTTTCACTGCTTGACACATACAGTCTATACAGTATAGATATATGTGTGTGTTAAGGCTACCAGGAAATTGTTAAAATAGTTTAATAAAATAATCAGGAAAATCCTTAAAAGAAATCTAAAAATATAAAAGCGATAAGGAAACAAAAATAACCGAAAATGTTAAAATAATGAAAGTTACGACGGGAAACAGCAAGAGAGAGAGACACTGATTGAGCCACCTGTGCTTAATCCGAGATATCCTGTAAACCTGACCTGTTGGTCGCCCTTGAGGCCACTCCTGATCTAGAGCAGCGGTGCGCAAACTGGGGGGGGGGGTGTGTGTGGGATTTTCTAAGGGGGGGTGGCGGTTGCAGAGCCCCCGCGCTTTTCTCCCAGGAATGTAGATTAAATGCCGGGGGAGGCGCGAGGCCTCTGCAACTTCACTTACCTGCTCTCAGCCGACTCTTCCCTGGGACGTCGCCATGACAACGCAGCATCAAATGATGCGAGGGGTCAAATGACAACGCGTCACGTGACGTCATATGACGCGTGGAGCCCGAGAGAAGCTAAGGAGGGGGCGTAGACAGGTGGGCGTAAACTTAAAAGCTTGTGCACCCCTGATCCAGAGCATACATTTCAAGTACAAACATGTGGTTTTAACGCTTTGTGTGCTGGAGGGGCGAAGGCACCAGAATGCTGTGGCCCCTCCGGCACTCGCAGTCACGTGACCGCTTTGTCACTGATGACGGAAACGGACGCAAAGGAGTTCTCCCCGTTCCACTTCCTCGCAGAAACGCTTTCCGCGCAGAAACGGGATCTCCCCTTGAAATCCGGACGGGAACTTTATGATGTAGCCACCACGTCACGTGGGACCCCTGAGGTGCCAGAACCCACCACGTATTTGCCAAAGGGTTAACGCCGGGTCTCCTCTTTCAGGTGCTCGAGACGGGATACGTGTGAACGAGCGGTGGAGCCGTTCCGATTCGCGGCAAACATCGAGCATTGCGTGAGGGTCACCGTGCAGCCCAGCAGCCTCCCGGTGTCCGAGCACAGCCTGCCGGTAAGAGGTCACCCCACAGACACTGCAGGGCGGAGATGTGCCAATGTGCTGGTTAGAGAGGATGGTGGTAGAGGGGGACTGACCGTTTTTGAGGGAAGGGGGTTGGAGGGGTTTACAGCTGCAGTATTGCCGGTTAGGTTACTATTGCACGGAAACTCCTATGGAAGTCAACGAGAGTTTCAGTGCGGCGGTGCCCCGATTGGCACTATTGAAGTTTAATGAATAACTGACTGTGGGCAAATGTTGTGAATATTTAGTCCAATATTCACCAGTTTTATGAACTTTTGTGGACATTTTACATGTCTCTAGTGCCGGGGGAATCTGTTGCATAATTCAGGAGGGCTAAAGTCCAGTCCTCAAGACACCCCCCCCCCCTTCCAACAGGTCAGGTTTTCAGGATATCCTAGCTTCAGCACAGGTGGCTCAGTCTTCACTTTGGCCTCTGATTGAGCCACCTGTGCTGAAGCAGGGACTGATTGAGCCACCTGTGCTGAAGCTCGGACTGATTAAGCCACCTGTGCTGAAGCTGGGATATCCTGAAAACCTGACCTGTTGGATGGCCTTGAGGACTGCAGTTGAGCACCCCTGGCATAATGTACAACAGGCTGTGATAACCAGTGGTCGAAGCGTGAGGGTATGAGGTGGCACAGAGTACTTCTACTTTCTTATTTGTATTTACAAACATAACTATTCCAGGGCTGACGGAGCAGCTCAGGGGGAGTAAAGGCACCTGTTTCAGGGGAGCCTGGCTCAGTTCCTTGTGACCTTGGGCAAGACACTTTATCTCCCTGTGCCTCAGGCATCAAAAGCATTGATTGTAAGCTCATCTGGGCAGAGACTTGGGCCTCCAACACTTCTATGTACTGCACTGTGTACACTGTCAGCGCTGTACAACCAAAAAAATAATTCCCCTTTTCATTTTAAGGATTTATTTTATAAAGCCTCCTTACATTTTCTATGAAGAGCAATCAGCCCTAACTTAACCTCCGTTTGTTTACAAGATTGGAACCTGGGGGCCTCCAGGGCTGAACTGCGCTATTTCCATCTCCGAGTAGTCCCCGGTCCCCGAGACACTTACTGGGGAAGTTACAGGTATTATTTCCTGGTTTTTATATGTGCTTTAAATGGCCATCAAATAGGAAGACACAACCGATGATGTTGCAGCTTCCGATTGGGTTGAGATTTGGCAGCCATTTTGTTTCCCCCGGGGGAGATTTAAACCCGGTAACCTCACCGGTTAGTATCTCAAAAACTGTAAGTGTCCCTGGAAATAGTGACGTTTGACTCTGGGGACTCCCGCTTCCCACCCTCTAAAGACAATGGGGACAAAAAAAAAGCAAGGTGTAGGAGGAACTGCTCGTTAAAATCTTATTTTACGGGGTTTTGGAAACATTTAAAGATCATTTTTGTAAAAATCATAGTACCACCTCTTCTTTTTTTTTTACCCAGCCACTTTTACCACTGGATATAACTCCGCCATCAATTCCAGCGAGACTGGGGTTAATTGCACTTGTGTTTTTAACCCTTTTGCTGCCAGTGGGCAGCCATGCATTGCCCAGGGAGACTGCGGATTTTAGGTTTCCGGATTTCTCCCCTTTTCCAGCTCACTCTGGAAGTCAGCGATGTTCCCGACCTCTCCGCCGGGGTGACCTGCTCCATCGGTAACCTCACACGGGTAGAAGGTCAAGTGTTCGGGAACCGTATCGTCTGCGTTTCACCAGCGGCAAAGGACGTCCCCACAATACCCGCAGACCAAGGTGAGCCGAGAACAAGCGTCCTGTCTGCACAGGAGGTTAGGATGTCTCAGCTTTAAAGGCTGCACTGTAAAGACAAGCATGAAAAGCAAATACCATGTATCAGTGTCAGGGTGAGGGGGAGGAGGAGTTGTCCAACTTAGCAGTGTCTGAAGTTGTGTATATATATCCCCTCCAAAAAAAAATATATGTATATATGTGTAATGACTTGCTATCACTTTAACAATGGCATTTTGGGGAGCCTGATACATGTAATTTAGACCATAATCAGGTTCTAATAAGAGGTGAGTGAGCTAAGTCTCTGACACTTTTCAAAACCACACAAGGGCAAAAATCCGCCAACTTGGAAACGATTACTTTGTGTCTAAAAGCTTAGACCCAGCGGGGAGCCTGTTCCTCACAGAAAGACAGGGATTATCCCTTTTGGGGGACAGGGAAGAAAAGGGATTACTTTCTGGCATCAGGAGAAAGAGACAGAGCTGTTAATATCTCTGTTCAATGGCATTTCCGGCAAAGCCCGTTACACTCTGCATGGGGGTTTAGCCAATTCCTGTGTAATTGATTGTATTAGCTGTAAAAATAAAAACAGAAGAGATATTTTACCCTTTGAAGGATAGATAAGCACGTGTATATATATATATATATATATATATATATATATATATATATATATATATATATATATATATATATAATATTATATATATAATGGAAATACAGTATTATTGTATGTATTACTGTGGAGGGTTTTTGTCACTTTGCTAAAAATGTCTGTGGCTGTCCCTAGATATATATATATGCGTGTTTGTGTACATGTATTTATACTGTACTAGTACTGTATATGATAGTAATGGTACAGGGTAGTATAGTAGTACTGTATGGTATAGTGGTACTGTAATGTATACATGTATACTGGTACTGTGTAGTGTGGTGGTATTTTGTGGTATTTTGATACTGTGGAGTACACTAGTACTGTATGTTATAGTGGTACTGTATAGTATACTAGTACCATGTACAGTAGTATAATAGTACTGTATAGTATACTAGTCCAGTACAGTGTTTTACAGTGGTACTGCATGGCATAGTTGCACTGAATAATTTGCTAGTACCGTTTACTATAATAATAATAATAATAATAATGTATGGTGTGTATATATATATATATATATATAGTGATGCAGTTTGGTATACTAGTTTGATGTAGTATAGTACTGTATAGTATATGAGTACCATGTAGTATACTAATACTGTGTAGTATAGTAGTACAGTATTGTATTGTAGAGTATACAAATGCCGCATAGTATACTAATATTGTGTAGTATAGTGGCACTGTATGATAGACTAGTATGGTGTAGTATAGTAGTACTGTATGGTACACTAGTATGGTGTAGTATAGTGGTACTGTATGGTAGATTACTACACTGTACTAATCTACCATACAGTACCATTATACTACACTGTACTAATCTACCATACAGTACCATTATACTACACTGTACTAATCTACCATACAGTACCATTATACTACACTGTACTGTAGTGGTACTGTATGTTACACTAGTATGGTGTAGTATAGTGGTACTGTATAGTAGCCTAGTACAGTGTAGTATAGTGGTAATGTATATATGTAGCTGCCGGTATGCATCTCGCCGGTTCTTCATCATTCCCGCCTCTCACTCACTCACTCACTCACTCATTGCCCCTCTCGTTCCCTCTCTCTCTGCAGACTGGTTTGGGGTGGAGCTTCAGCTGATTTCCAAAGAGACCGGGAAGACTTTTGTCAGCACGGACTTCAAATTTTACAACTGCAGCGGTCACCAGCTGTAAGAACGCGCCGCGTTTAACCCCTTAACCTATACCTTGCAGCATCCACCCAGCAGCCAAGGGCTTAAGTCCACCGAGCCTCCTAAATGTCAGAGTGAGCTGTGCAAATATGAAGGGTTTTCCTGGCTTCAGTTATTGTCTTGGGGCAGTGTTTTCCAAACCTCTCCTCGTGACCCGCGGCCACACCAGGTTTGGGGAATAACCAATGCACTCGTATCCAGGTGGGACACAGGAAAGGGACAGACACGGGAGCTGGGACACAGGAAAGGAACAGAGACACGGGAGCTGGGACACAGGAAAGGATCAGACACGGGAGCTGGGACACAGGAAAGGGACAGAGACACGGGAGCTGGGACACAGGAAAGGGACAGAGACACGGGAGCTGGGACACAGGAAAGGAACAGAGACACGGGAGCTGGGACACAGGAAAGGGACAGACACGGGAGCTGGGACACAGGAAAGGGACAGACACGGGAGCTGGGACACAGGAAAGGGACAGAGACACGGGAGCTGGGACACAGGAAAGGGACAGAGACACGGGAGCTGGGACACAGGAAAGGGACAGAGACACGGGAGCTGGGACACAGGAAAGGAACAGACACGGGAGCTGGGACACAGGAAAGGGACAGAGACATGGGAGCAAGGACACAGGAAAGGGACAGAGACACGTGAGCAGGAATACAGGAAAGGGACAGAGACACGGGAGCAAGGACACAGGAAAGGGACAGAGACATTGGAGCAGGGACACAGGAAAGGGACAGAGACACGGGAGCTGGGACACAGGAAAAGGATGGTCATAAAGACAAGGAGCAGAGAGGACAGAGACACTGAAGCAGGGACAGTAGCAATAAAAAAGATGATGGGTGACAAAGGCAGAGTGAGCAGAAATGTGGGCACTTATGGCAGGAAAAATCATAGGGGACAAAGGTGGGACAGTGACATGCAGTGATGTGGGTATTATATAACCCCTTCAGCAGCACAGCCCCAAATACATGACTAGTTAATATGGTTGTTAAATGTCTGAAAAATGCCCCTGATGTTTCCAAAGAGCTATTTTGGGATTTTCAATGTCCCGCACCTCTGCATCTCCCCCCCTCTCTCCCCTTCACTCCCAACACCGTGTGTGAGTTTGCCCGAGGGATGAAATCTCCCTTCGGTGTGAACCTCCGCAAGTTGGCAAACGTCAAGCTGAAGGTTTTTGAAAAACAGAGAGTGATTTAATGACTTGTAGGTTGGAGGGCAGACCGGAGAGAGACAGATACACGGTGTATATAACTCAGGTGTTTAGATATGCGCTCGTATAAATATTGAGGTCGTGCAGAGAGACAGACGGATGGAATGTGCCACAAGTGGGTAACTGGAGATGCTAATAGCAAAGACGTGTATATTTAATGTATGTCAACGTGATGCAGTGTTTATGCAGCACAAGTCATATATGGCTTCAGGGAGCCCATATTGTTTATGCTCAGCAATGTCCAGTGTATAACAGAGGAAGCTGCTGTTTATACAGGCTGGCTGGTTCCACGAGATGTCCTGGCTTTTCCTCCGAGCCTCTGTGGCTTTTATGAAAAAATAAATAGAGACCGGGAGAGAGAAAGCAGGCTGTGCCGGCACACTGCGGCTCACACCGCAATCCATGTATTAAACCGTTTCAGTTGATCGTTTTCACCTGCTTGTCACAGGAATGTTCAGAGGCGGGAGGTCCTTTGACCTTGACCTCCTACTGCGATTGGGTGGGCTCTGTGTTTATAGATGTAGTTTTAGCAAAATAGCAGGCTTAATACATCTATCCATCCACACACACTAAATATATAATACTTACCATGTGTATATATGTGTGGGTGTAGATTGATGGACAGATAGAATGATATATATATATATATATATATATATCATATTCTATCTGTACGTATGTGCATAGATAGCTAGATGTGTAAATAAATATGCATCTCAATATATTTCTATAGATCAGTAGTATATGTGTATATATCTGGATATATATCTACATCTATATATGTATATACAGACAAAAAAAGACTGCGCCCTTCAGGTGCTATAACTAACACTTGATATCTAAATTAATAAATGACTATTTTGACGCTAGCAATTATAAAGTTACAGTAAGATATGTAATATATTATGATGACTGATAACATACACACTAGTACACTTATAAATCTATAAAAAATAGAATTACATATATGCAAAAATAGCTAGATGTTATAAGCTACTAACTACCATGCTAAACCAAATGAGAGAAAAAAGAAAAAAATAGTTATGTTGCGACCAAAAAATACCAACAATTAAAAAAATATGTGTCATACAAGAAAATACCCTATAATATGAAGAGAAAAAAAATGATGATAAAAATTAAAAAATTAAAAAAAGGTCCATGGATTAGGACCTGGCTGCTCTCTGCAGGAACCAACGACTTCCCAGAAATCTGTGAACAACAAGAAAAGAAAGCGCCCGATCCTAGTGCAACATGAAAAAATACACTTTTAATAAAAAATAAATAAAAAATGGTAGGTCCAACAAATTTAAACTCACAAACGGATAAAAGGTAAAAGCATGTAATGAGTATACTCATTCGCCAACCGCACGATGATGTCGCTCCACTTGCACGCCGCTTGCTCCTTCTGTGCAGTCCCAGCTTCTTTGAGCCGCCGCCCAGCAGAGGTACAGGAACTGCACGGCCTCTCACGATGTGACCCGGAAGTCCAGCACCCTCATGGCAGCACCCGGATGGGAGGTAATATGAAGAAACCCCGCGAAGGCGGATGTGTGTACCGGCAGCAAGAAAAATGTCCTCAGAGCGTCCGTTCGCGGTGGGCGAATGAGTATACTCATTACATGCTCTTACCCTTTATCCGTTTGTGAGTTTAAATTTGTTGGACCTACCATTTTTTATTTTTTATTAAAAGTGTATTTTTTCATGTTGCACTAGGATCGGGCGCTTTCTTTTCTTGTTCATATATATATATATATATGATTAGACATATATATATATATGTGTTTGTGTGTAGAGGAATAATATAGATATGTGTAAATGTATATATATTTCTGTATGTGTTTTAGTATACGTGTATATACATAAATACTAATATGTAAACGCACAAAGGACCTGGTACAGAAGTGTCCTGGATTCTAACACACCCCCTCTCTCTCGCTCTTGTCCCCCGAAAGCTGCTTGTCCTGTGTAAACAGCGCCTTCCGCTGCCACTGGTGCAAATACCGAAACCTCTGCACCCACGACCCGACCACCTGCTCCTTCCAGGAGGGCCGCGTCAATGTCTCAGAGGTACGATGACCACAAACTGGAAGCCCAATCTGTCCTGCGCCCCCGGTACCCACGTAATCTCAACCGCCGCGCATTGCAGGCCCCTTAGTGCTGAATAATTATTACAGGGGTGGAAAGTTACAAGCTGTTGACTGCAATCTCTTCCACGAGCGCCCAGTTAAAATCCTTTCTAACTTAAACTGTTGACCGGTCAGCATTTAATCCCCGGGAGTCTAAAGGGGTAATATTTGACGGGTAAACGAACTCCAGCAGTGCCATTTGGCTTGCAGAATTAAATTCTGCTCGATAGCTGCACACGGTCTTGAGATCGTTATGAGGATGGTTTGAAAACCTACACGTACATGCAGGTTGTGTGTTTATTATCCCTAAGATGATAATGTTATTTTACCACTGGGGGAAGCAGCAAAAGCTCTTGTGAATTGATCCATTTTCCTGGGGTTATGCTGGACGCAAGGAGCGATCAAGCAGAGTAAGTAATTATATTTGATTAAACACGCGGTGTATGTATCCGCAGCTTCCTCTGGGAGCAGCTGGCAGAACCACTGTGGAGTGGAAGCCAGGCCGATGCATCCTTGTAGAGCTCAGTTTGTACTTTAAAAGTGCAGCCCTGCATAGCAAACATTATTGGTGGTTAATGAAACATTCACAAAATATGCAAAGACTTAATAAATATCAAAAGTATCTTAAGTTAGTCATAGATTTCATAGTGGGCACAGAGCTTTCCTAATAGCACATCTCTTCACGTGTACAGAGCTTCCTAATATCACATCTCTTCACGTGTACAGAGCTTCCTAATATCACATCTCTTCACGTGTACAGAGCTTCCTAATATCACATCTCTTCACGTGTACAGAGCTTCCTAATATCACATCTCTTCACGTGTACAGAGCTTCCTAATAGCACATCTCTTCACGTGTACAGAGCTTCCTAATATCACATCTCTTCACGTGTACAGAGCTTCCTAATAGCACATCTCTTCACGTGTACAGAGCTTCCTAAACGTCACAAGTCACTTCTTCGTATTGCATGTCTTTATTTATATAGCGCCAAAAGTGTACTCAGCGCTTTACAAAGAATACAGTACAGGGATAATGTAATACAATAAGTGCAGCAAATCAGACAATAGGAAAGGAAACCCCTGCCCCGAAGAGCTTACATTCTAAGAGGTATGATGGGAGACGTACAGAGACAGCAGGTGAGGGAATAAGTGCTGTAGATGGCAGGGCTTGGTCACAATGGGTGGTAGGAGTGACTGTGGGTGTGGGACAATAGCCACAAGTGCAGGCTATTGGGGTGGTTGATTTGTGGGGCAAGTTTTAAGGTTGGTCAGGAATAAATCAGAAGGTTAACACCACTTGCATGGGAAGAGATGGCAGGGAGGCGTGCACAGAGCTTTCCAAATCTCATAGGTCTCTTCTTAATGTGTACAAAGCATTATACTCACAAGTCTCTTCTTAATATGTACAGAGCTTTCCAAACCTCACAGGTCTCTTTTTCAGGTGTAGAGAGCTTTCCAAATTCACAGGTCTCTTCTTCATATATGCAGAACTTTCCAAACCTCACAGGTCTCTTCTTCATGTGTACAGAGCTTTCCAAATTCACAGGTCTCTTCTTCATGTGTACAGAGCTTTCCAAATTCACAGGTCTCTTCTTCATATGTACAAAACTTTCTTTTGTTACAGAGCTTTCCAAGCCTCACAGGTCTCTTCTTCGCATGTACAGAGCTTTCCAAACCTCACATCCGCTGGTCTGTATTACAAGTTACACTCTCTTCACTCATGTTTTTCCCTGTCCCAGGATTGCCCACAGCTGGTGCCCACCGAGGAGATCTTAATCCCAGTCGGGGAGGTGAAGCCGATCACCCTGAAGGCCAGGAACCTGCCCCAGCCACAGTCCGGACAGCGTGGCTACGAGTGCGTCCTGAATATCCAGGGCGTGCTGCACCGCATGCCCGCTCTGCGCTTCAACAGCTCCAGCGTCCAGTGCCAGAACAGCTCGGTAATTTATGTGGAGGGGCTTCCTTTTATATAGCAGTGGGGTTGTGTGACGTACCACTTATGTAATAGGGGGGTGTCTTACTTAGAGGAAGTTATGGTTTTAGACTTTCCAGGAATCCCCTGCTTCGGGAACCTTTTTATCACCTTGCATGTAGGTTCCTCTAACTCTTAATAAGTAAAAAAAAATCAGTCTAAAAAACGAAGATCTGTGTGTTTGAAGTTAAATTGTACATCGCGCTCCCCCATGGCAGGTGGGGGAGATGGAACATTCTAGGGAGCTACACCGCAGGGGGGCGGGTTGGTTCAGCGTATGCATGATAATGGCCAGAGCCAATTAGAACGCTCCCTTTCTGCAAGCTCCACGCGTTTTACACCGGTAAACCATTCTGATTGGTTCATTCCTAATTTCTAACATTCTCTTGCCTGTTTTTCCACGGTGGTCCCATAATTACTTACAATGTAAAAAAACAAACAAATGAGGCAATCCAAGCATGCGATTTTTGGGGGGAAAATAGTTTTTATTTTTAACATAGGATTGAAGTAGGGGGTCTCTGGAGCTGAACCCCATTAATTTCAGCTCCCACTCGGAAAGCAGGGTTAACGTAATGCCGGAGTTTCACAACTCCCGCGCCCAATGTGAAGCCGTGACATCATCAGCTTTGGCTTCCTATTTGCCCGTGTCACGTCGGAGCTTTAAACTTTGCTGAGATACCGGCACCCCCTTTGGAGGTCTGTATTTCGGGAAGCCGGGGTGTCCCCGGAGTTAAGATTAATGGGGTTCAGCTTCGGACACCCCCTGCTTCAAATCTACGCTTAAAAAATAAGAAAATTAAAAAAAATGGCTTTCATTGCTCCTATGACTTAAACAGTTCTAAGATTGTGAGTGGCCTGTAACAAAATCGTTACATTTTGTAAACGCCATTGCTTTGGGAAAGGAGCGTTTTGCTGCCCCACTCTCAATGCAGAACCTAAATAATGCTGTTGTGCTCCTATACCTGAGCCATTGTAATCCAGCATGCTGTTTTGAAAGGAAGGAGCACTTTATCTGGCCATTTCCTGTCGCAGCCTGCGGGGGGTCATTTGGAGGAATAAGACAGCAATCTGACAAAGAGGTTGAAGCAAAAAGCTAATTTACAGCTGGGTGATAAAGCAGAACGGGGAAGTCTTATCTGCCTCTGTGAGTCCCAGCGCACGCCAGCTCGATAGAATTCTTAATACAGTTGC
This sequence comes from Ascaphus truei, assembly GCF_040206685.1. Lineage (NCBI taxonomy): Eukaryota > Metazoa > Chordata > Amphibia > Anura > Ascaphidae > Ascaphus > Ascaphus truei. The sequence continues at coordinate 61,451,978 of NC_134491.1, read as the reverse complement.
CTTTGGCAGTAAAGTAGAGGGTCTGCGGGAGAGAGAAGCAGAGACACACAGCAGAGGGAGAAAATAAACATGTTGCATTGAGTAAACAGCTACAGGGAGCTCTCTCTGTGTGTAGGTACAGTAGATTCACTTGTAACCCTGTCAGTGCTGGGTGGGGAGGGCAGGGCATTGCTAGATTTCATGTTTCTTTATAGGCTCCAGCATCAGATATTAGGAAACAAAGAGAAAAACTGGAGCAGAAGATGCCGAAATTGATATATCCTATTAAATTATGTAAAGTAATGACCCCCCTTATAACGCTTATTGCTCCATATAACAGCTCCATATAACTCCTCCTATTTCTCCATATATCCGCTCCATATAAGTCCTTGTATTACTCCATATAACCTCTCCCTATAAATCCTTTTATTACTGCATATAACCACTCTAACCCCTCCTATTGCTCCATATAACTCCTTCTACTGCTCCAAATAACTCCTCCTATTGCTCCATAGAACCGCTCCATACAATTCCTCCTATTGATCCACATAGCAGCTTCCTAAGAGCTTCGTATTGCGACATATAACCAAGGGTTGTCACATTTAAGTTATTATAATACCGGGCACCGAAATCCAGTATGAAAGTGCGACATCATAATGAGTGATGAATGATTTGCTAACGCTTGGAGCTGAAGGGTATCTCACGCTGGACCGCTATATTATTTGGTTTTTATCCTCTCTGCTCTTGGCCGGGCGGGGAAAGACGCGCACTGATGAAAAAGTAACGCCTATCGGGGAGGGGGTCATGGTATTATGAGATGACCGGGCAGTGTCCTAAATGTATTAATTTAATAATTTAGTAAGGCGACATCTATTGGAACAGGTAACTATGACACTCAAGTAGAAATCTATTACGTTATTATACCTGATTTAATTACAGTAATTTAAGTTCACGCATTTCACGTCAAGGCACTAAAATAGGGAAAATGATGCGCCCCGACAATATATATATATTTTCCCTATTTTAGTGCCTTGACGTGAAATGTGTGAACTTAAATTACTGTAATTAAATATGTAGATTTCTACTTCTACATATATATATATATATATATATATATATATATATATATATATATATATATATATATATATATATATATATATGGGATGTCTGGCAACCCTACTATAACTCCTCATATCGTTCCATATCCCCAAGTGAAGGGAATGGGCTTGAGTATTCTAGCACCCGGAAGATGTCTTCTGGCAGAAGAATGCCTAGTAAATATGGGCCACGATCAGAACAGATGTAACCCCTTCCTGTCCTGAGCACATGCTCCTTTTCTGCAGCCAGCTCTGACTCTCTGCTTTGTTCTCAGTATCTCTACGAGGGGATGGATATCAGCGATCTGCCCGTGGATTTCTCCGTGGTTTGGAATGGCAATTTTATCATTGACAACCCTCACGATATCAAAGGTAAAGAGAGGACACACCACCGTGTGCATTGTTTTGCATCCCTGTGCTGTCCCCAGTCCTGAAATCACTCTTATGTTACAAATGAAACAAAGGCACGTTTTTGTTGTTTGCATGTGACACAGGTTCAATCTCTACAAAGGGGGAGGGGGGGGAGAATCATACACATTTTAACCATTCGTTTTATTTTTAACATGGCCGTTTCAATTCCCAAGAAAAGGGGGAAAACTGGCTGAATTAAACAATGTTTTAATGTTCACTAAAAAAAAAAAAAAGCATAAATTCAGGTTGGCTAGTGTAGTTAAAACACATGACTAATAACTCTACCATACCCAGAGGAGCCATATCAGTTAAACAAAGGCAGGTTCACGAAAACGTGTAAATTGTATGCACATGCTTCACATACACTCTCATTTCTTTTTTTCGTTCATACTCTTAACTCTCTCTTTATATAGGTATATTTTTCTTATTGTCTTTCTCTTTCCTTCTTTCTCTCCATTTCAGTTAAACAAAAGGCAGGTTCAGTTCCATAGAAGGGGGAAAACAATTATGCATGAGTTCAAAATGGGATTTTTCTCTATATTCCGAAAAATGTGTAAATTGTATGCACATGCTTCCTAGTTAGAGGAGCCATTGCAGTAGAAGAAACACATTTCCAATTCCCTAGAATTAGAAAGGTAACGAAAACTCGATTTTTCTTGAATCCACAAGAAAATGCAAATTGGGGTTAGTTTGTACATTTATTGCACGTGTGCAGAACCCTTTTCAATGTCAGAGAGGTTAAAACCTGGCCCCACTCTCACTCACGCCCCTCTTGGATCTCCCTGCAGTTCACCTGTACAAGTGCGCAGCGCAGAGAGAGAGCTGCGGACTCTGCCTGAAGGCCGATCAGAAGTTTGAGTGCGGCTGGTGTAGTGGAGAAGGACGCTGCACCTTGCACCATCACTGCACCTCTCCCCAGAACCAGTGGCTGGACTGGTCCAGTAGGAACGTCAAGTGCACTAACCCACGAATAACAGAGGTGAGGGGGCTGATGTAGGAAGCGATGGAGGAGGCGTTATGTGGTGGAGTGCTTTCACTTTATGGCATCAGCAAGATAGGCTGCTAGGAGGAACTAGGTGTCCAATGTGTACCTACAGTACTTGTGGGTCTCATTAGGAGAGTATCAATCAATGGAAGCCAGTCTATATATATATATATATATATATATATATATATATATATATATGTACATTGGCCTGGATGATCCAAGTAGAAGACGACTCGGTATACAAAAAACAAATCTAGGCACACACAGGTCTTCCTCGAAAAATAAAGGGCTTTAATGTAGAGTAAAGATAATAGTTTCGGTCCTCTGTCCTCAAGAGGACTGAAACGCTGATCTTTACATTAAAGAACCTTCTCTTTGACGGAAGTCTTTCATATATACATATATATATATCAATTAGATTGTAAGCTCTTCGGAGCAGGGACTCCTTTTTTTTAATTATTGTTATGTCTGAAGCACTTCTTCAAATTATGTGTTATTTGTATTATTTGTTATTTATATGATTATGTCACGTGTATTACTGCTGTGAAGTGCTATTAATGGCGCTATATAAATAAAGACATACATACAGACGGGCCTCCCTAATACGGCGGGTTCCGTTCTATGGCCCCGCTGCAAAGCGAAAATCGCCAGAAAGCGGAACCGCTGTTTTTCGGTGTCTCCTGCAGGTCTGCCCATGTGAAGACCTGCAATCCCCCCTTCTGCGCATGCGCAACCTCCGTTCTGCGCATGCGTAACCTTGCCCCACCCCCCCCGTTCTGCTCATGCACGACCCCGGCAGCCCCCATTCTGCTCATGCGCAACCCCGGCAGCCCCCAGTCTCTGCATGCGCAGACATGGCGCCCCCATTTTGGGTGCCGCCGTATGAGTGGAACGCCAAAAAGCAGGGCGCCGAAATGCAGGGCCCAACTGTACATACATATCAAACTCTTATTTCTTCTTTTCGTCCCTACTCTAACTCTCTCTTTATTTATATATGTATATTTTCTTATTGTCTTTCTCTTTCTTTCTCTCTTTTTCCCCTTATTTCTATCTGTCACGTTTTTCTTGTTCTCTCCTTTCTGTGTTTCTCTCTCTTTGCTTTCCTTGGATTCTCTCTCTTTTTTTCTCTCTCTGTTACCTGTTTAACTTTCAGCGTCTTGCACGCAGAATATCCACAGGCTCGCGGCCGTTAATTAAATAAAAGTGTGAGTGAAGCGCACGCGTTGAATCGATATTCTCAGGAAGAACATTTTTACTTTCCTTGCCAAGGAGGGCAGGGGACTCTCGGGTCACGGGGAGAGCGGCCAGACACTCTCCGGAAATGTCAATCAATAGCTCGGCTTGTTTAAATGACCCTGGGGGTTCGGGGTCCTCTCTTGCCCCAGTCGGTAAGAAACCAAACCGAGTAAATGATTTAAATCATGTAGAAGAGGAAAAACTATTAAGGGGGGGTTGAAAATGAGACTTTTCTAATATTCACCAAAATGTGTACAGTTGGGGTTAAAATCTTTGCCCATGCTTCGTAGAGAGAGGAGCCATTTAGCAGGCACAAAAATAAGAGATTCAATCTTGGCTATTCATGTATTACATACTGTAATTGAAGAGATCACCGGAGACCTACAGTCATATAATGAAAACAAAGCTTGTTTTTTTTGTGTGGGGCTTTTTAAATGTGGCCACTGTTGTGATTCCCCTAAGGAATCCCTTATAAACCCGGTCTTTTCATTTTGTTTTCAACATTTTACTTAACATCGCTGACTCTTTAAAAGAAATGAATATCCCCAGACCGCTGATCTGCATCTGATTTTCGAACAATAGCCGGACGGAGTAAAGACACCAGGAGCCATGTTGTTTTATCCCAGGGTTCTGCCAACCATGGGGGAGCTGCCAATATTTGAGATTTGTGTGTGATAAGGCAGGCCCCCTTATTCCTCTACTCCTGACATACTGTCAGATTCAATCCTCCTTAAAGTAACATTTGCACCTATTTTCTTCCTTCTTTCTGGCGACGTTTCTGTTTTTCTTGTGATCCATTTCATTCTAATCCTACCTGCTCTTTCCCTTCACCTTTCCCTGCCTGATGATGATGGCGGCAGGTTTAGTTTAACCACACAGCAAAGTGGAAGAAGTCTGGATGAACAACTTAGATTTACAAACCATCTTATCACCAAGGAGCCTGGGTAAAGATGGTAAAACCCCTCCAAAGGTTTTAATTATTATCAAAGACATTCAAAGGGGAAAAAAATAAATATATATATATATATATATATATATAGAATATTTTTTTTTGTCTGTGATTTATTTCAAAATAGTGTCAATTGGCCCACTGTATATTCAACCCATTAAACACACCCCCACTGTTGGCTCATTTTGGTCCTAGGAGAGGCTGCCCACTAACTTCATGGGGTTGGTTGGAGAGAGCATGTTAAACTTGTACAAAGCCAATGAAGCAGAACCATTGGCTGAATAGAAGTCTTTTGTCTGGATCAGGCTCTTGTGTCCCGCTGTCCCCGTGTGCCTGTGAGCCGCGGTAATCATTGCAGAATCCCCGTTGGGGCTTTCTGTGTCACAGCCAATGGCAAAGGTCAGCCTTACGCTAGCTATGGTAATGTCGCCCATAGATAGGCAGGCTTCTGCGCCAGGGAGCAGATGTGCCCATTGACTCATCGGGGTGGGGGGGAGAAGGAGGGGGTGGCCTGCATGAATGGTTCAGTCTACGGGATACTCAGACAACTGCAGGGCCTGTCGGAGCTGAACGACCCATTTTGAGTCAACCACCCCATTGCAGTTTCAAATTCGCCTTCTTAAGGCCGAGTTGCGGTAACCTGGGAAACACTTAATGATTGAGCCACTGGCTCACCAGATGCATATTCTCACCCTCGCCCAGTGAGCTTACATTTACCCTTATTGGCCTGTCACTAACACATGCCTTGGATATTGTGCAGGCGCATGCGCATGACGGAGCGCATGGAGTCGGGCGTGCCTATTGGCTGAGCGATCTGTGGACTCAGATTCGCTCGCGACGGGGAGGCGTGGCCGTGACGTCGCCAGGCTGGTTCGCCCTCATTGGCTGAACCAATCACGTGACGCGACCGCCATACGAAAAAAAACAAGTTATTTTGTCTCTTCAAAATTGTGCCGCGCCGTTGCACTTACTCGCGCGCGCACTATGGCCGACCTGATAGAGGTCCTGCATTTTGCTCTCACCGCGTGCGCCATCGCACGCACTATGGCCGCAGCCTTAATGCTACATCTCTACCCTATATCTCTGTCACTGTGTGCCACTGTCCCCTCTGCTCCTTCTCAACGTTACTGAGCCTTTTCCCATTGTCGCCTACCTCTGTCTGCTTTGCATGCACTGCAGTACAACTCACCGAGGGCCTTATTGCTGTACACCTGGTAAACACGCCACAAATTGTCACCCTGCACTTATGTAGTAGCGGTGGCATTGAATTCTCCTGTACCTGTTCCCTCTGTGTGTAATGCAGGAACAGCATACTCTTTAACATTTAATATATATATATACACACACTTCTTTTTGCTCGTTCCTATTACCATGGCATGCCCTGCAAGAAGCAGCTGAAGGCTGTTCTGTCAGAATGAATAATTGAGTCCCCTTTTCTTGTAACAATTAGGCTGTGCATGTGCTCACTGCTAGTGGGACCGGCTCTCGCAGAGAGGAGCTGCAGCAGTCGGGGTTTCGGCCCTGTTGTTCATTCCTGCTGTTTGCAGAACCATGGTTAACCCCTTCCCAGCGGGTGTTACCGGGCCCTCTGACCCCACTCTCTTTACAATACAGATATGCACTGCATATACCAGGGGTGGCCAACTCCAGTGCTCAAGGGCCACCAACAGGTCAGGTTTTCTGAGCCACTGATTGAGCCACCTGTGCTGATGCAGGGATATCCTGAAAACCTGACCTGTTGGTGGCCCTTGAGCACTGGAGTTGGCCATCTCTGGCTTAAAGCATATGTTAATACAGGTTTTAAAATGCCTGTATTTGGCTGTGGCTGAGTTTGGGGGTGGTGATTCATCCCTGGGGTCTGTGTGATCACACACTTGTGATTCTGTCTAAGTTGGTGCCTGCGGCTGCTTGTGGTTTGGCGTGTGTTTATTTTGGCGTGTGTTTATTTTGGCGTGTGTTTATTTTGGCGTGTAGGGCACACATGCCTTTTACTTTCAGATGAGTGAGATGTGGGAGCTTAGGGAAGAAAACATTTACATTTTTCATAAGAAGAAGAAGAAAAAGAGAGTGACCTGTAAAAACATAATACCCATTGATGGGTGTCTTATCTGTGTCATTATAGTGAACATTCTCACATCTGAATATATGAACATACATGTTCACATGAGTTTATGTGTGTGTGTTTATACATGTGTGTTTTAGTGTATGATTGCATGTCTACATGTTCATGTTCTCATGTTTTGTGCGTGTCTATATTTGTGTGTCTGAATGTGCAGGTTTACATGAGGGTTATAGATGTATTTGTGCATGTGGTGAGTATATATATACACACATATACACACACTGTAACATCACAAACATTCAAAGACCATTTAAAGCTGCAGTTCAGTCTTTTTTTTTTTTTAATTTATTTTTTTACTTCAATAGTTTTATGTGTTCAATCTCTAATTACCTAAAGAACTGTATAGCTGCAGGTCAATTCCTTCTCCATGTATTGATAGGCGAAATTTGGTGACATAATTAGTGAAGGGATCTGTTTATATTCTGCTTGTCTGTCAGTGGAAGCTCATGAATATTCATGAGCACTCCTGCACTGACATGTGCAAGAGGGAGGGCAGGGCTGACAAAGGGGTGTGCCAGGGGTTGTGACAGGACATGAAGGGGCAGTGCCGTAGCAAATGGCTGTTAAAATAGAATACAAGAAAATTGGTCTTTCAAAGTTGTTTTTTTAAAAACAGAAAATGCTAAAAGTATTTTTTCTTACTACAGAACTGATTTATTAAAAATAACACACATGCAGGATATTGACTGAACTGCAGCTTTAACACCTTAAGTCATAAATGGCATACTGCGCAGAGGGGAGGGTTAATCTTCACCCGCAGAGATAAACATCCCAGCTGTCCTGTTTGAAAGTAAGTTTCTTGGCTTAATCAATTGTAACATCGCCCGAAGAAGAGATCACTGTATCTCGAGTGCTCGCACAAATAAAATTATTTTGTTAGCCACAGAACGGTATCGACTATTTGTTTTTGATTTTATATATATAGATATACATACATACATACATACATACATGAATATTGTATATGAATTGCATATGAGGGTCTAAATATGTACCTGTGTGTGGGTCTATGTGTATGTATGTATGTGATATGGGTTTATTTATGTATCTGCGGTTATGTGTATAAATTATATACAGTATTTACATATTTGAGCGTGCGGTTGTGTCTGTGTATTAGAATATATGTGTGCACTTGTATATTATATGTGGTTATTTATGTATCAGTGTATGTGTGTGTGTATATAAGTATATACTGTATGTGTGTATCTGTGTGTGCGCTTCTGTGTGCGTATATACATATATATATATATATATATATATATATATATATATATATATATATATGTGTGTGTGTATTTCTGTGCAGCTGTGTGTGTGTCTATATCAGTAAAAACAGTATGTGTGTATCTGCGGGTCTGGTTGTGTGTGTGTGTGTGTGTGTGTGTATATAAGTATATATACAGTAGTTGTGTATCTACGTGCGGTTGTGTGTGTGTGTGTATATAAGTATATATACGGTAGTTGTGTATCTGTGCGTGCAGTTTTGTGTGAGTGTGTGTGTGTGTATAGAAGTATATATACGGTAGTTGTGTATCTGTGCGTGCAGTTTTGTGTGAGTGTGTGTGTGTGTATAGAAGTATATATACAGTAGTTGTGTATCTGCGTGCGGTTGTGTGTGTATAAATAAGTATATATACGGTAGTTGTGTATCTGTGCGTGCAGTTTTGTGTGAGTGTGTGTGTGTGTATAGAAGTATATATACGGTAGTTGTGTATCTGTGCGTGCGGTTGTGTGCATACTGTGTTGGTGTATGTTTTTTCCCGTCCTGGGTCTCTCCAGCTGTAATTAATGGAACTCATTCTGTCCCAGCCGGGGGCTGAGCGGTGACACAGTTACTTCCAAACTGCTCAATTAGCGTCCAAAGGAATGTAGGTCACAGAGAAACCCCGGTCTGTGCTGCTCCTACAAACATCAGCCCCATGCCAGAGGTGCATGCAGTGCCATGTTATAGTAGTGTATAGTAACTCTGGCATTTCCGCTGTGTAGTATATAATCCTCTTAAAGAATTGCCAGGTCTGCCGTTTTTTTAAATTTACTCTATCCCACAATAAATAACTCACAACCCTTCCTCACAGTAATTATTCCTCTGTTGGTATTTTGGTGACGCTGCTTTAAGCCTCTAAGCCAAGGGTGGGCAACTCCAATCCTCAAGGGCCACCAACAGGTCAGGTTAGTCAGGATATCCCTGCTTCAGCACAGATGGGTCAGTCTTCGTCATCACTGTGGCTTCCTATTGGCCCATGTGACACGGTAGCTTTAAACTTTAAAGACTGGCTTGCTCAGCCGGAGCTGCTACCGGCACCTTCTTCAGAGGTAAGTGTTTGCGGAAGCAGGGGGTCCCTGGAGCAGAAATTAACGTACTTCAGCTCAGGAGACCCCCTGCTTCAATGCTATATAAACAAAATTGAAAACAAAATCGCCATCTTGGATTGCTCCTTTAAAGCAGCAGCCAAGCTGCCTCCCCCCCCCCCCCCCTCCCCCGCCTCCTTCATTCTGTGCATCAATATAATCCACACAATGATAACTACTAATTAGTTAGTTCCATCCTCCTATGATCGATCGGCAAAGATTGGGCTCGGGGGTTCACTAAATGGCTGTCAGTGCAGCAGAAGAGGACCAAAGATGCCACGTTCTGTGGGGAAGATCACGTGACCAGACAGTCACTAGATACAATTGGTGCACTGCTAGAGAGATGACAGGTCTCCAAAAGAGGTGTGCCAGAGCCTGTTTCAGAAGAGGAAGGGGATGTGACTTTGTAAATGGTTGCGATAGAAACAAAAAATGCTTGTTACATTATAATACATTAAAAATGTCATTCAGAGTTGTTTTTAAAAAAAGGCTACAAGTATTTTCTCATAGTACAGAACTGATTTATTAAAAAAACACACATGTAGGATATTGCTTGGTCTGCAGCTTTAAGACTGCCTTCTACTAGTTGACACAACATTCTAATAATTGTGATACCCATAAAATGAGAGAGAGACTCACTCCAAGAGTGAGACTACATGGCCTTCACTCCAGGTGAGTGAGACATCCTTCCAGTGAGCAAGAATGCCTTCCAGTGAAGGACACTCATTCTAAATGAGTGAGACTTCCCTCCTATGAGGGAAACCCATGCTTCATGAAAGCTGCTCTCTTCTAGTAGTTAAGAGTCACTCCAGACGTGACATCCTTCCAGCGAATGAGACTCACTCCAAACCTAATGATGTGATGTTGAGTGTACTCGCCCACGTCTGGAGTACCTGACTCTCCTTCCTCTCTCCTAGATTCTCACCGTATCTGGACCCCCCGCTGGAGGTACCCGGGTCACCATCCGCGGAGTGAACCTGGGGCTGGACTTCTCTGAGATCGCTCACAACGTGCTGGTAGCGGGAGTGCAGTGCAGCGCGGTGGAGGAGGAATACATTATCGCAGAGCAGTAAGTCCACACTCCCATCCCATTACAAAGGGTCCAATGGCAGTGCAATAAAGGGTCAATTCCACGCAGCCGGCCCAAAAACAACAGCCTATGGTTAACAACTTAACGATGACGTCAGACACCAGGGAGCAGCCAGCCAACCTTCTCCGAAGTCTTAGCTCAGAGTGTTTTACAAACTAAATGTAAAAATCGGCTTTAAAAAAGGTAGAGTGGTTAAAGGTTCAAGTGTGTCAGATTTAGGCGGGGAGAAAAAGGCATCAATCACCGAAATGCGACCCCATCATTAGGACAAGCGGGTTGCCCGGAGCAGAGCCCTGCTATTTTGAGTTCCAGGGATCCCGATAAGTGTACTTATTGGTGCTACCTCGTGGAGAAACTATATGGCCTCGGTCCCGCTGCGCTCGTTGGCGCGGGCGGCCACACGCGAGTTCCCCACCAGCAGGGGAATCCTGCGGAGCCGGTCCTGGTCCCCACTGGCTGCACAGCTTACTACACGCTGTGGTGCGTCAGCCGCTATGGGACACAAGAAAATGGTGATCCCTAGCGTTGACGCGTCACGTGGTGTGGCTGTGAGCCAATGGGGAGGGGAGGCTTCGGGAGGAGGAGAGGCTTCGTGGAGCGGGGAGGAGTGTGGAGTGACAGCAGCATGAGTGCCTGTCTGTGTGTGTCTGAGTGCGTGCGTGCCTGTGTGTGTGTGTGTGTGTGTATGTGTGTGCCTGAGTGCGTGAGTGCCTGCCTCTGTGTGTGTGCCTGAGTGCGTGAGTGCCTGCCTCTGTGTGTGTGTCTGAGTGCGTGCGTGCCTGTGTGTGTGTGTGTATGTGTGTGCCTGAGTGCGTGAGTGCTGCCTGTGTGTGTGTGTATGTATGAGTGGAGGTTGTTTGAACTGGGGCGCGCCCTAGTGCCTGTGTGTGTGTGTTTTACTTACCATCAGCAGCTCCAGCCCGAGTCCGTGGAGGGAGGGGGGGGAGAGTAGCGGGTCCCTCCGCTCAAGCCACGCCCCCCCCCTCACTGTCAATCCTCCCACTCCCGCCCACCTCCAGCCCCGGCTCCCTACAGACCGCATATCGCGGTCTGTGTATCTCAGCGCACCGCCTGTCTGCAGTGCGGGCGCGCTGACTCTGGGGGCGGGGCCTTAGCCTATGGCACCCAAATCTGGCAGGCCAATAGAAAGCCTATTGGACGATCCCGTCTCCCATATTGAATTGTACATAGGAAACACCGGCACATAAAACATGTTTTTTTATCTCCTGTGTCTGCGGTTACCTGAGCTGATAATAGCAGGGTTCAGCTCCAGAATACCCCCGGGTTCTAAACATGCCGTGGCATGTGTACATGTTAGTGGGAGGCGTGGCATGTGTACATGTTAGTCGGAGGCGTGCGGCTTTAAGGTGAACGAAGTACAAACCCTGAGAGGAAAAAGTGTGGGGCTCAGGTCTGGGTGATCATGTGACAGGGGGCATGTAAGTGCAGTTTCCTAGACATGGGACATGTTAAAATATAGGTTTATGTAAGTGTGTGTGTATGTATGTGTGTGTGTGTGTGTGTGTGTGTGTGTGTGTGTGTATATATATATTACAGTTGCTATATATATATATATATATATATATATATATATATATATATATATATATATATATATATCATCATCATCTGCTGGATGAAGGCCTATATATATATATACACACCATCTCCTGGATATACCCTATTTCCTCAATTCTAAGACGCACCTTTTTTTCGATTTTCACATGTCTGAAATCGGGGTGCGTCTTAGAATCGATGTATTAAAAAAAGTGTCTACAGTACTAACCCCTTCTTTTCACTTAACATGTTTCAGGAGAGGTCCCATGTCAGCGGAGGACGAAGTGTGCGGCGGCGGCAGGAGAGGTCCCACGTCTGCAGATGGTTGAAGATGGCAGCGGGCGGGAGTGCGGTGGCGGCGGAAGGATAAGTCACAAGTCTGCAGGTGAATGAAGATAAGAAGACAGCGGGCGTGCGGTGGTGGAGGCGGCTAATAGATCATAATAGCAGGAGCAGAGCCGCATAGGGGAATGGCTTGGGAGGTGCACACAGTAACACCGGAAGTTGACTTCCGGTTACAGTGTGCACCTCCGAAGGCGTTCCCCTATGCCGCTCTGCTCCTGCTCAGCTCTCCTGCAATTATGATCTCCTGCCGCCGCACCCCACCGCACGCCCGCTGTCTTCATATCTTCACTCACCTGCAGATTTTGGACCTGTCCTGCTGCCGCACACCCACACGCTGTCCATCTTCAACCATCTGCAGACGTGGGACCTCTCCTGCCGCCGCCGCCCGCTTCATTGTAAGTGAAAATTTAATTTTCCTCGATTGTAAGGGCCAAATTGATGGTGCGTCTTACAATCGAAGGCGTCTTACAATCGAGGAAATACGGTATATATTATATATATTCTATGTATTTATGTGTTTGTATGTATGTATGTATATATTAAAGGAGTGGCTCAGGGGTCACTGCCTTTGAAACGCTTTCAAATCCCAACGCTCCTTGTGATCTTGGGCAAGTCACTTTATCTCCCTGTGTCTCCAGCACTAACATTAGATTGCAAGCTCTACGGGGCAGGGACTTATTGTGCCTGCAACATTCATACATACAGCGCTGTGTGCTCTGTCAGACTGTATAATATATACAGTATATCCCTTTAAGCCTCTTATACCACTGTAGTTACTTTTCATGTGACCCCAGGTCATTTCCAGGCCTGGGATGTTATTAGCAATGCACGTGGGACTGTGTAGGGCAGGTAGTATTATTATTATTATTATAATAGCCGACTCACGCCCTGTGTCTGCCCAGAAATGAGAGTCACTGGTTTTGCACCTGTCTGCCCTCTGTATGATAAAGGCCCCCCTCTCCCCACCCACACAAAGAATGGCACAGCCAGAATAGGGGTTACAGGTGCAGCCGTCAGGATGATGAAGTGCTCCCCCTTTTGTGTTAGGAAACAAACGGGGATTGCCTGCAGCGCGTCTCCCCATCTGTCACAGGAGACGGGGCCTGGCTCTGTCCATCTGGGTTCTGCAGTACCTCTAAATCCAGACAGAGCTATCCCCGGGGACTGAAACCCTGCAACTTGGATCAGTGGTCATGGTGCTTCCCAGATGCTCCGCAGTGCAACATGTTTCAGTCTCTCTCAGATAGAGGGGTTAATGTTTTGGGAGCTGCTACTATTTTTATTGGTGTGAATCCAGGGGTGTCCAACTGGCAATCTGCGCGCTTAATTCAGATCTCTAGGGGGTTATATTAGGAACGGCAGACAATCGGTGGGAGGGGCTGTACAGAAGAGCGATGGAGGGAAGAGGGGAACATGCTATATATACTATATATTATATGGTGGGAGGGGTGAGAAAGAAAGGAGAGCAGAGAAGCCCTGGGAACAAGGGGGGAAAAGAGGGAGAGGGAGGGGGAGAAAAAGTGGAGGTGGTGGGAGACATGGGGAGAAGATGGACAAGAAAGGAGGGAGACAGAAGGAAACAGCGAGGGCGCAGAGGGTGTAAAGCAGAGAGTAAAAATGTACAAATATATTTGCAAATTTGTCTTACATTTTGCATTTTTTTTTTCATTTGTCCACCCACATTTTGCATGGCCCCTCTGGCAAAATGTGCAGAAATGGTCTCATGTTTAGCAAATTACCTACATAATGACTTAGCCAAGGATTATGTGTTTGGGTGATGCTTGTCGTTTTTGATAATCCTGGTTTCTAAATATACAGCAGCAGTATTATGGGTAAATTAGCAGGTAACTTTGTATTTCTAAATAGAAATGTAGTTATGCTCCCGATTTCTGCCCTCATAATAATAATAATAATAGCCTGTTCTTGTATAGTGCTGCTAGTTTTACGTAGCGCTTTACAGAGACATTTTGCAGACACAGTCCCTGCCCCGTGGAGCTTACAATCTATGTTATTGGCGCCTGAGGCACAGGGAGATAAAGTGACTTGCCCAAGGTCACAAGGAGCCGACACCGGGAATTGAACCAGATCTCCCTGCTTCAAACTCTCAGTGCCAGTCAGTCCTTCTCCCACCTCCAAAAAATAAATAAAGTATTGGTACTCCTGGTTTGTAAATGAACATGTGACACACACTGGCACCTCTGCTTACCCGCTCCCTGTTTGCTCTGCCCCGCAGGATTGTGTGTCAGATGGGTGAGGCCCCCCCTGGGTTCAGCTCAGGCCCCGTGCTGCTCTGTATCGGAGAGTGCAAACCGGAGTTCATGGCACGGTCCCTGCAGCAGTACAGCTTTGTGGTAAGTACGAGGTTTTCACAAACCTAAGACCATCTCAACCTGTCCTGTCAACGTGGATCCCTTTTACTGCTGATCAAATATATGGGCTGTGTGGCCCACATCAAACCTCCATGATGTCACCAGCAGGAGTGTAACATCACAGCAGTGTCTTCCTTTTCCATCACATCTGTTTTTCTACCATATGCTGTATGACATCATGCACTTCCATGAGGTCATCAGCAAACGTGCGCTTGGCCTTGTGACATCATAGGCACATCATTCTCCTCTGTGAGGTCATCACCATCACAGTCACATACGCCTCATAAAGTACGCAATATAATATTATTTAATGGCACTGGCAGAAAGCGGGGAGCGGTACCAAGATCACAAGGTGCCAGCACTGGGATTTCGAACCGGGTTCACCCACTTCAAAACCACTAGGGCCACTCCAGTTGCTCCTGTTTGTCTGTAATTTCCTTTGTTAGTGCAAAGATAATAGTAATGATGGAAGCAGAAGCTCCCCTCTCTAATCTGCTTCACTCCATCTTCCCTAGCAGCAAATTATAGGTTTGCTCACTCTCATGATAAAATGACACATTCCCTCAGAAAAATCAATGCTAAGCTTTCTGCAGCTGCACTGCACAAGGCTCCCTTTAATCATGTAACAAGCCATAAATGTCACTCCATGCTTTATGATGTCATTTAACAAAAGTATCCTGGGAAGGACAGACGGCTGGAAGGAGGAATTTAGAACTAGATAATCCCATTAATGGCAACAGATGAGGGATCCGTGCCATCTAAAACATGCCTCTTTCCCAGGCTAATTA
Source organism: Ascaphus truei (assembly GCF_040206685.1). Lineage (NCBI taxonomy): Eukaryota > Metazoa > Chordata > Amphibia > Anura > Ascaphidae > Ascaphus > Ascaphus truei. The sequence continues at coordinate 61,436,695 of NC_134491.1, read as the reverse complement.
ATGAAGTTTTATTAGCAGGTCACCTGGAGTCGTCCCACTGTCCCGAGTATCCCACTGTCGCTGTCACACAGTTACCTCTCTTAGGCCCATGTTCACTTAAGGGGACTAAGCTTCATTGGGAGTTATAGCGTGCTAACGCGTAGCACCATTTAGTGAATATGGGCCTTATTCTGCTCCACTTCAAATGGCCGGACCAGTTATATTGCCGGCTTGCCATGAAAATAGCATTTTATGCAGAATTGGCAGCAAATAAAGATCTCTAGCAACACCCAGTCTGCCCAATGTCCTACCTGTTTATGATTTTCTTCAATATTTCAGAGCCCCTTCTGTCTACCCCAAGCAGTTTGTAATCCCTTTACTGCATTAATCCCCACCACCCCTGCAGGCAGGCTGTGCTAGGGATCCACTACCCTTTCAGTGAAGAGGGATCTTCTCAGATTTCCCCTGATCTTCCTACCCTCTAGTTTCAGAGCCTGACCTTATATTGTAGCACTTCTCTTCCTCTGAAATATGCTTCCAGCCAGCTCCTTGTGGATGGATTCAAGTTACTATCACATGCTCCTGTCCCTTCTTACTTCCGAGCTATATACATGTTGTGATCCTGTAGTCTTATGATGTCAAATGTGGATCGTTTTAGCTGCTCTTCTTTGAATTCTGCTGCTTGCAGCATTTCACATAGGTATATTGAGCCTGTGCTCCAAAGAGCTTGCAATGTACTGTAATTGATGATTATGGCACTGGGAAGAATTGAAGCAATGCGTTATTGCATGAAAACATTCACCATATCTATATAGAATTTCCATGCGACGCTCTTCAAATGTGTCACAAGCTGCAAAGGCGCGGAAGATCAGTGGTCATTTCACTCACAGCCTTTGATGTGGGTGAACCAAGTTTAAATCTCGGCTCACCTTGTGACCTTTGGTAAATCACCTTATCTCCCTATCCTTGAGGAACAAAAAAAAATAGATTGTAAGCTCTTGAGGGCAGGAACTCATTGTGCCCGAGGAGTTCTAGGGTATGTACAGTGCTGCATACACAGTCGGCACAGTGCAAGAACAACATATTATAATGATTACCATTCTTTTATTAAAATAAGTACAAGTCGTATGATAAATTATGCATCAGAGTATAGAAACTACAGGTAAGTCGCTTGTCCAAGGTCATAAGGACACAGGTTGAATGGAACACTCTGGGTTCTACATGCAGCTATAGGGCTCCAGGTTACACAGCACTGTCTGCTTGATACATTGTCTCTAGAATGTAGCTCTGCACAATGTGGATGATACAAAAGGAAACTCCTGTGCATGTTATCTGACACAGATAACCCTGTGCGCCTGGAACTCCTACTCTCCCAGGATCGGGTGTATCTGCCAGCAGGATAATGGATTCTTCGCTGCTTTGCTGGACCCACAAGTCACAATCCCCACTCATTATTTCTGATTTATGGGAGTCTGATCCCTGTAACAATTATCCTGATACATGAGTGAATCTCTCTCCCATCTCCTGCCTAACCATGATAGAGGGGAGGAGAGACAACCCCTTTCTTTACACAGCACAGTGAAACCGCATACTGCAGTGTAAAGCAGCGCTGAGTATCACCACACACTTACATTAATAGTGCGAAACAACTTTTAGTTTACATAAGAGACACAATAAAGACTTGTTTGCTCCCATTAGTAATACCGCTGCTTACACACTGTAAATAGTGTTGAATAAAACATTCCTGCTGGTTGGTGTGGGCCAGAGGGCAGAGGAGGGTGGGTAAAGTGACGAGAGGTAATCTGGTAAGTGCTTCATATTTCAAGGGATCTAATAATCAAAGTCTTCCGGCTGTAAAACAGCATAAAACAGCACCAGAATCATCAAAGAAACCCTGTTAAAATGAATAGTATTTATTTAAATTATAATGTTCGTCCAACTATCAGTTTATCTGCTTGACTATCTATCTACATGTCTATCTACGCGTCTCTGTCTGTATATCAATATATCTATCTATCTGTATGTTTGTCTGATATATATATATATATTTATATATATATATATCCTCTCTTGTCTTCCTCTCTCTCTGTAATATCCTGTGGCTGCTTTTCTGCCAGGGCTGCAAACTCCATTACAGCAGCTCCGTGCCATTAAATACTGTAATAAAATGGATTGGTACCTTGCAGCAGCCTTTGGCTTCCTTCCCTGGGGGGCTGCTCCACAGTAAGAGATAGGGTCGCACAGGAGGCAGATCCTGTACATTGCATGGCAGGCGCCAACACTCAACTGGCTACACTACAAGTGTTGGCGCGCACGTGTGTGTATATATATAGATATATATATATATACTGTATATATATATATATATAGTATATATAGATATATATTCATACATACATACAGAGAGAGTGATACACAACTATATATAGATAGATAGATAACACACAAGAAAAAGGTAGCGCTAAACCAATATATATTGATAGTAAATGTGAATATGTGAAAAGTGATAATATGATAATAATATATCAAGTAATCTAAATTTAAATCAGTGATAAAATATTAATGTGTAGGAAGTGATGACTGATAGGGATCCACACTCACAATAGACAATCAATGTCGTTAAGTAAACATAAGTTAAATGTTCAACCCCGTCCCAATATGAACAAACCGTGAACGATGTGCATGGTAGTCCAGAACCGGTTCTGATGATCTTATGGAGCTCCAATGCAGCTTCTGAATAGAGAAAAAGAAAAGAAGCGCAAGCTCCATAGCGTAACTCAGCAAAACTATTTAATAATATTCAAAAGTCACAAGGACCTGCCCTCACAAGCGGAGTATTTAAACTCGCATGTCAGCGTAGAACTCTGCTGCATGAGATGTCCCATCGCGGAATGGATAGAGATCGGCACCGACACACCAGGCGGACAACCGACGTCCACTAGAAGAAGATTCCAGGGAAGCAAACCAGGCAGAGATGTGTAGTCAGTTTCAGTAATATCCACGGAGAATGTTAGACTGCCAGTAGTCCGCAATGATCTCTGCTTCCGCATCAGCTGGTACACGGACACCTGTTCACGTCCCATCGTGTTTCGTCACGTGCGTGACTTCATCAGGGAAATGATTGGATAGTCTATGATAGAGGTTTAAATATCCAATGTTGCTAGGCAACAGGATACACAGATTGAGCAATGAACTAGCAACATATAAAAGCATGCAAGTGCAAACTAGATATAATGTAATAAAAATATACAAATATACGCTTATATCAATCAAAATTATAATTGATCCCCATATTATTAGTATATATTATAAGCAGATACATTATTCATTCTAAAAATATTTAATAAGTTAAAAACGTTTGATATAGATAATATTTGTATGTATGTATGTACAGGCATACCCCGCTTTAAGTACACTCACTTTAAGTACACTCGCGAGTAAGTACATGTCGCCCAATAGGCAAACGGCAGCTCACGCATGCGCCTGTCAGCACGTCCTGAACAGCAATACCAGCTCCCTACCTGTACCGAAGCTGTGCGCAAGCGGGGAGACTATAGAGCCTGTTACACATGCGTTATTTACATCAGTTATGCACATATATGACGATTGCAGTACTGTACATGCATCGATAAGTGGAAAAAAGGCAGTGCTTCACTTTAAGTACATTTTCGCTTTACATACATGCTCCGGTCCCATTGCGTACGTTAATGCGGGGTATGCCTGTATATCTTTATTTATATAGCGCCAAAAGTGTACTCGGTGCTTCACAAATAATACAGTACAGAGAATTATAATAATACAATAAGCGCAGCAAAATCAGACAATAGGAACGTTAATCCCTGCCCCGAAGAGCTTACAGTCTAAGTGGTATGTTGGGAGACTTACAGAGACAGAAGGTGAGGGAATAAGTGTTGTAAATGGCAGTGCTTGGTCACGATGGTTGGTAGGAGTGACAGTGGGTGTGGGACAGTAGCCATGAGTGCAGGCTATTGGGATGCTTGATTTGTGAGATGAGTTTTAAGGTTAGTCAGTATTAAATCAGATAGGTTAACATCATTAGCAGGTGAAGAGATGGTAGGGAGGCGTGGTGAGAGCAGATGTGTATATGGCTAGGTTCAGGATTAGGAGAGAGATATCCCCAGCAGCAGCAGGAAGGAGTTGATAGAGGGCATGAATACAGGATTTTTGGAGGTGCTTTTTAGTAAGGGCTAAAGAAGTTGTCGGGAGAGAGGTGTATAAATAATTGTGCAGTATATGGGCACAGGCGAGGGGAGGAGAGATGAAGAAATGTGGGTAGGAGGGGAGTGGGGAAGTTGGAGAGGACAGAAACGTTTACAAAGGAGTGAGGAAAAAGTAAACTGAAAAATCAATAGGGAGGGCATAGTGAGGTGCAGGAAGAGAGACTTCACAGGTATTGGAGGATAGGAAGGGTACAAATTATCAGAGCATTTAGAAAATCAAGTTCTCACAGTTGCAGAGTTGTTGTAGTGCAGAGTCCAGATCTTCTTGTAGTCTTCACCTCCACTTCTAACTCCAATATTAACTCAACAGACACTTTATATGTGACACTTAAGATGTTACACAGCCAATTCCAATTCATTCCATATTTTGGAATGAAACATATATATAATGGAATAACAAAAAAATGAAATTAATGGATGACCTTATTCAATTAGAATGTCAATATATAGTGTATGTACAGTATAATTCTGTACACATTTAGAGTCTAGAGGACTATTAAGATCTACCAATGGACGGGTCAGTGCATGTAAATAAAGTGCATAGATAGAGACAAAACTGAACTAGATAAACAGACTGACGTCTGCCAGCCAGGATACTGGACCAAAATACTTGTGTCTATGCATTTGCTTAGACTAGATGGTGACAATGTGCCCATATTATAAATCCAAAGCGATTCATGAATGCAG